>NC_080840.1:28656914-29856914 GCF_030435755.1 Ochotona princeps
TCTCTTACAGCCGGTGGCTGCTTGAAAACTTTGCCTTCTTCTTCTTCTTCTATTTTTTTTTTCTTTTTTTAAAGCACTGCTTTGTGACTCCAGGTTTAGGTCTTTAAAACATTCAGACATTTTTTTAAGAGATTAAAATTAAAGTAGATTCAAAATATCTGATTAGTTTAATCCCCATCCAAATGATACTTGCCCAAAAATGAACTTTTTGAAGAGATAATAATATAAACGTTTCATACCTCTCAGCACTCTAGGTTCTTTTTTTCAAGATAGAATAATTGGAGCATTATGTAAAGACTGAAATACATAAATATAATTTTTGTGTGTGAGGACAAAAGCACTCCTCAAGCATTTAGGGGTACCTCTACACATTCAAGTTGACTAAGCCATTTTTTAATATCATCCTGGACATAAATCGTTGAACCATTATTTTTTGTGGAGGAAATGTTTTATATTTGAAATATTCTCCCCTCTAAGGTACATACCAAATTAAATCACATGATGATACAATAAAAGGAAGCAAGTCATAATTATATAATATTTAAAACGCAGGATGTTTTATAATAAAGCTTTCCCTCAGAAATCTAGACTATTGTCTGATGCAAAGCTAAAAATGAAATATTTATAATGTTTTTTTTTTCACCAAAAACATCACAGGATTAAATACTGGGGTATTTTTCTCCATATCAATTTATTCAACCTCAGTTTTAAAAGATGTGTTTTAGATTTAAAAGCAAAGCTTTCCATTTAAAAATGACAGATCCGTTAGACTTCAAGGGTAATAAGAGGGGGCTGGCACAGTGGCGTATCAGGCTAATCCTCACCCTGTAAGTGCTGGCATCCTGTAGGAGTGTTGGTACGTGTTCTAGACTCTCCACTTCTGAGCCAGCACTCTGCATGTGGCCTGGAAAAGCAGTTAAGAATGGATTCATTCCTTAGGCCTCTGCACCCACATGGGAGACCCAGAATAAATTCCTGGCCCCCAGTTTTGGGTCATCTCAGCTCTGGTGATTGTGGCAATCTGGAAAGCGAAGCAGTGGCAGTGCATGCAGCATCTCTCATTCTGTTCTTCTTTCTTTGTAAAATCTGCCTTTCAAATAAAAATAAATAAATCTTTAAAAATCATCGAAAATAAAAATAATGAGGAGTACACAACAGTTTTTTCAACATGAAAAGATAAGGTATCACAGGTTTTTGTCATGCACATCAGCTTTTACGAGTTACAAGAGTTATTACAAAAAGAAAATGTAGCAATTTATTGAGAATTATCCCCTGTTATTATTTGAGGATCCATGTTCTTTTGATAATTACCAACAAAATATCATCGATGTAAGAACTCATTGGCATGGCCGACGGAAGCCCCGATGAATATTGGGGTCAAGCCTTCCCTGCCATGACCACTCTCAAGGAAGACACTATTCAACCCTGTGATTCTTTCATTGTTGGTGGTGAACAATGCAAACAAGGCTGCAGGAAGAGCTACTGTGTTGGTGTTTCAGAGATGCAAGAGTGAACAGACCCTCTATACTGTTAAATCATCAAGGTACACTCAGATCTTGATTTTGAAATCCAAGTTACCAGTGATGTTGGCTACACAATTCTGATTCATAGTGTAAAAGTTGAACTTTGCTCCATGTACTGAATGTTTTTTATTGTTCAACTGGTGTGTCAAACTGGATTTTGTAGTATTCATATTAATTTTTCTTCCTGGTATGTTTTTAAAGCCATAGTTATATGGCTCATGATGAAAGAGTAAGGTCAAAGAAACACACCTTTGCTTAAGTAAAGAAAATGCATTATTTCGTTGAGATTTTTAAAATCCCCTTTTAGATCATACCTGAAATTGAGTATGCAAAGAAATAAAGGATGTTACTGAATTTTAAGTAAACCCCATCCGAAATTAGGGAATAGGAGAAAAAATGAGATTATTTTCAAAATGATTCTTTTTCTTTGTGAATTAATATTTTTAATACAAACTCACTTGTTCCTACCATATCAACTTTAAAATAGAAAAGAATCCTTCATTATGATAGCTGGACTTAAAATACAGAATACACTTGTCTTAAGCAGAAATGCAAAACGGCAATGGAAACAGTTGGAGAGTATTTTATTTAACAACAACACATGTGTGCTGGTAATCTGGAGTATCAGGCCCATCTGTAAATTTCCCTAATTTGCCATGTCTTTCCCTAACACTACCAATATTGTGATAATACCACATGCTCTTTACCTGCTAATGCCAGGCATGGGACTGACGATCACAGACAGATAGGGTGAGCTATATATAGTTATACAGGGGGCAGGCATTGTCTCCAACTGGCCCCAAACTTTTGCCATCATGCAGTATTTGCTGTGAAAATCCTGGAGAGACATCAATGTAGATGATGAGTCTCTAAGCAAGTTGATTACTTCTAAACTATTAAGCCCTCTTAGGAAATATTGCTTCTCTTTATCCTTAAAACTTGATTTCTTGACAGAACTAGCCCTCAGTGCCAGAGCCACCTGGAGAGTGCATAATCTGGGAGTGGGAGTGGCCTGGGAAGGAAATAGTGGGCTCCTCCCTCTTGGCTTACCACCCCCCACGGGAAGGCATAAAAACTAGGACAGGGGCAGATAGACACCCAACAACATCCTTGAAGACTGGATAGTTGAGCTGGTTAGATGGAACAAGGTTTTAATACCCATTGACATGTATGAGGGCAGAAGGGGATGTGGGACAGGCTGGACTAGTCTGCCACACATACTGGCAAACCAGGGTAGGGGGCGCACCTGGTGGGAGTTATTGTGGGTCACTCTGACTAGGCTGCAGCTCCCACTGGTTTATGTGAGGGTCGAGTATGTGCTGGGCAGAACCAGGCTGGACTGCAACACCCATTGGTGCCAGTGGAAGACAGGGATGGAAACAGAACCAACCCAGCAATTGCAACCACCAGCTGATCGGTGCAATGGACTGTGCCGGGCCCTGTGCTTGCTAGTATATACAAGAATCTGATCTGGGAACAGCTCATACAAAGTTTCTTTGGGGATCCCCCTAATCGAGCTTTCGGACTCAGAACCCTAACCATCAAAAGACAGAAGACAGAAGTAGTCAATCAACCACCGCAGCTATATGTTGGCAACGAAAATACTGGGCAAACAGAGACTCTATGATGGACTATGCCCATCAGTGGATTCTCCAACGACCTCATCGTGCTTGGAGTGGTGAGAGTGGCAGCAATTCAGAACTGTTGAACTATCAAAACCACTTGAGCAAGACCCTCAGAGCATGCCTCACATCTGGGACCTGGGGTGGGTGGGAGACTGGGTGGGGCTTCTCCCTTAAAATCCCCTTTTACATCAGATATATTAAGGAAACAATATGGAACTAATTGTTTTGCCCATCTTCCTGTAGTGCTTGAACCTTTTTTTCCTAATTATGTCAAGATTGCAAAAAAAAAAAAAAAATTAATTAAAAAAACCCTTGATTTCTTGTGCTAAAATTTTCTTCTTTATTAGTTAAACTGAGTAACTGGGAGATATTTTTTTCCTTTTAATATGGCAAGTTAGAAGTGAAGAAACAACTATTCTCAATGTAATTATGACTGATTTTATCAGACTCTGTTGCCTAACAATAGGCATACATTAACAGATTTCATTGAGTCATGATTTCTGATCAAAATAAAGCTTTGTATTTATATAACACTAATATATTGTCTATTCTGAACATTTTAATAACAATTTCCATTGCTATTTATTTAGGTCTCTGAGTGGCAGTGTAACAGGATTAGATCTTAAATAAAAATATTTGGATATTTATTCAGACTAAGCAGTATGCCAGTGGGAGTCTATGCTTGCTTTTGGAATTTGTACTTTTCTGGAATGTACAATTCAAACTGGGAGTCATAAATGGATATAATAGATGCTGGTTTTTTTTTTTTTTACTTTTTTTTATTTTTCATGAAACAGTTCTGTAGGCATAGAATTCCCCCTTTCTCTCCTGTTCCATACCCTTTCACCTCCCCTCATCCTTTTATTAACTTTCCATAGTCTTCCAGCAATAATTACAACAAACTCAAAGTTCTGCTATCCATATGCACCATGGCATTGTAGGTATAGACAGAGGCAGAAATTCTGGCATCATATTATTGAGATATATTTAGCCGTTTTACTGGGAGTAGAAATGCATACCGCAATAGTGCAGTTTTTGCAATGAGAACTCTCAATATCTTAATGAAAATTAAGTACAGTATTCAAGAACGTCAAGAGCATATGTAAATGAGGGATTTCAGTATTTATCTTCTCACTCTGATCTCTTAAAAATGTTCTTGTTTCCCCAATCCTTCATTATGTATCATACTGACAAAAAGTTCCCCGTGTCAAACAGGGCAGATTAAAAGAACCCTAAGCTGGGCTCACAGGTGGAAGGTTCTCTTCTGGATTTACCATGTCTTTGAAACAAAGTTTCAGAACTGTTCAGTACGTATCCTCTGACCCAGAAGGATCTAAGCTAGGTCGGAGTTCTTCATTTTAATGCTTTGGTTACTTCCATATCTAGGTGCAGTACACCGAAATCATGGCATTATATTTTGTTGAGACAATGCAAACATAACTGTATTTGAGTCAGGCTGCTTTTCACTCTAGAATCACATGCAAAGTTTAGAATGGCTACCGAGACTTCATTTCTCACTTCTTCATTCCCTTTTCAAAAATTTCACTTAAAATAACAATTCGTTCTCCAAACTTCACCTTTTACACTCCAAACAAATGTTCGTCAAATTTTTATCCAATGCCTGTCCACGTTCAGAGTTAAATGAGGTCTGAGAGCAAAATTTGAGGTAATATCTTCATTCTGTCCAACATAGGCTTTAGTTACATTGCACTGACTTGACCACTATCATTTTCAATATTGGCTTTTTCTGAATACATTGTAAGCAGCCTGAGCTCAAGGAATGCAATTCTATTCTTTATAGCAGGGTAGGGTAGGGTAGGCATCTCTGAACTGAGGAAATGTTCTGTAAATTTAGTTATTGGTGGAATTCTGTTTTAAATTCTAAAGATGTATTTAGAAGTTTATCACATTTCAAAGATAAATTCAAAAAAAGGGACACTGAGCGTGACTCTTCTATTAATTATCATATTTACTCGCATATTTCCCTGCTATTTCCACTCTACTTTGGAGAATGGGAATCCTACCAGCATCTGGAGTTTCCACCTTTGGTAACCCTCATTAATCTTTGTGATTATGGTCACCATTTACTGGGAGCATCCAAAATTATACCACAATTACTAGGAATATTAACTGAAAACAGAATTTTTTTTAGTGTCTGTTTGCAAAGCCTTAATCATTGAAAGTCAGGATTACTCTCAAGGTAGCAACATATTTTTTTATTTTATTTTTTATATTTTATTTTTTAATTTTTGCACATGAAGTCCAGAAAAAAAAAAGGAAAAAAATGCAAGTAATCAGAATGGGATATTGACTTTCGCTTTGTTTCTAAACTCAGATTCTGCCATCAGACAAAGCTTTATTGTACAAAAACATGGTGAGAGAGATGTGGCCATTGCAGAAGATGGTATCCATTCATCCAAAGAGTGAAGCTTTCCTGGAAGCCACCTCATCTGGCCTCAGTGAACCAAGGCTGTAACAGAGATGTGAGAAAGAGGCTGTTGTGTAACACTGTGGGGCTGTGATGAAAGGACAGCTGCATACTTTGCTTTCATTTCCTTTCTCTCTAGCCAGTGGCAAGCCACCGCTTCAGTTTTTATTTCCTTTTGTCAGCCCTGATGAGGACATTATGTTCTTTATAAGAGATCTCTGAAGGTTGTTTCAAGGGAAGAGAGTCGTAAATGAGAGATCAAGAGTATAATGGAAAAAAAAACACTTTCTGTGTTTTTATATTTTTAGTGTGCTTTTGAGATATGCAGAATGAGAGAAAACACACATCGTTTTTCTCACAATAGGATTTAGTTTCTTTTGATTACATATTTCCACAACTTCTGTGTTCTTAATGGAAGAAAAATACATTCTACCCTCATTGTTTTAAAGTGAAAAACATATGCCAAAATGTGGTCCTGGTCTCAAAGCAAAAGGGAGAGGTGTCTATACTAACACTGTGAATTATTTTCACTCCTCTACTTGCAAACTGTCTCCACTAGAGACACTATAACAGTATTTATTGAGGTTGCATTGAACTACTCTTAACATCCCTTTCAGATCTAGATACTATTCATTTGGCTGGAAATGTATAGTAGGATCTCAAGGTTAGTGGGGATGTGGGAAGAAAGAACCACCACTGTACTGGGCCTGGAGCCTGGGATAGCCAATCATTGCAGAACTGCAGCTGAGTCTGGAGGGACACACTAAGACATGATATACCTGTTCAGGAATCCTCAGAGTGCTGCAGGAAGAGATTTGAAACTGAGGAGGAACAGAGCAAGATCACATTTGTCATAAGTAAATGGAATGAGGCACTCAAAAAAGGTATGATCATATAAAATAAAAATTCTTTGCCAGAGGACCATGATACATGGAGTATTCATGCTATATATAAGTGTATTTTTAGCTGATTGTGATTTTTATGTAATGCTTGCTATCAGATGATGTAGGCTCATGCTATTCAAACAGTATAGAAATAAAACAAAAACAATTTTACTAATTTGTCCTGTGATAGCCAAAGGAATGTTTAAAGGTTTCTTGTGGGGCCAGCATTAGGCCTGAGATGCAGACATCAATATCCTGTACCAGAACCTCAGCTTCATTCCAAATTTCAACTTCCTGCTAAAGCACAACTGGGGAGGCAGCACATCATGGCCTAGTGGTCTGTTTCTTCCCAAACAACACTGGAAACCAGAACTGAGTTCCAGTCACCTGACTCTGGCCTGTTTCAGCCCAACCATTGCTAGTGTTTGGGAAGAGAGCCAGGGGAGGGATGCAAGCCAACATGCTCTCTCTCTTTCTCTCACCTCCTCTTAAATTAATAAAAATATAAATTTTAAATGATTTTCTTTGTGGATTTATGAATATTTTATACATGCAAGCACATATACATTCCTAATATTCTTTCTGAAACACAACATAATTTTTGTTGTTTTATAATTTCCTACAGCAAATGATATTTCTTAAACTTCCGTATCTGAAAGCACATATAGATCTACAGAACTACCCCTTTGACTGCATAATATTATATTCACTATATATACATCCTGCTGTAATAAATGTCCTTTAACATATATAATCTGTAGTTTGTTAAGTGAGTATGCTTATAGCATAAATTCCTAACGTTGATATTGCTGGACCAAAAGGAGATAGACTCTTATTCATGGGTGCCATAATACATGAATAGCCTTTTTGCTTACGTTTAAATAAAAAATGTATAATATACAGAAATAAGTTAACACTTTAAAAATATTGACCTGTCATGGTATTAAACTGGAGAGTATGACTGCTAATTAGAAATACGATAACATTCAATACAATATATTTGACTTCTATCTTACAACTTCAGAAAATATGGGTGGGGAAATAGACACTAATAAAGGTACATCTTCTACTCTTGAGAAAACAAATTACTTACCTCTGCAAGTACTCAACCTTGAAGATTAATGCTTTGTCAGTCTAAAGAAAATGATTTCCTTCATTCTTAGGTCTGTAAAAGTCGCTGGTTCTATCTCTCTTAGTGTGAAACCTGGAGATGAAATTCAAGAGACTGCAACTTGGGAGCAGTCTTACTCCTGCATTGAAGAGTCAAGGGACTAGAAAGCAGCTTGGATGACCAAACCCAGTGTCTTTGCAAAAGTGGGGTTCTACAACCTTCTGGACTCAGATACAACCAAACCAGGGAGAAGCAACCATCCTGTGTCCGAATGTGTTATACACATAAGAACCTTTCTTGTGATAGAATGGCACTTTCCTTATTTTTCTCCAACATGGAACAGATGGTATCAACATCCTGGGAATTCTGAAAGATACTGAGTTCAAGAAAAAACAAAAATTCTCTTGATAGTGTAGCAGGGGTGTTGGCAGTAGTAGAAGTAGCACCAGTAGAATACAAGAAGAAGCAAAGAGTTCTCCAACAGACCCGATGACAACAGCAGGAAGGAGGAGAGACAAATTGCAGTGATCCTCCAGGATGACGATGCCCTGTGACCCAAGAAGCAGGTCCAGGGTAGGGAGGAACGCTAGGGTTCTAGCACCTGCAGGAGTCCAGACATACTGCTGGTCTCATTGTCTTTGTGAAAAGAACTTATCAGTCATACTCTCTTCTAGGAGGCAGGTTGGAAATCCCATCCTACGTAGACTGGGTATAAATATTATATATTCATGATCTTTGCCAACCCTGGTGATGAGAAGGAACACGTTGAAGAAGCATTTTATGTATGTTGACACTGATGTGTATTCTGAAGAAAGAGAATACAGAACCTTGTCCATGCTGAGTAACTTACCTGAGTGAGTCAGTGGGCCGAAATGTCAGGATAGATAAAGGTGACTCTATTTTAATGGTTGGAAGTAGATTCTGGAATATGTGCTCTTAAATACCACACTCATTTCTGAAGCACACATTAATGTTTGTGATAATGAAAGAACAAATATTATGTCCAGCACTTTTAGCATACCTAAAATCAAATCTACTGTAAAAGTGCAAATGATCATTGTGGTTCAGATAAATGGTTGCTTACTAATAACTACAAATGTGTATCTTTTTCGTAGCTTTTTACAATTTTCCTTTCTCTTGGTAGCATTGTTTCCTAGTCTGAATGTTTCATTCTGACATTTTGTATCAAGTGTTCCTTGACACTGATTCTCATAATTGACTTTCTCTTTTACAGCTTTTAGAAACGGGATCCTAAGTGACTCCTGGTTCCCTTTGACTTCTTCTGTTCCTCTTCTTGCCTTTTCATCCTGCTGTGGCTTTCTCTAAGTAGTTTCATAGAATCCTCCAATCAACCTGCAACAAAGTCAAATACAATTATGACAAGTGCAAAATCTAGAAGCTCTGCCTGGTAATTGACATTAAAGAGGACTTACAGCTTCTTACAAATCAAGCATATTGCAATGGGGCACATGCTGTAGTATCAGCTCCATAACTGTTCTCTTTAACCCAGAATTAAGGGATGTTCTGCATATTCTAAAATTTCTTTTAATAAAAAAAAAAATGTGTTTTGGGGGCCTGCTAGTTGGCTCAACTGGCTAATCCTCCACCTTTAAGGACCACATTCCACATGAGCACTGATATGTATCCTGGCTGCTCCATTTTCCAACCAACTCCCTGCCTGTGGCCTGAGAAAGCAGTGTAAGACTGCCCAGTGCTTTGGGACCCTGCATCCATGTAGAAAACCAGGAATAAGCTCTTAGTTCCTGGCTCCTGGCTTCTGATTAGCTCAGAATTGGCCATTGCAGCCATGTGGGGAGTCAACCAGTGGATGGAAGATCTTTTTCTTTGTCTCTTCTCTCCATAAATTTGCCTTTTCAATAGAAAGAAATAAATCTTAAAAAGTATGTTTTTATCCACTCCAAGATTTACCCGAGAATATATTCTCCAGTTTATCAATATTGTGAGGAAAACTACAAATGTCAGCCTTAATTTTTTCATCTTGTACAAATAAACCACAACGTGTTCCATTTCTGCATACAACTCTCCATTAAAGTCAATTGGACATGCTGTGCCCCTAGTGATGGCTGTACAAACATGCTCCTGCATCCACATAGGACTCCTCCTCATTTCCTGTGAACAGACCTGGATCCTCAAACTGTGTCGCTATTTAAATATAAGTTCTCATTTCAATGACACAGAAAACCTCAGATGATAGAAGAATCACTCCAGGGGATTCCAGTTGCTCCATCTGTTACTACCCCCTTTTTGCTCAAAAGCTGCAAAGCACTTTTCTTGGATAGACAAACTTTTCTTGTATTTATATAATAACCCTGCATTTGTACCTGAGAGTTCCTATCACATGAGTACTAATGGAAGATTTCCTGAGAGGTTTTATTCATGGTGTTCTTGGTCCTTTTCCCTTTGAGTTTAGATATGGACTTTTTAGGGGGTGGTTTGAAGGAAGATGGGCAAGGAATATGGGCAGGGAAGGTTGCTGTTGTATGAAGTTTTAGACAGAATTAAAGTGAATTGGAAGTGCCATTTGCTTACCATGAGAAGTTTCGCCTCCCTTCAGTCCCTTCTATTCTTCAGCTGCTTGGTAACAGAGAGTGATAAAAACAGAAATCTTATCTGTTTTGCGCGAGGGCTGTCTTAGGAATATTCTTCTGGGAGTGGTTCAAGGCTCTTGTTATGACACAATTGCATCATGAGAGACACCCGTGTGTGCCGAGTTCTCAGCTTCGCTGACTGTCCAGGATATATACGGGGTCTGATAACACATCCCTGTAGACTTGTACCAGGTAAAGTTGGATACATTAAAACCTTAGAAAAACAGGATGTTTCTCCTGCTGGCACTGTGTAGAAAACATCACCTTGTTTGTTTTAACTGTTATCCCATTTATTTTACAGCCTGTCTCAGAAAACAGGCTGGCTCCTTACTACTCCCACACAATATAAGAGCTTGTTTCCAAAGAGCAGAGAAATTGACTAAGACCCATGGTTAGATGACAGATGGATTCTGTCGTGTTGCCAGAGACATGAAATTGCAGGTGACATCTGATACATGATAATGAAGAGTCCCCATCCTGTAATCAGCCCTTGGCCTTTATTTTTGTGATGTCATCACCATGCAGGTGGCTTACCTGTTTTTGAACAAAATGCTGAGTATTGTCAAGGAGCTCACATGGGTAACTTCTATCTCCACATCTGTATGAGCTCCTGTGTTATGAATTTGGGCCACAGCCATGTTTAATTCCATTTAGGCTTATAAAAAGTTATTAGAAAGTTGTCTGTGCCTCTATTTATTCTGCCTTATCTTTTACTTTAAAATATGACCTGAAACCAATCAGCGTTCAGTGTCAATGGTGAAGCTGATTACAATATCAACACCTGTAGATCTAATTTATATGATTTCTCACATTCAAAAGTTTATACATTCTAAAGAATATCTACCTCCCATCAGCATGAATTTTGATTTATCTCTGTTCTCAGATTACACATTTCTGACTTTATTTAATAAATAAGAAACATGTTTCACATGATTTTGTGGCTTATTAAAAACAAGCCTGAGAGGGCCTGGCGTGGTAGCCTAGCAACTAAAGTGCTCAACTTACAGGTGCCAAGATCCCATGTGGGTGCCGGTCCTAATCCCTGTGGCCCCACTAGGGGAGTGAAGCAGTGGATGGACTATCTTCATCTCTGTCTCTCCTCCTCTCTGTATATCCAACTTTCCAATACAAATAAATACAGCTTAAAAAAAAAAACATGTCTGAGGAATTTGTGCTCTCCGTCTGCTTGGGAACTAGGCTTGACTGGGTCATCTTTTTCTTAAAAAGTATAGTAGTGCCCAAGAAATAGCTTAGTGGCTAAATTCCCTCCTTGCATGTGACAGGATCCCATATGGACACTGGTTCCTGTCTTGGCTGTTCCACTTCCCATCCAGCTCCCTGCTTGTGGCCTCGGAAAGCAGTTGAGGATGGCCCAAAGCCTTGATTCCCTGCACCCATGTGGGAGACCTGGAAGAAGCTCCTTGCTCTTGACTATGGATCAGTTCAGGTTCAGCCATAGTTGCCACTTAGGGAGTGACCCATCAGGCAGAAGATCTTCCTCTCTGTGTCTCCTTATCTTTGTAAAATCTGCCTGTCCAATAAAAATAGATAAATATTTAAATATATATTTAAATTATATATAGATTATATAATAATATATCATACATTATATCATATAATTATAATATATAATTATTATATATTATATGTGAATACATTATATAATAGATTAATATATTATAGATTATTATATATATAATAAGTTTAGAATGCTGTGTATTTTGGTGCAGCAGTCCCAGCATCACACTCTGATATTTGATATCTGAGTTCTCGGTTTGAGTGCCAGCTCTATTTCTGATTCTGAATTCCTGGTAAACCTCATAATGGGAGGCAACAGTTTAGGACCCAGTCACTTGGTTCTCTGCAGCCATACTGGAGATGCAGCTAGAGTTCTAGGCTCCTGGCTTCAGTGTGGCCAAACAATGGATGTGGGAGTCTTTTGAGAAGTATATCAGCAGATGGAAAACCCTTATGTGTCTGGCTCTCTCTTTACTTTTCAAGTAGACACCAATATGAATAATGCAAATTCAAAATATAGGAAATTAAGTTGAAGCCTCATCACAAAACAGTAACAATATAAATTGAAAAAAGAAAGCTCAATAAACTTGGTGCAATAGGTTATTCCTTCTTAACAGTTTGAATAGCTCACTCTCTAGAGATAAAATGGCTGCAGCCATAGGGAGTAGCTGAAATCCCAGGTATAGAAGCTGTCTTCCTGCTGACCATTCATTGGCTTTTTTTATTTTTACAAAGAGTTTATTTATTTGCAAGGTAGAGTTTCACATAGAGAGAAGCAGGAGCAAGAGAGAAAGAGAGAGAGAGAGAGAGAGAGAGAGAGAGAGAGAGAGAAAGAGAGAGGTAGAGAATGCATGAAAGAATCTTCCATTCTCTGGCTCACTAGCTAAAGAGAAATGTATTTAACTAGATATCTATTGATCTTGTATTTTGCATGAAGGTTGCCTTACATCAGAGAGAATGTATGGTATTTGTTCTTTTGGAATTTGATTATTTCATTAAGCTTAATGATCTATAGTTAGAACCATTTTGCTGCAAATGGTAGAATTCCATTTTTTTTAATGGCTGAGTAGCATTCCATGAAGCAGATGTACTAGAGTTTCTTTATCCATTCCTTTTCCATAAGCATCTGGATTGTTTCCATTCTTCACAATAAATAGGGTGGTTTATGTGTGATTCATTTAATTATTTACCATTTGATTCACGCATTGCATATATTGTTTCCCTTTAGAAATATATTGTTCCAGTTAGAATTTGGAACAATAAGACCTTGCAATGTGTGAGAAGCTCAATTTCTACTATGGAATATATGAATCTACTTGTCATATATATCTATTAAAAATCCATTTTGGAATTTGCCATCAATATATTTTCCCAAATTCCATAGGAATAGAATTTCCCTTTTGTCTCACATTCCCCCATATTATTATAAGTATAGTCCTTCAGCAAGTCACAAGTCCATCATTCTTCTATTTTTAAGTGTATATTGAAGATTAGCATACCATTAAGTGAAGATAATTGCAGTATGAATTCCCAATGGAGCTGTTAAATAAATCATGACAATAGGATGCTGGACTCTCTACCATTGTACAATCCTATGAAACTCATGACAAAAAGGAAAATTGAAAAAAAAGAAATCTAGATTTCTGAAAATCAACGTAAGTAATAGCATTAGACTTAGAAATCCTCAGACACACAGGGAAGTAATCAAGTCACATAAAGAAAGAATTACAGTGGTGTATAATTCAAACAGAAATCACAATGTTCAAGTGGATAACAGGAGTCAAAATTTGAGAATCTTCTAAGCAAACTTTTACAGGTAAATAGTGCATTCTTCCCAGAATGACATCATAAATATCTCTACAAGCATTAGTAGTGCATTTCCATCAGAGTACCTTCCGCAACGTCTATTGGAATGAAGCATGGCATGTCATGCTGACTAAAAAAACAGGTCTGAATTCATATCTATGTAATATTCACTAGTACATTCTTAACAGCATATTGTATTATCTCCTTCTGATATCTCTCATCTGTGTCCTAAGTTGCATAATAAAAGTTTCTATACATCATTTAGACTGCCTCAATTCTGATTTAGCACAAGCTCTAACGAAAGAGAAGTAAACTCCTAAATGAGGTGAAATTTGAAAATTTAAAAATTGATAGTAATTTTTATTAAGTATTCAATAGCCCATGTCTAAATTATTTTAAGCTTTCAGTGGTAGATTTCAACGTAAACACTGAAACTGGAGAAACAAACTGGGAGCAAGGATGAAGCGAGGACGTGAAGAATCCTTGCTACTTACAAAATTGTATCATGTAAAAAATAATAAATTGAAAAATATGTAATAATAATAATACATTTACTTTATTTATACACACAGCTGTTCTTATAAATGTCCCAAATGAAATTAGAATTCAATAGTCAAAAAGTAAAATGCAAATAGAGTAATTTACTTTTGAAAATTCCTGGAGGAAAAAAATGTGTACATGTTTTATTAGGAATTGAAGTTGATTTAACAGTTTATTTTTAGACTCACATTTGTCAGCATGTCTCTCATGGACACCTGAACCTAGAAAATGTTCAGTGAGCTATTCCTAGCAAAAAGTAAAACATCTGTATTATAGGATCTTGCTTTAACTTACTCATTTTGCAATTGTATGTAATATATAAATTATGCAAAAATAACTTTGCACATTAAAATCATGTGGCTATTTCTGCCTTTTATTAACACTGCTATATATCTCTTTGTTATACAGATGACTTCTAAATGCTCACATCCTTCATAAATCCATCTTAAATTGATCAGAAAGAAATTAATGATTTTTACTGAATCCAATTTATCTCAACCTTGAAATCTAAGTTCTTCTCTGCTTATTCGTCAAACCCCAACCAAAAAACAAATTCACATTCGATTTCTTTCCAACTAGTAAATGATGAGAGCATGTTGTTCATAATTTGATTGTCTCTGTATGCATCTGTGCAACTTTGTTATCCCACTGCATCGGTCTTTCTTCATTGTTGTACATCCTGTAACTTGATTCAGATTCTAAATCTCTCGAGGACAGGAATCCTTAGACAGTAAAGCTTCAACATGGTGTTACAAAATTCCATCTACTTTTAGTCATAAGTCATTGAGCATGTGCTATTTTGAAAAGTTAGAAATACAATTAACATACCCTATTACCTGCTCTTAAAGGAAAATTTGTAAACAACTGTTCCCTTGCCTTCTTCTTCTTCTCCTTTATTTTTCAAATTAAATATAGACCTCAGTTGTTTTGGATTAATCATGCATTTGTACCTATTTCATCTCAGACTGAGATTGAATAAATAGCTTCTATTTGAGACATGGTATTTTTACAACTAATGGAAGGAAAGCTATTTTTATAGTTTTTTGTGATGTATATAACCTTCACACACAAATGCTCTGAACACAAAGACACATATGTGACCAAGGTAGATGTCAGCAGTATCTATATATTCCTCCCATAGGAAAGCATTGCAAGTTATGAGACCATGTGCAGGAATTCTTTACAGCAGTGAGAACAAAAAGTTGGATATAAAATATAATTTACTGTAAATTAGCAACAAAACAATATGAGTAAATATGAAATGTGGTCTGAATTACAGAAACAGGGTATTCTGAATACAACATTTTGTTGCAGTAAGGGGGAGAGATTGATACTTAAGGTTTGCAGGTTGAGTAAGAGAGAGATAAGATGAAAAAGATTTACTAAAATGAGGAGGTGCATTTGCAGAGACATAAAAGAAGGAATGAATATGCGATGTTAAAGAAATAGCATTTCTTGTTAACTCTATACTCATAGGATCATTTTGGTATATGACAGCATGACTTGCCAAAGCCAACAAATAAATAAACAAACATAAAAATGAAACTAATACTTAAAATTTGTCCCCAAAGAAGAGCAATTTAACTCATGCACCTTTCTTCTAAGATGCACACATTAAATGTTCTATAAGCTTTAAATCATTTTTATACTTCTCTTTTCTTGAAAGCCAAGTTTAAAAAGCATTTTATTAAAGTAATTAAATAATGCTGATTACCTGATTTATATGCAATTGAGGATATCTACATATTTCATTCTAACTTTCTGAGTGTTCCGAATCTGCTCTTTCTGAAATTATAAACATCAGACTTACTGGCTACAAATTCATCCTTTCTCATGTTTCATCCATCAATGGCCATAGGAATTAAAAATGGAGTCCAGTTCAGCATAAAATGTGAATCTAGTTACATGAGGCTTTTTGAAAGCTCAATGATAAGTAAAGAGCATTCATACCCATTGAATATCTTATCTCAGTGCTTCAATGAGGTAGGATGATAGTCTTGCAAGAGAGATTATTCAACATGGTCTATAGATTTTATTTTTAAGTTCAAAAAGTAACCTGCAATATGGTAAGGATAATGGTTTCTATATACTCTTGAAGGCAGCAAATGGCTCTATAAAAAAGCAATGCAATGCATTGCCCCTTTCTTCCCAAAATGACTATTGTATATTTTTTTAAAAAACCTGAATTAACAATAGATTTAGTTTGCATATATTAATATTCACCCAAATTGTCTATTTGGATATTAAAAATATGGATATGATTTGTGCATATGAAACAAGTTCTTTCTGTATTGAAGAAATTGTTGAATAAGTTCCACTGATTCGACCTCCCCCTCTCTGCATCAGAATATGTCTAGGAGATATGAAGAAGGAGAGATCAGGCAAAACTCTTCTCATATATTAAAAATGCTTCTTTTGGTTGAAAATCTTAAAAGCTAGCATACCAAAATTTAAAATGCTAAAGCTGAGTATTTCTAACTAACTGTGCTTCTTAAATATCGAACTTCTAGGTACATGTTCAATAAATATTTTGTAAATCAAAATGTTATTTTTCGTCACTTCGGATATTAAAACCATTGAAGAAATCAGAGTAAAATATACATAAAGGATTTAAAAATTGACCCTGTGTGGGGTTAGCATGGTGGTACAGCAGGCTAATCATCAGCCTGTAAGTGCCAGCATCTAATATGGGAGCAATTTCATGTCCTGGCTGCTCCACTTCCAATCTAGCTCTCTGAGGGTTTGCAAAGCAGTGGAGAATAGTTCAAGGTTTTGGGCCGCTGCACCCATGGCGGAGGCCCAGAGGAAGCTCCTGATTCCTGAGTTGGGATCAGTTCAGCTCTGATCCTCGAGGCTTTTGGGGGGAGTGAATCAGTGTTTGGAAGACACCTCTTTCGTCTCTGTAAAATCTCCCTTTCAAATAAAAATAAATAAATCCTAAAAAAAAAAAAAATGACCCCATGTTACACACTGAAAGTAAAAGATAACTTTTTTTTTCAAGAATGATCTCACACAACTTCAATGATACTACTTCCATTAACAAGTGGAATCTATGGCCCTTCTCCTTGGATTTAGGCTCTGCACCAGCTAGGAGAGCAGAGTGCCTTTTCAGTCCAGCACTTTAGTACTGAGAGCATCTTGTTTTAGTATGACATGAGAAAGCTCAGGTTATATGCAGAGGTCACGGCAGGTCTGACTGTAGTCTCTTGTCTGCGGCTGCCTTGATTGGGAAAGCCTGAGATGACGCTAGCCCCTAACTCCAATGCAGAACTGTCCAGCAGGACATAGTCAGTTCCCTAAAGTGTGGGGTAATTACTGCTGTGTTAGGATTAGGACGACCTATTACATAGTAATACTAGATGAAATGAGTGACTGAAAACCAGAACTCTTACCAATGATTTAGTAGAAAATAAAGACACAAAATAAAATATAAATGACATAGGAAAAGCTTCATTTGTGAAAATGACTCAGAAGAAAATCTAATACTTTTCTGGGAGAAATATATTGGTTAGCTGGTGGCAGACATTAAAATGGGGCTTATTTTGAGGTTTGGAATGTTTTTGCCACTTTGTTTAAGGTGTTGTATGTGTGTGCATGTGTGTCTGTTTTAGTGGTTTGGACTGTTAACCTAAATCTTAAGATATTGTGATTAAAAGAAATACTTCTAAGATTCCACCCACAGTTAGCATACCAGCTTCACTCTCTCTTCAAAGGTATTTTTGTCTGATTGCTTAGTGATTCAAAGACATATTCTGAAGAGACTTCACTGCCTCTGTTTTCTGTAAGCAATTTAATTCTCTTGGATGAGCTAAGTGATGGACAGAAGGAGGTGAGGAATTCTAGGAATGAAACCAGGTGCCACACCAGGAGGGGCCACGGCCAGCGGAATTTGAGGTGAATTATATCTGTCACTGAGTGATATGGTACATTCTTTCAGGAATTTTCAAAATATCCCAATACTGATTTCAAGAATGTTTAGGGAAGTATTTACCCTCCTACATAAAACTATGTCTTCTTTGATATTGCTGCTTCCAGAAAAAAAGGTGAGTTGTGGCAATGAAAACACATAAAAAGAATGGTATATTCAGGTGGCTTCCATTACAGTCTATATCAGGTATTTAATATTTTCTTTTGGTCTAAATGCTCTGCATCTGTCAGATTACTTTGATGACTTAAAACAAAAACAAAACCTCTAGTCACCATGTTAGCAACTCATTGCCCTAGCATGTCAAAAAAAAAAAAAAAAAGTACTTTTCTAGTGAGTTCCAGAAACTTTTAAATGACTCATTATTTATTGTTCAAAAAATGAAAAACTGCACAAAATAGATTACACAATAAGTGCTTAATTACATTTGAAATTACACGTACATTGCAAACCAACCAGCAAATCAGTAATTGCAAGAAGCCTCACGGCTTAGCTGAAAGCACCAGATACATGGTATGGTTGCATATTCATAAGAAAGTCACATAAACTGAAACCACCTAAAAATTTCAAAGTAATAGTTTATGTAATTATATTGTATCAGAGAAGTCTTGTTACTTTGTTCACAGCTGGGCGAAAGACCTTATGAGGTACTGAAATGAAATGTTATTACTGTCTCACTTACTCATTCTTGGAATTGGCTTAGTGATTACTTCGACATCGACATCAGTGAAAAACATTTGACATCTGGCCCAGAAAATCAGACAGTCGACCATAGAGACTTTGATTAAAAAAAAACTTCATGTAATTTTCTCCAATCAGTAGCTTGGCCTGATTCTTTTTATCAGAGTGAAGGTTACTCTCATCACCTGCAAATTTGTACTATGGCTTTAAACAACAAGCATGAAACTTTTACATGAATTTCCCTTCCTGAAGGGAATACTTACAGAGGACCTCTGTATGCTCTGTACTGATGATTTGATTTATACAGTGTAAAATAAGCCTGGAATCTTTTGTATATTTTTCCTGATTCCATGTATGTGTGTCTTTCTGTGTGTGCATGTTCAGTCTTCATCTCATAAAACATTTTTCAGAAAACTCTACATGAGCTGTTTTTCTTGCCAGGGGAAAAAAAAAAATGACAGCTTCTTTCACATCATCTGTGTGCCAGGAACTATTCCGAAGTCAGAAATCATGCAAGCCACTGGGGTTCTGTATGTTTAACCTCCTATAGAGCAGAGCCATTCCCATTACTGAGAAGAATGAACCCTCAGGGACACAACAATAGAGATCCTGAAATGAACTGCATTGCAGTAGTGCCATGAATTAAAGTCTCCATCAGGGGCTGTGGCTCTTGGCATTAGAGAGCAAGGGCTTCGTGAAAGTCAAGCAAGAAACTCTGCAGTAATGAGCCATCCCGCTGCCTCTTCTCTTTGAAGACAATTTATATGATGAAAGTTGATAATTAACTTATGTCCAACAAACTAAATCCAATATATTGGTTTTCAGGTCAGAGGCATTGGTTGCTGTCTTACGGAACGTGCTGCCCCATCCACCAGTTCTTTGACAAGGACACAGTCCCTGCTAATACAGTGTCACAGTAAATTTGCTTATCTCTTAAGAACAAGGAGGTGTGCTATAAAATATGTATGTACTATCAAAACATTCATAATAAAATCCTAATAAAATTAGAAAGTTGGACTAAAAGGAAATCGTGGTCTTCAATTGTATGTCTTGAAATTACCTTCAATCGTGGCTGATTCATTATAAATGTGGTACCTATTACATGTGTGCATCTATAATGCTTCAGTCTTGGAGCACACGATTGGTTTTCTAAGGTTCAGCTTTTCAAGGAAGAAAGGTAATATGATGGAGTAAAAACAAAGTTGGTGCAATTCCACAACTTTATCTGTTGTGGTTTACAAATTGCCATTGCACTATTACACTGTGGAGAATATGGAATCTAGCAATGATTAGAGACACCGTGCAAACAAATCACTTTCTCTTTGAAACTATCTGAAACAAGAAAAAAAAAGAAAAGGTAAAAAAAGGAAACACTTGGATCATTTTTCAAAATGTCAATGTTTTATTTAAGCCTGCCTGGGGCTGATCTTTGCACTCAATCCATGTACATGGCATGGTCTTAGAATTACAACTCTCGGATGGAAAACACGAAGCACAAGGTGAATTTTGCATCACAACTTGTGACCATTTCTTGATACATACTTATAACAGTCATTTATTGGTCCATTGGCCTATGTCCTCATGAAATCTGATTGCATTTTTGGAAATCAGCAGAGAAAGAAAATCTGCTCTCAGAGATGGATATCTATGGGGAAACACTTTCATTATATGACTGCTACAAAAAGTGTTCTGCTGGAAAAAAGTGATTTGTTCCATGGAAAAGTGCATCTAGAAGAAATTGATATTTAGTTACTCCTATCAACCACGCTTATAAAAAAGAGACTCTACATTTTATCCTTTTAAAACATTAAATTATTACTCTATCCAGCATTATTTGTTAGTAAAAATGCCTGTTCCATGAAGCTTAAAGTTATTTCTCATATTTAATCTCTATTAAAAACAAAACATATTACTGATAGGCTGACTCTTATAGTTTCTGTTTTAAGATTTAATTGTATTTTTAATATTGTTTACATAATTGAGAGAGATGCATGCCCATGTGGATCTCATGTTAGTGTGGGAAGGAAAGTGGAGGAAAGTGTGTGGGTCAATCGTTTCAGTTTTTTTTCTCATGTGTCCTCAAGGGGAGGGCAGGAGAGAGGCCTACTCCTTGCTGTCAAACTACATCAGTACCTGGGGATGGGGGATGGTCCTTTGATGATGACTTAGAAACCCCGATGTGGGGAAGAGTGCTCTGAAGGTGTTACTTGAGTGGTTTTGATAGTTCTCGGATACCTGTAGCTTTGTTGCATTAGGGTTGTGGCAATCTTTTCAAGGTCTATTGCCTGACCAAATCCACCTTAGTGCATCCACACACACAGAAACATGTTGCAAAGCTTCACCAGGAGAGTCTTCCAATCTGTTCTGCTTTCCATCTTCTCATGAGGCACTCAGTGTCCTCTGGTGGCCCAGATGAGCTGGTTGTCATGTGCCCTGTGTGCAACAAGGCATGCTGTCCAACGCACAAGCATCAACAACTGAGGAGGCCCAGTCCCAATACATGTACTTCCAAGGTCAGACAACACAGCCTGAAATTTTCTCTGTGGCTGAGGTCTGAGTCCATTGGTCTAATTGGGGAATCCCCCAAGAAATCTCTCGAGTTAACCTGAGACTTGACTCTTTTGTGCTCCAGGCTTTGTAAGGTCAGGTTCAGTCTGTCACCTGAATAAACCAATGCACATACCAGCGAATTCAGCTGCCTGGTTAGTTTTGTCCCCAGGCCCATCTCTCAAGCAAACTGATGGATCCAAAATGAAAAATTGCCTTGCCTATCCACTACTATCTTATTTGTATTTAATTGATGTACCTTATAAATTTATACAATTAAAAGTTTATAAACTGAGCCTTTAGAACTACGAAACATTGTACGTTTTATATCGGTAGTTTCCTATTGTCTGTGTAAACAAATGCAACTGTAAAATTTATAGCATACAAATTTATTGATTGATTCATGTTCCCTGTTATTTAAAAGTGGCCAAATAAAAGTGTCCCCTTTTCATAAAAGAAGTTGAATCTATAAAAGTGATTTATATCTAGGAGAGAAAAAAAACCCCATGAGGGCAAAAAAGTTCCATTTTATTCTCAAATATATCCTCAGCAACTGGAATATATTAAGTTCTCTCTCTCTCTCTCTCTCTCTCTCTCTCTCTCTATATATATATATATATATATGCATATATGTATATATATGCACACACACACACACACATACACCACACACACACATATATTTAGGTTCTATGAGTGAATGATTGCCTTTTAAGAAAAACAGCACTCTGTATAAATTAAGTATTTGAAATTATGCCTGCTTGTCACTGTAGGTGACTACGAAGAAGTGATTTATGGGGAATAGTGTTAAACTTAACTTTGAGCCACGGGGCAAGCCACCCTGTAACTGCTAGTTGTCTATTTTTGAAAGCTCTGAGTTTTATACATAAGCCAAGAAAACTTTTAAGAAAGCCTTGTAATCTGGAAAATAATAAATGCTTAGGTTTCTGATACAGACGATTGTAGAACCTGAGAATATAGGGAAGGTAAGCTTACTGGAACTTGAAGAAGAAATCATTTCCTTCCTGAGAATTCATGTTTATTTAGCACCTACCAGAGACCAAACATTGCATGTAGTGAGCAAGCAGTGGTGTCATACACACATAGACTATAATTAAAGTCCTACTTCCACTTTAGTGGTGAACTCTGCTGGAGAATGTGATTCCAGTTCCTGACATATGCTGAAGCAGGGCAATTAGAATGACTAGATTCCCTATTAGCGAATTTCACAGAACACCAGAAATGTTTCAGTATAACAGCATTGGACTTAAAAAAGGGTTGTCCAGCTAGGACAAACAGTGTATTAATTGGAGTAATTTTATGTTAAAACAGAATGTCCCAAATACCCTGCATCAAATATGTTTGGCATATTACTTTTTTGTGCAGCAACCTAAACATAATCTATGAAGGGATGATTTTCTTGTGTCATTGTGCAAAACAACACTTTGGCCTAATTGTTCATCCTCAGAACATGGCTTTTGTTTCATATTTTAAGATAGCTGCTTCATTTCTTACTGTTATAGCTAAATTCCAGTCAGCAGAAAGGAAATAGGTGAGTAGAAGGTATGCTTTAACACCCTCTACAAAACACAGCCATTCTTTCTAGTCATCCTAGTTTCTTATCACTGCCAAGCTGACAACACCTCTTTAACCCTTTCCTGTTGTTAAATATTTATTTATTTATTTATTTCAAAGGCAGAATGGCAGATGCAGGAAGACAGAGTGACAGACCGACAGACACAGAAAGCTAGGTTAAAAGCAGAGCAGCTGAGAATCAAAACAACATTCTGATATGGGATGCTGGTGTCACCTGCTGTTGCTCAACCCACTGCTCCATAGCACCTGTCCTTTTCCAGGTTTTATCCCATTTTTTTCGCATATTTTCCTCATTACTAGGATACAGCTCTGGAAATTGAAATACCCTGATGGGCACAGAAGACTTTCATATCCTCCTCCCTTGTATTACTCCAAGCAGCAACATTTCTTCAAGATGAGACGCTTCCAGTTGGAAGATGCTTTCAACCTGAGGGTGCTATGATTGTTTATATGTACAAGTTCTAGTTTGTAGTCCATTATTGCTAACTGCCCCAGCTTCATTATTGCTAAGGAAGTGGTATGCGGTTGTGTGCGTCTCCCCCTTACATGTCATCACACAATCAGGGCAGTGTTGGGGTGTAACTAGTAAAAGCAGATTGAAATCCCTCTGGTGGCACTTGAGATGCAAGAAGTTTGTAGCTGATTGATACAAACCGCAGCAACAGCAGTGTGACACACTTGGCAGTGGCAGTATAATTCAGATGAGGAAAGTCTTTCTTCATTGTGTTATACTTCTTTCATGAAAATGTTCAGCCAAATTATGATTCTAGGATATTTCATGTAAGCAGTGCTGTATGTGTCAGCAGGATATAAGGTTGATGCACAATGATCTGGGATTTCAATGACAGAAAGTCATGACAAAGTTGATTTGTCTTGAACCAGGAGTGTACCAAAGTGATTGAAAAGGGAGGGGGGCAGTGTTGTAGCATATGGGTAAAGCTGCCACCTGAGACATGGGTGCAAGTTGAAGTTCCACCTGTTCCACTTATGATCCTGCTCCCTGTTAATGGTTTCAGAAAGGAAGTGGAAGAGGGCCCAAGTGTTTGGAACTCCCCAACCACACAGGAGATCTGGGAAAAGCCTCTGGGTCCTGGCTTCAACCTGGCTCAACCCTGGCATTGCAGCTATCTGACAGGTGAACCACAGAAGAGCACCCTTTGTTTCTCCCTCCTTCTCTGTTGCTCTGACTTTCAAACATGTACACGCATATTTTTTTTCAAAAATCAAATCAATATGGGCCATGCATAACAGCACCACGTACTGGAGCTGATTCTAGCTGTGACAATGCAGACCCTGGGAGGCAATGGTGATGACTCAAGATTGAACTCCCAGCAGCTGCCTTAGTCTGGCCTAATCTGAGCCATCTGGGGGCATTTTAGAAGTGAATTAACAGATGGGAGTTCTCTCTTTGGTTTCTCTGTCAAATAAACCAATTAAAAAGTCAAATCAAGAAATGTGTTAACGACATGGATCGCCTTTCCTTTCTTCAATAATCACTTTTCATTTCTAAATTAAGAGTTGGGCCTGTAGAGATGATTTTCTTTCAGTAGGAAAAATTTAAGAAAGCTGTCCCCCAGATCAAGCATAGTGTGGAATGGTCTCTTGCTGTACTTTTTAGTTGTTTTCAATACAAAAATCTCTCTCCAATGATAACTAAAGTGGAAATTTCTTTAAATTTCACATTAAATGGAAAATGATAGTAACATCTATTTTTTCTCAACAAAGGAAGACTAGTTTCCTTCCCCATATTTTGTCTAATCTCAGACATTAGGTAATCTCACAGACACTTTAAAAAAACCAGACAAATCACAAATCAGGAATGATCCTCTTTCTTTTATCATTATTATTTTAATTGGAAAGTCAGATATACAGAGAGAAAGAGCGGAAGATCTTCCATCTATTGATTTACTCCCCAAGAGGCTGCAATGGCTGAAGTTAAGCCAATCTGAAGCCAGGAGCCCGGAGATTCTTCCAGGTCTCCCATGTGGGCGTAGGATCCTAAAGCTTTGGGCCATCCTCTACTGCTTTCTCAGGCCACAAGCAGGGAGCTAGTTGAGAGCAGGGCAGCTGGGATTAGAACTTGCATCCATATGGGATCCGGACGTGTGCTAGGTGAGTACTTTAGCCACTAAACTAGCACGCCACACCCAGGAATGATCTTGTTTCAATGAAGAAGTATTTATAGCTCTTATAGTACACATATCAAACAGCATTCAGAATTTTATTCTCTGTAATCAGTTTGGGAAAGTGTCAGTAAAGGCCTCAGATTTGGAGAAATCAGGTTGTTTACAAGGACCAACTCAAGTGTAAGAATAGATGAGGAAAAAATCACTGGGCTATGAGGGATAGGTGGGTGAATCTGCCAGCTGAGCAGTCCTGGGACAGCCATTTCTTTGTTTTCTCATTCTGAAGCTTATCACAGAGTCATACCTGGAGTTCTGTGGTCATTCTAGAGGGATTAAAAAAGTACATTATCAGAGTAGACAACCATCCATACACCTTGTCTAGTTCATCCTCACTGCTTTCTATTCTTAGGGCATCTCAGCTTGTTTGTGCAGTGGCCATCTAGTTGGAATTTGTAATTAGTGTGACAAGGTAGAGGAATTGCTTACAAAATGAGATTCTTAACAAGGTTAAATGATCCATCTGGCAACCTTCAATTGCCAGATTCTTCAAAATCACTGTGACCCAAATTTCTTTCAGAAAGCATTTTTCCATAAAGCGTCAGGTTTTATCTCTGTGAGAATTCTAGGTTGACAGTGATGAATAAGGAACTACTGAGTTTATGGACGTAAGGATTTAGGTGGCTGGCTAAAATATCTCATGAGCTAAATAAATATATGAACTATGAGTAAAAAAAAATGTGTTAAGTCTCTAAATATTGAGAATATTTATTCTCTCCAAGTGATTTTCTGCCCTCTTTGAATCATCTTGATTCACCATTGCGTGGATAAGAAGAATTCATATGAGGAATCTTGAAAAAGCTTATGAAATATGAATTTTAGGAAAAAAGTAGGGAGCCTATCTTATGGCTACCTCCTGCAACCCTAGAATCCTAAATGGATACTGGTTCAAATCCCAATTTCTCCACTTCTGATGAAGGCCCCTGCAAATGGCCTTGGTAAAGCAACAAGACAGTTCAAGTACTTGTATCTTGCCATTTATGTGAGGGACTCAGGAATGAAGCTCCTTGCTGTTAGCATTGGCCTGGGCCAGTCCTGGTCATTGCAGTTCTCCCCCAGTCTGACTTACAAATAAATACATTCTCTCTTACACAAAAATTAAAACTTTTCAGTGCTATTTTCCATTTCCTACCTGTGAAGACATTTTTGTAATTATTACTGTGTTATTAAATAGTCTTATTTTCAAATATCATATTCTAACCAGTTTAAGGCAAAATGCATATTGAAAACTTACCTTCCACATCAATAATGGTGGGAAGAAA
Source organism: Ochotona princeps (assembly GCF_030435755.1). Lineage (NCBI taxonomy): Eukaryota > Metazoa > Chordata > Mammalia > Lagomorpha > Ochotonidae > Ochotona > Ochotona princeps. The sequence continues at coordinate 28,683,153 of NC_080840.1, forward strand.
TTGGACCAAGGAAACTTATGTCAAAGAACCAAAGTCAATACTATTTTGAATTTCTCTTTTCCAACTTGTAGAATCAGAGAGCAGAGGTCATGACCAAAGCCCAAGTCAGGTGCATAAAGGGATCATCAGAGCTAGAAATTATAATTTAAGACAAGAAACTTAATTGAAATATCAAACAGGATTCAAATTCAAGGGAAAATGTTTGCAAAGATACAGAATGTGTAGATGGGGCAATGGCAAGGTAATTTCAAAAAACAGAAAAGGCTGACACACTCAACTGTGTTTCTGGGAGCTGTGTGTTCCAGGAGCTGTGTTTCTTCAAAACATTCCAAGAAAAAAAAATGAAACAAAAAAAATAAATAAAAATATAAACTTTATTTCTTAAAATAAGCTCATCCAATTCAAGATGCTTATAAGAAAACATCTTAACCATCTAATCTATCCCTTAAGAAAGTGGGTCATGGTAATTGAATGCAGTGTTTTTGGCAGTATGAGCTAAACAAAAATGAATCCCATTTAAAAATGTTTTTTTAGATTAAGAAATAAAAAATAAACTAAAAGGATCCAAATCAGAACTATGAAGTGTGTGCCTAATTAGTTTCCACCAAAACTCTCATTAAACAGAAATCTTGTGGATACCCTGAAGAAGCTTATGCAGGCATTTATGCATGAAAACTTTAGCTAACTCTCAAATCGCTGTCATAAACAGATGTTATCATTCTTTGACTCTAGAAAGCAAAAATACAGAATTGTTGGAATTCATGAAAAACCAAACCAAAATAAAACAAAACGACAAAAAAGCAGTCACCTTGACATTTATGCTTGAATGGTCCTCTTTGGCTTGATTGGATCACTTCTACCTGCTGGTAACCTTTTCATTGATTATGCTTTGTCTTCACCATCATACTAGTGATTAATGCTATTTTCATACATTTAATTATGGCTAAATAATGTGTCAATACAGATTATTATACAGATTTATCTCATATACTTCTGTGGGATTAAAACTGGCACAGCCACCTTAGAAATATTTCTTATAAAATTAAATGTACACTTGCTATTTGAACTAATAATCTCATTCCAAAGTATTCACTGTACAAAATAAAAATATATGTGCATTCAAATATGAAAATATTCACAACATTTTAGAAGTACTCTCAAATTGGAAACAACCCAAATATACACCAAATTTTGGTAAAAGATTATGTGAATAAAAATATCATGGCAACTGCATATGTGGGATACTTCATGGAAAGCAATCTATTACTGATACATACAGCAACCTAAATGAATAACAAAATTATTTTCCAAACTAAAAAAAGCCAGATATTTATTTCAAAATTCATGAAATAAGTGCTCATACATATTGGCATGTACACTTGCACTTCTATAGTTGGATGTATTTTTGTTTTAGGGTTTAAGCTTTGATTAAGTGTTCAGGTTTTACTGAAGAAAGATCATGAAACAATTTTCAAAGTAGAGTTTTCTGTGTCTTAGTTTTTAAGATGATTCTAATTTCAGCTCTGGTTGCAATGTTCATTGGGAAGCAATAGGTAATGCTTGATAAAAAAATGTATTAGTCAGGGTTCTCCAGAGATAATTAATAGGAGAAAGCTAGTTATCTGGATTAACACAAAAGTTTTCAATAGGTGAGTGGAAGGATGGATGGATGAAAGCTAAAAAAGTGGTAATTAATAGATATGAGATATAATACTGGAGTTCGTTCATGTGATTATCAAAGCTCACATGGCCTGTGATAGATTGTCTGACAGCTGGAGAACTAGGAGTCGGCAGCATCACTTGGGCCAAATTTCAAAACTTCAGAACGGAGGAAGCAGATGCTGTACCTCTCAGTCAAAAGTGAAAGGCATGAGGAAATGAGGTCATTCAATGCAAGTCTCTGATTCCAAAGACCAGAAAACCTGGAATTCTAATGTCCAACAACAAGAGAAGAGTGTTCCAATTCTAGAAAAGACTTGAATGAATTTGCCTTTCCTCAAGCTTTTAGTTTTATTCAGACACTCAGTCAATTGTCAAATAGAAAACAAACAAAACTGCCCAGGTAAAATGTTCAGCCCACTAATTCAAATGGCCAGCAAACCCAGAAATAATGCCTCACCGGATGTCTAGATGGCTCTTGATTCACTTATCTCAACACCTAACATTAAAGTTACATACATAAACAATGAAAATAATTGAAAAATAGAAAGTGCTTGCTTGGAGAAATTATTTCCACATTTCACATGGGTGAAATGCCAATGCTGTATCTGGTGCATATATTGGTACTCAGTATGCGCTCAGAAAAATGTTTGCCAAGTGAGTGAAACAAAAACCACTTTGCTGTAAAGTGGCACAAACTAGTTTTAGCATAAGAAATAATTATTCTGTGACAGTGCAAAATCTGTCTTGATAAAGAGATCTTGGTTTTACTTCCGGCCTTTGTTCTAATTTATTTCTTTCACCTGACGTAATGTTTATGTCATACCTTTGTGGCCTCATGGGTAAACTGGTGATGAGAATGCTTGTTCTCACAAAGATGGAGAATTTCTTCAAAATTTTTATTTCCATAAGCATATGTCTTATTCAATGTGTATAGTAAAAAAGACCAATCACTAAAATCTGTTGTCAAAGAAGTCATTAAATTTTTTCTTCTTTCATCTAAAACATGGATTTAGAAATATAGCCAAAGGACTTGATTATACAGAGAAATGTTTAGTTTTTGTGTGATTGAGAAAAGTCATAAATTATTGATACAAATATGTATCAATACTACATTAATAGCATACGCAAATATTATTAACATTACATATTTAAATTTTCAACTCATATGCTTTACTAAATGATTCTGAAGTTGGATTTTAATTTTATAGCCAACCATTAATTCATAGTTGAAAAGTCCAAAAACTAATCAGGGAAGGGAAACAACCTCAAATTTAACATTGCATAAAGAGTAGAAAAATCCTAGAATAGTATTCCAGTGACTGACATATAAAACAACATGTTTCTGAGCCACACACTGACCCAGGAATGACTTATTTTTGTTAAGTAAAGGATTTTTCTTTACTCCTACAGAGTCTCCAACTATCCTCATGTATTTTTGTGTTGTCTGTGTTTCCTATTCCTTTTCTGAATGTTAAAGTGAAATGTGGAACTACAGATATAATCCATATTACACTCATTCCCCTACACACCTCAGTGGCATGATGTTGATGTTTATCGAATAGCTGTTTTTTTTTTTTTTTGCCAGGCATCAGGCTATGCATTTTGCATGCATCATCTTATTTAATCTTGCCATAACCCCATAAGTTGGGCATAACCTTCATTTTACAGCTGAGCAAACTGAGGTTTTGAGAGGTTAATAACTTTCCCAAGGTCACACAGCGGCTAAGGGACAGAGCCAAGGCAAACACACAGGAAAGTCCAACTTCATCCTTAAATCTCTACATTGTTAACCAGCAATTCTCAGTGTCCACCATCCATTGCTTGGACAGCAGCATTACCATCCTCGTAGATGTGGAACTGATGCTATTGGGCTGATATTATTATGCTGGGCTGATATGATTGGGCTGACATATTATGAAAATACATATATATACATAAATGTTATGACTGCATACTAGTATTATTTGGCTCAGTGATAGAACTACTGAATCATAAGTTATACGGATGGGACTGAGTATTCCATGTTTTAGGAAACTTTTCAAGCGGTTTTGATAACAAAAGTTGAAAAACACTGAATTAAAGGTAACTCCTCATGGCAACACATTTGATAAAAAATTTCTGTTTAACAATCTCCATGATGATTTAACCCAGATCCAATAAATAATGAGTAGCAGACATCCTTATGAAAGTAGCAAGCAAGAACTAATTGGAACCTAACTAAAGATTAAGGTCTTTTCATATTATTTTGTTCATTTGTTTCAAACTGCATTCAAGGGCAAACAGATTCGCTGTTGATAAGAACTGGGAAACCAATGGGAAAGCAAAGTATATGTTACTTGACTGATTTGGCTTCATTCAGTAAGAGCAAGAGCGAAAAGAACGTAACAACCAGCAAATATGTGCAGAAACTAAATTCTCAGTTGACCTGAGATACTGAAAATTTTGATGATTCCACATTTTCAGAGATGAGAAGGAGGGGCAGGAAGAATTTAACTACTAGAAAAGCTGGCAAGATGGGGTGGGAGGTATTTCCTTCCATGCAAAATCAAAACTTCAGCTTCCTTGCTGGGCGCATGTGCCCATCGGCATGGGTCTGAATCTCGATGTGGTCAATTCACTGTAAATAGCCTACATTAATCTAGGAAGTGTCATGTTATGAAAGTGGATTTGCAGCCATCCACATGATGCTACAGAAAATATGAGAGAGAAAACAAGATCAGAGTCTTAGGCAAAACATACTTCTTAATTCATATTAACTGTCTATTAGGATTGTGCTTACTGATGTGAAAGCTTTGGAAAAACTCTGAGCTATCACATTCAAACAGGAAACAGATGGTGCTTAACTGGGTGTGCAGGTAAGGAAGCAGGAGCTTCCTCATTTGGCTGGAGAATGCACAAGAACAGCAGCGGCCTGTTTGTTCTTCAGTCTGAGTCGGAGGAAAATATCAGTATGTTTGTGAATGATGATGCATCATGTTTCATATGTACTAATTTATACTTTCATACAGTCTAACATCAGAGCAAGAATATAATCTGACTGTAGATTCAGTGAATTGTGTTTATTCCTGCTATTACAACTATTTCTGATATCCAGACTGTTTCTTCTGATGCGGATATTGAGCATACTGAGTCTTAGAGCACGAAAGATTGAGTGCAGATTTAACCGTTTACAAGTCAGGTTGATGCTGGAATAAACTAGAATAATTTATAGAATGTACTAAAGCTCGATTGCAAGAGAATTTATGATAGGCAGTCAAACAATAATAAAAAGCCACAGATTAATTAACATAAAAATTCTTCCTGTCACATTTCTCTAAGTAGAAATAATTGCAACGTAATTTTATTTCTCTGATTGGACCTCCAGCTAGGTGCTGGGTAGATTCAATATGAAAATGAAAGGCACCTTTAAGGAACAAGACAATAAGGCCACTGAATGGTTTGCTACCCACATCTTCATTGATGCCCACTGTTGCTCCTGAAGAAGGAAAAATTTGAAAGAAACATGGATGAGGCTTAAAAATTGGCTTCACAAGCTATCATGGAAAACTGTCAAACAACTAACATATACTTTTATTTTTAAAAATGGAATACTTTGTTCATTTCAAGAAAAATGGATTTCTAAAGTAGAACAGTTTGGTTTATTGTTTTATAAAATAAAGATCAAATCTGAAGCATCAATAGGACTTAGCTACCTGCTACATAGCAACTTCATTGGTAATATTGGGGTTTGTGCTGTGGGTGTTAAGTTGAATTATCCTGAGCTTAGGATCTTGAAGAACTTTAGAACTGATGCACACAATCAACATTAAAAAAAATTTCCTTTTCATAACAGTAGCATGTAGCAAAAAGTTATTAATTGATGTTACTTTATCTTTCCCAACACAACGTTTTGTAATGAAATTCCATTTTGAAAGTTAAGTCTGATCTATTATTAAAGTATAAGAAAATATCAAATATCATGGGTGTTTTGAATTTAAGTACAAAAAAATTTAAGATTGAATTTTTGCAAACTGCCTTGGATTCTGTAATTTGAGTAGGATTTCCCAAAGATGGAAAATGGCCCCATTAAGAAAATTAAAATTAATAGACCTGTGTTTGGGCATCAGAAATTCTTTGTAATTGTGTAAGTTTGGTGAACTAATTTAGTTATGTATTTATTCTAACTAAATGTAAGTATAAAGGTTAAGATTACTTTGCTTCTATTTAGAAAGTTGAGTGACATTACATTAATTATTTTAGAAAACTCCCCACGAGGTATATGCAAGATGGTCTGTTTTTAAAATGATCCCATGAATAGGAACAAAGCAGACAAAGCAGTGTTATTCAGTGTTATTCACCATTAACTCTGTGACACATCTATGTACTTTTATGAACATTTTCCATATTTAAAATTTTTTTTAACAAGAGGTAACAGATTATAGACAATTTGAGCAAGTGTTTGAAGCATGCTGTTTGGCAAATGTATTCTTGTTTTCCTCTCCAAGAATAGAAGTACTGTAAAGGCAGAGACTATTCTATTTGTTTGCACATCCATAGAAATATTGGCATGGAGACTGATCCGTCAAGGCTAAGAACAGGCCCCTTTTGTGCCAAAGCATGTACACATGATTTTTGATCAGTTTCATTATTTCTGATATTCAAGATGGGAAGAAAAGTAGAGGAAGTACAATGTTTTAGGAACACGTCTAAGACAAGGACTTCAAAATCCTGTGTATTTCTGCTCCCATCAGCAGGAGCTAAGATTTCCTACAGAATCTCATTGTAATGAATAGTGCATAGGAAGTTGGGTAGCTTCATGACTCATTATCATGAACTGAACTCATTCTGAAGCCCTATTGGCAATATCAGACCATGACATTCAATAAATCACCTACTGGTTTTACATTTATGTGTATTTTTAAGGTAATAACTCAGCCATGTCTCTTGAATGATTAATAAGTTATCATTAATAATCACTATCCATGTTTTTAAAAAGCACTTCTATGGGAGACCTTAATTGAAAAATAAGTTCAGGACTGCTTTCCACAGCTGACCCACATTTCAGTGACCCAGCTCTTGAGTACATACAAATTCCTATTTTCTGCACTATGGACTAATATAAATATAGATATTCGAGAAGATTTTACTTATATATGCATGTATACATTGATACACTAGAATCTGTGTGCATATATATGTATGTATGCATATGTGGCAATTATGCTTTCCAAAATAATATTTTCTAATTCTATTTATCTTTTGAATTATTTTGTTTTCAACCTTAAGTGATAAAAAATTTAATGACCACTAGTATTCAAATAGACCACATTTCTAGTACATATATATGTATACACACGTATGTGTATATATATATATATTTATTTATGCTTACATTTTAATTTAACCCAATTAAAGTGATTTTGCTGTTTGAAAAGTGTTAGTCCATGGATGTGACTCTTCTAAATCATAGATTTATAAATAAATGAATGGAGTTAAGATATTTGAATAAGTATCTGGTTGTAGCTATCAGGCATAAGCCAGAGTAAATTGCAGGAAAATAGCTATACATTAAAATAATAACATAGGTTGCACATCTGTGCATGAATGTGCTATCAACTCTTATACAAACATAATATGCCTGGCTAACAATTCTCCCCATATGAAAGCACATTGTTTTCTAAAATCCAGATATTCAGCAATGATGAATGTCGTCAAAAGCAGCCATGAGACTGACCCTCATGTCCATACTTCAAAACCTTGCTGAGAAATGTGCACCCCATATTGTCATAAGCAATCTATTTGTGTTCAGTACTTAGTGATGAACATATTTCATCATTTTTTGAGCACCTACTATTGACAGACTTCTAGGTAATAACAGATAGCCTTCAATGACATTCTGTCATCTCCCTTCAATATCTTGCTTAGCAGTAAAAATGTAACTCAAACATATTAGTGGTTATTTTAATTTATTCACAAATTTCTAGCAAGTAAAGGTTAATTTAAAATGTTTCACATTAACCATTGGGTTTTTGTTGTTTCTTTATCAGTGAAAAGGCACTGAACAAATGAGGAGCTATATCGGAAAACCAATCAGAAGCAGCATTTAATCAAATAGCCATTTAAAATTATGATGCAACACTTAAAAGAACCTATCATTGTTCCCACTTCCCACCCACAGCTAGTTATTAGCAAACTACTGGTATGTCAACTCATAAGACTTGGATCTCCAGGCTCCATTTATCAATTTACCTACTTTAAATTAACCATAGGCTTTGTGACCAATACTTACTGTTCCAAGAAATATTTATTCAATTAAGCAAACTTGTCAATGTGATAACCTTTGTCATCAATCTTAATATTTAATAAATTAGTTTTTCCTTGTCCAACAGAATATTTAAAGCTATCTAGAGTGCATCAAGAGAATTCTTGTGCTGTTTATTATAAAAGTATCTGGGACTAATTCCTAGGAAAAAGAAGAGAGTAAGCTAAACCCACTGTATCCTCTTCAACACAGGGTTACTGCCAGCTGATCTCACTAAGAGGGAAGTCAAACTCCCTGGACTACCATCCTGTGTTGTGCACTTGGACTCCGCTGCTGAATGTATATGCACATCTGGGCATGAAGTAAAATCCTCAGTGAGAAATCCCATAACATGGCTTAGGTAAGCCTTACAGAACATTGGCCGGTCGGAAACAAATGCCCTTAAGAAACACCGTGTAGCAGAGTGACCAAGTCTCCTCTAGGTAGGACCTATGATACCTCCATTTTCTCAGTGGAATTGCTTGAATCCTTGCCTTGTTCGGTCAAAAACTGTGCCACTAAAACTGAAGTTTTTTTGTTTTTTGTTTTGTTTGTTTGTTTGTTTGTTTTTGCTCTACACATCCTGTGGCATGTCAAAAGCATAGAGAGTATGCTGTTAAGTGTTTCTCAACTAGTGACAGCCCAGTGCTAAAATTGTGTATTTGGGCATCAGCGCTGATTTCACAAGTGTCTAGTTGAGGGACTTGTGGTTCTTGCAATGTAGCAAGATATTAAGATTGATTTTTCTGAGAGCATTGCCTGTTTCATAGGATCAGTGTGCCTAACCTTTGGCCCCATGAAGTACTCAATTTTTATTTAGCAGTAATAGTGCTGTTAGCATGTAATGGTGAGAGTGTACAAATTGGTAGGGAGGTTTATAAGCACAGCTCCAGAAGTGTAAAATTCTTTTTGCCAGAAGAAAACCAGATACCATGTAGCCAGCTACAAGAATTTGGAGCCACAGTGTTTGGAAGTGGGTATAGGAAGGGAGGAGGTGAGCTGACGATTGGGTTCCCTGGCTAGAATCTAATTTAACTGATTTCAGAGAATCTAAATGCTAATACTATCTGAAGTATTTCTATGTGATTGTCACTTGAAATCAACATTTAGGTTTTTAAACTAATCCCATATCAAGCCATCAAAAGAATCAGAATTTTCTGAGAACGGACTTTTATGCTGAATGAAGTGATGCTGTCTTGATCTTTGGTGACTTTACTAACTAGGACCTCATCAGCTATTCTCAACCACTTTTGGACTGTCTTAGGAAAGCAAGCTCATGAAGGATCGTTAGGACGGAGGATTAGGTATATTCAACCTGGAGTTCCATGCTGCTTTAGATACCAGAGTGGTTGTGGTAGAGGAGAGTATTCCTGTTGTACCATTTTCCTTAAAAAGGCAAGGTGCATCTTTGAAATAGAACAGTAGAGATGTTTGAAAATAAATTTTCTAGATAACAAAACAAATTATTTTTCAACAATTAGTCTACAAAAAATAATTGCTCATGATAGCAAATGTATACATCAAAGATTAACAAAAAAATTAAGAGAGTGAAGATTGCTATACCTTCAAAATTTGATCTATTTTCTCTTTGTTTTTCCATCCACCAGAATGTATGGGCATTAGCTAGAAGTTATAAGCATAATTCATTACTAGTCATATAACCTAATTTCTCTCCAGGCCTTTTGTGGGGTGGGAGAACTATCTTAAAATTTCAGAAATTTCTTTTTCCAAGGTGTTCATGACACTGAAAGTCACTATGAAGCATATTTGTTCATGTGAATAGCAATATTCTTTTCCTTTACAAGTTATCCTCACATTCCCACCTATATGCCCCATTTGGCTCACAAACAGTTCAAAGTGAGACTCAGTTTCCAATTGGAAAGAGAAATATTTCAGCTGTATTTTATATGTGCCTTTTTTCTTCCTGGAAGTGAGAAAGAGCCCCTTGAGCTGTCGTCTACGATACTCCCACCATCCATCCTCAGCCTTCAATCCCCACACACCTCAAGGCTCTAAACCTTGCATCCAGGTGATTCTGGCTCATGACGGCTCTTCTGAGGTTTGAAAACAAAGTCCCTATCATTCAGAGGAAAGTCATATTTGTCCATATTGGAGGGCTTTAGTCTTGTTGTGAATGACAGATTCAAAAGCAACGTGACGCAACTGACTTTTGATACTGGATCTTTTATAATATTTGATTAATTATGTCAGCTACTATTCTTACCTAACCATTCAAACAAAGGAAAACAAGGAGAGTATGTACGATTTCTGTATAAGAGGAAAAATCTGCATGAGACTTATTGCTGACGATTAAATAAAATCCATTCCAAAAGAGTTATTTCATGAAGATCACAGCTTTGCTTATCAATCAATCAATAATAATGTAAGTCTCCACAGAATAGAATAAAGGCAGCACCACCCACTGCTCAAAGCCTGCTGGCAAACCAATCCTCCAAGGTAGCAAGGTAAAAGTATCAGAGGGAAACTGGCAGTATCTCTCAGGAATCTACAAGATGTCAACAAGCCAATGTCATTTTCTCACCAATAATCTGCACTTTAATCTTACACGAAACACTTTTTCACAAAAAATTCTGTTCCCTTGTATTTGATAAAGAAAAAGAATTAAAAACAGACCCAATTTCTTTCAAAAAGTCAGTTTCTTCAGGTTTCGATTGGCCTTTCTTGGGGTTCCCTATCCAAGAAAACAGATAATAAATATAATGATTTATACTGAAAAAGGAGCAGTGAGGATAATGGCCTAAACAGCGCTGTCTTTTATTATGTTACCATAGTAAATAATAGCAGTGCTGTTCACACTGTTATACTTAAGGTTGTAGCAGTGATTCCATTATAATTCTTGTTTTTCAGAAGTTTATAACTTGGTCTTGACAATATAGTTCAATCTAAAACTAGCCATTTTTTAAAAAGCCATGGGCTGCTTTTTCTTGAATGTAACATTATTATTGTAAAATCATATTGGAATTAAATTGCATTTCTGCTATGTTTTTCTGGCTCTATTTTGCATTCGTGTTTTGAAAACTTGTACTATGCTACCACTGCTATTACAAACACACACACACACACACACACACACACACCACTTAATATTTGTTTTTTAAAATGTAGACCATTCAATACACTCAATATTCTCTGAGATGTCTACCTTAATACTTACTCCATAATTCCTAAAAGGCATTAGGAACATCTAAATTTGCTAAGTCTGCAAATAACAATGTTTTATGCAGACTTGCAGTCTTATTTGAACACAGAGCACAATTCAGATAAAGATTGACCAATCCAGTTCAAAATAAGACATTAATACACTAATTATCTAATTATCTTGGAAAGCCAAAAACTAAAATGAAAAATTTTCTCATTGTATCTTTTATTACCTAATATGAGGGATGATATAAGATTTAGATTTTAAGAATAGCCTACTTTATCTTTTACTTTTTCAATAATTTACCCAATCGCAACTGGGGAGATATCAAAAGCGAGAAATGGAGCTTCTGGAGCCCCAAGGCCCCTGGGACAATAGTCAAAGGCTCTGACTTGTTCAGTCTCCTTCCTAGACTGGAGCTCAGTGCAGTGCCACCTGCACCAACAAGGAGGCGAATAAACACCCGCTGAGGGGAATAACATAAACTCATCAATCTGTCTCCTCAAAGAAGCCATGACTGATGTTGTTGCTGTGAAGTTTAATACTCACATGATATTAATAATGCTCTTCATCAAATTATTGTTTGGTGGAGGAATATATTTTTCAGAATAACCAATATTAATTAGAAATATGTTTCAGTTACTATTTCGATTCAATCACACCTATTAGGATTCTATGGACATTAATTACAAAGTTGCACTGTGTTTTCAAATGATCATTAAGACAGCATAATTATCAACAATTGTTGAAAGAAATGAATAGCAATTTATTATGCAATACTCAAATCTATGAATATGCTTTTCTTGCTCAATTTTGTATTGATGAAGTACTTGTTACATTTGAAGGATATTGATTGAAAACTTTTGCAAATGGCCCCAAAGAAAAGAGTTCTTTTTTTTTAGATTTTTTTTTACTACCACAAATTTCAACATAAAATATTTTGCCAGTATGCTATGAACACCAATAGTATAACATAAACCATGGAAAACTTCCAGCCTGTGTTGACATATTTTATGAATGCTATGAGATGCCAGATTGGAGGTGTACATCTGTGGGGGTTGGCCAGTCATCCTACTGCCGTCTGTGTATCTGTAGGCTTAAATGAACTAGCGAATATAGAAACAGTACACAAACAACTTTAATACTGAACTTCCTTGATAGAATACAGAACACTGAAATCTGAGTAAGGAAGCAGAAAATTATGTTCAACTGCTATTACTTGGGAATGAAATACATAAAACCGAAAAAAAAAAAAAGAAATAGCTCCCAAACAGAAATACCTTCTGGATCATGCTCAGCTGTTCCCTCTTTCTCTTTTATTACACCATCCCATTTTACTGGCAGCAGTGTTTCTCCAGGCAAGGATAAGGAAAACCAATCTTGTATCAGAGGACTGGTGAAATGATCTTACACCTCAAGGTCATTCAGTAACTTCTTGAGGAAAAACCAACCCTTAACACGAGATTCTCAATCTCTGACTTACCCTTTGTACAACAAACATTGTGGTCACATATCAAGAGAACATTCTCTCTGTGTAGCTGATGTAGAGAAAGAATCATGTAGCAGGGTGACATACTCATCCTGTTCTTTACCTGCTCATAAAATCCCTCAAAGTTAAGCCCCAACTACGGGAATTGTCAAATTCCTTACACTGAATTCTCCTCTTCCCATTCCTCCATGCTTTAAATTCTATAAGGATACCTCTTATTGTTTAAGTAGTTTAATTGATTTTTTTCTGACATTTTCTGTATTCAGTTTTCATTATATCTTCTCTTAATTCTTAAATGTTATGTTGCTTGAGATATTATTTCTCTCTGGGTTCATTTTCTGTTAACCAATGTGTGTATGTGCAGGGGGAGGAGTGGTGAGGAGAGAAAGAGGGAGATAATATTGCACAAAGGAATGAAGACAAGTAACGAATCATATCTTAGGAGAAACTGTACATACACATATACAGCAGGTGTAATTGGTGTTCATTTCAATGGTGGGAATTTTAAGTTAGACAAGAAACAATAAAACTTTTATTTTTAGCTAACAGTTTGTGGGCTAATTTAGACCTTGAAATCCTTCCAAGCCTGATAGCTAAAATTTGCCCCAGATGGACTTTCTCTTCTGTTCAAATTACTGGACAGCAACATAACAGCCATTTATAACAAAGTCGCAAAAATGTTCTCCTAAATACATTGGTCTTTTTGTAAGGAGAATGTGCCCATAAATCAGCCTGAATTAAAGAGGAATGCACATGTTCCAATCAAAGCATCAGGAAGAAACCATTGACCAATAGATAAGAACGCTACCAAGTGCAAAGCGTCGCTTGAGTTTTTATAGAAGGGCCATATTTTTGGGAGACAACCAGTGCTGTTTCACATGCTGTACTTCTCTAATCTGACTGACTCACAGTCTTGTGATAGTGAGATAAGCTAGGTAGGCAAATTTTTATAGAGTTGCAATTACTGAAATTGTCATTACGCTGCTCACTGTAAAATAAATATAGATAGAAGTGAAATTATGCACAGGCTAGAAGTAGAAAGTGTTTTGCTTCTGTTTGCTAAATTAATCTCTTCCTAAATGGCTGCAGGCCAGGTAGGTTAGCATTTGTGGTTTCAAAGGTTTTCAGCGCTTGCAATGAGCCATGAAATTACTGCATGCTGCTGAAAATGGCAGCTGATGAAAGGAAAAGAGTGAATCCCAAAGGCAGAAAGACAGGAGGAAGCAAAATTACAGGCAGAAAGTCTGATTTTTGATGTTGCTCATTGTGAAATGTACACCCAAACTTTTAATAAAACATAAAACATTAATAAACCTGCTAACAATTCCTTACAATTTCTTTTGAAGTCTGAGTATAATTTCTGAATACTTATTAAAACAGGCAACGATTCAGAGGGGGTTGAGCAGGTTTCTATCTACGGTATATACTATATTGGTAGATACTCTGTGACTTTTGAAATAAGATTTTTATTGATGTTTTTAATTGAATCACATGAGAGGATTGATTTTCAGTTAATGAAAGTACCTGCTTTTTCTTCTTTTAGTTTCCATTAGGATTAGCTAGTCTTAGTTTTGATATTGCCACCGGTGTATACTATAATCAGTGTGGTCTCCTGTTTAAAATCATTTGAACTTCTGCAGAATAAGGCAAAGCCTGAATCTTCACACAGGTTTTGAAAACACTCCAGACCAAAGTGTTGGGTCCTCAGAGTCCATATTCCATTCCCAGCAAGCACGTGTACCAGTTGGATTTCACAAAACCATGAACAGCATACTTTGCTATAGACAGGCAGGTTATTCATGCCAAAAGCAAACATTTTCTCAATTTCCAAGCTTTGCCTCTGGAGGAATGATTTCAACTAGAAGCTTGTAGCAGTCATTAAATATATTTATAAAGGTGTTTCCCATCTTGTAATGAATACCAGTCTTTAAAGCTTTCAGAAATTTCACAGCCAAGACAGATTTCCTGAAAAATGAAATGGTTGCCATTTAGAATTTCAAATTCCTGGCTACTAAACTGATCCCCTGCTAGAGCAGAGTCCATTCACAGTAAAATAATCACATTACCGTTAAGAAAGGCACGCACCAGAAAACCTACACATGTTAACAGAGATTCCAAATTACACTTACATAATTGTGTAGATGAATTACAGGAGGTCAGTGCTGTGAAGATTTTTGGATTAAATTGTGTTATAGAAGGCACAAATAATCTAGTGATTACTATGCCTGCCTGATCAAATAGTTACTGTCACCAAGTTATTAGAGCGCTGTTTTCACTTCCAGGATGGAAATAATCAGAACTACAATTTGCACTCAGCTGTAAGGAAAAGACTTTGGATTTGGCCACTAAAGCTCAACAAAGAAGGGAGCGGTCAAGTTAGTTACCAAAAAAGCACAATGCACATTTTCTTATTCATGAGATATTTACAAATAAGACTCACATAGAAAATATCTAATGACCTACAGAGGTTGTTTGGACATTAATTTTAAACAGCCATGGAAATCTCTCCTCCTGTATTCTTGGTGTACCAGTATTATTTTCTTACTACAAATAATCAGCTATCTGATTTCAGGCAGAAGGGATCTATCAGAAAGTGTTGGCTTTGGTGTTAGAAGAATTCAGGTTTGGCACTTAATAGCCAAGCTGGCGTATGACAAAGGGCACTTCCTTACTGGTGTGGTGTCACTCTGTCTTAAAAAAAATTGCTATTTGTTTATTCGCGTGCAGATAATGATAGAAACATTTACCTGATAGAATTAAATGTGTGCATGTAGAGCTATTTTCCATGTTGTAAACTAGAAACTTTTATGTAACTGTGAGAAATGATTTGAGAATGAATGTTTGGGACATTGCTAGTTCTCAAATAAGATTGATGAAGAAGGTCACCAAGATGTCTGGAAAATTAATCAAGCTGAAACACAGGCTGGTCGTGTGCAATGGGGCTCCTTGTGAAGAAAATCTGGCACCCCACATCATATTGAAACTGTTCCCCAATCTCCAGAAAAATTTATTTCTTTTTTCCCCACAATTCCTTCTCTTGCCTTAAAGAAAGAAAGAAAGAAGGAGAAAAAGGAAGGAAGGTAGGAAGGAAGAAAAGACAGACAGAAAGCAGGGAAGGAGGAGAAAAGGAGGGAGGGAGCAAAGGAAGGGAGGAAGGATGGAAGGAGGGAGGGAGGGAAAGAAAAAAGAAAGTAGAAAGTAAGCATACATTTCCCTTGCTGGAGGTAACTGGAAAGTACATTTCCTGCATAGCATTCACATATGGATCAGAAAAGGAGGCTGACCTTAGAAAAAGAAGGTATCGGTTTCATGACCCAGTTCAGTTTGGGCACAGGCACACCCTCTGTCAAGTCTGGTCTAAAGTCAAGTTGCAAATTCCGGAGGAGTGGAACTCGGGATGCCAAGCACACTGCCGATGTTAGAAGTGTTGAAAATACAGCCCTTTCCCTTTGTGCTTCCATCGTGATTACTACTGATCAACAGACAAGCAAAAAATTAAGTACTCAATACACAAATACTATCAAAATAAAAGATTTCCTTCAATAACTTCAGAACTAGTGACCATCAAGTTTAGAAGTTCAGAAACTGACACTCCATAAATGCTTCATTAACATTCTATGTGAATATAAAGGGAATTTGAATCTGTGTTTGAAAATTTTCTAACTTTATTTTGTGTTTGTACATTCATTGGGAATCTGGTATACAGGCATTGTCAACAATAGGAACCAGAACAAAAAAATTCATAGTCTTCGAGAACTTGAATTATAATGAACCTGGGTATACACACAACAGTCGAGTTTCAGTTCATACACTTTAAGGAAAGCTGGATTTAAAAAAAAATGGTTTGTTTTTATTGGATAGGTAGATATACAGACAGCAGGTTTTTCCCCAAGTGGCCACATGGCCGGAGTGGAGTCAACCTGAAGCCAGAAACGTTTTCGTGTCTCACATGTGAGTACAGGGTGCCAAGGTTTGGGATCGTCCTCCATTGCTTTCCAAACCACAAGCAGGAAGTTGGATGGGAACCTGAGCAGCCGAGACACAAACCAGCACCAGCATCCATATGGGATCCCAGTGCTTGCAAGGAGAGGATTAACTAATCGAATCATCCCACCAGGTACCCAAATGAATAGAGAATTATTTTTTAAAATAAATAAATAAAAGCAGTAGTAGCTGTGAATAAACTCAATAGGGAAGTCTGCTAGGATCAACTAGTGATGTTTGTCATGACAGCCAGGTAGAGAAGTACTGACACACAAATCACACTTTAGGTACTCCTACTTTATAGGAAATTGCTCCTCATAGACACCAAAAGCAGAACTCTTTCGTAAGGAAAACACTGATGTTACTCACAGATGATCATATTGTTCTGACCTACTTTCATGTTGTTCTTTGTGCAGTGACTTAAGAGAAAAAGTTACCTTCTACTTATTTCTATGTGCTCCAAAACAAGTTCTAAGGTTTTCATAAAAAATTAACCTTCTCTTTTTTTTGATTACTTAACAAAACATTATCACAAAGCATGTGCCCTTTAAGTTCTTGCCAACGATGACAGCTTTGAACTCCATGCTTCCTACAATAACCAAAATTTTAATCACGGTTTCAGATTAAGCTAACACACGGTGAGTAGCCACAAAACAATTTTCTATCAATTTGTCAGTGAAACAGCTATGGAAACATAAGGTAAGAATGTGAACTGACATGTCAAAGAAGAACTGTAAACACAACAGAGCACATAAGAATTCTCAACCATGCTAGCAATCAGGAAAATGTGTATTTAAATGATAAGTTCTAATGCTTCCTGATGGACTGAAACAAATATGTTTAAAGAATGAATACATTGCTCAACCAGAGTGTGGGGCGAAGAATGCTCAGACTTCAGGTAAAGTAATGCCAGCTCTGTGAAAAACAATGTAAAACAACCCAAACAGAATCCACCTAGTTTTTAAAGTAGTTTATTAACTTTATTTCTTTTTTTGAAAAGGCAAAAATGACAGCGGTCAGAAACAACAACAACAAAAATTTATCCACTGGTTCATTCCCAAAGTGACTATGACATACAGGACCTAGGTGTCTTTCATAATAAAGAAGCAGGAAGCTGGATCAGAAGCCAGGTAACCAGGACTCAAACATTCTGATAGGGGATGAGTGTGTCCCAAGTGGTGGAGTAACCTACTTCACCATAATGCCTGCTTCTTGGAAGAATCTTTCGGTATCAAAAATATGTATACTTCTAGATAGCATTTATATTTTAGGAAAACGTTAATGTAATTACATCCACAAGAATATTTATTGTCATAGATATTGTTTGAATAAAATGTGTTAATCAATGGAAGACTGGTATTTATTAAAAAGAATAAGTTCACTAGCTATGCACTAAGATCCATGATATATCACCAATATAGAATGCAAATTGCACAATACTATCAATAATATGATTCCAGTATTGGAGAGGGTATGGCTACATACACGTATTTTGTCTCTCTATATAAAAAAATAATTTCTAAAAGCATACACACCAAACTTAAACACTGTATCTCTTGATGAGAAAACATTGAGGAAGAATATTTTAGCTTACATTGTGTAAATTCTTGAGCTTTTGAATTTCTTCAACAAAATACCCTGTTTTGTTATGCAAAGGGAAGAAAAAGATGAGAAATCCTTTTTTAGAAATGTTAAAACACATTTCAAGTAAGATGACAATGTTAATTGCAGAAAAAAATGAAGAGAGCAATTCCTTCTGCCCCATCAGACAAAGGACAGAGCTCAGATGAATACAAAGCACATTAGGGACCAATGTTGTGAGGCAGCAGGTGAAGCTGTTGCTTTGAGTCCTGGCTACTCCACTTCCCATTGCAGTTCCTTGGAAGCAATACACCCAGGAAAGCAGCAGAAGATGGCCCATGTGCTGCGTCCCTGCCATGCATGTGGGGGAACTGGACTGCGTTTCTGACTCCTGCCTTCTCCTTGGTCCAGGCCTAATGATTTCTCTTTTTCTTTCTTCTACTCCCACCCTTACTGCTCTGCCTTGCAAACAGATAAATAACAAGTAATAAAGGCAACTTCACAGGTGCAACATATACTGTGCAGTAAATAGTACTATTAAAACATTCACAGCCAAAGCTGCTAGAAGCTTATGAGAGAAAAAAGAAAAAGCGTTGCTTTTTACATTAAATTAAACCAACAGTCCTGAATGGTCATATAACAGAAAGGATAAATATTTTCCATAATTTCTCATTTTAGTTGTACCTCAAGGTAACCACAAGGATGGTGGGGGGAATTTTCTCTTTATGAAAGATTTCCTATTAAGTGAAGAAGAATGGTGAGACTTGTGATGAAATAATGGAGCTGGGCAGTGGCTGTAGACTGCTCACATTCCAGAGAACAGCCGTTGTATGCCTCCTCATGGAAGAACATCACCACCTGCAAACAGTGCTGCTGGAAGATTAAATAAAATCTGAATCAGACCATTTATATCTAATGGCCAAATTGCAGCAAATTCTGAGGACAAGGGACCATTTTCTCCTTCACTACAGAAATGTAATCAGCGAAATCCAGACTGTGGCACACCATAAAACAAGCTGGCTTCCTTTACATGTAAATTAAAAGGGGGGCAAAAACCCACCAGGAAAAACAGGAGAAATCTAGTTTAAAAGAACTGTTAGAAATATAAAATCCACTCTCAGGTCTTAGATTTTTATGTGGAGTCTTATTCTAACAAATTATTTTAAAAAACAGAAAGAAAAATTATAGTTGCAGATTTGAACACTAAATAGGAGATTTATCACATTAAATAATTATTGTTATTTTATTCATATTCAATAATATCACAGTTATATTTTCAAAAAGAACTCATATTTTAGAAATATATATTGAGATAATTACAAATAAAATTCATATTGTCTCAAATATATTTAAAATAATACAAGGAAGGCCAGTTTTGTGCCCTAGGGAGCTAAGCTGCTAGCTCTTTGATGAGCATCTCAAATTCATGTCCTGGCTGCTCCACTTCCAATTCAACTCCTTGATAATGGCTTGGGAGAAGCAGCAGAAGACAGTCCAAATGCTTGGGCCCTGTTACCCATGTGGGAGACCAGGATGAGCTCCTCTCTCTCTGGTTTCCAGCTAGCCCAGCCTTGACCATTGTGCCTGTCTGGGGAGTGACCCACAAGTAGGAAGATCTCTTTTTCTCACCTCCCCTGGCTGTGTGTAACTGACTTTCAAATAAATGAACACACCTTTTAAAAATAATTTAAGAATGGGGAGCATTTTTATAGATAAGGACGGAACAAAGAATGGTTTTGAGTTTCTAACTGTTAATATTGGTTTTGGGGAAAAATTACAGGCTTATGGTTTATTTTATATGCTTCTGGAGACTACTTTCATAAAGTAAGATTTTAAAATAAGGTTATACAGAATATGAATATTAAGTTTCATATGCTTGTACCAATGTATAATTTTTTGAAATTTTTCTGCCTTGTACCAATATAATTCTTCAAAATTTTGTGCCTTAAAGAAAAATCTTCCTTTTGATTACCGTTGGAACTTTTACAAAATTAATGACTTTATGACAAAAGATCTTTATACATTATGAATTATAAACTGTATACTAGCAATATTCACTGGCAACAGTGAATGCTAAATGACATTAATAGCATGGCAAGGATTGTAAATTTTTCTAAAATTCATTTCTAGATTTGACCTCAATCAATGTTTCTGAGAGAAGCCTTATGACAATATTTTTATCTTGAATAGAAATTGAAAATATGACCTGACATGATGGCTCAGTGGCTGGAGTCCTTGACTTTTAAGGGCTTGGATCCCATATGGGAGCCAGTTTATGTCCTGGTTGATCCATTTCCAATCCAGCTCCCTGCTTGTGGCCTGGAAAAGCAGTCAAGGATGACCCAAAGCCTTAGGACCCTGTACCTGCATGGGAGACCCAGAAGAAGCTCTTGGCTCCTGGCTTTGGATTGGCTTAACTCTGACTGTGGGTCATTTGGGGAGTGAACTGGTGATTAAATATTGTCACTACATATACTTTTTAAAATGTTAAGAAGTAAGTTTGGTTAACTGAATATTTGAAATTAACTTGCAAAGTTGTCAGACAATTTCATTGAAAAATCTTTTTTCTGTAACTCCTCTCTGTAAATTTTCTTTTCCGTTAAAAATAAATCAATCTTTGCGAAAAAAGAATAAATTCCAAAATGACAACAACCAATTGTAAAAATTAGTGGATGCTATATACCTTAAAATGGCTATAAGGTACCATTCAGCTGTCTCGTGTCTATTTCATTTTCATATTTAGCCATTTGTTGTGTTGAAGTATAATTTTGCTGATCTTGGCAGATTTTAGGATAATCTAGACTGGCTTGCAACTCTAACAAGACATTTGTCGACAACTAAGGTGCAGAACATTTTTTGGGGGGGAGGGTGTGCAGGAAAATCCTCAACACCACGGTGAGGAGTGACTAATCTTTGTGTCCCACCCAGCGAGGCATGAGCCAATCCACGCCAGCTCTTTCCTGTCAGATTCCAAGCTCTACTTGCTTTTTTTTTTTTTTTTTTAACATACTGGTTACTCAAAACCATGTCAATTCCATAATGTTGCAAATTGCTGTTGATGTTATATTGGGACTCTTAATTGACTGGGATGATATTCTACCAGCTCTAACTTCAGACCAGAAATGGTCTCCCCAAGAAACTGTTCAACCCATCTGGACAATAAGTAGCTGGACTCTATGCTTGGTATACGTTTGCAAGGAAAGAATCTTGATTGAATTTGAACTGTAATACTACATCAAAGTGGAGGAATCCACCAGGGGGAAGGGGCGTGGGAAGGGGTGGGGGGATTCCCAGAGCCTATGAAACTGTCACATAATGCAAAATAATTAAAAAAAAATTAGTGGAAAAGAGGATTTCCTCTAACAGTTTATGTAATAGAAATAAAAACTAAAACATGAAACTTGTATAGGAATCAACAATTCAATATACTAGAATGTACAACCTTAAAATAATGTATACAAGAACTTAATATTTCATGAAGAATGCATCAAACAGTCTGATAAAATAAATTATTCAATACAGATATTGAGGAAGTTGACTAAGAAAAGTAAATTCTGTTTGATAAAAAACTTGACATGTTTTATAGTGTCTGCACATTTTCCAATTTAGGAAAGCTTATTTACAAATAACTTATTAGCCACAGTCATCCCTCAAACCGTGCGTTCACTGTCCCTCTGGTCATAGTTTTTGAGTTGGGACATGATTTGTAAGATACATGTTATTCTATAATCTGAACTGCATCATTAGTTTTAAACTTAAGTGCTTGACTATCAGACCACTCCCTCAGGAGCATGAAACTAAGACACAGAAAAATTTTGGCTATTTGTAACACAGCTATAAAAATTCCTAGAAAGGCAAAATTGAATATTTATGCCATGTAACATTGTCATGGCATAGGTTAACATCTAAAACGTCTCATGAATTAATACACTAAGAGCTAGAATTCTATTATACACAAGAAAAACAGTATCTACACTTCACAGGAAAAAATACACACAGCTAACATCCATCTGAAACGAAAAAGATTGAAATTATCTTGTAGTCATAGGAATGCAGATAACACTAATTATTAATTTTGCTATTGAATTAGAAAATATCCAAACCAATATAAAACCTTTCAACATCACCAGGGTTGTGCTAAAAAACACTATGGTTTCTCCACTGATGGTGGAAATATATTGGTTAAAAATAACCAATACAGGGCCAAGTGTGAAGTCTTTTGACTAAAGTCTTTGCATTGCATGCGCTGGGATCCCATATGGATGCCAGTTCATGTGCTGGCTGCTCCACTTCTCATCCAGCTCCCTGTTTGTGGCCTAGGAAATCAGCCCATGACCTAGGCTGGCCCAAAGCTTTGAGACCCAACACCTACTTGGGAAACCTGGAAGAGGCTCCTGGCTCCAGCTTCAGATTGTCACAGCTCTGTCTGTTGTGCCCACTTGTTGAGTGAACCAGTGGACAGAAGATCTTTCTCTCTGTATCTCCTTCTTTTTGTAAATCTGACTTTCCAATTTAAAAAAAATCCTTAAAAAATATAGAAATTGTTGGAGGGAATTTGGTTCTAGTTTATAAAGATTCTGAGAATGGCATTTGATTCAGCAATGCTACTTCTAGGACCTTAGTAGAAAAAGTCAGAACTATGTGCCAAGTTTTATTCCTAAAGGATGATGCTTCTCCGTTGCCCCTTTATGGCAATGAAAATCCATGAAAGAAGGACTGAAGAACAATTCAGAGTAACAATTGTATTGTTCACCAAAACTGAAGACTGTATTGTCAGAAAATCTTTGGATCCTGATATAATCTTAAAACAACTCCTGCAAGTAGGCACTACTATGTTTTTTCTCCCATAGCTGCCCTCCATGTGGGTGCTACTATTTCCTATATTTTACAAATGAGGAAACTGAGACATAGAAAAATCAAAATAGCTGAGCTGGATGATGAACATAGGCTATCTGATGTCACATTTAGAATATACTAAAAGCTAGAATTTTATTAAACACAAGAAAAGCAATATCTACACAGGAAAAAATACACACAGCTAGCATCCATCTGAAAAGAAATTTCACATTATTACATTATAATAACACTTTTTGAGTCTTTTAACATGTCAAATGCAGGTTTAACATTTTACATTTCACTATTTAATACAAAGCAGAAGATTAATAAATAAAAATATGTTGATATTGTAATTATGGGTATCAGAAAGCTGAAGCTCAGGGAAGCTGATAGTTCAGTGGCGATCAGGAGCCAAGGGGTGGCCGAGTCCAACTGAGGTTAAGGCACATGAAAATGGCTGTATTCCTTTAAAAAATTACTAATATGAAGAGAACAGATTTCGCACATTTCATAGTATAATTCCAAGCAAAGAATCACCTTTCCCTTACTGCCCCATCTCCCATCCTGATCTTCTCTGCTTCCCTGTCTTCATTTGCAAACACATACATTTCATCCACTCTACATTCACAGGTTTAGTTTGCCATTAGGCACAAGATACAAAAAGTAAGAAAGTAGGAAGACCACGGGTTCCCAGGAATGTATACATGGGCTATAATGACATTGAAATCACAAAATATCCATTTAATTCCCATATTTTTTGTATTCTTTATTAGATACCATTTATGACACAAAGCCCATACTACTTTTTTTGAGACCTGCTTATTTCATTAAGCAAAATTGATACCAATTACATTCAGGTTGCTATGAAATACAAGATTTCATTCTGTTTTATGGTTGAGTAGTATTCCATGATGTATATATATATAATACAGTTTGTTTAGTTGGTCATCAACTGATCAACCACTAGATTGATTCCATATCTTAATCTGTTGTCAATCAAGCTGCAATACTGCAATGACCAAAGCAGAGCCAATTCGAAGCCAGGAGCTAGGGGCTTCTCTGGGTCTCCCATAGAAGTGCAGAGTTGCAAGGCTTCAGACCACACTCTACTGCTTTCCCACACCACAGGCCAGGAGTAGATGGGAACTGGAGCAACTGGAACGTGAACCAGCACTCATATGGAAGCCTGGTGCATAGAAGGCAAGGATTTAGCTATTGAGCCATTGTGCCAAGCTCTTTTTGTGACTTTTCTAAGCAGTCTTTCCCTACACCTATATCTTATAGAATGATTCCTCTGGTTTCCTCTAATAGTTAAAGGGTTTCTGGGTACAGACTTATGGCTGATTTTTGTCTAGGGTGAAAGATTGGGGTATTGTTTCTTACTTCTGCAGGCAGCTATCCAGTTGCTTCAACAGCATTTGGTGTAGAGACGAAACATTTCCCCTGGACTGACTTCAGTTATCTTTTCAAAAACTAATTGGGTGTACATGTGTGGGCTCAGTTTTGTGGTTTCTATTTTGTTCTAATCATCTCTGTTTCTGTGCCAGTACCAGACGCTTTTGATGATCACTGTCATGTAGTATTTCTGGAAATCTGAAGTTGTGATTTCTCCAGCTATACTTTTATTTTTCAGGATAGCTTTGACTGTTTATTGTCTTTTGTGTTACCACATGAATTTTGCATCCTTTCTAGCTCTGAGAATGTTGTAGTAATTTTGATTGAGATAACATTGAATCTTACACTACTCTCTTATTCTAGTTCTTCTTTTTTTAAGTTTTTTTTTAAACTTTTATTGTAAAGAACTTTTCTTTCATGTCATTGGTTAGGTTGATTCTAAGGTATTTAAGGTTCTTCTCCACCATTTTGAGTGGGACTATTCTTACAATTTGTTACTCAGCCATAGAGTTTGTGTATTCTAAAGCAATCGATCTATGTTCATGAATTTTGTACCCTGCTACCTTGTTAAACTCTCTTATGAATTCCTATAGTTTGTTTTTTCAGTCTTGGTTCTCTTCAGTATAGAATCATGTTGTCTTTGAACAAGGCTAACTTAACTTTCTTAATTCAAATTTGGATTTCCTTAATTTCTTTTTCTTGCCTTAAATCTGTAGGAAGATCTTCCAATATATGTTGAATAGCGGTGATGAACGTAGACATCCCTGTGATGATGGCATTGCTTTTTGGTGTATTATATTGATTGTGTTGTAGAATCCTTCTATGCCTATTTTGCTCAGGGATTTTTTTTTTTTAGCATGAAGTGGTGTTGGATTTTGTCAAATGTCATCTCTGCGTCTTATAAGATGATTGTATGTTTTATTTCATCATCTTTTGTTTCCAACAATTTTTGATTCCTTTTTTATTTCTTCTATGGTCTCAGATTTTTTTCAGGAGTAATTTGTTCAACCTGTATATGTTTGTACATTTTCTAGAGTTTCTTAACATTTCTAGCTTCATTTCATTGTAGAAAATATTTCCTCAGAGTAGATGTGTTTCATATTGTGTTTCATATATATATACATATATATGTGAATATATGTGTGTATATGAATTTGACACTCAAACATCAATGTACACTGTCATGGTTTGATGATCTGATTTTATTTTTAAATACTTATTCATTTTTGTTAGAAAGTCAGATTTAAGAGAAAAGGAGAGGGTGCATTCAAGGTAAGGATTTAGCTCTGAAGCCACTGCTCTGGGCCCTTAACTTATAATATTTAACATAAACTTGGAAATACTGTCTCTCCACCAGTTTTAGGCAGTCCAACCCATCATCCTTTCTCTCCTATAAACTATATCAACTTACTGGTAGTTTCCCTGCATTTACTCTTTCCTGTTCGTAATATATTCTACATGGGGAAAAGCCACAGCTCCTAATGCAAAATGAGTCAGATGATACTACACTCCTGCTTAAACACTCCCAATAATGTCATGTTCCATGAAGAATAATTCTGGTCTCTAGTGCTGGTTTATTAAAACCTTATCTATGCCAATCATTCTTAATGAATCCAATAGCACTTCCTCTTATTCCCGCATTATTCAAGCCGTAGTGATTTTCTTCGTTCCTTGGAAACACTCTGCTTGCTCTTGCCTTAAGTCAGTGTGACAGCTATTGTCTCTGCTTGGGACATCATCCCCTAAACTTGCCTCTACTAGAGGGTTTGTGCCATTCATATCTCTGAGTGTTTTGCTAATATTCACAAGTAGCTATGCAGTAACTGTAGAAATAACATTTCAAAAACATCGTGGAACCTATCACTGTATGAATTTTTATTGTTTTGTTCTTCCTCTCTAGAATGTCACCTCCATGAGAACAGGATCTGGCCTCACTCAGACTTTTAATATTAGTCTCTTTTTCTAAGAATGTAAACATTGGAGCTAATCTAGTTCTTCCTAAAGGATTATTTATGGTGACATTATTAATGGGAGTTTTCTGGATAAGGCATATTCAAAAAATGAATTAAATACATTTTCTAATTTATTAAAAAATACTTCTCAATAGAATTGGACAGTCCTGAGCAATAAATTAACAGTGGAGAAAATATGTCATTTTCCTGATATTGACATTAGCTATTAATGCAAAATATTTAAACTTCAGTAGCAAACAATATGAGGTTTCCGTGAAGATGTTTAATGGAAATTATTTATAATAGTGTTCCCTGCCATGACCTCCTGGTTTTTACATCCAAAATGCTGCATTACATATTAGAAATGGTAACTTGGGAGAAAAGGAAAAGCTAGTGATCTTACAAGATCCCAAAGAAGCAGGTGATTCAGATCTTAGAACAGACCTTATAAAGTTGACTCCAGAAGCCTGTTAAAAGAGTATGTTGCAAAATTTACATGCTTTTAATCAGACTACAGGAAATGTCCAAAGTTACTATTGTTAAATAGCTGTAATATGTAGATGCTAACAAGGAAATTCACTGTACTCTTTTTTTTAAAGATTTGTTTATTTTTATTGCAAAGTCATATACACAGAGAGGAAGAGAGACAGAGAGGAAGATCTTCTGTCCGTTGATTCACTCCCAGTGGTCAATCCAAACTTGAGCCATCTTTACTGCTTTCCTAGGAACAGTAGCAGGGAGCTGGGGTGGAAGTGGAGAGATTGAGACTCAAGCATGTGCCTAAATGGGGTGTCAGCACTGCAGGCAGAGAATTATCCTACTATGCCATGGTGCTGAACCCCAATCCAAAAAGACATTTAGCTCCTTTGTCCCGTTAAATCTTGAAGCACCTTTCCATATATCAAGCACATGTATTCACTTAATAAACAAAAAATCAATTTAGAAAAATACATGAAACATACATATAAGTATGAAAATGAACTTAAACTCTAATATCACCATCCATGGATATCAATTGCTAATATTTGATAAATTTAGTTCTAGTAATTATATACAAATATAATAAATATTCTTGGAAATGAAATAGTTTTATTTTAATAATTGTTACCATATTGAAATAAAACAAGTCAGTCATTTAATAATAATGATAATAATAGCAATGAATCAATAGAATGTATTGATCACTATGTGTACATTTTCCCAGACAGCTTACATGTATTAGCTTACATATTTCTTACACCAATTTTATGAAAAAGATGCTGTCATTCCAATTTTACTGAAAGGGAAATAGAGACAGAAATATCTAGTAATTTCTCAAAGATAACAAAATGTATCCATGATATTAATAACCACATATCATTACTTCTTTAAAGCCATTGTACATGAACACATAATATTCACCATTGTATTGTGTCTTATATGTACCTTTTGACCCTTTATTCAAAGTCATCTATTCTAAAATTTTAAAATGAATGTCTTAAGCATAAATGTTGTACTGAATCTTTCATTTGAGAAAGAATTATCTGAATAGGAAAATTATTATATGCTTGATTAGAGTCAAGTTTAATAGTTCAAATCATGGCTTTCCCTTCTTAAAATGCAGCTGTTTACTATGTTCTGTTATGAACTGCATTCTGCATCCTCCACCAAGCTCTCCAAACTCATCTTTAATCACATTCCCCTAACTAATCATACTCAAGCCACCTGTGGCATTGTTCCAATCCTGAGAAACCTTTTCCTTGCTTAAGCTCCTCACACATTGGAAGGTTCTGATTTGGAAAGCTCAATCCTTAGTTCCTTAATCAGAGGTATTTTCTCTCATTGGAATGTTTCATCTCTTCAGATAAACCTCCCTGAGTGGTTTATCTAAGGTAGTCTCTCTCTCTTTTTAATTTGTAATCACAGAACCTGGTATGAAACTTCTATTTTTTGCCAGATTTTTAATCATTTATTTATTGATTTGCTTATTGCACCCATGACTACCCCCAAATTTATCTCATTGAGATCAGGAACTCTGCAGTTTCCCCCACTACTGTCCTGTCCCGCATTTACTCAAGGTCAGCACATGCTTCAGAACATGTAATTAACAGACAAGCTACATAAAAAGGGATTTTCTAGCTTCTAGAGCCTACTTCAAAAGAATGCAAGATATGATGAGAAGAATTGCAGATTTTTAAGTTGAGAATCAATTTCTGTCATTTAGCTAATGTGGAAATACTTGCTTTTATGAACTTTGATAAGCCTCTTGTTCCATTTAAGTCCAGTTATACCATTTGTAACAGGAAATGATTGGACTGTTCGAAATCAAACCTTCCTCAAAGTGCTAACAGATCTTTGAAGTGGTTTGGTTTTAATGTAGTCAGACACTCTTAGATTTGCATTTTTCAAAACGTATTCCCAAAGGAGGAAGAAATTTCAAGTTCAAATGATGTTGGAATAACATGGATAAGGCAAGGTTCAACAGCTTTATTTTGCTCTAGGAATTCTCTTGGCTATTAATATGCTAATGAAAATTGAGAATCTCTAAGAATTCAGTATAAATTCAGTATAAAGCAGTTCCCAAAAACATTGAGCCCTGATGCATTGCATTTTATCAGACTGTTGATTGTGGAGCACATGTGGATACATCACAGCCATGGATTGAACATATTTCTTTCCAAAATTCATGTTAGGACTAATATTCAGTATAACAACATTGAGAGATGGGGCTATAAAGGAAATAATCACATCATGTGTGATGTGTTGTCATGAATGGAGTAGAGCTCTTACAGAAGAAATTAAAGGGCTCGCCTGAATTCCTTTTTATCCTTCCATCTCTTCTGCCTTGAAAAGACACAAAGGTTGTCAGTTTTTATCCCTTTTTACCATGTGAGGATACAGCCAAGAAGTACCATCTTGGACGCAGAGTGGCCCTCAATAGGGAGTCAATCTCTCATTGCCTGCAAGTGTTTAAACACAAATGTATGTTTTTGGGAATAACCTAAAAACTGGTGGTTTTGACAGGAACTCCAGGAAAGGAAAGAAAAACAAACACATGCTGTAACTTGCCGGGAGCCCTGAGCAAGGGAGAGAGAGAGGACAGTAAAACACACACAGCTCGATCTGCAAATGTTGTCTGCCAAAAAGACCTGATTGAGCACTCAGTGCACGTGTGTGCAGAACAGGCTACTCCATTATCAATTCCTTCATTGGTTCACGTAGCAGGCCTCATTAGTGCATACATCAGCCAATAAGTGAGAAGCTTTAGAAATGTCTAAAAGTCTGAGTCAGGCAATTGTGTGAGGCAGCTCATGGTAGGCATGTTCCAGGACCCTCCTGGCTGCTGGAGAGTTTTACTCACTTCTTTGTATGCCTCATACATGGTGGTTAAAAGGCAAGGAACGTAACACAAAGAGAAGCAGAAACCAAGAAAGCAACAGCGGCAGCATTACTTCATGAAGAGTGGAGAAAAGAAACTGTTATCTAGAAGATTGCGATGCTTCAGGAACTCGAAAGAGAGGAGACAGCTCATAACACTGGAGCTTAAACACAAAGAACTGCAACAGATCTGTGCTGCTACTGAAGAATCCAGCAAGAAGAATCCTGTCACATTCCTCTGTGACAAGAAACAGACCTGAGTGACTAGAGCTGCAGATTCCCTCTACCTCTACTCCTTAACACCAATGGGTGACATTCTGCAGTTATAGTTGGAGTGTTTTAGGGATTGCTGGAGGGATGAATAAAAACAGCCCGAGATCTGTGTACTAATCCCTGACTGATGGGTTAAATCTGTACCCACTTCTCAGAAAGGAACCAATCAGACAGACACAACACTAGCAAGCTTCTCTGGCAATGACTCCCTTCTGACTGCTGAGTGGGGAGGCTCCTTGCTTCCAATAAATTCTGCTTGGCTCACTGATGCTGTCTATAGGGCAATTCATCTGTAACATGAGACAAGAACTGATATCAAGCTCATCATACTGTAAATTTTTTATGGTGGTACAAACAAACTTACATGATTACAATACAGATATATTTTGGTAGAAAAATTAATGTAGACTTTGAGAATGTGACAATGGCAAGTAGTATGCATCCAAAAAATTATAAATCAGGAGATAAAATTAATCAGTATTAAGGTGAATGAGGAGTTTGAAAATAACTTGAATCATATACCTTTTCATCTGTTTTCAGAATTCTATGTCCTTCTTGCTGTGAAAAAATGCAAATCCAATAATAGCTTAAGAAATTGCTTTAAAAACTATGAACTTGGACAGTTAAAGATCTTTTATAGTTGTCTATAATCAGAAAGAATATTGATAGGATATGTTTAGTTGAAATGAACTCAGTCTACATTTAAACATGGCCTACTTTTTCTTTGTAGTACAGTTTCAGTTATCACAGAAAAGAATGATTTTTTCATATTTCAACAGGTTACCAATTGACTATGAATATTTGCCTATATATTCGGTTAACTGTTTTTGTATTTTCCCACTTAATGTGTCATCACTGAAAACTGCTTTTGGAGCTTTTTAAATGGTTAATTGCTGCAGTCAATGTCTTCTAGATTTTTCTATAATAATGACAAAATAGATAGCTACTGAGTATACAAAGAAGGAGAGTTGAGGATAAAACAATGTAGGAATGATGTCTAGTTCATCTTGATCAAATGCTAGAAATAGGTGCCAGTTCACAGGTCCCTAATCCAGTTATTGAAAATCTTTTTCTGTCTCAGATATCCCAAACTCATGTGCACAAATGAGAGCAGGTATTTTCTTCTCCCTCTTTCTTTATCCCTGGTGTAAATGCAAAATACTCAGCTGATTCTAAAATAGGGTTTCATATTTAGATATTAACCCACTGTTTAAATGTGTTGAGGTTAAGTATGTTCTGTTTGTAAAGAAGCCAGCATGTATACAATGTAGTTACTGCTTTCTTAAATGGACAGAGATTTGAAACTATCTGAGGTTTTGGGAAAATATTGTAGGGTCTCATCTATAAGCATTCGTTGTAAACCAGCTGTACTCTTAGCTTTCAAAATAGAGAATAATTGGCAGCACAAAAACAGTATTGTCATTTGAAGCATTTACTTAATTTTGTCATAAACTCTACACACAAAGATAAAATCCATGATGTGTTTGCAGCATATAACAATTCCTTTGTTGAACACAGTCATGCCAGGAACATGCTTTGTTAATTATTATCTATTATTTTTCATCTTTCGTGATTTAAAATACAAGAACTGTGTTGTCATCTTTTTAATGTCTCTGTTGGTTTTCAATTGCTTGATAATTATATTTGTACACTTTATAGATTTAAAAAAACCTCTAATAGTCTACACATGGGTAGATTATTAGCTAACATTGATATTTACCTTCTCTAATCCACTAAGTGTAATTATATTTAAAAAGATGTTCTGGCTTACAAACTTAAAGCATAATAAAGTACATTAATTTATAAATTTAATAATAAAACCCAAAGCAAAAATAAACTCATATTTTAGGACTATGAATCTTAACAAAGTATTATAGTTATCTTAACACTGCCAGGACGTGCACGCATTTTTCATTACATTTAAGAAAGAAAACATGCAGTAAATAAAAATGAAAAGTTCCAAGAAAACATGTGTTAATCAGTTGCTTATTAATAGCATCATTTAACATAAAATATACATGTCAATACCATTTGTATACCATTAATTCCCAATTCTGCGTTGTTAGACCATTTCTATTGCTCAACTTCAGGTTTTTATTTTTGACAATGTCCTTAATACCTCCATTTACATGACAACTGCTACTCAACCCAGACTTAACCCATGCAAAATAGAACTTTTTTTAAATCATTCCCCACGCCACACACAAATACACACATTCCTCCTCTTCCTCACCTCAGTAAATGTATTTACCCTTCAGCTGGTGGATTTTATAAACAGTGTGGGTGTGATTATGAAGACTTCTCTTGGGTTCTCTTTCCCAGTAACCTCCTGCATCTGCCTGCTTCTCCAATATCCCTTCTACAATCCTAATCCAGATGTCACTGCCTTTCTCAGAATCATCCCTGTTTACCCAGCATCTTCTACAGTCACATTCATCTGTCTCCTGTTGTTTATTATCAGTCAGATATCAACTTACTTGTCCAAAACCCAACACATGAATAATTGATTGGGTAAAGGGGTAAATGAACAATAAAAATAAATCTTCCTTCCATGAAACGAGATAACAGTTTTTGTTGAAATCCACTATGGTTGTGAACATTGCATTTGTGCTTTATAGTATCATCCAACTAACTGATATCCAAAACCCAGTTTTGAAAGAAACTATAATAGCACCAAGTTGTCAGCCCAAAGAGTGACTATGTCATAGACTACTAGCTAGTTGATATTGATCTGACGAATTTTCATCAGTGGCATAGTATTGGATTCAGCACAAAGAAAAAAGTTGTGGAGTGCTCTGAATTGACCCAAAATAAAAATTTTATTTAGCTTTAACTTAAGTCCTCAAATAATGAAAACCCTTGCTTCTGTCTGATGCCTTCTCTGATACCACCCTCTGCCTACTCTCCCATTCATCATACCTGAGGCTTACTCCTCTCATCTTGACATGTATCACAAAGCATAACAATACACAATATTACAAATATACAATACATGTTCCATGAGCAATACAAACCAATAAGCTCATCTCTAAAAGATAAATTCATTTTTCTTGCCAGTATCTGGGACATATTCAATTTGATGTTAGACATTACTGGATCTTAAGTACATTTGTGATCTATGGTATCTAATTCTATTTCTTGATGAATCCTCTAAAGGCTTATTTACAGGTGGATCTAAGCAAAAATTCATTATGGTGTCAACTGATGAAACCCCAAATTGTGCCCCTTTCCAACTTCATGTGTTAATGCCTATGAAAAGCCTATATGAAGCTCAGTGGGGATTCAATCATCAAGATATTTCTGAAATTTTTCTTCCCGAAGCTCCGTACACTAATTATTACAGGGTTTTCAATCCTTTTTCAATGTTTATGAAACAAGGTTACGTACAAAAATGTAAAATAAGCAAACTTGCATGTGTTGCTTATATCATTCTTTAGACATTTATGTTGCTTTGGGATAGATGTTTGCATTGTAATAATTTATTGAAGTGCCTTTTAATTTTTATGTCATTTTTAACTTCTGGTATTTTGGGATCCCTATTGATAACAGAGATAACATTTGGGACTAATGACTATATATCATCTTACCCTGCTTTTCTGATTGAAAACTTTTCCTATAGTGGATGTCAAGTAAATGTTTTTTCATATAGCCAAGGTAAGGAAACTACCTACATGGACAGGGATGAGTGAGTGTATAAAGGATATGTGGTAGATACACACTACAAAAATTTGTATTTTGATTCCTTTTTCTTTATCCTTTTGGATTATCTTCAGATTACTGTAGGCTTACTATTAAAAACTAGTATATGTATTTTATATTTGTTACTCTTTTTAAGCTTCATAATAATACTATGAGATAAATATTATTAGTGTCATTATTTTAAACAATTGAATGAACGGAGCCTGAGAAGTTGGTTTTTTTCTGGGACCCCAAAACTCATACTTGGTGGTAGAAATCAAATGCCAATAGCCACTCTCCAGCTTTGTAACACTAGTGGTCCATTTTCAACGCAAGACCCAAAGTGACTATTAACTAACTTGCAAATACAGCAAACCTTGCTAGCAACAGGATGCCATGGAGTAGCCAACTCACAAGAGGAAACTAAAGTGCAAATAAATGAGGAAGGTAACTTTGTCACTTAAGTAACATCCAGGAAGATTATGCACCTAGCAGAACCCAGCCAATGAGGTATCATGACTGGATTCATATTGTGAATATAAACTGCTTTGGATATCGGCCCCAGTTATGTCTGCTCATCAGACAATTTATCTTGAAAGACTGGTAACACATCTTTCTTTCACTATACATCCTGAGTCTCGGTCCATTTCTTGGATGGACATATGAGGATATTTTTCAAGCATCATATTAAGCTGGTTGTTAATATGTCTCCCTCTTCTCAGATTACAGTGATCATGGTAATGGTCTTATTCAAATTTCTCAAATCAAAACAAGTTAAAAAAAATCAGAAACTTACTTGGTTGAAAGCCAGTACTCAATGCTGTGTGGCTGGGGATTTTAAACTTTGCCAAGAAAGCATGTGATGTACATCCTGATTATAGAATCAATGGTGAGTATAAACTTGTACAGCTTATGTATATGTGACTATTAATTAGACTTGCCTTTAAACTTTAGTAAAGAAACACCCAAGAGTACTTTTATTTTTAGAAAGAACAATCTCCAAAATCTGAGAATTCATACAAATCAAAACTGAAAAACAGTTTTTCTCCACGAGCAGTCTCCATGGTGATAATTTTTGAAAATAGTGAAAAGCATTCAAGGTATTTAGAGACTATAAAGATGTTTTATGTGAATGGCACAAAAAAACACTTTCTCATGAGCAGACAGGAAGCCCAACTTGGAATTTCAAATTAACTTTTTGTATGATGCATTATTTAATAAATGTTAGCATTAATTTTTAAAGGGTTTAATTTGCATACCATTACTGGGCCAAATGGTTGATGAGGATCACAATTAAAGAAAGATGCACCATTCATTTACTCTGAAGAAAAAATCCAACCAAATTAAATCTTCATCATTAAACTGAATAAAGGCAGCCCATAACTGCCAAAAAATGTAGAATTCCCTGACAGATGAAATTTAATTCCTATGATTATTTAAATCAACTTCATTTACATGTGACCCTAAGCAGAAGCTCAGCATCTTTTCAAAGAATAAGTTTGATTTTTTAAAAATATGGAATTTGGGAGGGGTTGGTAAAAAAAAGACATTCAAACAGAAAAGCAATCTGGGGATTTTGATTTGGAAATATAACCATAATTTGAAAGAACATGCCATCACTCAGTGTTATGCTCTGGACATAAAACACTCAAGCAAAATGGAAGGCACCCCATAAGTGCAATAGCTATTATTTAGTTTGAACATATTTGGTCCCGAGATATTCACAGGGAACAGACACAGAGCCCGCTGTCAAAGAGATTATCACCTAAAATAAATTTACTGTTTTCACATTTGTCCCTCCTACACTCTTCTAAAGGCAAACAGTATTGACTAATTTTCTAGGTGCTGTGAAAAGAAGAGCTAATCATGTCCTAAGCTGTTTGTGATACAGTTTGTGTATGACCTGCGTAACTGCCAAAGAAGCGGCCGAAGTATGAAAGTCTGGCAGCACTCACTGTGCCAAGATGTCAACCTTTCACAAGGATGACCAGTAACACCTGCTCTGAGCAGTACTTGGGGCCCGAAGTACATTGTCCTACTACATAACATGTCCTTCAGAACAAATCATGAGGTTTGTGTTGTGGCTAAGCCTGTGATTATGGAAGAGACTGAAATTATGTCTTTGCAAAAATTATGCAAAAAGAAAAAAAAGGAAGTAAGGATGGAAGGAAGCAATGAAGGAAGAGAGGGAAGGAGGAATAAGAGGGTTTTAGGGAAGGATATGGGGATGAATAAAAGTATGGTTGTCACGTTAGAACTGTATAAAATACATGGAACCTGTCATCTTTATTAATCTAATATTTTTTTAAATTACATTGCAGTATGCGACACAGTTTTATAGGTACTGGGATTCCCCCCCCCCATATTCTCCCCCCTTGCTGCATTGCCACAGTTCAAGTTCAGTTGTTATTCTTTCATTGCAAGCATATACCAAGCATAGTGTCCAGTATCTCATTGTCCAGATAAGTTCAACGGCTTGTTGGGGAGACCACCTCTGGTCTGAAGGCAGAGCCAGCAGAGTATCATCCCGATCAATTAAAAGCCCCAACATAACATCAGCCACAATTTACAACGTTATGGAATTACAGGACATAGTATTGAGTAACTAATATGTTTTTAAAAAAATGCAAATTCTTACCCATATCCTGTGACTTCTTCATTGACATTTCAATTTTAGTTTATATACAACCAGGTTCTATACACCTTAAAATAGCTATAAATTACTATTCAGCTGTCTTGTGTCTATTTTCATTGTAGTATTTAGCATTCTATAGCGTTGAAGCATAATTTTGCTGAACCTGGCTTTTATTTTTGGGTAGTCTAGACTGGCTTATAACTCTATTAATATAATATTTTAAAGAATAAGTAGGAAATTTAGATGGGGATGTATCTTCGTGAGGGGGAGATTTGGACAGATTATTTTTGTTTTACATAACACTGGTTTATGAAAACAATTCACAAGCATCATAATAAAGTGGATAATTAACATTTGCAATAAGAAATCCCAATGATAATCAAATGATTACTGGATCTTTCCTGTTTTCTTTTCTTCCTTCCATTTGAAAAGCTGTGAACTTAAAATCAGATGCATATGATGCTGTTTTCCCAATGCTTTTGCAGTTTATCTTGTATGGCTTATTCTCTGATGCATTCTGACTTACTTTGTCATGATCTGTAAGGTAGAGAAAATGTAATTTTTCCAAATCAACATACCTGCAGCCAGCTGATATGTTTACTCTGTTGTCTTTTTATTAAGGGACAAGACATTTCTCTTGATTCATCAAAGAATATTTGTTTCAGTTATGTATAAATTAGGGGTTCAAAACAAATTTTAGCTCACTTAAAACTGTAAAAATTAATAGACCTTAAAAACATGTGGAAATATTTTAACTGATATAAATTTTCTTTTTTCTTCCCCTAACGCTGAACTATAATTCTATTTAAAATTGCTATTTTTCAGCTGTAATATAGGGTTTCTCAACAGAAATATGTATCTGATCTATTATTAAGACGATTCTGTTTCCAAGTTCTTTTCAGAAGCTGTACATTGGAAGGGCCACTCAAAAATCATACTCTACCTCCTTGTAATAATAAGGAGGAAGACAGTTGGGGGAAGATGTGTAGACAGGGTGGAAGGAGAAATCCCTGAGACTATGGAACGCTATCATGAAAAATAAAAAAAAAATCACCAAAGTTGTTTAATAAAGACTCCTTAATAAACCTTAATAATGTTTTTTAAAAATTAAAAAATAAATAAACAAATAAACATTAAATTAAAAAAAAGAACCTTGAAAAAACAAATCATACTCCCCAAGTTGGGCTCCACGACTCTGCACCAACTCAGGCCTTCCTGCGTTAGAGACCTTGGTCCTTCTCTTATGAAATGCGAATTACTAAAACCTTTACAGAGACTGGTTGTTCAGGATGTTGCACCCAAGCAGAGACATACAAATCACGTTTTCCCTTGAGTGCAAAATCTACCTGAGCTTCTCTTTGATGTCTACCCCGGGAAGCTGGTCTGTCCGAAGCAGAGCAGGCATCTTCCTCTTAACCATCCAAGACATGGGGCCCTTTTGCCTCTCTGACCTCCACCATCCATAGAGTCACCATCTCCATTTAGTTATGGTGCAAGGAAATTGAACTCTTTGTCAGTTTACTCTAAAAACTGATATTTTTCAAAAACTGGTATCTTAAGTCTTTCAGTGTTCAGATGATGAAAAATTTAAAAGCCTACTCTCTGGTGACTGACAGAAATTTTCTCTCAAAACTGTTACTCTGGGTTTCAAAATAAATAAAAAAATTATACCTTTGATCTCTCTTCTGTTTGATATTAATTATATGAAATAATGAGTATGGAATTATCTTGCTTTTTTTCTGAATTGGTATAAGAGAAACAAGAAAAGATCATTAAGTAATAAGAATTACTAAGAATATAAAACACATGATTAAGATTCACAATTGCAAATATGTTAATTATCTCTAAAATTGAATTACAGACTCAACAATATAGTAATCAAAATCCTACCAGATATTTCATAGAAATTGACCACCTGTTTTTAAAATTGATAATGACATGCAGTGGGTCATTAGTATATCTGAAAAAGGTCATGGGAAAGAACTTATTCTACCAGCTATCAAGACTTCAAAAAGCAAAAATGTTGAAGACCATGCAGTGGCAAAGGATAGGCACATGCAATGATGAGAGAAAACAGGGGGCTGAGCCCTGGGCTTACAAACTGATCCACACACTGGATTTATAACAAAATTAGTTCACTGATGAATGCAGAAATGGTAGTCTTTTTATGAAATGCTGTAAGTCCATTGAACATTTGTCTACAAAAAAATAAGCTTGATCCGTTTTCCTACTACACAGAAAATTTATTTGAAGTGTCTAAACACAAAGGACAAAAAAAGTTGGTGATGCAACACAAGATATTCAAGAATAAGATTTAAAAAAAATAGAATAGGGCCCGGCGGCGTGGCCTAGTGGCTAAAGTCCTCGCCTTGAAGGCCCCGGGATCCCATATGGGCGCCGGTTCTAATCCCGGCAGCTCCACTTCCCATCCAGCTCCCTGCTTGTGGCCTGGGAAAGCAGTTGAGGACGGCCCAAAGCCTTGGGGCCCTGCACCCACGTGGGAGACCCGGAAGAGGTTCCTGGTTCCCGGCATCGGATTGGCGCGTACCGGCCCGTTGCGGCTCACTTGGGGAGTGAAACATCGGATGGAAGATCTTCCTCTCTCTCTCCTCCTCTCTGTATATCCGGCTTTCCAATAACAATAAAATCTTTAAAAACAAAAAAACCTAAAAAAAATAGAATAGAAAAAATTGGATGCAATTAAAGACAAATTTTGCAACACATGTAACCAACAAATGGGGAATGTGTAAATCACATAGAGTGTTCTTACGTGTGGTAATAAGAAAAAACAGGAGAAAAATGGACAGGAATCTCAG
Source organism: Ochotona princeps (assembly GCF_030435755.1). Taxonomy (NCBI): domain Eukaryota; kingdom Metazoa; phylum Chordata; class Mammalia; order Lagomorpha; family Ochotonidae; genus Ochotona; species Ochotona princeps. The sequence goes on from NC_080840.1 coordinate 28,722,251, forward strand.
GTGTTCTGATATGGGTTGCAAGCATTTTAATGGCCATGCTAAATGTCTGCTGCTAGAAAACAGAAACTTTTGAATGAAAAATGAAAGCAAACAATTTAAGATGTTCTATCTTAGGTATTGATGGTCTTAACTTGACAATGGCAGGTGGATTAGGAGTTTAAAAATTATAAGCAAGTTGAGAAATTATGAATGCAATGTACTTCTTTTATAAAGAATGTATCACCTTAAAAACAAATGCATTTTCTAAAGTAACAGAACTATTGATATACTATAATGATAGACTTAAAAGAATCTATGGTAATTCAGAACTTTTCCTGACATTTGTTAGATCAAGAATTACTCACATTGCACTGAAGGAAAATAATCCAAATTGCAAATAGCTAATTTGAAAATGAAATTTTAAACTTATTTTTCCCTGTTAGCCAATGGGACTGACAAAGCTGGTTGGGCTTAAATTTGTCTTCATTAAACTAGGGGCTAGAAATCCCATTGTTTTGAAGATACCACCATACAAGCTGGGATGTTTATGAGAGAGTGTGACTTTATTTTACAGCAGATTGCCATTTTGGCATTAAACCAATGTCCTGATCCTGGAAGATAGAACAGCTATCCAAATTTACTTACCTGCATAAGCAATTCATTTCTCTATTTTATTGTCAAAGTTTCTTGAGTTACTGTTACAGCAAAATAATGTTTGCCAATTAAAAAATTGTAACACAATTTACATGCAAGTCTGAAAATGGTTTTAATTTGAACCAGTTTACTGGATGAAGATTTTTAGCTGTCTCTAATATCATGGAGACAAGACATAAGACAAATGTAAAATAAATTAATTTTCTATTACTAAAGAAGAAGCAAAAACAATTACCAGAATAGCAATGTAGGCATCTATATTTTCTTTTACATAACGAAAGAAGTGTCATGAAGGGGGGAAGTTCACACATTCAAAGTGGAAGAGTCTTATCCCAATGGAGTGAGAAGGAATATGTATTTCATCACCTGTGATACACAATACAGACTGCAATATTTGGATTATAATTCTTTCAATTAAAAGATTTAAATATGTACAATAATCTTCAAAATAAATCATAAAATCGTGAATCATAAATGAAAGAACAAAGATTAAGAGTTACATTTTATTTTGACATCAAGCATCTTTGTGATTCTGGTACATTTGTTAACAGATTTGGATTTAAATGTACATAAACTTCAATTCGAAGTCCTATTCAATTTCATATGTCATTGAAATGCATATCTAAATACATATCTAATATACATACATATGTAAACATATACATTCTAGATAAGGAAGAAAGTAATAGAAATACTTGAGGTTACTTCTACAACACAGTAAAGATCAGAGTGTTAATATATGTTTTTTTTAATTTAAAATTTTTATTTTTCATGATGCAGTTCCATAGGTAAAAAGTGTTAATATTTATGGAAATTCTTATTATAGCATATATTCATTTCTGATAAGTACCTATAAAATTAGTAGCCAAAATAAAAATTATATTGACAACAGCAATAACAAATATCAAGCGTGAGCTCTGTGCCAAACATTTTATACTGAATATTTTGTTTGCCTTCTAACTAACAACACAACAAAAATGATGCATCTGTTGTATGATGGTGTGAATTGAAAGGTAGAGAGGTAAGTTTCCTAAGGTCAGTTGGACATAAAGTAACAGAAACAAATCTTTATCTTATAGCTTTCTACCAAACATTCCTCCTTTTTGACATCAATGTCTAATGTCTCTTTGTATACAACATTCTAATATTTCATATTTCATTTACTCATTGATATCCATTTAAAAAATCTCAGTTCCTAAACTCTGGAAACTATTATTCTTTCTGAATGTCAGTTTTTTTTAATTGGAAAGTCAGATATACAGAGAGAAAAATAGACAGGGAGGAAGATCTTCCATGCACTGATTCATGCCCCAAGTGACTACAATGGCTGGAGCTGTGCCAATCCGAAGCCAGGAATCAGAAGCCTCTTCCAGGTTTCCCATGCAGGTGCAGAGTTCCAATGCTTTGGGCTGTCCTTGGCTGCTTTCCCAGGCCACAAGCAGGGAGCTGCATGGGAAACAGGGCCGCTGGGGCAAGAACCTGCATTCATATGGGATCCTGGGTGCATTCAAGGCAAGGCTACTTGCGCTGAGCCCCTGAATATCAATATTACATTAGGTTATCAAATATTCTAAAATAATATCGAAGGAGAAAATGATTTAAATGTTTTGGGATATTCAATAAACTAAAAACATGCTAATTTTAAGGTAGTATATTATTTGCATTAATTTAAATTGGAAAATGCCTACATTCAGAAAATACTATCAATGATCTGAATATAACAGAGTTGAACTTAAAACCCTTGTTTATCTAGACTTCATGTGTGAGCAGAGTAGACATTTTAACTCAAATCTCTGTGCTAGTAAACAGACTTTACATATGTATGCATATATATATCATATATAATTCCTCTATGCCTTTGAAGAAAGAGATAAAATTAATATTTAAAAATGTATTTAAAAATTATTGTAAAGATTTAGTGGCATAATGAACATGAAAGCTCTCTGCAAAAGCCAAGGCACTAAATACTATTGCTTATTAAGGGAATAGCATGGAAGAATTTTTGACACCATTTCATTATAGAGGCTGCTGACTCAAAAACTAATACACTAAATATTTAAAATGTTGATAAAGACAGAATTAAGCTGAGGAAATTAGTATCCTTCTAAGCTGTTACTGGGATATTAGTTGTTAGAAACTTTTGCTGATGCATTTTGAAGCTATGAAATATGCCTAGCCTTTGATCCATCAGTTCCAGTGTAAGGATTTTCCTTAAAGCAATATTTACAAGTTATCAAAGGCTTAAAACTTTCTTTTCAGTAGTCAGGAAAATGAGAGAACAAGAGGCTACATAAATGTCCGTTGAATAACTACAATATATTGACATAATGGGAAACCATAAAACATATAAAGAATCTGTTACAAGCACTGAGATGCAAAGTTGTCAAAGATGTATTTTTTATTTTTCATATATTTATTTATTTATTTATTCATTAATTACATTGTATTATGTGACACAGTTTCATAGGTACTGGGATTCTCCCCACCCCTATCCACACCCTTCCCCCATGGTGGATTACTCCACCTTGTTGCATAACCACAATTCAAGTTCAGTTGAGATTCTCTCTTTGCAAGCATATACCAAACATAGAGTCCAGCAAAAGATGTATTGTTTTGAGTTGATCACTAAGAAAAACAAGTTCTAGATTTTCATATAGAGTAATATAATTTTTGGAAAGTTTTTTTTTCTCAGAATTGCATATACATTGGAAGTCATATTTAAAAGCTATACAAATAAAGCAAGCTGTTAACAATAGCAACTTTTTGGGTTATCATGGGAAATATAGATAGGCAAGATGTGAAAAGCTGTTGATATTTTATATGTTATGGATTTCTCTCTTTTGGAAATAGAAGACTTTAAAGTTTGGCACTTTCCTATAAAACGTATGATGAGTAAATTAAAATGAATACGTTGATCAGCGATAAGATAGAGAAGAGGAATCATGCTACGATTTACATTGATTCTTGTGTATACTTAATTTTGATGACAACTAGACAAAACTCAGTTCTACAAATGCACGATATCATGTTAAAATGTGGTAATTTCATGTTGAAACTGCAAGCAACTCTGGTTTATGCTGTGTCCATTGGGTGTCTATCTGTTTCTGTCATTCAGGTAAATGAAAATAAGCACACATTTTAAAAAAGAAATGTTTTAAAAATCATAGAAATCAGTAAGTCCCAACTAATGCTATCCCAATCTAGAAGACGCTCTCTGCATTCACTGGCACAGATCTCCTTTAACTGAGTTGACCTTATTAGAGAATGGGTTTCATCATTTATGAGCTGTTGTTAACTAGCAATTCACCTCACTTTCAGACCCCAAACTCAGCAAAAGGATGGGGTGGAAATGTGCAACGGAATATCAAACTTTAATTTCCATCCTTCCTTCTGCAATTCAGGATTCTTCAAATTTCCCATTGATCTGGCTTACTTAATTGGTTTATATGGGGTGGTTAACTAACTCATCACAATCTGCAGCTTAACATTTAAGAAGTACATTTAAGAATTAATGGGTCGGGCCTTCAGAGGCCAAGAACTCTGAGGTCACCCACCCCCATTTGGATCTACCACATGGGATGGAAGAAGCCCAAGTCCTGCCTTGCAGGATCCAAAGTCATCGGAATGACAAACAGGATCCCTGAGCGATCCGCAGAAACAGAACAGTAAACTTCCTTCGGACTAGGGAGAGGAGCTTTCCCTGGCCCTTGCCTGCTTCCAACTTTGGGTCCCCACCCTCTCTCGTAATGACCATCAGGATCGCTCCAGAAACCCCTCAAAACAAACAAACAAATAAACTAGAATAGATAGAAAATAACAAGGAAAGCTTAAAAACAGACAGGAAACGGTCAGCGGGGATGCACCTATAACTCACTGGGTGGGACACAAAGATTAGTCACTCCTCACTGGGGTATTGAAGATTTCTCTGCACACCCCTCCTATCACTGTTCACCTTAACTGTTGACATATGTCTCGTTATAGAGTTAGACTACCAAAAAAAACCAGCCAGGTTCAGAGAAATCATGCTTCAATGCTATAAACTGCTAAATACTAAAACTAAAATAGACATGAGACAGCTGAAAGGCAATCTATAGCCATTTTAAGGTGTATAGAACACGGTAGAATATAAACCAAAATGGAAATGTCTATGAAGAAGTCACAGGTTGTGGTTGAGAACCTGCATTTTACTATTAACATATTGGTTAATCAATACCATGTCAATTAGTGCCATAATGTTGTAATTGGTTGTAAATATTATGTTGGGGCTTTTAATTGATTGGGATGATACTCTGCTGGCTCTACCTTCAGACCAGAGATGGTCTCACCAAGAAACTATTGAACTTACCAGAACAATAAGATACTGGACTGTATGCTTGGTAAATACCTCCAATGAAAGAATTTCAACTGAATTTGAACTATGGAAATGCAATAAGGTGGAGCAATCCGCTGTGGGGGGAGGGTGTGGGGGGGTGGGGGGAATCCCAGTGCATATAAAAATGTACCACATAATGCAATATAATTAATAAAAAAAGTGTACTATAAAAAAAAAAAAAAGAATTAATGGGTCGGGCCTGGCGGCATGACCTAGTGGCTAAAATCCTAGCCTTAAAACGCCCCAGGATCCCATATGGGTGCCGGTTCTAGTCCCGGCAGCTCCACTTCCCATCCGGCGCTCACTTGGGGAGTGAATCATCGGACGGAAGATCTTGCTCTCTGTCTCTCCTCCTCTCTGTATATCTGACTTTGTAATGAAAATGAAATAAATCTTTAAAAAAAAAGCTCATGATACTCAAAAAAACATTTTAAAAAATTTCAAGAAAAAAAAAAAAAGAATTAATGTCTCTAGGGCCCAGTGTGATAGCCTAACAGGAAGGTCCTCGCCTTGCATGTGCCAGGATTCCATATGGGCACTGGTTCGTGTCCCAGCAGTCTTGCTTCCCATCCAGTTTTCTGCTTGTGGCCTGGGAAAGCATTTGAGGACCCTGTTCCCGAATGGGAGACCTGGAAGAAGCACCAGGCTCCTGGCTTTGGATCAGTGTAGCTTCGGCTGTTGTGGCCACTTGGGGAGTGAATCAGCTGGTGGAAGATCTTCCTCTCTGTCTCTCTTCCTCTCTGTATATCTGACTTTCCAATAAAAAAAAAATAAATCCTAAAAAATGGTCTATAGTAAAATTATAAAACTTATAAGATGTAGTGCTTTATTAATTTTGATTTAAATTACAATTTAAAATGGCCTTTGGTTTTAGAGAGAGATGGAAATCCAATATAATTTTGATAAACACCAACACTCTACTTGGATGTAATTGCAACAGCAAAGTGCTTCTATTCTTTTCTGTTTATAATCATCATCAATCATGTTAAGTATTTGTAAAATTATAATAGAATCTACACATAACATTAAAAAATGCAAGAAACCTTTAACTGAGAGACTCTCAAGAAAAGGTCTGTCTTAGAGGAGACCCAGGGTACTAAATGGGTTAGTTAGTTAACTATAGAACAGGGATTACAGAAGGCCTAGTTGATAGCTTCAGGAAAGGGGAGGAATGATGGGAAATAGCTCAACACAGAAAATGTAGTCTGTGGGTACGAACTGAGAAACGTCCAGTGAAGACAGTCTTGTGGTTGGATGGTGGCCCAGGGTTCAAGAATTCAAAGCATGATGCCTGTGTCTGGGTCAAACACAATTTCCCTCATTGCTGACTCTCTGTTCCTAAAAGGAATGTGCCTATGTTGACCATTCTTAGAATAATCTCACCTAGAAGAAATATCTCTTCTTCCTGGGGAATCTTCCCTGAAATGGAGGACTACCATCCTGGATGAGCTGGCATTTTCGCTAACTACTGTCCAATTATGTGTGAAGTAACTCCTACACAGCATCCATGGCTGTGGTCTCACAGTGTCAGGACATACTGAAGGCATGTTTCTCACGCTCTGCTTCAAAGCTCCCACTCCACTCTCATTTACCCTTTTGTCTGAAACTGTGCCCTCAGATAAAGCTGCCCCTGCCTGTCTCTTAAGTTTATGATTTTACTCTCACTGTTTCTCCATCTTCCCTTCCTGTAACCCATCAACTGTCAAATGGTTCAAATCTAAATAATCAGAATGTACGTAGACTGAATCAATAGCTCCTTCAATTTATTCATGTCACTTTAATACCAGGCATTCTCCACATGCTGTCAGGCATTTCTGTTTGTATTGGATCACATGACTTCCTGTGTCAAAGCTGTTCTTGATCCTCACCGTCTAATGAATAATGCATAATTAGTACTTGAGATAACAAAAACTTTGGTGATTATTTTATGATATTTTCAGAACAACACAAAATACCAAAACAAGGAGTCTGGCCAAAGCTGCCTTCAGAAAAAAAAAAAAAAGTCATACTTTTAAGTCATAATTTTAAGTGCTTTACTATGAAATTAAAAATCAGTACAAGTGAACTGAGAACTAAAAACCAAAAGCTAGAGAAAGAATAATAACATAACACAAAATAGAAAAAAAGAAACTAAAAATGTGCTTTGGGTAAAAATATCTGATTGCTGCCTTGAAGAAGGGGGAGAGAAGGTAGGTAGAAGTTCTCATATCCATTCAATAGAAAGAAGAAAGCACAAATTACATAACAAATCACTCCCAGCATATTTGAAATTATAACAAAGTAACACGTTTAAGTCTAAATAAATCTACCCTTCCAAAATAGGAAATCTAGATTCTTCATAAGAGCAAAGAAAATATTTGCTACCCAGTAACATCAGGCCTACTGCGGTATCCTAGTGGCTAAAGTCCTCACCTTGCACGTGCTGGGATCCCAAATGGGTGCCATTTCGCATCTGACTTTGAATTGGCTCATCTCTGGTCATTGCAGCCATTGCTGTCACTTGGGGATTGAATCATCGGGTGCAAGATCTTCCTCTCTCTGTACTTCCTCCTCTCTGTATAGCTGACTTTCCAATAAAAAGAAATAAATCTTTAAAAAAATTGGTAGCATCAAACTATGTAAGAAATTTATGCAATTTCATTAAAATGAATCAAAGTCCACCAGGAGAATTGCTAAATCATTTATAAGCTAACTCTAACTCCAATAACAGAATTTAATGTACGGCAAAAAAGAAAACCAGGTAATAAATTTCATTTTTGAAAATTGATTTAAAAGTCTTACTAAAAATTAACAAAACATTGTATACCAGTATTATAAAGATAACTCAATATCAGTAGACAGTATATTAATAGAATCTGTCATATTCAAAGACCAAAATAAAACACCTATTTCATTAAGTATATAGGTGCCAGCATGTATTCCTATGAAAATAATTAGCAAAACAAGGATAGAGAAAACTTACTAAGCATTGTGAGTGTGATGGGGTGCAGCTGGGTAATAGCACCCCAGAGCAATGGGCAGATGGGACTCCAGTTTTGTTTGATGACTAAGTTTCGAGTATAGCAAATACAACCTTTTGTCTGTGTAAACATGCTTATCAACTGATGAGTTGAAGGTATGGTCTGAACTTAAGGTGAGTTGGATTCTTAAGTTGATTGGATGATTTGTATTGTGTGCCAACTTGAATGTGGTCTGCGGTTTGGATGGTTTAAAAAAAAAATCCTAGCGGGCCCGGTGGCGTCGCTTAGCGGCTAAAGTCCTCGCCTTCAAAGCCCCGGGATCCCATATGGGCGCCGGTTCTGGTCCCGGCAGCTCCACTTCCCATCCAGCTCCCTGCTTGTGGCCTGGGAAAGCAGTCGAGGACGGCCCAATGCACTGGGACCCTGCACCCGCGTGGGAGACCCGGAGGAGGTTCCAGGTTCCCGGCTTCGGATCGGCGCGCACCGGCCAGTTGCGGCTCGCTTGGGGAGTGAATCATCGGACGGAGGATCTTCCTCTCTGTCTCTCCTCCTCTGTGTATATCCGGCTGTAATAAAAAAAAAAAAAAAAAAAATCCTAGCTATTGCAAGCCAACCCCCTCACTCCAACCATGTGCTGTGGTACTTCTTGGAGTGTAGCAGGAGGTGCTGCAGCCAAGCTTGGCTAATAAAGACTCCTCCTTACATCTTATATTTGTTTCTTGTGTGATTTGTTTCTTGTGTGAGGACATTTAGTTTCAAAACATTACCTAAAATCGAAACAAATGCTGCATAAAAATTAGAATCAAGAAAAAAGTCTAAAGGTATTTGATCTAGATGTGCTAGTCAATGGTATCATATCAGAAAAGCTGTAAATCTAAAATAACAAATTTATATCCATCAGCTATATTGGTATATACATAAAATAAACTCCACCAATATTAAATGTGTAATTCAATGACATCTGGAAAGTGTATACTTTTACGTCATGACTATAATCAGGATTTGAGCCATCAATGGGTAAATTTCCCTGTGCACTTTTGAGATCAGTCATTTGCTCCCATGCTCTGCCTGTGGCAACAACTGACCCATATTCTGCCACAGTAGCTTGCATTTTCTCTCATTTCGTATCAAAGTAGTCCCATAGGATACCATATTTTCCATTTGACCTCTTTTCTATAGTATAGTGGATGCTCATCTGTGTTGAATTCATTGCTAGTTACACCCATTGCTGTACAGTAGTTGATTATAAGAGACATTACAGTTGTTTCATCCATAGACTTATTGATGGATAGTTGGTTTTTCTTCCAAATTTAGACTAGATACTCCTGGAAAACTACTAAAAATATATTTGCCAGGCACAGTACAAACATGTGTGTTCTTTTCTCTTAAGTAAATACCTAAGGATAAGATCAATGGTCAAAGGTAGTGGCAGAATCTTTCTCATAGTGGCCGTTGGTGGTTTTTGTTTCCTTAAGCAGTTGCTGTCTCTTTGGCAGAACACAAAACTCTTTTAGCTTTAGCAAGTTAAGAGGAAATGTCTAGGTATTCCGCTTTAGTTCTAAATTGCATTTCCTGAGAGTAGTGCTGTTGAGCATCTTAGCATTATATTTGATATTCACATATCTGCTGTGTTAAAGTCTCTTCCACAACTTTTCACTTTTCTTGTTTTCTTCAAGTTGAAAGAAGTATAAACAATCTTTGTATATTGTCAGTATAAAAAATCCTGATGTTTTGGTAAAGTTTATTCTAGTCTATTATTAGACATTTAACTCATTAAATAGTTTTTTGAAGGGCAAAATATTTATTCGTTGAGAGGCAGAAAGTAACAAATAGAGAGCTCCCATTTATTCTGAGTTAATCCTTGTGTTCCATATGAGACAAAAGTTGAAGCTAAATGCTTTGTATGTGAATGAATGTTCAACTGCTTCTGAATGATTTATTAAAAAGACTAACCTTCCTTCATTGAAATATGCATGCACTTGTGTAAGAAATCAGTTCATCATGTATTTTTTTTTCTGGATGAAAAATTTTCCTCTATTATGTGTATGTGGAATACATTGTCTTAATTATTGAAGCTTTATAAAAGGCTTTGAGATCAGGAAGTGAAGTACAGCTTCTTGAGTTGTACTTTTTCATATTTATTTTAGTTATTCCAGGTGCATTGCATTTCCAAATTAAAAAGGAGTGTACAATGAGAGGGGGCCAGATGTGTAGCATGGCAGTTCAGGCTAAACTTGCAAACACTGCATCTAGTATTAGAGTGCCAGTTTCAATCCTAGCCACTCTATTTTCAATCCAGCATCCTGCCAGTACAGCAAGTGATGGCTCAAATCATTGTGCTGCTGCCGTCCAAATGGTAAATCCTAACTCCTGCCTTTGACTTCAGCACCTTCCCAGCCATTGAGCCATTGGAGGCACTTGTCTGAATCTCTTCACGAGTTCTCTCTCTCTTTCTCTCTCTGCAGTTCCTTCTCTCTAAAATCTACCTTTCAAATAAAAACATATACATTTCAAAATTTCCAGAGTTAGGCCAGTCTGGAAGCTGAGAGCAAGGAGCTTCTTCTGTGCCTCCCATGTAGGCACAGTGGCCCAAGCTCCTGGATCATTCATTCTCCATTACCCTCCCAGGCTAGAAGCAGGGAGCTGATTTGGAAGTGGAGCACTTGGAACTTGAACTGACACCCATATGGGACGCTGTGCAGTAGCAAGCTAATCCTCCACCTCGTACTCTACTTGAAAAGCAGAGAGGGAGAGGGACAAGTAGAGAGACAGAGAGAGAAAGAGAAACAGAGAGAGAGAGAGAGAATGATCTTACACCCTCTGATTGGCTCCCCAAATACTTGTACCTTGTCTGCCAGTTCAGACTGAAGATAGAAGCTTGGAGCTTAAGCATTAATTTGTTGCCTCTTGAATTGAGCATTAACTGCACACTGGAGGGAAGCAGAACATCCAGGATACAAAGTAGACACTCTGCTCCAGGAATAATGTAATTCAAGTGGCAATGTAACCATTGCAACACAACACTCACACTTGTTTCTGTGTTATAAATGCATGCTTTATGTTTCATTACAAATAAACATACATATAGGTGTGTGTAAATATAAAACCACACATAAAATATAAGCATAAACAGTAAATTGAAAACTGTAGCCATAAAAGATGTGAATCGTAAAAGAACTCTAGACTAATTGGAGTTTTTTTTTAATAGATGACTCAATATTCTGCAGCTTGAAAACCATCATTATATGTATAAGATTATTAAAACTCTGCAACTGTTAAAGAATAAACACAGAATGGAACAACAATATTCTAAATTTTACATGAAAAGCAGGTATTATTGTGGCATGCCTTCTTACTGGTAAAATTCATTTTTAAATACTTTACCAAAAAATACATATGAGGTACTTCAAATATGTTGCAGAAATGGATATAAAACATAAGTTTATTTTGGTGTGAAAATTGTTGTAATCATACCTTATTTTTAATAAAATATATTTTCCATAAACATTTTGAAGATTCCTATATGTGTGAAATTCAAAAAAATCTTAAACCAAAGTAGACTTAACTTTTGATGCCATTTTCCATGAAATTTTGCATATATACATATCTCTCTGTATATATACACACATATATTCCCTCACTGAGCAATTTCATTTTTTGAAAACCATATTAATGAAGCGTATGAAGCACTCTCTATAGTGATATTCACCGTAGTATCATTAAATAACAGCAAAAAGATAAAAAACTACATAAATATTTAATAATAGGGAAATCATAAAATTCGCACATTAGAACACCATTTTGTCATCAGAACCTATTTAGGAAACATTGAGTAAAAATAGCAAGTACTGTGACATTTCATTCATTAAAAAAAACCATATGCACTGAATTACACTCAGAATGCTAAGGAGCACGATTTTTGCATATTTTCTCAATAGGAGAGGATATTGAATGATACTGCCTTCTTAATGATTTTTGATTTAACATAAAGAATATTTAAAAATAGGCATTTGACATAATGATTAAAAGGCTTGTTGGGATGCTAGCACGTTGTATCGGAGAGCCTGAGGTTGAGTCTTTGGTTCACTTTTAATTCCAGTTTTTGGCAGTTTGCACCCTGAAGTACTCGGGTCCCTGCCGCTCACAGTGAAAAGTTGGATGAGTTTCGGGCTCCTGGCCCAGTCCTGGCTCTTATGGGCATTTGGGAAGTAGATCAGTAGATAGAATCTTCTCTACTTATCTCTGATTTTCAACTAAATAGAAATTTTAAAAGCAATGTGTTATCATGTACTAATAATATTTAGAAAGCAAATATATTAACAAAAGCTATTGCCTATTAACCAACCTATATCTTTCACATGTAAATTCAGTAGTTATTTAAAAAATAGATGGATATAATTTTTGAGTTATACTACTACATGTAGTAACAGGTAACAGAAAAGTGATCTTTCACACGCATCAAAGACACTGTTACTCAACAATGAAATGTTACTTGTGTTTTACTGGGCCTTGGTTAAATAAGTGTCAGATCACACAACGAAAGTCTATGAGCCATTAAAAGTGATGTTTCATATTTATCCTTAGCAAGTTAGAAATATCCTTAGCAATATCACGTGGAAGAGTAACTTTATGGATGGTAGTTGTCATTGAATATATATGAATCTTAAATTTAAAATTGTTTCAACAATAATCATCTCTGGATACTGGTGATCTTGAGTTTTATGTTCATATTGTGAAATGGAAAGTGATAAAAATCATAATGGCATGTAAAGACTCTATTGTTTGCAACTCCAACTAACTTGCAGCGTCCCAGAGTTCAGTTTGACTTTTTTTTCTTTATTTTTATGACAGTTTAATAGGCATTGGGGTTTCCCTTGCCCCTTCTCCTCCCCTCCCCACTGTTCTCCTCTCCAATCTTTCACTAGGCGTCTTCCGAGTGCCTTCAGAAGTCCATCATACTGCCATTGAGGTGTCTCTCAACAGCACAGGCACTTACCTGCTGTCTTACTGTGAGTCCATCCTTGTATTGCAAGTATGGGAATATACTTCTCTCAGTTTGACTTCCAGCTTAGAAGCTAGAACTGGTTTCAGCTACCACTAAGGTTATCTAGATTTCAAAACAAGTCAACAAAGGAAACTGAGTAATATGTAAACCAACAGCCTAAAAAAATGTCTAATGTCTTCAAAGCAGTTTCTGACATCTTCGTCTTCTAATACTCTGGTTATTTGTGATCATGACAGACAACACATGGTGCCTAAAGAGAGGTCACTTCAGATTTTGTACCAAGATTTATGTAGTTCCTCAGATACATGTAATTAGCACCCACTCTTGGCTGTTGGTTTGTCTTATCAGCACCAGCCCTTCCTTATTGCATAAACATCTGGACAGGAAAGCACCCGTGTTTTATCTGATCCACATTCATTATCAATTCAATACAGGGAAACACCAAAAAATGTCTTGAATTACCATTTCAGGGGACCCCGAAACCCTCAAGTGACGCTGAATTAGAGCAAAAAAGCCACAGAGCTGATTGTTTGCTCCTTCCTTCTGATTTATCACCCAAGTGACACAACACACAGTTTTGGCCTTCACAAGTATAATCATATCTGAAACTGGTCCTATGTGGCCAGTAAATGTCTACTTCTCACTCTCCCCAAAATATTTTTTTCAACCTGTCATTAGCATGTCTACGTGACTTGACTCTAACCTCTCATAAGGACCCATCCCACTAAACAAAATTAGTTTCTAAAAAGATTTATTTATTTTTATTGCAAAGTCTGATACACAGAGAGGAGGAAAGACAGAGGAAGATCTTTCATCCGCCGATTCACTCCCCAAGTGACTGCAATGGCTGGAGCTGAGCCAATCCGAAACCAGAAGCCCAGAGCCTCTTCCAGGTCTCCCAGATGGTGCAGGGTCCTAAGGGTAGCAGCTCAAGTCTTTACTCTGAATGTGCCAGGATCCCATATGTGTGCCGGTTCTAATGCCAATGGCTGTGCTTCCCATCCAGCTCCCTGCTTGTGACCTGGCAAAGCAGACAAGGATGGCACAAAATTACTTTTTAAGTTCCACATTCCTACAGTTCTCTGCTCTCACTTTATAGTAGAGGTGAATTTCTATTTTCTATGCAATTATCATCACACAACCTGGCATATGTCTATACCAACGTTTATTTTATAAATAAAAGAAGATAGCAACAAAGATAGCTACGTAATTGCAAGTAATATTGTGTATATTTAGTGAGGAGTCAGTTCAGAAGAATACTGATGGTTTGTTACCCTGTTTCATGCAAACACACACACACACACACACACACACACACACACACACACACACACACTTTGTTATACTCCTCTTCCCTCTATCCTAGTTAAGCGTTCTCAAATGGCATCAGATTGGTTGTGAAACATGCATTACATATCTCAAGGCTTTGCACTCAATTAAGTGAAAGCATGTAGCCAAAAATACAGAACAGAATGAAATAAAAATGCAACTGGTTTGTATGCTTAGACTGTACTTCTGTGGTCTTTACTTGGCCAGCGTTTCCACTTTGACAGGAATAAGGATTGTAAGATTAGGTCCAGAAAGGACATACAATTTGGAAGAATCACTTAATGAAGCAGACATTTCAAGGGATTAAAAAGACTTCTTTATTATTGTTGGTGGTGTTTTGCTTTTAGGAAGCATTGTGGTGGTATTGTGATTTCCTCAAAAGAAATCCATGATTTATGTGTCACATTAGTTTGCATTAGCATCTAAAAGGATAGGTCTCTGGGAGCTAGTGCTCTTATACACATAAACACAGTGACAACCGGGAGAAAGCTCTAACTCTCTGTGAGGCAGTGGTCCTGCCTGTGGCAGGAGGGAAGCATGTCTCTCTTGGGGGACACTGCTGATGCTCTTATTTTAGCTTATAAACCACATTTCTTTGGATGATGCTGAGATTGAAAACAACTCAGACAATGGAAATCTGTTTAATAAGAAAAACACATACAAGAAAAGCCAACAAAAATATTTTAACCCTTTTTCCTTAGCCTTATAATAGGAAAAAAATCAGCTCTCCATTACAAAAAAAAAAAATCTTGCAAACATGTCTTAGATACAAGCACTACCCTCAGTTTGATTCAGCCTCTCCAGTGTTGCATTGCTACCCAGTGTCAAAAGGTAAGTATAAGTGTGGATGATATTTAAGCATAATAAAAAATACACATTTTCAAGGGCATGCTAATTGTTCCAGATGCTTTATAAGATATGGCTCACTTATTGTGTCCATTGATTTGAAGATATGGGTGTCAGAAATATTTTACCTTTAGTATAGTAAACAGTTTAAACATAAATGCTTATATGCATAATACATAGTTGTATTATGTATGCAAAATGCATGTTACATCCAAATCGATTAGACCATTTTTCGAAGTAGTTGCCATTATGGGGGGAAAATATCCTCAGAGACTGCTAAGTCCATTTCCTCAAATATTACAATGAGTAATTTTGATAGAAAATAAGACAGTATACCTAACTTAAATAAAAGTAATGTAGAAAAATAAATATAGAAACAAAATTCTCTATAATGAAAGCTTTGAGTTGTATATGCTGACCCAGTATAATCACAGGTTGTTTATTCTTATAAGTAAATACAGCAAGCAATGCTTGAACCTTCAATTTTAGCTTTAGAAAGTCAGTTATTACTGTTTATTCGCAATGGATTTAAGGAGCCAGATTGAGATATAACATATCAGCTCAATACTGCTTGGCATATACTCATGATCCCCATCAGTGCAGGTCTGTAAGATGCTCACTTTCTCCATATTTACACCTCAACAACCTGTGGTGAGGTTTGGCAGCCAGCTGTCCATCCTGGAATTGTGTACTTGACCAGTAATATATTGGTGAAGCAGATTGCTTTCCCACCAGGAGGAAACAGGCTCAGTAGATACCTATACAGTATTTACATGACTTATCTTAATCAAAAATGCCCTTTCCAATATGGTTGGTTCTTTCTTGGATTTGTTCTGAGAAGAAACATGGTGTAGGTAGGAACCTCTTCTGCTTCATCTGCAATTCCCTTCTTAGTTCAGGCATCTGTTCAGGTGAAAAGGACAATTGCTTAGATTCTGTTAGTCTCCTTACAGTTATCCAGTTTTTCAAATGCAAACCTCATATCACTCCCAGCCACTACTACTCACAGCTCTCCAGCTAGTGAGGAGGACTTCTGGGCGATCTCAACGTTGTCCTTTATTTGACTAAATGACATGTGCTTTTCACTTTTATTAATTGATTTTCTATTTCAGACATAAAAGATGCTTATGCAACATGGGAGGGAAATGGTTGATATGCATGCCCTTATTTATACACATGGTGCCACAAAGAAAATATCACAGGTAAAATTACAAATGCTGCATCCTTGAAATTTCTTACCACTTTTCGACATCTCTTGGGAACTAGAATGCTCATTCCCCTTGGCTATTTGGATCTCAGTACATGGCCTCTCTATATGAGACATCCTTTCTAGACAGACATACTTTAAATATCAGGGATTCCACTTTATTAAGAAGGATATTCATAATATGAAATCTTATTCCTCAACTGCAAAAATCATTTTGCAGGTGATTAACACTCTGGATGTGAAGAAAAACATGACTCAGAATTTGAAGGAGCAGAAATCCAACAGAGTTCTCATTCTCTCTAACTTTTCTCACACCTTAAGAAGGTTAGGAACTTGAGTCAATGACACTGAAGTAATGGTTAAGGTCCTCGCCTTGAACGCACTGGGATCCCATATGGGCGCCGGTTCTAATCCCAGCAGCTCCATTTCCCATCCAGCTCCCTGCTTGTGGCCAGGGACAGCAGTCGAGGATGGCCCAAAACCTTGGGTTCCTGCACCTGCGTGGGAGACCTGGAGGCAACTGTTCATTAAAACCAGATGGGATGATATTCAAGTTAATCCTACTACTTGGTTTCAGCTCTTCTCTGAAATACGTATCACATTTTACTTTCAAAAATACCTTTGTCCACCATCACGACATCTTTTTTTTTTTCCTAAAAAGTACCATAGTGCATCCTGCATCAGGTGATTAAGCTAAATAGTTTCCCATGTCAGACATGAGAAAATAACTGGGTGTTCACTGAGGGGAAATGATTCTATTGAACCACTTATGCAACTTCAACTGGTGCTTGTGGAGCTGCACAAACACAAGTCAAAGCCACGTCTGCTCGTAAGGAATTAGCTTCCTCCCAACATACAAAGTGTACCAAAAATCCCAGACATTCACCTGTTTTTCAGTGTATTTTTCTCAAAAGAATTTTCCCCAAATAATATTTCATTACATCTTATTAGTTTTGAAAAATACTCTATAAATTAAATCTAGGGTTATAAGTGAGATATCAATTAACATAAGAATCAATTTAATGGTAATTTAAATAGCTAACTGTTATAATTTTTGCATAATGATGTGGCCTCTGGGCTTGAAGTCCTAATCATGTCTAATTAATTTAAAGGATGTTACTTTTTATTATCATTGAAATTTCTGACAGGTGATAAAACATTTAGGGTTGCCATCACAAACTTTCTTACATCAGCTATGCTCTAAGTTGACAAGCCATAGATCATCCCTCTGAAAATGGCTATTTAGGAAGAGAAAAAAAGTCAAATACATTTTTAAGGTTGTAACATGAAATTCTCTTTTACCATGAAAAAGAAAGTGATTCTATTCACTAAAATAATAAAAGAGTTGGCATTTTATTTTTATGTTCTCAATAGCTATAATCAACCTTCATAAGGAATAATCAATTTCAATTTCATAAAATAATCTCTATAACCTCTTGAAATTTTATAGCACCTATATTACCAGAAACATTAATATCCTTTCCATTGTCGATATTAAAAAATGCTTGATCTTTCAAAATTCAGATAACAAATAAATCTAACTGCAAGAGGATTAGTAAAGGGCTTGTCACTTCTTTAAAATAGAACATTAAAATATCTACCATTAAAAGTATTCTCTGAAACGTAAAATAATTTGAAGAAAATTGTTCTTGGGAGATGATAGATTCCATGCCTGTAGAAAAACCCCAAACTCAAAGCAAAGGAAGAAAAATAGATAAGTCTGAAGCAGATACAGGGTAACATGCAATTCGGGCAGAGAGAGAAAGTGGAAGACCCCTGCCAGCCTGACCCCAAGATCCCTACATTTAAAGGGAAAGAAAAGAATTATTTTACAAATCCCCAGGAGGGATTTTATGTAAGATAAGTACAGTCAGAAAACAGAGTGAGCAGTGAGTAGCTGTAATCTGAAGGTCACTCGGCTGGGCCACATGTCTCAGGATGAGAGGACAGGTTTGAGGGAAGGAGTGAGCAAAGAGGCTCCTGGAAGCAGCAGGATGGCGAGGCAGGTGGGGTCAGACTAGGGCTCTGCCCATGGGATGAAAGGCAAGTTCTTGACTCCCTCCGTGTGTCCCCCTTTCCTGCTCCGTACCACGTGAATGGTGACAGTGCCTACTCAAGTGGTTATTAGGATAATTAAAAGAGCTAATGCATGGGGCAGATTTCAGAGCAGTGTCAGGTACATTGTGAGTGACCTGGACGTGCACACTGCGATTATGTCTTAGTAGAATCCTCTAGTCCGGTAACTTCTGGAATTGTTAGCTTGAAACAGGGTGCCTAAATAAAGACATTTTGTCAACCTTTGGAGCAAATGTGATCTGCCTAGGTTTAAGCTATGTTTGTTAAGATACTTAAAAGATAGTAGTGGCAACTGCTGAAGGCGATAAAGTAAAATTCCTAGACCAGAAGCCAGAGATCCTTGCAGCTCTTGTTCTTTACTGTTGTAAGGACACACACACACACACACACACACAAATTGGAGCTAATTGACACAACATTTTATGGCATTTTTACCTTTTCTAGCTGTTTGACCTTGGACAAGGAACTTTGTGATTTTTGATTTCCATATCCATGTAAAAGAAAAGGTGTCAGTTCAATTGTGCTACTTTACAAAATACCACAAACTGGGAAAGAAGAGAAGTTAATTTCATCACAGTTCTGGAAACAGAAGTCCAACATCAAGGTGCTGGCAGATTTGGTGTTTGGTGAGGACTCACCCAATCTGTGTGTTTACTGTGGCATCCTCTGGAAAGCGGAGTCCTGCCTTCATAGTGCCTCCATAGGGAAGGAAGGACCAGAGGGCACAGGCCAGTTTCTTCCAGTCCTTTGCTAAGGTACTAATCTACCCAGGAGGGCCAAGGTCCCCAAACTCCCCAGCTCCCAAGTAATCCATCACCATGGGGATTAAGGTAACATAATTATAGCACATGATAAATACGTTTGTAACTACATGAAATAATACAACAAACATTATTAATAGGATGCCAGAACCACTAATCCTGAAATATAAACTCCATTTTTTCTATTTTCTCAGCCTCAATGTCGTCATGTATAAGGTAGAAAAAGATGGTAATATTCAATGGCAACAAAAAACTTTCTACACTGTCCTTTCAAGACTTACTGCAACACAAGCTTTTAAACAAAATCGCTGCCCTTTGCTTTTCCTATAGTTTTTTGCCAAATGTCTCATGTAGCCCAGCACTAGCAGAAACTAACCATAGGTAGTTGTGGGGGTAGAAAATTCCAAATAAAATTGCTTACAAGGAAAATAAAATGGTTGCAACCAAAAAGGACAATGAGGAAGAGTCTGTTTGGCTTCACTCATATCAGAGAATGATATTTTCTTTCTTAAGAGAATGAAATTCTATATAAGCCCTCCATGACAACAGGATGTATTTCCCAGGAAGAACATTCAAATGAAGCAGTAGAGAATAGCCCTTCCCCGATTTAAACAAATAAAGTTTATTTAAATTTATTTAATCCTCCCAGTGGGGGGGGGGGATTGGTGAAACATTAAGTAGAAGACTATTTAGAAACCTGAAACTAAAGAATATTATATTTTAAAAACATTTTCATGGTCTCTGGCAGATCAAGATAGGAAGCATCTTCATTGCTGTTAGAACTGGACATTTTACAGGTATGGATCTATAAAGTCTAGGGACCTTTGCAATGAATGTTTTGCTCAGAATCACTGAATTAAAGTTCTGCCGTCTCCTCCTTCACATCACCTGGAAGAAAGTTTCACTTCACTGAATTATTTTTCCTACTAACTCCTGGCCTTACCTAAAAATATTTATCAATACGAATCCCCAGTATTCAGTTTCAGGGAGCTTTGTCAAGCTAATTAAAGCAGTGGTTAAGCTGTCATTTGTGATGGTAGCATCCCATTTATGAGTACTGGTTCGAGTCCTGACTTCTCTGATTCATGCCTAGCTTTCTATTAATGCTTCGGGAAGACAGCAAATGACTCTTACATGCATGTTGGAGACCAAAATGGAATTCCTGGCTCCAAAATTTGACCTGGCTCAGAAATGACTGTTAGGGTCATTTGGGAAGTAAGCCAGCAAATGGACAATATATTCCTCTCTCACTCTTTTTGTCTCTCTTGCTTTATGCCATTCTAAATCTTAAGTAAATACATAAATATTTTTAAAGAGTGTTACTATCTATGAAAATTATCTTAGAATCTTAAAAGCATTCCAATGCTCAGGCTACATTATTTATTAAATTCAAATGGCTGGAAGATGAATCAAGTGTGAATAACTTTTCTGAATTTTCATATTTTTTTGCGTATCAATAAATTTAACATCTAGTGTTTTAAGAGGTTCTTTGGTTCTAATTTCATATCACTATGATTTGTCCTGCACATTACCCAAAAATAATGAAAACCACTTGCAAAATGTCCTTCGAAAGCCCCATACTATCTACAACACTGTTATCAACAAATGATAACAACAAAAGTAGAACAACAGAACAACTTGGGCTGCATACTTACACATAGACAGTAGCCCTCAATTCATACCGAATTACTATGAGGCCGAGAGCAATATTTTTCATTTTATTTATTTACTTACTTGAATAGGGGGAGAGAGGTCTTCTATCAGGTGATTAACTCCCTGAGCTTGTTCTGGCTGAGGCCAGGAGCCGCAGAGTCTATCTTGGTTACCATGTGGGTAGCAGAGATCCAAATGTTTGAGCATCTACCTGCTTCATTTCCAGGATGTGCACTGGCAGAAAGCTGGGGTTAAAGACCAAGAGTGGAATTCCACCCACATACTCCGATAGGAGATGCCAGGGGCGCAAGGAGGAGTGATAATTTACATCTTTAAAAGCTAAACCAAATGATATCAATGAATCTTAGATTTGAGAAAAACTTGTTTCCATGATGAAAGTCAAATCTTGTAGCAAGGTATCAGGGTGCTTTCTGTTGCAGTCTTTGCTTTTCTTTCCATATCTATTTTACCAAATGTTTTCCATCCAGTTTTTTTACACCACCCTATGCTCCAGGAGTTGCAAACTTACCCTTCACCTCCTGGCCTTGTCTACCTGGAATATCCGTACGTAAATCACTTCACCTCTCTGAGAATGTTTCCTCATCTGTAAAATGGATGTTATAACATGCAGCTTTACAATGTTTGACAATTAACCAAAATAATACATTTTAGAATATCTAACTTCAGGTGTGGTCTAAAGTCAATGAGTAATACTCATTCATTCACTAGTTCTGGGACCTGGGGTTAGCAGAGTCCTGACAGAGTTGTGTTGTATAAAGGACTGACTGTGGAGTCCCGGCCTGAATGCAAGCACGACAATCCTGCTGCATCGGTAAGCATATTTGCAATATGGGAAAAAAAATGGAAGGAGAAAAAGCCAAACTCTTAGGATTTCACAGGCCACCCATCAAATGCACTAAAAAAAAATAAAATAATCCCTTAAAAATGGGTTGCCTGATCTCCTTAGCTCCAAGGCAGCTTATTCAAGAGTGAAGTTTTAAGACTGAATAAATATATTCCCATTTTAAACACTAGGTTAAATTCAGTGTCTGGCCTAAAGGTCCTTGCAATCTAAAGCAAACAGCATACAAAGATGGACACATGTGCAAGGAGAAATTTAGAGTTATTTTTTAAAGACTTATTTTCTCACTAGAGCCAATAGTCTGAAAAACAGAAGAATAAAAGGGCAGAGATTTTACTCCTTGTCAACATGTACCCTCAAATTTGTTTAGTTCCCATCTGATGTTTATTGACATTAACTGCTTATGATGTTTATTTTTAAACTTAATGATTGAATGAATGAATTATATATGTATGGCAGAGATACAGAAATTTCCAGCTGCTGGTAAACTTCCCAAATGGGACTGGGTCAGGCTGAAATCGGGATAGGCGAACTCTGTGTGAGATCTCTCAAGCAGGTGCCTGACAGATAATTATATATATAATTATATATAATTTTTTTAAAAAAAATAACGCAGACCCCTTCACAACAAGAATGTGGAATCTTGTTTATCTTATTTTGTGTTTAATGCTACTCTTCTCTGAAAAGCCTGTTACCACAAAAACTGTAACGGAACCGGGAATTTTTTAAATAAATTAAGTTCAAAATACTCTGTGTACACTACTAGTTATTCAGCATACTACGTCAAGAAATGAAAGGTGAATATAAATGAACCTTAAGTCACTTAAAATTTAGCAGAAAAATAAATGTTTATGCAATTAACTAAGTCTAACTTGATAACTCTCTTAGTAATTAGGACAGTGTCATTAACATTAT
Source organism: Ochotona princeps (assembly GCF_030435755.1). NCBI lineage: Eukaryota > Metazoa > Chordata > Mammalia > Lagomorpha > Ochotonidae > Ochotona > Ochotona princeps. Next base: position 28,744,870 of record NC_080840.1, read on the forward strand.
AAGGAAGAGCACAATGAATTTTTCCTGAAGAAGGAATTTCCCAGATTATTGATGATAACATAGAAACAGTTATCAGAAACATAAAATTTGATTATATTTTTTAAACACCAGTTTAATTATGACTTGCAAAGGTGGGAATAAATCATTCTAGGTGAGGTACTTTAGGTTTGCTCTTATGATCCAAAGGATTAATAAAAGCTGGCAGGAAACACTGTAAGGGAACAGGAAATCAAAGAGAATCAATAATACCAATAGTAGCATTCAGGTAGTTGGCAATTTGCTATTTGATAGAAATGCTTCAGCGAAAATTTAAATATCTAGATAAGTTTATGCAGCAGATAATTACATGATGCCTGCAAATATCCATTCTTTTATTAATAGCGACTCCACAATTAAAAGACCACACAATCTCAAATTTGAAGGGATCACCAAGTATCAAAACTCTTAGACTCATGATGTTGCATATTCCACCTTGATAAACATAGCATTCTCCAGTTATTGTAAGGAATTTCTTGGATGCCTCCTCACTCGTTTCCTTAGACGATAAAGCAGCAATATCAGACACAGGAAAACTGGAGACTTCTTCAGTTAAGAACAACTTAGTTCAAAATAACAATAAAGGTTAAAAAATCAGATTTAATTTTCTACTTCATGACATTAAGGCTTATTATATGAATGTTAACATTTTTTGTACAAGGTTTTTGTATAACGTATACCAACATAGTTAATAAGATGCCTATTTTTTCATCATTTGATGCTTATAATTATTTAAAGAATCTAAATGCTTACTTTAGGATTTGGTTAATTACTGAAAACAAAACAAAACAAAACAAAACAAAACAAAACAACAAATCAAAACGCTCTAGAACCCAGGAGCTTATAACCTGGACTTATTCTAAGAAGGTGCAAACAGGACACAGTGTTATCTAATTGCCTTCTCTGTCTCTACATGCCAGAATGTTTATCTCTGTATATGCTTATAATTTTTTTTAAATTAAAAAACTGTTTAAAAAACTGTGGCTACAATTATATTTATAAAATTCCTTTGAGATACCATTGGGAACTGCCCACATTCTTTACTAGAATACCTGGGTTCAAATCCCAGCTCTGCTTCCAAATCAGGTTCCTATTAAAACACACTCCAGGAAGCAATTATGGCTCAAGTACTAGCAACATGGAAGGCCCAGATTAGATTCCAAGCTCCTGGCTTCAGGCTAGCCCTGTCAGTTATAGACATTTGGGCAGTAAGCTAACACAGAAGATCTCTTCGTGTCTGTTTCTTTCTCTCCTATATTTGTAGCCTTTAAAATAAGCTGAGGATAAATAAACCAATTTAAGATAATGTCTTTTGGCATAAAAAAACAAAGAACTGAACCATATTACACAAAAATATACAGAAAATTCTAAACGGAAGACATAAAAATTAAAACTGGTGCATCTTAAAATGGCATTAAAGTTAAGAGGAGTGTTAGAGGTGACTGCTGTTTTTTTTATTAAAAAATCTTGCAGAAAAATTTACTCTGTATTGCCAATTTTAAATAATGCACTTAATAATGAGAGGATGGGAAAGAATGTTCTCAAATTCACAAAGGATTTTTAATAAAGACTATTTAAATATTTAAATATAATCTCATTAAAGTTAAGAAAACTATGTTCACTCACTTTTCTTACCATACTACTAGAATTTCTTTTAGTCAATCTCATCAAAAAAGAGAAATAAACACATATATGAGTTCATAAGAAAGTGATACTCGTTTTCCTCAAGTGCTGGTGGCAGTATTTTACCTGTAGGAATTGATCTAGAACTAATTAAACAATTAAAATGACTAGATAATATGTTGAGATTTATGAATAAAATGGCAGCACACCGAGGAGTTTCCTGTCTTGGGGCTTTCACATCTGCTGTTTTCTCTGCCAGGAAAAAGTGAAAATGTGTGAATAAAACAGAATAAAGAAGAAAACAGAGTCAAATTTGTATAAGATATGTTCTTCAAATTTGTTAAATAACAGAATTTCCTAATATTTCGCACTGAGAAAAATGGTTTCCCCAAACTAAAAGAAACTTCACATTATTGATTTAACCTGAACCAGCTCAATAGCATACTCTGACCTGAGGACCTGAGTACAGTCGTTCATTTAGAAGGTCTTGAAAGTTCAAGTTGAGAAACGGCAGAGAGGGAGAGGGATAGAGGCAAGTTTGTGATGTGTGTGTTAATAGCACACTATTTTAGTGGTAAGTGGGATCTAGTTCTCAAGCAGTTCTTTGAGGGAAACGCCCCCACCTCAAGACTGTTTCCTAAGGAAGAGGAACCTGGGACATTTATCCACGAAGCCCATCCTTCACCAGCTGCGTCAGGCGCATTGACTCCATGAGCCCACTCAGGATCCAGCTCTGTTCCTTTTGGGTCAGAGAAAACTCCCAGGCAGAGAAAGAGATGCAGATTTGTTTATGGATGCTCAGCATGCGGGAATTCTCTGCAGTGAGGTCACAAATAGAATAAGGACATAGGCTGTAAGGAAAGAGGGGATGATAATGCTGATACCATAGCTCTCAAGAACACATTGGCAACACCTAAAAATGGTGAAAATTCACAATGAACTCACAGCAAGGACTAGGAACTGTAGTCTAATGCTGGAACATGCACACATTTTCACAAATATTAATATACGCACATATTCACACACACACATGTATCTAAATATGCATAGATGTACAGTAAATGGAAATACTTACAGAAGGTAAGAGGATGCTATTTGATATAATACAATCTTGGAAATATCTCAGTTATCCACTCATAAGCTACCTAATAAATAAATCCTTCCGTTTTCATGTGTTAGAATATTACACAATGCTAGAATAAATGGCAATCAGAACAAGATAGAAACACATAATACTGAATTTTTAAAAACAAATATCACATATAATATGCCTCTTTTGATGCCAACTATGTAAATTTAAAATATGTGTATAAATTGCTTTAATATGCTTAATAAGTATCTCTGTGGTAAGAGATAAATGAACTGAATAAACAACATAAAGAGCATTAATGTCACTTAATCTATTATATTTTCTATTTCATCCTTAAATTTGTTCTCAATCAAATATAACCAAATGCCACATTTACTCACTTTGAGGGGGCATGAATACATGTTGCAAAGTAAATGCGTGTACTTGGTTATTTTGCCTAGGTATAGTCAAGTTTCGGTTTTTGCTTTTGTTTTTCTTTGGGTTTTGGCATTCAAAATTTAAAGTAATGGGAATAAAAGTGAAGAAAAACTATGCGCAAGACAAAGAACTGAATAATAGAACAGAGATCTGGATAGATGAATAAAAATCAACATGGAATTGAACTAAGATAGAAACATCCAAGTATCAATTTAATTCCTTCTGCTGCAATTACAATATTTTTATAATTTGTGTAACTTTGTCACCACCAAAATATTTGAAACCATCAAAACATGGCACAAAAAATGCTCCAGAATCTTAGTGTTAAGGAGGTCCTGAACAGGTCACAACTACGAAAACCAAATATTCAGTGATTAACAGCATGGGCTTTGTGGCTGGGGAACACACAAACTGAATACTGTTCTGCCACTTGGTGGCTGAGCAATTTTGAGATGTCCTTTGCCCTTTTTTCATATGTAATAATACTCATCTGATAGATCATTATAATACCGATATTATTATATGAAGAAAGCATTTCCACCTAATGACTGTTTCAAAAATTAAATGATTATGCTTATACAACTTCTAGCCCAGTGTCTTGCTCAAAGACACTAATAATAGCAACTATTTTTTATTTCACTGATTGAAATCATTGTCCAGCCAAACACTATGGTAATTTGATTTCTGTGTAATCTAAAAGCATGACCAACATTAAGCATGCAAGGTGATTGGAAGTTTTTGCTGCTTTAAATATTCTGTGGCTCTGTATTGCTCACTGGTGTGGAAGTAGTGGATTCCATCAACTGACCAACACTACTATTCCTGGGGATTTCTCCTCAGAATACCAAGCGCATAGGTGCAAGAGGACATGGGGCTGTGAGGCAGGAGTGAGGCAATTCTGTCTGTGGCCAGAGCTAACAGCTGATCAAAGAAGAGTAAGGCAGAGCGTGGAAAGAAGCCAAGAATGAAATAAACATGCAGAGAACAGACAGATTGCATGGGTTTTGAGTCCCTATTCTCAATTCACTGCTTATGCTCAGCTGTATTCTTATGTTTGAGTTCCCTGTAAGATTCCTGACTTCCTACATTAGCTCATGCTTTTGCTTGTATTATTTTGTGTTAGGTTTTTGTTCCACAACCACCAAAGGGTACTGGATAATCCACGAGCATTGTAAATTCAACATAAACAAATACAAATACTTTCCTTTCTATTCATGGCTAGGAATATCACACAGACTTGGCCAGAGGTGGAATTGTGGTATAATGGGTTAAACTGCCAACAGCAATATCGGCAACCTAGATGGGCATTAAGAGTCCTGGAGCAGGCTGCACCACTTCCAGTCCAGATGCTACAATGCCTGGGAAGCAGCTTAAGATGGCCCAGGTCTGGGCCCCTACACCCATGTGGGAGACCTGGAAGGAGCTCTTGGCTGTTGGCTTTGGCTTGACGTAGCCCCATGTGTTGCAGAGTCAACTAACAGACGCAAGATCTCTCACTATTTCTCCCTCTCTCTGAACACTGTTTTCAAATAAATAAAATAAATCTTTCTGAGAAAGAGACTTGGCGAAAAAAGTCAATAGAACCATATAATTCTTTGGCAAAGCTGGATTACACTATATCAGCTTCAAAATAATCACCACAACTCTGAAGAATTGGGAGCCGAACCAGAGGTTCAGAAAAATAACACAGTAGGAGAGTGAGGAATCCGTCTTCGGCATCCCCTCAACCAATTCTGCTTATGTAGACATCAGAAAAGCACTTATGAAATAAGACAGAGTTCTTCTAGATTGAAAAAAAAAAAGGTAACAGAAGAATGACATGACTTGGTCTAAACACAGTTAGAATAATACAAGAAGACAGAATGCAAATGAATATATTTTGCGAGAGGAATAGGCTGCTAACTGTGTTCACTTATTATCATAGAAATGACATGTTTTTCAGCTTTAGTTATATACCGCCACCGTTAATAATTGAAACACAAACACATGAAATAGTAATTTAGTGTCAGACTTTGTAATTACCGAGGTGTAGTGAGGGTTTGTTTTGTAAACATATATGAAACTCCTTTATACATGGTGTAATTAGTACAAACATAAAAATGTAAGAACAGATTTTAAAGAAGAAACTTAGCCATATTCTGATCAAAGATTTTTTTTTCTAAAGCAATGGTCTAAAACAACGTAAAATCTTCATAAACTCAAAGGTTTCCAAAGTTCTTGTTTGGGGGCATATGAACAGTTTAAAAATTCTAGGAAATAGCAGGGATGCTTTGAAATATTTATATAAAGCGTACTTTGGAAATGAGGACTACAATGCCATATTCTGTGCCTCCTTTTTGAAGACTCAGACTCCATTTTTTTTTTTTTTTTGGATGGATTGGCCATGCAGTGTGTGCCTTAACGTCATCTGTGTTTGATTCTTGTTCTGCTACTACCTCTGCTAGAACGCAGGCGAAATCTTTACTTTCTGAGACTTTGGTTTCCTCATTTGTAAAGTAAAAAGAAGTGACAACAAGGATTCGTTTAAGTAATGTATGTCTTCAGATAAAACACTGAAATTGCTCCTGCAACTATGACGAGTACTTAGTAAACAACAGTTACTGAGTCGGTGGATATTCTTTCTGGTGATCTATGTGAGGGACCTTCAGAAAATGAATGAAAAATGCATGTTATGGAGAAACTTTGAAACTTCTATATCCAAATAAACTTATTTTCTGGAGAGCTTTTTGAAGTATCCACAAAAAGGCTGAAGGAAACACTTTGTTTAGCTAGTTTTAAATTGTAATACATTCTACACTTAAATCTAGCTGATGATTTCCCTTGTTCTTATGAGGTCAAATAATCAAGGGGCGTATGAGGTGAAGTTTAATGCCTCTGAGCTCAGTGCTAAGCACATTATAGACCATCTCATTGAATATTCAAAATAATTTGATCAAATACTCATTATTGCCCTTATTTTTAGATGTAGAAAATAGGATTTTGCAAAGCTAGATAATTTATCTATGATCACAGTAACTAATGGAGCAGGAACTTGAAACCAAGTAATCCAAAAATCAAACAATTACAAAAATGGATTCTATTATTTTCATGCCATCTTTAATCACTTCAATAGCTTGTTTATATGCCAGACCACTCAGCAACACAAATTCATTTTCATCTAAAATAATACAATCTGGAATTGTCACATATGCCCTACAAAAATAGCAAAGTACAAAGACAGATATTTAAGGTACTAATAGGAAACCAAAGATGAAAAAGTCTTACTATATGACATTATCCTTATGCCCAGGGTATTGATAATGTGGAGTCAAATTTCTCAAAAACAGCCTTAAATACTGTTTTTGTAATGTCCCATTTTTAACTACAAAGTTAAACATGTAGAGGATGAGGTGAAATTCAGTGAGGTCAGCCACTCACTGGTCTGCCTTTGCTGGAAGTATAAAGTTAGACCCTTTGTTGTCCCAGTTCTAACGCATCCAAAAGACAATCCTAATAAACACAGCACAAATCAAGTTAACACCAGCCAGGGGCACTGAACGGGTTATCTCAGCATGGGAACAGAGTGAAAAGAAACGCTATCCAGAAAGGATAGTTGAGTTTTTAGCTAATCCAGGCAAAGTATATTACTTTTTAACAGAGATGAATATTAGCAAAGGAATATTTGGGAACCTGAAAAACCCTTCATTTCCTTTGGTGGGCACACATACACATCTTAATGTGAAAAGCACAGAACTCCCTATCTCCTGGCTCTACATTTCCGAACACGTTCAACAAAGGGTGCACTCAGATGAAACATCAGTTAGCTTTTGCTTTCATTGGGAATGTGCTTATTAACTGTTGTTCAAATAGTTTGTAGACATAACAGCCTGAGGAGTGAATGTGGCTTTGTATTTACCAGGTAGCCATTTGTTGTTATTTATAGTTCTTTAATTTCCCCCCTTTTTACATTTAAATTTTCTTCCAAAGGTTATGATTAAAATGGGCACTACTTAAGAGAGGAAAAACTTCCTTTAATGTACATTTTGTTCAAGCAGGTTTGCAAGCTTCGGATGGAATCCAGGGTACCCAATTTATTGCTTTGTTGATTTAATGGACATCTGTAATTTACTTCTTAAAAAAAAGATAACAAAACAAAAAATTCACCGGGGTATCATTATGTAAAACTAAGATAGAAGGCTCTTTAAGCAGAGGTCATCATTCTAAGCAGATGTTCTTGCTTTCATCTGTTGACGAAATCATTTCAAATAAGAGAAGAAACAGGAAGACTAATATTTGTTTAAAGTGGTAACAGCACAAGACTCTCCCCTGGTAGAAAGAAGTTCATTCTGATAGGCAATGCACCAACTAATATTGTTCATAATAACACAGGGAGCTGTGTAGCATTGTTAAACGGTGACTTTAATGCCATACACATTTGCATTACAGTTTTCCCACGTATCAGCTAGTGATCTCAAACACGTTACTTAAGTTCTTTGTATCTCAACCTACTTATCCAGAAATATTGAAAATTATAGCACACATGGTAAAAAAAAAAACTGACTATAAAAATGAAAAAAAAAAAAGTAGGCATTTGGTATAGCAATTCAATGCCAATTAAGTCACTCAAGATCACATAGCAGAATACTTGGGCTGAGTATTCCAGCCTCTTAATAACGCAGATCCTGTGAAGCAGCAGGTGGCAGATCCAGAAGATGCATTCCTGGCATCCACAAAGGAGACGCTGGGTTGAGATCCCAGCTCCTGATGCTGCTGGTAACAGGGCCTTGCAGCCACTAACTCCCAGGGGAGTTAACCAGTGTACAGAAACTCTCTGTCTCTTTCCCTCCCCACAAATAGACAAAACTCCATAAGCACTCAATGAAAAAATTCAATTAGAGTTCTTATCCTATTGCCCAATATTTACTCTGAGTAATTTTCATTTCTCAAAGAGAAAACTGAGGCACAAAACTACCGAACCAGGAAGTAGCTCAACGATATCTGAGAGTGGGTTTTTATTACTACATAAAACTAACACTATCTGCATTACATAGCCATACAGTTAATGGTGACAAAAGGAATGAACTTTGAAAGAGAACAATATTTTTCAAGCCAGAACAACGAAAGGTATTCCAGAATTTATCATCTTGCCAAGTACAAATAGTCTTATCAGGATATTATGAAAAAATTCTTTTAAAAAATGCTTGTTCCAAAAGTATTTGAATATACTAAATTACCTATACCATTGATGAGAAAACTTTTTGAAAGAAAGTGCAAAATCAAAGATAGTAATAGCAGCCCACTCATGTGTCCTCATCAAACATTCATGCTTCTATTGGAACAGAAAACACCTCATCCTTTTCCAGTTCAGTAAGTCACAGAAATAACCAGTGGGATTTGATACTTCTGCCACATAGCAACATGCAAAAAGGGAACTTCGAAGTCCAGTGCTCATAAAGAAGTCAAGTCTCATAGAAGACATTTTTCTTCCTCATGGTCTCACACAATCTTAAACTCACACTTAGCTCTTCCTCCTGCTCTTTAAGCTGTTATAACCAGAATGCACAGGTCTACGTAAAGCTACAAATTGACCCTTTGGACTTAGGGATAACTTACTGAATGTCGGATGTCTCATTACTGTCAACAGAATTTTTAAAAATTAGATACAGGCTTTGAGAAATCAATCGAATTTGAAAAACAATCATGAAACTGATTTGCCAAATAAGAATGTGACCAACTGGATCGCATGTGTTCACCTGCAGAGTTCATCTTGGGTCCACGCACACCAACAGCGCCCTCTACTGTCTAGTAAAAGCACTATGAGGCGAGGACAGGTCACGTGTTTTGAAAACCACAAATTTTTTATGTTTTCCAAATTACAACTTTTGGCAACCAGCTAAATTTGAGGGTGCACATTTCAGAGTGTTTTTCCATGTGTTTCAAATAGAAAAGAAGCAAAAATTTTACTAGTTGGCAACCTAAAATCTATGCTAAAAGGAGAAGTCTTACCTTAAGTAGGAGACCAGTTCAGAGGTAGAGGAAATTTAGGAATCAACCTCCTGTGACTAGTGTGTGTATCATTGTCAAGTCTTTTTCCACCCTGTGTCAAAGGTTGATCTGTGTGATTTCCAGAACGCGGCTTATAAAGAGAATGAGTTGTAAAGAAAACTCAGCTTTTGTCTTTATGAGCTCTCCTTTGCTTGTCTTATCACTTGATGTGAGCTAATCCACATGGTGAACAGCCCTGTTGCAAGGACCACATGGCAAAGAGATGAAGCTTGGTACCCACAGCCTCATCAGTGGACTGCAAGGCAGAAGTGCAGAGCTCCAGTCAAGGCTTCAGACAATCGCATCTCAAACAGAAAGCTTCACTTTAATACCATGAGACACCCTGAGCCAGTACCACCTAACTAAACCTCTTCCAATCTCACTATGTGAGACAAAGTTTGATGTTTTAAGTTCTGGAATAATTTCTCATGTAATAGGTCACTAAAACAGGAAGGGGAGAGGAACAAAATCACTGACAGGTGACACCACAAGAGTTGTATTAACAGTGGAGATTGTGAGACCGGTCTCTTTATTTTTATATTTGTCACTCTGGGTTTCACGGATTATATAAATAGACATAAAGGCAACATTCATACTGATTGCATTCTGACCCACAATCATTGTTTACATTAGGACTCACCACCCTGAGGAATAATGGTGGGAGTATTATTTAACACAGTGAAGATAGGTGTGACAAGTGTGTGTGTCCGTTTGCATATATGTGTGTACGCTCATGTGTAGGCTTATGCAGACACACAGACATATATGCCCTTCTAAGGTGTAGGAATGTAAAATGAATTTCACAATGCAACACAGGGCCTTACTGAAAGTTCCTCCACAAATCTTTGCTCAGACATATATTGCACCTCTGTGAAGTGTGCATTTCTTGAATCATTTGGATGCAGAAAAAAATAAGAGAAAGCAACTAACTGTAGTATATGTACCTGGTCAGCTACCAGTCTATCGTGGTCATGATGAAGGAGAAAAGCCATGAGAACCCTGGCCCAGAACTCCATTTTGTGAATCAGACCCATTTGAAGGTTATTGTCATTGCAGCCTGTGGCTACCAGTGTCCTCACGGTTTTAATGTGGAAGTTAGGCAACAAGATCCTAGATAATTCATCCAAGTCAAGGATCCATGAGTCTGAAAGCAGGGAAAGGTGAAGTAACAATGTGGAGAAATAACGATGACAACAACAAACCAACACAGATGCACCTACCACCTCTGAAATTCACCATTTACTGAGGACAAAAGTTCCCCTTCTCCCTTTCATGAGTTCTGTGTAGCAGAAGAAATCAAGGCTATTCCTCTCCTTATCCCATGACAATAGTTGGTTGAGCTCTTCTGCTTTAAAAGATTTATATACTTATTTTATTGGAAAGGAAGATTTGCAGAGGAGAACAAGAAACAAAGAGACAAAGCTCTTCCATCCACTGGTGCAATCCCAAATGGCTGAAATAGCTAGCGCCGAGCTAGTCCGGAATGAGGAACAAGGAGCTTCTTCCAGGTCTCTCACATGATGTGGGGTTCCAAGGCTTTGGGCCATCCTCCATTACTTTCCCACGCCATAAGCAGCAAGCTGCATTGGAAGTACAGCAGCCAGGATATGACCCAGTGGGCATATGGGATGCTGGTGCTTACAGGAAGGGATTAGCCAGTTGAGCCATCACACTGGCACCCTTCTTAAGACTTCTTAATATTTACTTCCTCTTTCTATCTTCTGATTGCATTACCCAGCTTTGCAAAGCACACACCAGCAAAAACACAATTTAGCGCAACAGGTCCAATCAGAGAATGAATCTCCTCGAAACTGCGCCACAATTGCTAACATTAAAATGCCATCCAGAAGAAAGGCTAGTTAGGATGGAATACAGGAGATGCTTGGGAGGGAGTGTTTCCAGGTGTTAAGGTGGAGTTAAAAACTGTTCAACAGGCTCCTATTTCCTCACAAAGGATAGCTGGAAGAGCAGAAATGCTAACGGAGGTGCTGGGGGTCAGCACCCACACCCTCCTGATTCATTCCAGGAGTGGAAGCAGGACCAAGAGACTGTGTGTCCAATACCTTGCCCGGCCTGCAATGGGAAAGGGGCAGCCTTCCATAATTGGGATTTTCTTAAAAATATGGAACATTTTTCACCATTAAACACTATCTTACAAATCCTAGGGCAATGTTCCAAGAGCTTTGATTCACCCTGAAATGATTTGGTTCTCAGAATGTTTCAATTTCTGGATTTAGCAACCCTGAGCTGTGGTGCAGAAAAAAATATATTTTGAAAAATCCTTGAAGCTAAGGGCTCAGAAGAGCCATGTAGCCAGATAGAAACTGCAGAATATTGCATTTCATTTTCTGTTTCAGCATCAGAACTTCTGCACAGTGAGTGCCCAAGCACAGGACAAACAACATCATATCATTTAGAGATCAGGATGCAGTCTTTCTCATTCTTATAATTTTTTTACAATAAATTAAGCCACTACTGGTATTTGACAATTGCCATTTCCTACAGGATTTATACAATGTGCATTTTTATGTGTAGGTAAACACACTTGGAGCAGACTCAGGCACAAATCAATGCTTAATCAATGTTAGTTGCTCTTTTTGTTGCTAAAACAACAAAATCAACAGCAACAACAACAACAACAAACTGTTTCAATATTTCCCTGCAACAAAGAAATGTCTGTAGAATTCTGAATGAACAATACAGAAAAAGTCTGCTTCTTCTAAGTGGGGACTATTTTTAGTGACAAATAACTGGCACACTGAAATGACTTTAATTATTTATCTGAGTTCCTCTTTTCTGCGCTCGTCAATCCTTTACCATTATGGTATTGCCTCGAACACTTGCCACAACAGCTCTGCTAAAGGAATACAAAGCTGAGTCCTTGCAAGATGCTGTATGTAGGTCAGAAAAGGTAGATGTACTCACACATAGTAATCCCTTCATTTCTACAAACCTTGAGTTGGTCCGAAAACTGTTAATTTGCTAACTAATTTCTGATCTCTGTCTTTCAAATATTGCCAATAAAATTGTTTATGAAACACCCAACCAGTGTCACTCTGCTGCCCACTGGTCTCCTTCACACTGTATAATGTCCCTCCTCTTCAATCTTGTATTTAAGTTGTTAATAACATGGCCTTCATTTACATGTGCAAGTCAGACTATGCACAGATCTATAATAATGCTTATTGCCATTCTTAGAAACATGCCATCTCTCAACCTAGCTTAGCTTAGCTTCAAATCCAGTTTTTTTTTCTTTTTCAAAAAGATTCTCCAAATTCTTCCCATTATAATTCCTGTCTCTCTGCCTCTTTCTCTACTAACTCCATTTCCTTCTTACACTCTCTCCCACAATCATTTTTTTCTTAATTTCTCATACCACTTTATTATTGCCTTCCAACCTCATTTTAAGAACCATGTTATATGTATTTGGAAGACAAGACCCATATTATACTTTACCTTCAGTGTTGTTTGGTAAAGCCAATGATTCCAGAGAGTAGAAAAATATATAATAAATTGAAATAATTTTGTATGATTTGTAATATAGCTCCTTCATTTCACATTTAAATCCTATTTTATCAGCTAACCTGTTTGTTTTCTGCATTACTTGTATGACTAGGGATAAACATACAGAACTTCCCAAATACTGACCTTCAAATATTTGCTAACTAAATTCCTGACTCAATTAGTAAACACATAAAAAACTAAATACAATGACAAATTAATCCTATATGCAGAATAAAATAAACATGAAAGGTCCTAATTTCCCAATTTTGTGTACCTCTTGGTCTCAAGATTTAGCAATTCTCCAAACAGTCTCATTAAGAAAATTATGTTAAAAGAGAACTCAGAATGATTGTTTTAAAACTTTATTTACTGGTAATTTCCTTGGAAAATCCTAAACATCTATTGGCAATTCCACAAATGAAGCAAACAGATGTATTGTGATCTTTCCTAGGTGGTTGAAATCTGGGTCTCAAGAAACAAAGGCATGTATCAGGGGGCCAGTTTCAGAAACCAGTGTTTGGCATCTCTTTGCTGAAGGCACGGGAAGCTCGTGCAGCTGTTCTCCTGAGAAAGAAGACCTTTGAGAATAAGTTGGTAGCAAGAATGGAGTATACAGCCATATCAATGCACCCATATATACACCTTCTGGCATCCTTCCCCAAAACACCTAGTGTACAGCTCAGACAGTGAGAGATAAAAAAAATGCTGTTGATTATTTGCCTAGCCTCATTCCATGTGGCCAAGAAAGGTGGGCAGCCATTGGAAAGGATTCAAAAGTGTCTTTCACTGTCTGAAACTGTAGGACTCATTCCCTCGAGAAACACAGACGTTCAGACTACAACCCCACATTTCACTGTGGGGACGGGATGACTCTCTTCTTACATTTCTTTCTTTTGTTTCTTTTCACTGAAACCATTTCTGTCTGCATAACTATTTAAGATTCAGAAAATTAAAAGACACTTGAAAAATCCTTTGCATGTGGCAACTTCTCTTTCCCTTAAAGTACCCACCAGGAGCCAGAGGTAAGCCTATTTTGACTTACACTTTTGTAGACTCACAGTCCAAGCTCAGGAGACTCTATCAGTTTGGTATCTGAGGTGGGCTGAAAAGTACAAACAGGGACAATAATGGGGTAAACCAGAAAGCCAACACAGAAAAAACTAAACAAAACAAAACAACAACAAAAACCACTTGTCTTGTACATAACCAACCCTTGCTCAAGAACTTGCTTTGGAGAGCAAGTCCCCAGTGTCCTAAAGATGCCCTGCTAGTTCTACCTCCCAGATTGTCATAATTACATGAACTCTCCATTCTTATCCATCATCCATTTCCATTAATGCACTAACTATTAACAGAAAACTTTAGGGGCGAGGGCAGGGATTAAGTGTCCACATGTATTTCCAGAGCCAAATCCTGTTCAAACCACATCATTCTTTCCTGGTTGGCATTTACTTTGCATACAACTTTGACATCAAAGGTTTAAAATGGAAAAAGATGTAACAAATATCACAGAGCTTTTAGAATCCAGTGGATGAAAAACAATGAATTCACAATTATGAACAAAACAAAACATGTTTGCATCATTTTTAGCACAGATGGCCTCTAATTTAATAAACCATTACACTTCAACAATATTTTATCTTCTATTGTTTTTCAACTTATTGAAAATAGTATATGCATGGGTTGGGGCATGATGCTTGACAGCAGTAAATAATCCTTCCCTAATTTCTGTCCGTTATATGTTCAAAATAACATTTCACGTACCTTTCACTAGACAGCGAAGATTTTTTTTTTTTTTAGGATTTTATCGTTATTGGAAAGCCGGATATACAGAGAGGAGGAGAGACAGAGAGGAAGATCTTCCATCCGATGTTTCACTCCCCAAGTGAGCCGCAACGGGCCGGTACGCGCCAATCCGATGCCGGGACCAGGAACCTCTTCGGGGTCTCCCACGTGGGTGCAGGGTCCCAAGACTTTGGGCCATCCTCAACTGCTTTCCCAGGCCACAAGCAGGGAGCTGGATGGGAAGTGGAACTGCCGGGATTAGAACCGGCGCCCATATGGGATCCCGGTGCTTTCAAGGCGAGGACTTTAGCCGCTAGGCCACGCTGCCAGGCCCGACAGCAAAGATTTTAGGTATCTTCTTATTTTACTTCCTTTGAAAAACAGGGCTGAAGAAGCAGTAATAGGGTATCAGCAATATTCCTGCCAAGCAAAGTAACATTGTAGTAAGGTCTAGGCAACAGTTACAATTACATCTTCAATGTAGGATATTTACTACTAATATTTATTGAAGGTGGATGAAATCAAGGAACTGGGCTACAAAATACCCTTCTTATCCCATAACACTGCAGACAAACTCCCAAAAACCCCTTTCAATTCATTCTATGTTGTTTCTCTGCGCCGTCTTCCTTTCCCATGACTGTTTCCTGGAAGGATTTTCCTTTCTTCAAATCTGAATTTTACCTTTCAAGCAAACTACAGAAGAACTTTGAGGGACAAGCGTTAGGAGTAGTAAGTGAGACACCTGTATCCTTTATCACAGTGCCTGAATCGAAGCTTTGTCTGTCCTCCCAAGTTCAGCTTCTTGCTAATATGCCGGAGACCAGCTCCAGCTGACTGAGAGCTTGCAAAGGATGCGTGGATCAGCGAGACTGTAAGAGGAAAAGATAAGACACGGACCACTATGGCTTGATGCTCATAATGGACAACTCAGAAAAGCTGCCTTCTTTATTTATACACAAATCAACACAAGCTTTTGCACAATATCCACTTCTTTCATTTTTACATCATGATTAAGAGAATACAAAAACAATCCTAAGAAAAACATTTTCAACAATCATTACTCACTGAAACCTGTAATCACCTGGCTAAAGCCAGGAACTCCACAGATGGCAGTGCATGTGGTTACATAGTGACAAATCATTTACTTATACTTAAAATCAATTTTTACTAAACACAAACAAACTAATATTGCTTAGAATATTAAGAGTACAGAATTAAAAGATCATAAAAGGATCTTATAAAAGCATATAACATAGATTCTTTGCTAAATCTTATAATCAAGTCATGCATTAATTACTGTCACCTTCATCTAGTGCTGATTCAATTGTTTTTTGTTCTTTTGTTAAAGGGCAGTGAAGGGGATCAAGGCAGCACAGCCAATCTACAGAGGGCCTTTACAAGAAACTTCCTTTTATCTTTATAAACTGTTTTCTTTCCCTAAACATAAGTGCCAATGTAAGATTGAGATTTTAAGCCATTTTGAGGGGGGTTCACATTTATTTCCCTTTAGAAGATGCCCCATATACTTTTGCTTTCTGTGATGAGAAACTAGAATACATCATATCATGTGTTGTAACAGTTCGAGGCGCATGGTAAACAAACTCTTTGTACCTCCATGATTGCCATTAGTTGCAAGATATTATCAAGCCATTTCTTAAGGAAAACATTACTTATACTAGGGCAAATTCCAGGACAAAAGTGGGCACATAACAGGATGTTTGGAGACATTGTGGGCTCAATTGTACTATTGTATACTTTTAGCTGTGTGTCATAGCCTTACGTCGCTAAAGATGTTTTTATCATAACATGATTGATCAATTTGAGGTGTCATACTAGTTACAGGAATCACCTCCCATTAGCAGAAAAACAGCAACAACACCCTCAGGAGAATTCTATGAAACATCAGAGAGGTGATTGAGTGTCCATACAACGGGGTGAGGCAGCAATGAGGTGACCAGAGACATTCCGCCGGGCCTTGCCTCGCAGCCAGAAACTCCTCGTAGCCTTGCTAACCAAGGAGCAGTGCTCATCACACACCCATGCCATCTGACCCAACTGCATGGCTCCCCACACTAATATACACCAAGAAAGACAGCAGGGAGCGGCCTAAGGAGTTAGGCCTCTGTTGTCTTTGTGGGAAGTCTGGACAGAGGCCCCAGCTCCCTCTTCATCCCTGACTGTCACAGGCATCAGGGGAATGAACCGGCAGGAGGGAGTTCTCTCTGCCTTCCTATCTCTGTCCCTTTGAACCTCATGCAAATTTTAAATTGAAAAAAAAAAAATCTGGGAAATATTTTAATTGCATTCTGTCCAATGTTATATCCTTGTGAGAACCTAGATAGGCCAGTCAGAACTGCTTTGCTGTTCTTCAGAAGCCCCACAGCTTGATGGGGCAAGTTACTGCAGAAGACATCAGCTCAGGGTTGGGAAAGCCTGAGGATTAGAGAAACAAAATACAAAGAGGACCAGAAATCAATCATTCATTAGAGCAGAGCCCCCAAAAGACATTTCACAATTAGGGCTCTCCAACCACTTCCAACTATATTAAACACATCGTGTGATCCTGCTACAGGGAGTCTACCAGGAGTTAAACACCAGTAATAAGTGGGATATTTTCCATGTGTCCAGCCAAGTTGGAGAGAGAAAAGAAGTCTCCCAGTAGCTCAATCAATGGTAGATGGTAACTTGTAAAACAATACAGAAGACGGCAGATGTCTAGAAATAAAATATAAATGACAGGCCTATAAACAAGAAAATCCTGTAAGGTACTACTCATCCTGTGACAATTTTCAAAGAAAGTTGGTATTAGCCAGACAGAAGGTCAAGACAATACAGACATGTTGTCACTTCACTACAGCAAGAAAATCATTAAGAGAAGAAAGGTCAATACGATTGATAGAACTCTGGGAAAAATTCCTGCTCCATGAAAGAAACAGGGTTTGAGCTAGACTTGAAGGCAAGGCAGAACTGGGAGTAGCAGGATCAAATGATTCAGGTAAGAAAAAGACTTGGTGAGACAGAGCTTCCCACTGTTAGTAGCAACGGAGAGACCAGGCAAGATTTCAGACAGGACATTAGGCATGCAAAGATAAAACCATTCCCACCAGGGATGGCAAAACTGGTTTCCCCTTATGTGTCAACTCAATCAATGTAAATGGCTCCTGAGAGCCTATCTTGCTCCTCAATTGGTGATCAGTTAGCAATGTTGGTCCTCAATAGTGAGAGGGAACATTGCCTTCCTCCTGACCTGCACTTTTAGGTGGCATGAACAGTCGAGGTTATTAACTTAAAATATTAATAAGTATTATCTAGAAAATTAAACTTGATTTTATGTACTCCATTTTTTGGTTTTGTTTGATTATTACAGGAGAAAATTAGTCAAACATATACTACAGTGGAGAGAAAAAGAATCCATTAAGAAGAACCTATCCAAAGTGTTCCATATTATAGTAGAAGACTTAAGCTCTCTTGTAGAATATTTCTAGGAAGATGAAGAAGTTGTTGGGAGAGAGGGCACAGACTGGCATACTATGTTAAAATATTAATGCTGGTAAACATTCATTTGTTTAGATTTAATATAAAGCACAGAAAATAGATTGTAGAAATAGGCAGGAAACTATGCCCCTAAGGTAAAATGCAGTTTTATAGTTATGAAAATTTAATTTGACTGCTTTCCCAATAATTGCTCATATTTGTAGCAGCAGCATGCCAGCAAGATAACGGTCAATCAAACGGACATCACCCTGTAAATGCTCTTAAAAAGCCTCCACTGTGTTTCCTGATGGCAGAATGGCATTGCTTCCAATTGTAAAAAGATGCCCAGTTGAAAACCAGAATAAGAAATCGGACAGTAGGAAATCATTATATATTGCCACTTCCTTTTCTTTCTGAAATTAAATTCCTGTTGGGAGCTAAAACCATTTTCTTCCCTTTTGGAAAATGGAAAATGTGTCACATTGTGAAACAAACCTTGAGCACAGAATGTATGTGATTCTGTTTTTGCTACCCTGTTTGTGGTCAGGAAAGTTAGGGTATGCTATGCACGTGGGGTGGGCAAGTAGTCCTTTGCTAGGTGAGTGAAGGGCAGCAATAGGTGCCCTAACATATCCAAAATCTGCCTGGATCCTCGTTGAGGAACGACAGGAGGGTACCTCGCTGTCTCTGTCTTGCTCTGAGCCTTCTCTAATTCCTCTCTTCCTTTTGTTCTTTCTTGTTCCCTGTTTCCCACAGTCTTCATGACCGTTGAGAAAATGCCATTAATAACTGGTACAAAGAATCGTGCTCGGTGCGAGGAGATAAACTGGGGATGACAAAATATCAACTTCCTGCTGCTCAATTGAAAGCCCTATCTGTACAACTGGTAATTACTTTTAATTTAATTAGGACTCCTGGTATTGTTTCTATCTCATAGATTACATTATAACATGTAATGTGTTAAAGCAACAAGACAAATTGTGGCGAGAAAACACAGAAAATATTACCTTTTTTGTCTATAAATAATACTACAGTTTAACTCTTCAAAATGCCCTGAAGTAGCTTTGCTACGGATTAATTATTATTTGCCATATTGCTTTGGCTTGAGTAAGCAAAATCTTAGGTAATCTAATGAAAACCTATATCTCACGGGTTTTTGAAAGAATTTTTAAACTCTACACTTTCTTCTCTCTTTTCTGATGCAGGAAAAATTGATTTATGCTAAAAAAATCACATAAATAAAAAAAAACAATTATTGGCCCTGGAGAGAGACCATAATCTTTCTGCTTAAGCTTGACTATGTATGAGTGGCTTGGGAAAGGTACAGTGGCTTGGGAAAGGTACAGTGTTTACTCAGGAATACACAGTGAGCAAATCAAGGAACTATATTTAAGATATTTATTGAGCCAAGGAATATGAGAGATTCATTGTTGTTTTGGACCAAATACACTTAATTTGAGTTTCCATTTGGAATTTATAAATGCTTTATAAACTACTAAGTAAAATCCTGCAGTGATCTCCTGAGCACTGAAATTACATAAAAGCAGTTTTTATTAGGGTCCTGAAAACATCTGTTTCCATACTCTTAGAGAGGAGAGAGAGAGAAGATGGGCGAGAACGATGGAGACCACATGGAGGCACAAGTTTTGGGAGACGGATGCCTGAGCGGGAACAAGATTCTGTGCACTGAACTTTCAGATACTGCCTTAAAAAGAGAGTTGGGGCAACATGAAAGACAATTTAGATACGACTGGAAACCCTTTAAGTAATATTTGATTGTTTCATCTAATTAATTAGACCTGGAAACTTGAAAGACAGATCTATTGGTTTGGTAAACACTGAAAATTCCACAGCCCACAGAAAACAAATGTACAAGGTTGCCTTTTTCTAAGATTAGAGGTACAGACTCACAGATAATTTTAAAACCAAACACATTAAAAAACATTTGTCCTGGGCCCGGCGGCATGGCCTAGCGGCTAAAGTCCTCGCCTTGAAAGTCCCGGGATCCCATATGGGCGCCAGTTCTAATCCCGGCAGCTCCACTTCCCATCCAGCTCCCTGCTTGCGGCCTGGGAAAGCAGTCGAGGACGGCCCAAAGCTTTGGGACCCTGCACCCGCGTGGGAGACCGGGAAGAGGTTCCTGGTCCGGGCATCGGATCGGCGTGTACCGGCCCGTTGCGGCTCACTTGGGGAGTGAAACATCGGATGGAAGATCTTCCTCTCTGTCTCTCCTCCTCTCTGTATATCCGGCTTTCCAATAACAATAAAATCTTAAAAAAAAAAAAATCATTTGTCCTGTAGCCTCATATTATAATGATAAAACAAAAATTGCAAAAAAGACACTAGATGACAAGATTGGAATTCTGGCCCTCTGTGGGTTTTGTCTCTTGCCTTACTCTGATAGAGCTTTGCTTTGTGGCTGAAATAAATGTCCACCAATTTCCAGGGTCTTCCTCTTCTGGAACCCACTCCTGACTGCCACGATAGGAGGTTTCCGACAAATAGATCTTGCTTTGCCTTAAAACAGACACACACATACACACACACACGACAATGCAAAGACCAATCTCCAGATCTCCTCACTTTCAATTCTTTATTTATTTGAAAAGCAGAGTATAGATAAAAACAGAGCAGAAAGATGCGGGAGGTGGAGAGTAGGAGAAAAAGATCTTCTAACAGCTGCTTCACTCCTCCCCAGCCAGCTGTAATAGTTGCAGCTAGGCCAGGCATTTAACCAGGAGCCTAGAACCCCATCCAGGTCTCCTGTACACAAAGCAGTTGGGCCATCTTCCACGGCCATCCAGATGCACTTGTAGAGACCTTGATTGGAAATGGAGCAACTGGGACTGGAGTCAGCACTTACATGGAATGCTGACATTTCAGGGAGCAGCTTAACTTGCTGTGTTGCTGAATCAGCCCCATCTTTACTTGTGATTTGGAGTTGGTTTCCATATAGAACATCTCTTTTGTCCCTTACACTGAGTAGAACCCAAACTAATAAACTGCAGAGGATTAACAAACTTGATAAAAAAATGATCTCTATTTTTATGCCAGTAGTTCTGTTCCTCCAACAGTTGATGACACAAAATGACCTTAGTGGCTGAGCAGTTTGTCACAGGAATCAGTTTCCAGAACAAGGTCTCTTTGGCTACCTTGTCTCCAACCCTGGTATGGTAGGGGCAGCTGTTACCCTATTTTCAGGCCAGGAAATCAGCACTGGCAGCTAGTTCTTGTTGACAGAAGATTCTTAGAAAAAATCGCAGTGTTCTCTAACAAAAATAGTAAGCCATCACCTGGCTAAATTCCGGGAATCTTATGACTTCTGGCTCTGTGTAGTTTTATTGTGCTGATGGCAAGTCAACACTATACAGGAATAGAGATCTCAATAAGGGTAATCTCAAATTTGAATAAGGCATGAGGAGTGGTGGGTGCTAACTACTTGAAACGCATGATATTTTCTTCAAAAATGAAAAAATCATAAGTACATGACTAAAAATGATGCACTTTCAAGTATGCTAATAATTTTAAATAAGGCACTGAAATGGCACACAGACTTGTTAGGTAGCTGAATGCCATTTTACTCAAAGGTACTCTGGGAGTTAGGAGGAGAGTCTTAGGGGGAAGAGCATTGAGATGATGTTAAAACTATGTGAGAGGCAGAGAGAAGGGAGTTGGGAAACTTCCCATCCTCTGATTTATTCCCCAAATGCCCAGGAGCAACAAAGGTAACCCACAAGAGGGAGTAGGAGAGCGACTACTCAAGCCAACACGGCTGCCTACGAGAGGATACAGTAGCAAAAAGCAGGAATTTAGGGTAGATTGAACCCAGGCACTCTAATAGGGAATGCATGAATCCCAATATATATAATCCCAATATATAATATGATATGATATGATATAATATGATATAATATAATATAATAATTATGTATTAATATACAATAATACAATATAATATACATATTGTTGTGCAGCATTTTAAGGCCCCACAAATTTGGGGATAAAATAAGTAAAACACATGCTGTCATGGAGCACACAGTCAGCAAAATTGGATAAATAATGTTAGAGATAAAAAGTTGATCACTAATTTAAAAAATGTTGCTGTAATAACCTCACAGAATGTGATTCTAATAAAGTCTCAACCCTTTCTGAAACTAGGACATAACTTTGCAGTGCATCCTAATTTCTTCATGTGAGATTGTGCACAAGTTATGCCAAGAATAAAAAAGAAAGTATCTGTGTTCCGTGTTACTATTTGGGAATTTCGTGAGTCTTTCACTTTCCATGTCTGAGAATAGGGAAATGGGGTTCCCACTGAGAAATCAAGAGTCATACCATCTACCACAGAGCAAGGCAAGATGTACAAAGTCAGCCAGAGAAGAAAAACTGACCCCCAGTCACAAGGCTGGACTGTGCCTTGTTTGAGTAAACAAACATATCTGAAAAAGAAAATACCAACTAATAGCAACCCAGTCAGCAAAGAGAGCACACAAAAGGAGAGCTACAGAGGCAAACATTGGCAGTGCCAACTTAAGCAGTGTCCAAAAGGAAGAGCTTTTGGATGTCAGTCCATCCTCTCCAGATGGAATACGAGGCCATCTCTTGCATGCAGATGAATGCATGGAGTTAAAAATTGAAGGATTTGGCAGGTTTCTGGTGCCATTAGCAGTTTAATGCCTATTCTGAAATGAACGCATCAGACTTTCTTATCATGATTTATTTAAAACTTCAGTTTATCTAACACTAACTCATCTTTATCTTCATTTTCTATCCTCTGCACATAACTCTGGTGCCAGAAGTCTGTGTGGAGAATACCCAATACTTTGGGTAGAATATGCATATCCAAGAGCTACATAAAGTTCACAAAAATGTGATTTTTGAAAACATTTTATTTTTCTACACTTTCTGAAGCCTCTTGTATACCTAATTAGAATTCTCATTTTTTAAATATTCTTTCTTTATTAGAGTAAAAACTGTGGAAAAGCATAGCCTGTGATAGGAAGGTATAGAAGAGAAACGCCTGTTGGACTTGCGTAACATTGTGTTTGGTGAAAGTAGTCCATTCTGGACCACATAGGTTCACAATAATTAGTATTAGTTAAGAGCCTCCTGTGTTTTCCTGTATTCCACATTGGTTAGAGTAAGAGTTCTGGAAGTCACTTGTAATTGCCTATGGAACTCATCACTCTGAACAAACTGAGTCAGAGAATGTCATTCCGGTGATACAGCACTGTTGTGTCTGGAACACAGTTCAGTGTTTGCTCAGCCACTGCAACCGCTTCCTTCAAGGCCTGTTTTCTGAAGAAGAACTTTAGCCGAGGCTGAGAAGGGTGACGGCTATTCAGCTGCATACTTGTGAGAGAAACCATTAGTACTTACCAGGTTGCCAATAGGAAAGTGACACACCCTAGACAAAACCAAGCTTTCAAGCTTGAGAATGCATTAGTATGCATTGCATACACTGTATGCAATATGGGTCCCCCATGGGCAGTAGTTCATGTTCCCACTGCTCCACTTCCCATCCAGCTCCCTGCTTGTGGAATGGGAAAGCAGCCGAGGATGGCCCAAAGCCTTGGGAACCTGCACCTGCCTGAGAGACCCAGAGGAAACTCATGGCTCCTGGCTTCGGATTGGCTCAGCTCTTGCCATTGTGGTCACGTGGAGAGTGGACCAGTGAATGCAAGATCTTTCTTTGTGCTTCTCCTTCTCTCTGTCATTCTGCTTCTCCAATAAAAAGAAATAAATCTTAAAATAACATTATCTTGCTCAAAGATTTCCAATCTTATATGAAAGGAAATAAGCTTGTTTCAATTGGGAAAGCCCTGCACCCCTCAACATTCTGCGTTGCTAGCATCTTCACATTACATTTAGGTTAACGAGTGAAAAGAATAATGATAATGAAACTAATAATAATAAAATAATAATAACAGCAACAACTAACAACTGCTGACCTCTTAAGATGTGCAAACTCCTGTGAGTTTTTTCTTAACTCATTTAATTCTCATAAGAGTAATATGAGATAACTATTATAATTATCCACATTTTATAGATGTATGAACAAAATGTAAAGTAGTACAATTGAAATAGGTTTACAAGCATTAGATTGTTAAGCAAAATACTGGTTGTTCATTTCCTTAGGACACTGACCACAGCCGTAGGCTTTTATTTGTCAATAAATTGAGACCTACATTCCAGCAGGAAAACATATTCATCATTGGTGATTGGAAGGAGGTTGGCCCCACATAGCTCCTAGACTTAATGTCTTTTCTAACAGCTGCAGTTTAGGACCCCCAATGTGATAGTTGGTGAAATGGCCACAATGTTTCACTCTCTGTTATATCCATGTCTTTTACAACTTACCCTTCCTCTCATCAAGAGAAAGAACACATTTTCCCACTCCTTGAATCTGTACTCCTGTTGTGACTTTACTCAACAGAATGAGGGAGAAGAGACAGCACGTGTGTTCTGAGTTGCTGGGTCTCTTGGAATCAGGTCCGGTGCCATGAGAGTGTGGTTGGGTTAAGCATTCTACATGGTGACAGACATGTGTTCCACATATCACCACTACCCTAAGCAACAACTCCCTACATGTTTAAGGTCATGTTTACACAGCCTTCCCCAGCCAGCCTCCTTTAGCTGAGTTCAGACTCATAGGTAGTTCAGCTGCAGTAAATCTAATTGTAAATTCATAAGCAATGCATCTATTTTTGTGTCATTTGGATTTAGTGTGGTTTGTTCTAGAACATTGGAAGAGCAATAGAAAGCTGATACAGAAACCTACAGGTTCAACCGTATCGCCAACCCTCTGGAATCAATCCTTACCTGGATACCTGAATATCAGGAGCTGCCAACTAACTGTGTTTCGGGAAGGACTGCCATCTAATGGTTTAGCACCAATCTCAGTTCCTGTTGTATCTGGACTTTTCTTTGTGATTGATTCCTTTCTTTGTAAAGTTCTTAGCAAAATGGTTACTCTAGGTCTGGAAAACAAACTTGTCATTTTCGCAGCTCAGGACTAGAGTCTGACCCAGATCCCGAATTCATGGATTTGCTAACTGGAGCCAAATGAATCTCGATGCATGATGCATTTGCCCTGTTAGATTGTAATATATATTCCCTGTTCTGGAATTCTAGGCTATACATTTTCCTCAAATCACCAGCCATTTGACCTACAGCAGTCAATTGCTAACTTCTTGTCTTCACTTCTGTTCTGTAAGTCTCCTACCTACCATCACTCACCAAGGTAGTCCTTTGCTGAATCACCCCTCTAGGACCTTTCCCAGTGCTTTCCAAATGGTCAGAAAGAAGTATTTAATTCTCCCCAGGAAAGATAAGCCAAAGTTCTTAGCTACAACATAAGCTCTTAGAACCAAATACATTGGAAACATGAGGGTGACAAAAAGCCTATCTCACAATGTTTCACAGTTCATTAACAATGTTTTTGTAATCTTAATGTACTGGACCCAATACCACCTTTTATACTCAGAATTTTTTTTAAGATTTTATTTATTTTTATTGGAAAGCCAGATATACAGAGAGGAGAAGAGACAGAAAGATCCTCCATCCACTGAGTGACCCCAAATGACCACAACGGCTGTAGCTGAGTCAATCTGAAGCCAGGAGCTCCTCCGGGTCTCCCACACGGATGCAGGGTCCAAAGGCTTTGGGCCATTCTTGGCTGCTTTCCCAGGCCACAGGTAGGGAGCTGCATGAGAAGCAGGGCTATCAGGATTAGAATCGGCGCCCACATGGGATCCTGGCACATGCAAGGCGAGGACTTTAACAACTACCCTATTGTGCCAAGCCCATATACTCAGAAATCTTTGCCAGCTGCATAATGTTTGTCCAATTTGTGAAAAAAAAAAAAATACTTGGTAAATTGGAAAAACCTAAAGTATCTTAGAATCTTTTAAATACCTCATGATTTTTAGATATGGCATGTAAAAAACTAGAAGCAGAAAGTAGAACGGTGTCTGGGTAGATGTGAGAAAATAAAGGGCAGGGGGAAATATTGGTCAAAAGATATAAGAGTTCTGTCAGATAGAAGTAACAAGTTGAAAATCTCTAGTATACATCAGTATGACTACATCAAATAAAAAAGCATTGTGTAGTGAAATTGCTGAGAAAGCAAATCTTAAATGTTCTTATAAAACAGTATGTGAGGTAGCAGGGGTGTTGGTTTATTTAATCATTTCACCATGTGTGTACATGTCAAAACATCACTGTTGCAACTTAATGCTTTTATTAGTCAGACATACCATAATCAAATAAAATAGTATCCTTTGCTTACTTATTTTCAGTGGAAATTTAAGTCACACAAGATCAGAGAAGTGAATCTTTAAGTCACTTGCAACACAATAGTTTTCTTTCATTCTTTCAAGACAAAGATAAATAGGACATTACTCTTGCCCTTCAGTGACTCACAGTCTAATAATGAAGTGTGTATGTGGTGTGGGGGGAGGTGAAGATTAAAAGCAACCACAAAATTAAATATTTTGTATTTAATTGAGTTGCCCATCATCTCTCACCAGCCAAATAGCAATAATGAGGATTGTTCTACTGAGTGGCTGCCAAGATGGAAGAAAATTGAATATTTGAAAATGAAAATACATATGCCTGGCATTTTAACGTAGCTTAGTAGCTACTCAAAAAGTAGATTTCAAATGTCTTTGTAAAAGGCTGAACACTTACCCCAATGTGACTTATCAGGGGAAAAAATTAAAAAGAAGCAGGTGTGTTTCACAAATGGAATGGGGGCCTTCCCTTGAATATTCATTTTATTACTTTGTTTGCTTTAGCACTGACTAGCCATGAAATAGTCATGAGTAGAGATGCAATGTCTTGTGTTACTTCTCTGGAACAGGTTTCATAAATGTAGAAACATATTACCTGGATGATTCTGCAACCACACATTTCAATAAGAACATTTATAAAAGTTAATTAGGAACAGTATATACAGTTTGGCAGGTAGTTACTGAAGCAGCTCTATAGTTTTATGAAATATATTAGATTTGGTACACAAATAATGTAATCATTTAATGGGTCAATTTCAATTACACTTTCCCACTTGGCACCCTGGAAATCGATTTCTTTAACATAGAGGCATTAGTCTTTTTCATATTCCTACATACATTTCAAGCTCATGAATAAAATTGAAACTAAATTTAATAAATCTTTTTTCTATTTTCAGGGAAATGTGCTGTTGTTTGATGGATATTAATGACAAAGAAGCTTATAAACATGACGAAAGTTAAAAATTTAGGACTAAATACTTTGTTGCATGTTCACAATATTTTGAAAGTACTTCGAGATTCTTTAGGACACAGTTTGGAGTATAAGGCAACTATCAATTCTTTAAATATTGAGTTAATGTAGCTCAAAAGACAGCCACACAGTCCCATAAGCTTTTCTTCTATGGGCACATTTGGAATCAAAACTCTGTGTGTGTGTGTGTGTGTGTGTGTATGGTGTGTGGTGTGTGTGTGCATTAGCCAGTAATTTTATCCTATTCCAATGTGCACCCTTTTGACATGGACATGGCAAAGTATTATAGATCTGTGTGCAACTGGAAAGATGAATTGAAGTAAAGAAGCAATGATACTTATAAAAAAGATGATTTTTTTCCTTTTTTCTTCCATGTCAACCTTCTCAAAAGCAAGATGATATTCCTTCTAGAAGTTTGGAGTAGATCTCTGAAAACAGGAGTAATAGATTAAAAACAGACCATTTAATGTGCTAAATATGCACAAATTGTGTGACGCTCATCAAAGTACCATGTTTATAGATTTCCCAGGGTAAGATAAATTACTCAGGATCCTGCACCCAACAAAAACAAAGCAAAAATACATGTTTACTTCATATTTTGTTGTTCATATTTAGGGGTGTGTGTGTGTGTGTGTGTGTGTGTGTGTGTAAAAGAGGCTCTTTTGCTTTTCATGATATTGGGAAATGGGAGATAAATCTTTCTAAAAAAAGATTTAATTCCACCCCCCAGGAAATCATTTGGGAGTAATTACTACTTGGCTCTAAAGTGACATTTAACAAGCGTGCCTTTTTCTATTGAGATGAAATAGTCAAGCGCAGTTTTCATTTAATGCCAAACTGGACCCTCGTCATTCATGCAGGTTTTTACAATGGTGTAGATTCAGATCAGCAGTGGCGGCTTCTGGGAGGTAAGAAAGGAGCCTTGGTAATTTAACAAAGTAGAAAACATTAATCCAACTATTTTTCTGCAGTTGACATATTATTCCATAACACATGAATGCCTGCCTTCTCTGAACAGGACTAAGTATAAAAGAAAGAAAACTAAAAGTAAGAAATCTAATCTACATCAGTTTAATAAATAACCACTGTTGGCATTTATACGTGTGACACACACACATGTGCATGCATACAGCTCCTTTTTGAAGCACACATGGCTCTGTGTTCATTCACCATTTGGAATTCTTACATGTTTACTTAGTAGCCTGAGTGGAACTATTGGGTTATTTGTGGGTATTATTCTTGGGTTGATAATGGAATCAACGTTCAGTAGGGCATACAAAGTGGATCCAGTGATCCTGAAAGAGATACAGAAGTAGAATTGAAAGGAAAAATAAGAAAGCAAATGGAGAGAAGATTGAAAAGTATAGTGAGGAAGTTGCTTATGGGAGGGAGAGAAGTATCTAATATGGTTCATTGTTCAAGTAGATATAAAATCCCAAAGAAGTCCTGGGACTGTGCTTTTCAGCCAGTTCAATGATAAGGATGGCAGAACTTGAATATTTAAAACATCCAGTATTCAAAATCAGATGCAGCTGAATGAGGATGACAATCTTTGTTTGATAGTTACCAGGGAAAGGCGTCATAAAAGACCATGAACAATGTGCAACACAGGAAGCTATATGCTTATGTAAGCTTGCATGCTTGTGTCTATGAGGAAATTGTTGTATCCTAGAGATTTCCTTCTTCATATCTGCAGTACCACTCCCTTCCTATCCACCGCACCCCCATCCAGATATGTGCCTTTCCCTTTTCCTGTTCTTTGAAAAATTATGTTTGGGTAACATAGCTAGTCAGTAGCCATTAATGGGTTAAGATGGTTGGAAACTCATTTGATTTCATAGTTGACTGTTTGCATGACTACAGGTTAAGCTGTGATTAGATTTCCATTTAGAGCTCCCTCATTTTCAGGCATTTAAAAATAATTCAGCCCTAAAAGTTCTCTGTGAATTGATTGAACTAGAGCTTTCCAATGAGGCAGAGATAACCCTCAACCTCCAAATACACAAACAAAAAAGGCAGTACCAAAGTTGAAGGAGTGGGATACACCAACCCACAGGAATATTTTTTAAAGTTTTCTTATTTGGGGAAAAAGACACATCATTTTGAAAATGCAAACAAATAAGTTCATGTCAGTTTTACAGCTTTTTAAGGATATTTTTCTAGGGCCCATAATAAGCTAACACATCCAACTTCTGCACTTACAAAAGATTTGCCCTCCTCCCACTTGGCACCACCAGACACATATCAGGCATTTGCCTGCAAAGATAAGAATTTCATGACCTCCACAAAGTTGTGTAAGACACAGATTCAAAATCAAAATGGATGTTTTGTGATGGTATAGTTTCTGAGGAAAATCCAAATACATTGACAAGGCATGATAAAATATCTTTTTGCTCCCTTTTCAGCCTTAAATTTAAGGCTATTCAGGATTCCTGCCAATTTGCCAATTCACAGCTGTAGAATTACCTAAAAGTGTAGGCTTTTTCAAAGCATGCAGTGAGTTATTTGGGAGTTCAGCAGGAAAGCCTGTGGTGGTAGAGTCACATCAGACCTCCAGCACAATGCTGCTATTTTTCTTTCTACCCAGGCTCCTTCTAGGAGGAACTGGTCTCTTGACCCATTCTATGACTTTCAGATTCCAATTTCCTAAAGCACTACAGCCTCTTATTATTATATTTGAAAGATTTAAAGTATTACTTTTCTTCATGCCAAGAAACACAAGGAAGCTTTCAGTAAAGTTAAGATCAATAGGAACCATTATTGTTTACAGACATAGTCTTTACTTATAGTGGTATTTTTGTCACTTGGCAAGGTCATGTGTTAAATAATTTTTCTTTGTAATAGTAGCAAAATACTAAACTAAAAGAAAACTAAGAAGTCTAGCAACAGGAGAAAAAATAAGACAGGAAGAAAATGTGGTACAGTCTTCTTAAGTTGGCTTCCCCTGATAGGGAATTCATGACTTTATGTCCTTGGTTAAACTACATGTTACTATTCAATATTATTGATTAAAAAAACTTGGTTATGGAAATGAAGAGAAAAATAGTAGTAGGGTGAATGTGGAAACTTAACAAAAAGAGAAGGCATCTAAATGTACTTAAGAAACTTCAGAAAGGGTAGATAATTTAAAAGCAGCAAAATGAACACTCTGACAGACCTACCAAGGTGTATTGAAACAAGGCACAGTACTGTCTTCAAAGAGTTTAGACTCTATTAGTTCAAATGGATTATGGACATAATATGTATGTATTATGTCTGTATTATATCAGACACAGAAAAAGCCGACCTTAGTTGCTGACTTAAGAGCAGCTATAACAGAAGTAGTTTGGCTATTAAATAAAAAAGTTACAATACTGCATTTAAACATACACAACATCACATGTTATGATACATGTGTGAACACTTATGTGTACATGCACACGTTTGCACAAAGAGAGACATAAATACTCTCAAAGCTTTCTAACAGCTGGGGAATCCATAAGACACTTCTATGAATTTTTGGCTTTTCTGCATATGGAAACAAACACTACAGCTTTTAAAGGATTTATTTATTTTTATTGGAAAGGAAGATTTACAAAGAGAAGGAGGGGCACAGAGAAGGATCTTAGATTCACTGGTTCACTCCCTAAGTGGCCATAATGGTCAGAGCCGAGTCAATCCAAAGCCAGCAGCCAGGAGGTTCTTCCAGGTCTCCCATGTCGGTGTAGGGTCCCAAGGCCTTAGGCCATCCTTGACTGCTTTCCCAGGTCACAAGCAGGGAGCTGGAAGGAAAGTGGAGCACCCAGAATATGAACTAGGGCCCATATGGGATCCAAGTGCATGCAAAGTGAGGACTTCATCCACTAGGCTACTGTTCCCTGCCCCAAACCCTACACTTTCAGAAGCCACTGCATTTAGTCAGCTTTAAGTTGCAACATGAACAAAACGAAAGGTAAACTGTTACCCAATTCATTTTCTAGAACAACTTCTCAGGACAACTGGAATGTCCTAACCCTCAACAAATCAGTGCTCAATACTTCATTTTAAAAAAAGGTTCCTAGATTCCTTCCAAACCTTTGACAGCATTGGGGAATTAAAAAAAACATAAATTGGAGGGCCCAGCGCAAGACTGTAGCGACTGAAGTCCTCACCTTGAATGTGGTGTTCCCATATGGGCGCCGCTTCTAATCCCGGCAGCTCCACTTCCCATCCAGCTCCCTGCTTTTGGCCTGGGAAAGCAGTTGAGGACGGCCCAAAGCCTTGGGACCCTGCACCCACATGGGAGACCCAAAAGAAACTGCTAGCTTCTGGCTTCAGATCGGCTCAGCTCCAGCCATTACTGCCGATTGGGGAGTGAATCATCAGACGGAAGATATTCTTCTCTGTCTCTCCTCCTCTCTGTGTATCTGCCTTTCCAACAAAATAAATAAATACAACTTTAAAAAAATTTGAAAGCAAGCTTGTGTGGATTTTTATTTTTCTTTGTTTGGGAGAGACATATCTCTCATCTGCTACTTTGCCTTTGAACTGTTCTCAAGGACCTTGGCTGGCCTAGCTTAAAGCCAAGAGCATAGAATTCGGTCTCCTATGTCCATGGAAGAAACCTTGAGCCATCAACTGCTACCTCCCAAGATGTACAACCAGCAGGGAGCTTGAATCAGAAATAGTTGAAACTTGAAAATGGGCAATTCAGTATGAGATGCAGGCATCCTTAGCAGTACCATGATGGCTGTGCCAACCACCCCATTTGATAGGCATATTTAAAAAATATATCTGCTTATTTTTTTAGTTTTTTGTATCATTTTCCTTTAAGTTTCATATGCTTAATTTTTAACTTAACAGACTAAAATAGTACAATGCTTATTTTATCTTAAAGTTGTAGCTTTTTAAATATATTTTTCCTTTCATACTACATATGGGATTTGAAGAGTTTAATGACATATCATATTTGGAGTAGAGAGGCAGTATTATTTTTTGTTTGTTTGTTTTACAAATTCCGGAGGGATTATAAGTCTTCAGACTCCTTTGTAAATGGTCATGTGCTGTACTATGCCCCCTTGGTTTCCTCAAAATATGAGATATACTGTCATTTTTTTTCTCTGACATAACTCATTGTATCAGTTGAGCTGAACATGCCTCCTTTCTGAACTCTGGGTTGCCTTTCTCGACTTTTGCCATCACCACTTCACCCATACTAGCGACAGGAAGTTTATTCAGCCATCCCTTGATTACCCTCACAGAGATAAGGTACATGTTTTCAGCCTCTGACTCAGAGCTGGTCACAGCTCCTACCAGAAGAGTCAGGGAAATCTACACCTTCAGACAAGAGGATCTGCAATGTCCTTGTTTTGACATCTTTAACGCTGAAGCGGACAGAGAGGAAGTGGGGACAAAGAACATTGCGATATTCAATTTGATGCTCCACCTATTCTGTTATATCTATTCTAATATTAAAGGTTTAAAACTGTTTAACTTGTTCTCCCTCAAAAACTTCCTTCAATTTATAAATCTATCTGGGTTAGAAACTCATGACAGTAAGATGAATAGTCACTTCTTTGGTAAATATATACACTATAACATCAGTATAAGGACTTAACATAACTCCATTTTTATGCACATTTAATAGACAAGAATGCTGCAAGCCAAATCGCATTTGACTCATGATTGGCAGATCCAGCACTAAAGTCAGGTCTCTAACACCCGAGAGTTCCATGTTCTCTCCACGGTAACAAGGTCCTGACATGGTCTCCATTTCCACTTCTTTTTTATAAAGGGGAGAAAATGGATTGACTTCACCATCTTTCAGTTGCATAGAAAATATTTTCCAATTTTGGATTATTCATGTCTCTAAGAGACCTTTGCGTTTCACACTGTGCTTTTTTATATTTAATGGATTATTGGTAAACTTCCTAAGCCATAAACTATTGAAAGAACAAACGTTGAAAACCAGTGAATATTCTTACATAGAATTTTAAAACAATTATAATGTAGAGGAAAAGTAATGATCAGGTCGAATGTGACTTCTGATTCCTGTGGATTTCAGTTATGCATCCCTCCCCTAAGCTAATGAAGGGTTTATTGCATCTCAGGTATGCCATATCCATTCTGTATTGCCCAAACACACACTTTGTATTGGGCTATTCTAAAAATATTACAGGGATATATTCATAATACTGCCCTCACAGTGGGTATTGTTACTAATTTTATAAATGATCAAACTGATATTCATGTTACAATAGACTTAACCAATACTACACCATCATTTACTGGCAGTGTTTAGATTGAATGGGTGCACTTTGGTTCCAAAGTTGTACTAACTCTTAACTAAGACAAAGAAACCATTAAATGGTCACTTACATTGCATTTTATCCATGGAGCATCTCCCTTTGTAGTGAGGATTTGTGATGAGGGTGCAGTCACTTGTCAGTTCATATATTTGAGTAACATTTACCTTTCATCTGCTTTTTTCAGAACACAGAAATAAATTCATAACAAATGCCATTGTTTGTACTTTTATGATACGCGGCATATAAGAAGGGGGATGTGTTTAGTATTAACATCACCACAAGTTTTCTGCCTTTAATATTTCTGCACCATAACCATGAAAATCAGACCTATAGTTTTATCATTGGATGAAGACTTTATCATATTTTTATTTTTTAGGCAATCAGCAAATTCTTGGCTCCTAATAGAAACTTAATAAATACAGGTATACAATCATGAATGAAGTTAGGTGATAACTAAATAAAAGTTATCATTCTTAAACCTAACCTCCTGCTTTTTCATATTAAATGAATTAACATCTTTCAGTTATTTACTAGAAATTACATTCCATAAGGTTTAATGAATCAGAAAGCATGTCAACATTCCAAACCCCTGTATCATTTTTCTGTCCTCAGAATTTTCTTGGTTATTGCTGACATTTTACCTATTATAACATTCTTAATGAAGAAAATAGAATCTACTCTTAATAGCTTTAGGAATGAATCAATTTATTGTCATAGTAACAGAAATTTACAAAACAGGTCAATTAAAAGTTTCAATTCAAGCTACAAAGAGAATGTTCCTAGAAAACCTAAAGTACACTATTCCATTTTTCAAAGAATAATGAAGATAAGACCCTTTTCTGTGACAGAAAGATTTCCCAAAGTAAAGAATACAGCCTTTCCAGAATCCAAATTGGATGTAGGAATCAAAGAAAGGTAAACGGACAAAAATGATACCCAGGCATCCAACAAAAAGTGTGACAGGAGACCTATAACAACATGTCAGGCACTAGCCTCAAAAATATTTCTACAGTGCACACAATAAAAATTCAGTATTTACCTGGTGTTTAAAAAAAAGTGTAGAGAGCATTGTGTTAAAGCACATTTCAGTAGAGGTGATTCTTCAATAAGCTACATTACTGTGGCCCAGTTACTGTTGCCCATAGCTCAGGCTGGGAAGTTTTACTATTTTTTTCTTTTTTATCTCGTAGCATTTAGATTCCTAAAAGTAATATTACTCTCCACTAACCAGTCTTTTAATAAAAACTGATGACTATGCTCTGCCCCCAAAAGCAGTCAGCCCAAGGTGATACACATGAGAGATTCCCATCATGACAAATCCCCTGCCTACAGCCGACTGTGAAGAATTCCATTAATTATCAGTCATTCCAGACTTCTCTTCCACTTAAGAAAACCTATTTGCAAGTAAGCAACTTCGAATCTGAGTTAATTTGTAAGAAAACATGGCTTCTCCACAGAAATAAATCATTGATATCACACAAAACAATTGATATGCTCAAGTATGTCAAAACAATGTAATGGGGGAAGGTTACTTTGAGTTGGGCTCTGAGGTACACATGAGAAAGACCTAGACTTTATATAACAGAAAAGATATATATACACACATATATATTAACAAATACCCAAGTATATTCCTAACATATGATATGACACTGTTTAGTTAAATATCTTTCCTGCTAGCAGAAAATAACTACTTTAAGAAATTAGGGGCCCAGCGCGATAGCGTGGTAGCTTAAGTCCTCGCCTTGCATGTGCCAGGATCCCATATGGGTGACGGTTCTAATCCCAGCAGCCCTGCTTCCCATGCAGCTCCCTGCTTGTGGCCTGGGAAAGCAGCTGAGGATGGCCCAAAGCCTTGGGACCCTGCACCCGTGTGGGAGACCTGGAAATGCTCCTGGCTCCTGGCTTTGGATCAGCAAGTACCAACCATTGCGGTCACTTGGGGAGTGAATTATCAGATGGAAGATCTTTCTCTCTTTCTCTCCTCCTCTCTGTATATCTGCCTTTCCGATAAAAATAGATAATATAATGTAATTAATGAATTAAAAATAATAAATAAATTTAAAAAAATAGATAAATCTTTAAAAAAAATTGGACAATCAATAGAGACAGGAAAACTAATTTAGGAAAAAGAATTTCAATACGGGTTTCAGAAAAGAAAGTGAAAAGAATTTTTTTTTCTGTTTTACCTTACTTTTATGTATTCTTGGATACTACTTTGCTTAAAATGTCAAGGTCTGAGTCCATCGGCTTTTCTGAAGCCAATTGCCCTTACTGATTGGACAAAAGCAGGTGGCCTCAGACTTTTTTGTTCCACCTAGGATATATAATAGGCAAGAGGTAATCCAAATGTAAATCACACTGTGGTTGCCAAAAGAAAGATTCAGAAATAAAGATTCCCTATAAAATACAAGCTTTGGTCTGATTCAAATTCAAAAGCTACTGTTCAAGAGGAAAGATGCAAACATAGTAGCATTTTACTCTTTTCCTGGTCTCTTTGGCAAACCCATAGCTCCATTCTCTTTGCTTTTGATCAACCAGCCAATGAAGGAGAGGCTTGGGCTTCTATTCTGAATTTTCTTAACAAATACTTTTATTTTATTTTTAATTTGAAAAGTTATGTTAGTAAGAAAGACAAGGAGGTCTTCTACTCAATAGCCAAATGGTCACAATAGCTAGGGGCAGACCAGGTGAAGTCAGGAGCCAGAAGCTTCTTCTGGGTTTCATGGAGGAGGATAAGGGTCTAAGCTTTTCCAGGAGCAGTAGCAGGGAACTGGAGCAGAAGTAGGGCATCGAGGACTTGAACTAGCACATAATTGCAGGCCGTGCCTTAGTCGGCTACACCACAAAGCAAGGTCCTCTGTTAGAATTTTGAGCACGACTCCACTTTTTGGGATACCAGATCCATCCATGTTGCCTGTGTACTGTCTAGTTTTCATTGTGTCCTCTTGTTATCTATTTACCTCAACAGTCCTTTTCACATGGATAGACTTTCCAGCACTGCAACTTGAAGCTCTCCAGGAGTCTGAGCATTCCAATTTTCCTTAGAAGCTATTCTATTCTCTGTAGGATACCCTGGCACGGAGGAGAATAAGAATATGAATATTTCTTACATATACCCCACTTTCCTGATTGCCAATGAATTATAACCTTAGCATTTTATAAAGTAGACAGTGCCAAATACATGAACAATGGGATTGTTTTAAAAGACCTTCTTTTATTTAAAAGGAAAAGTGACAGAGAAAGAGGTTGGGAAAGAGACATCTCTCTAGGGGTTTTATAGATCTCTCCTCCAAAACACAACAAACAGGGGTCGATCAGGTCAAAGTGAAGAGTCAACAGTTCTCTTCAAGTGCCCCCTGTGGTTGGCAGAAGCCCAAGTGCTTGAGCCATGCTGTGCTGCTTCCCAAGCACTTCAGCAAGAAGTTGGATCAGTAGAACAAGAGTAGCCAGGACTTGAACCAGGCAACCTGATATGGCAGGTGGGCACCCAAAGTGACTTCTTTCATCCTTACACTGCAATGGCTGCCTCAATAAGATTTCCTAACGATGCTTTCATGTCTCCTGCAACACTTTCCAATGAATCAACCTGAACAGATTAATTTTAGATTTAACTTGTTAAATTTCAGTCTGTCATTCTTTTTGGTCATGTTCACTTTCATCCTGATTTTGTGTCCTTTTGTATTGAAGCTTCATTGAAGTATCTTGTTACCTGAAATTGAATCAGCACTATTTGATGAAAAAGTTAACCAAGATAAGACAAAGGGGAAAGGCCTTTAGCCTAGGCCTTCATCTCAGGCTACTCTATTCTGCAATCATTGGCAGCTTTGTTAAGCCCTATTTTTCTCGCGCTTCATTTTGAACACTAGACTAATATATGAGATATTGTAAGGCCCTACATTTTAAGAGTTTCTCTGATTATGAT
This sequence comes from Ochotona princeps, assembly GCF_030435755.1. Lineage (NCBI taxonomy): Eukaryota > Metazoa > Chordata > Mammalia > Lagomorpha > Ochotonidae > Ochotona > Ochotona princeps. Next base: position 28,782,278 of record NC_080840.1, read on the forward strand.
TTTGTGAACATAGTAGGAAAAAAGCAAGATTATTCTTATGTGATTTCTAAGTGATCAGTGATTTTGTTTTTAAATGCTTGTGAATATATTTAACAGTTCATTTCAGAGTTTCCTTAGACACTGAATCTAACACACTGGACCCATATTCTACCCTTTAACACATATAACATTATATTATATATATGTTATAGATACAGATATCTTTCAAAATTATCCCTTTTGGAGGAATAGAACATGTCCCTTATTGCTTCTCAAATACTAATCATTCTTTAGAGTTCAAACATATTCCTTTTGAAATTCAGAATGAATGCATGAAAACAAAGAGACATGAACTTTTTTTTATTAAATTTATTCATTAATTACATTGTGTTGTAATTACATAGAATCTGGGATTCTCCCCCCCACCCTCCCCCCATGGTGGGTTCCTCCACCCCGCTGCATAACCATAGTTCAAGTTTAGTTGAAATTCCCTCCCTGCAAGAATTTGCCAAGCATAGATAGAGTCCAACATCCCATAGTCCAGACAAGTCCATCTACTTATTGGGAAGACCCTCTCTGGTCTGAGGGCAGAGAGACATGAACTTTTAAAACACCCTCTGGAGTAGCAGATGAGATGGAAAATATGATTACGTAGATTGCTTTGCCCAGATCATTGTTTAGCATGACACAAACTGTCCTACCCAGAAGCCATGCTGCATCCCATTTTTTTTTCCACTAGGAAGATCAAAGAAATTCCACAACATAATCCATCGTAGTCACTGGTGGGTTAAGTGTACCTGTGTGTATTTTACTCTTTAATATTTAAATATAATCATTCCTTTGGTGAAAGGTAATGTTCTTAGAGTACTAAGCCCTTGTGTGAATTTATGTGTTACTTTCTATATATACTGTATCTCTAAGATAGAGCTTACAACCTTACAATTTTGTCTTTTTAAGTGCAATAAAATTTTTAAAGATAATATAAGTGCTGATACTATTTTTTCTTAATATTTTTTCCAGATTTTTTGTTATCATACAAGGTGATTCCCTTTATTATTTTTATTTTAATTTATTTTCTTCTGTTAGCAATTCATCTTAATAGTTTTTGAAAATAATTAAGAACTAATGTATTAAAAGCTGTTTTCAAATTACCCATTGAGCGTTTGTAGTATTTAACATTACACTAGACTAGATAGGCACAAATGGGGAAGACACCCAAGGAGTCTTGGGATATTTGCAGTAGGAGTAACAGGTGTTTCTGGCATGCATAGGTGGCTAGAGAGATCCCTTAGGAACTCTAAGTCTTTAGGTAGGATATTTAGGTAGGACATTCTAACAACAGAATGAACAATGTCAGTCTGGCACGTCACTAAGCAGAGTTCTAGCAAGAGAGTTCATTTCATAAACGCAAAAACATAATCCTTTTCTAATCTTCATGGTTTTCACAAACAGTGTATCTTAGAGAGATCTGTTTTATGATACAAGGCAATTCTAACAGGATTCTTCGTTATTTTCCTAGTGGGTTATTGGTACCTCTTTTACTTATCCATTTTCTCTTAAAATTTCTCTTTATTGTGTCATCAGAACTTTTTATGAATGGAAAAACACATTTCACTCATTTTGAATTTCTATTTAGTTCTTTTTCATTTCCTACTTTTAAAATTCTTAAATGTAAAATATTATCTTGAATTCTCACATTTTCTTGGCAATCTAGTAAAGAATAGTTTGGTCTCAAAGTTTAGAAATCTTGAAATGGTTTCATGAAAAAGCAGAGGTTAGATGTGCTGATATGAAGTGTGTTTGTGTGTGTGTGTGTGTGTGTGTGTAATTGGCTTCTTTTTCTCAGCAGTTGCAATTTAAGAGGTAGGACTTCCATAAAGGACATAAGCTAGATTTCCACAGTGACATTAGGCCTCTGCTTCCATCCACCTGCACTTCATTGGCCTTTTCTTTACCTCTTTAGTCAATCTGAAGCTGTCTTTCTTCATGTAGCCAAAATGAGGCCCATTCATTGAGATAAACTCCTGGGAGATGCATCTTGCCTTTCTTGTATCTCACTACATCCAACATGAAAAAAACAGTCTGATGTAGGTTAAGTGCTTGATAAACATTTTCTGGAGGAATAAGTGGATTTCTATCAGGAGGCATGCCTTGAACCAGGGGTTTTATAGATCTCTCCTCCAAAACACAAGTGCAATTAAGACTAGAAATAAAAAGTATTATAAAGTGTTATCTTGAAAAGAATTATTCCAAGAAAACCACCACTTTTCCAAGCTCTCAACATTTTGGCTGATGAGAATTTCAATCTTAGTCACTGGAACAACCAGCAGTATTGCCTTTCTCAATCACCTCTATGGCAGGTGGACTTTTGGAGATCTGTCCATTAGACTGCTCACTCCAGCCCTCACACATACTCTCCATTTGGGCTCTGTGTCCCACAGAATTTGTAAGCTAAGGAGACATAAACTCTCCCTCCAGAAGTCAGCATTTTATCTCATAGTACTCTCATACATGGTTCTGGAACACTGTGATACATCTGAATGAACCACTCCCAGGGTGATATGGGAAAAGGAGATGTTAACAAAATGTCCTAACATTATGAAAGCTAATAACCTTTAATTCATGGGCAACAAATGAGAACTTGGCCACACTCTGGCCCCTCCATTTAGCAAGTTAGTGGTCTCTTGTCTTCTTATTTGTCTTTGTTATCTTCCTTGTCCTTCCTGAAGACTGTGGAATTAAGCATATCCATCCAAATAAGCTTAGGATGAAGGCTTGTCAAATGATGTCTTCTTGCAAAATGTCTGCCAACACTAACACTTCCTCCACCTAACTCCATAAGGCAGTAATTTGACCAGTAGCTTGGCTGGCCTATGTTCTATATTTCTGCTAGTCACTGCTGGAAGCTATCACTCATCCTGTTTTATCACTTTGATCATAGACCAATGTCACCTACCAGTTTGATATGGCACAGATAAAAGAAGAATCCCACATGCTTCCTCATAAGTCTAGCCATAAAAAGTTGAAACTTCACATTCAAAGAAACAAATAAATCTTATTATTTCCACGTAGTTATGGATGCAAAATTTTAAAAAATCCATCTCATATTTTTAAGTCAAAAAATGTACTACATAAAACACATTGGCTAATGAAAGTTAAAACATGCTCCAAGTGTGTTGGATAATTTATTCAAACCCCACTTTTGGTAGGTACAGTCTTGGCTAACATGCATCTGGAAAACAAAAAATAAAAGTAAATGAAATAAAGCTGAAGAGACAAAAAAATGATGCTCAAGTTTGCGTAGTTGGTTTGGAACACTCACAGCCTCTGAGAGGCTAGAATTGCAAATCTGTCTTTCCTCCTATGCTGAGAAGACTTCTGGGTCTTTATAAATGACCTAGAAAAAAAGTGCAGAGGAAGACGAAAACGAATAAAGACTGTGTCACCCAGATGTTAGCATTTCAAATGAGCCTCCTTTGGGGCTGAAGAGCTATCTGGCCACTCATAGGATTCATTATTATTTCCTTTAGCCAAGCTCCGTGTATACCAGTATGTTTATATTTTTAAAGAGGCAGAAATCCACTGGGTTGAATCCGAGCAACTTCAGTAATACTTTGTATCTGAGGTTTCTATTAAAGGTTGGTTAGCACCCTTTCAAAAGAGAGTTCCCTGTGTGCTACTGTTAAGACCAGTAGTCCTCTCAGATAAGAGAGCCCCTTTGGTAGCTCACTTCTTCAGCCTTGCCGGTTTAGAAAGGTGCAAACAGTTTTCAGCCTCCCTTGAAAATCCATTCACAGTTGCCTTACATAAAGGCAACTAAATTTGAAGTTTAAAATAAGACAATCCTTGCAAGGAAAATCAGTCACTTATCAGTAGAGTTGCATGCAGCTCATTGGAAATTCAGAATTTGGAACACAAATTTAGAATATTGAACATGGCATTATTCATTGCCTGGCACAGAGTCATGCAAGGCAGTTAGCCAAACAAGCTATCTCTCTACTTACAGGTGAAACAACGGTTTGGAGAATCTTAAAAATTTGAAAACATTCATAAATCAAAATAGGAGGTTTTCTAAGGGGGACGTTAACACTCTGCCAAGTTAAGCAAATGAAAGAGGAAAACAAGTTGACTATTAAAATGGCTCTCACAACAGACACTTACACTTCCTCAAACAATATCAATTAGTGTCCTCAGAACAGACTTCCCAAAGATGATATTTCAATCAGTTTATTATCTGCTTGTAAAGTGCTTTCTTCCATTGTTTCACACTGTAGAAAAAAGAATAATGTGTAAGAATGTGTATATGGGAAGGGTCTCCCTAAGAAGCCGTTGAACTAGGCCGGACAGCAAGAGCTGGACTCTGTGTTTGGTATATGCTTGCAGTGAGGGAATCTCAACTGAGCTTGAACTGTGGTTATGCAACAAGGTGGAGTAACCCAACATGGGGGGAGGGTGTGGGGAAGGGTGGGGGTATCCCAGTACCTATGAAACTGTGTCACATAATACAATGCAATTAAATAAAATAAATAAAAAATAAAAAATAAAAAAAGAATGTGTAAGGGCAGCACTGAGGTGCTGCTGGAGCTCACACAGTGCACTTAATGAATCTAAGTGTACAAAATGATATAGAAATTACAGCACTTGGAGAACCTCCCTTTAAAAAAATCTCCCTAAATCCCGAGAATAAGAGTTCATGATGTGTGGATGCCCTCAGTCCACCTATGTACGTCTCTCTCACCAGAAGTAACTTTGTCAGCTAAATTTTGATTTAGCTTCATCTAGGTATTTCCCTTGTGTTCCAAGAAATAGTCTTCCTTGGATACTTTGTTATGAAGCATCATACATAAATGAATAAATAGGTGCGGCATTCTAAAGGAGAGGAAAATAGAAGACAAATTCTACTGACTCAGTTGCTGAGCTACTCTTTGTCTTGGGATACCCAGGCAGGGAATTAAACCAAAAGAATTTAGCTGATCTAGGTAACAAAGCTTTTAGAGTGGGCATTTAGCTTAGACATGGACACCTGCATTTCATATCAGAGTGCTTTGTTTCAACTCCGCATTCTAACTCCGGACTCCGGTTCCCTGCCAATGTAAACCCTAGGAGGCAGAGGGTGCTGGCTTAGACGGGTCCCTGGCACCCAGGGGGAGACCTGAGCTGGGTTACCAGCTCTGAGTTTCAGCCACAGTCTAGTACTGGAAATTGCAGGTATTTGAAATGTGAGTGAGGCAAGGGAAAGCACTTTCTCTCTCCTATGTTTCTCAAATTAGGCGTAATAAATAATAAAGGATAAGGAGGGAGGAAGGGTGAGGTATATCATTGTGTGCAAAAAATTGTGTGTATGTGATATATGAAATTTTTCTGTGTACATAACTAACACTATTATTATTTATTTATTTTAAAGTTTCAGAATAAGAGTAGCCAGGAATTAACACAGAGAAACCTCAAGCCAAATGAGCTGGATTCTGGGGAGAATTTTCTTTTCTTATTTGTCTTGTAAGACCTATTTGTTTATGAAACGCAGATCTACATAGATAGAGAGTGAGGGAAAGACAGACAGAGAGATAGATCTTTCATCTGCTGATTCACTCCCCAGATGGCCACAATGGCTGGAGCTGGGTCAACGCAAAAAGCCAGGAGCTTCTTCCAGGTCTTCCAAAAAGTCAGGGGCTTCTTCCAGGTCTTTCACATAGTTACTGGGATTCAAGTCTTAGTGCCATTCCCAACTAAATTTCTAGGCACATTAGGAGGGAGCTGGATGAGAATTAGAGCAACAGGGCCCCTCTGGGCTGCCCGCACTGTTGGCAGCGGCTATAATCACTATGCAACATACTGGCTGTTATTGTACTACTGTATAAGTTTATTTCATTGGAAGGCAGAGGGACAGAAAATGAGAAACAGACTGAAAGAGAAGACTTCCATCTATTGATTGTCTTCCCCAACTGCCTACAATAGTCAGAACTAAGGCAGGGCTGAAACCAGGAAACAGTAACTCCATTCAGGTCTCCCACTAGCCTGGCCCAGTACTTGGCCACCATTAATGTGGACAGGAGTCTGGGTCAGAAGTGTAGAATAGCTGAAATTGGAACTTACTCTAGTTGTGTGATGCAGGCCTCCTAAACCTGTGGCTTAATTTGTGTCACAACATCTCTGGAAAGAATTCAAACATTTGGTGCCCCAAACCCTACAGAGCTGCAGCTGGGGAAAGAAGAGTGATAACTGAGATTTGTAGGGTGGGTTAGGGATTGAATCTCACTGACATTGGAAAGACGCAAGTAAACATTCAAAGGCAATTGTTTGGAGTATCTGTTTTGTTGAATGATCCATCAGGGAAGATCTGGGTGAGGCAATGTGTTGAGTTTTGTTCAGGATAACCATGCGACAAACTAAGTCAGAGCCAAACACAGAACACTAGTTCTGAATCTTCAGAAAATTGTTTATAGAACAAAGGTACGAGATCCTCTTCAAATGACAAGGGTATCAATTACAGCCGAGTTATAATGCTTGGAGTTGCATTAACAGTCATTATCTGAGCACAACATCTGACATGAGTTTTGACTGAAAGGCAATGGGTGCCACAGCCCTTTTTAATCTTTCTGGAAGATGATGATGGTGGTGGCATTTTGGAAATATTGTAAGCATTCACTCACAATCATTCAATACCAGAGATAAGACACAGCTTTTCTAAATCATCTGGTTATCACTCCATATGTTCTCTCAATGAAAAGCAAAACAGAACTATCTGAAGAAAAGAGGTGCAGGAAATGGAGATATATCATGCTTTCTACTCCTTGCCTTTAAAGGCAATACAAATGAGCTATTAGTACAGTTTGGCTGTTCGCAATCTCTCTATAAGTTGCTGTTTGTTGCAGGCTGTGTCTCCTTCAGCTCTGCTGCAAAGACAGTAGACTTTCTTCTGGGTAATACACTGATACTGAAATCACCCCACTAAACATTCGGTTACCTCTGCTCCTCCTATTCAATATAGTTTGTTCCTGTCTTTTGCTTTCCGACTTGTAAGTTTTTTACATGATTCCTCTACTGTCATTTTCTTTAGTAGTGTGTTTCTCCTGAGTTTTTATGCCGTTTCTGTTCTTTAATGAGTATATAGAGAAACTAGAAATAAACACACATGGTTCATCAGCCATTTTGCACAGGAAATATGTAATGGCTTTTAAACAAGTATGCACTCTAATAATGCAATAACTGCAAAAGGTCAAGTGATAATATTCCCCACAGTGAAGTAGTATTGTGAATGTGAGTTCAGCTGTAGTCAAATCATGTCTTTGCAGCTCTAATTCACACTGCTTTTAATAACAACTACCTTCATCTTGATGCTGAAGGCACAAAGGTAGAAATGTTTGTAGAGATGCTTCAACAACCATACTGCCTGTTAATAATCATCATCACCATTATTCCCTCTTAGGAAGGAACTAAGCTTACATCAACCACTGGCAATACTAAACTGAAAATTCTTCTATTTCTGTCCTCAGGTAGCACCACATATAGTGACAAAAGCAACAGTACTTAGGCTGTACTTAGGAGAAGGTAATGCCGTGTTACTGAATTGCTATAACCTTTATTTCAGCTATTTGGATTTTAAATTAAATTCTACTTACACAAAGGGAACAAATCTCGTGTATTTTATATATACAATTTTAAGAGCATAACATCTTTTCTCCCTCTTTCCCACATTCCCCCTCCTGCCTTTCTTATTTTTTTCAATTTATAGAACAACATACTTTCAATTTACTTTATAATCATAAGCTTAACCCTACATTAAATAAAGAATCCAACAAATAGTTTAGAAAAATCACTCTTCTTCAGCAGTATAGACCAGGGGTATACACAATCAGCAAATCTCAAAATGTTGGATGGTTGCATTCAAAAAAAACCAAAAACTCTTTATGTTACTGCAAATCAGGGGAAACACGATATTTGTCTTTGTGGGACTAGATTATTTCACTAGCTTAATGGTCTCCAACTTTATCCATTTTAATCATTTTTCATAGCTCAACATTATTCTTTCTTGTATCTATATTACAATTTCTTTATTCAGTCATCAGCTGATAGATATGTTGGTTGATTACATAACTTAGCTATTGACGACATGGGTAGAGATAGCTGGGCCAGATGGTAGGTCTGTTTTCAGGTCTCTGAGGAGTGCGGTGTCCCATAGTGGTTGTACTAGTGCACATGCCCACCCACTGTGTACTGAAATACCTTTTCCTTTACATCCTCCTCATCATTTATGATTATGATTATTATTATTATTATTATAAGACTTAACTATTTTTGTTAGAAAGATAGATTTACAGAGAGGACAGACATAGATAAAGACCTTACATCTACTGTTTCACTCCCCAAATGGCCACAAAGTCTGAAGCCAGAAAGCAGGGGCCTGGAGCCAGGAGCCTCTTCTGGGTCTCCCACATGAGTGCAGGGTCCCAAAACACTGCACCATCCTCTGAGGCTTTCCCAAGCCCTAAGCAAGGAGCTGGAATGGGATATGAACTAATGCCCATATGGAATGATGGCTCTGTAGATTTGTGATTTTCTGATAAGCCACTACACTGTCCCTCTTCCATCACTTTTTGAAATTTTTGGATGATAGGCATTCTGGGGTGAGGTGAAATCTCCGCATGCCTTTTTAAAGCTATTTTATTCATATAAAATGATCAAACTGCTTGTGTTTTACAACACAGTTTTAGAAGTACAGTAATTCCCCCTCCCTCCTCTCCCTCTTGCCCACATTCGTCACCACCCTCTTCTTCCTCCTTCCTTTTTATTTGCATTTCCCTGCTGGAAGAGTAATCATGTGCATTTTTTCATGTGTTCATTGGTCATTTATATTTAATCCTTTGAAAACTGTCTGTTCATGTACTTTGTCCATTTCTTAACTGAATTGTTTTGTTGTTGTTGACTTTCTTGAACTTCTTATAGATCCTGGTTATTAATTCTTTATAAGATGTATAGTTTGAAATATTTTCTCTCATTCTTTAATTTGTTGAGTGATTCCTTTTTTATGCAGGAGCTTCTTAGCTTGATAAAATCTCACTTGTGTATTTGTGTCTTTACTCCCAGTACATCTGGGATATATCCAAGAAGTTTTTACCTGTGTCAATGCTCTGAAGAGTTTCACTAAGTTTTAGCCATAATCATTGCAAAATGCAAAAAAAAAAATCAAAGAGATGGGAAATGTCAGATTATCCCTGTTTACAGATGATATGATCTAATAGACAGGAAAACGAAGACTACGAAGAAATTATTGGAACACATAAGAGAGTTTAGTATAGTTGTAAGATATGAAATCAACAAACAAAAATCAATGGCTTGATTTTCCTGATAATAATTTTTCCAAGCCAAAACTGGAAAAGCCTTCCATGTTTGGTATTCTAGTCTTTCCTTAATGTTTTGTAATTTTGCTTAAATTTTTCTTGGTAGATTTAAGTTTTTTGTAGTTACTGTTAATGGTATTGTTCTTACACATTTTTTCATTGATTGCATTGTTTGTGAGTTCAAATGCTAGTGGCTTTTGTGTGTTGATCTCAGTCTAAGACCTAAACCATAGAATTACCGGATCTGTTGGATTTGATCTGTCTTGCTGTACTTCATCCCTGGGCCTTCACCAATACCATTCCTTCTTTAGAACACTCTTTTCACCTGCGTTAATTTTGTTCAACTAACTCATTATAAAATTATTTCTCTCAGCTTATTGATACCCATGAGTATAGAACGCAACAATGCCTAAATTCATGGAGTGCCTAGAATGACCGGGTGCATAGATTATCTTTTCCGATGCTATCTCATTTGTTGATTTAAGCAACAGTCTGGGGCACAACTGTCTACAATCTCAAACCTACAGGCAAAAGGCTGAAGTCTAGTCTATAGAACACATTTTAGAAATGTCCAAACTCCTCAGCTTCTATTTAGCTACTTCTGTAACACATTGATTATGGTGCCTTCTCTGGAAGCAGAGCTCTTTGTGGAAGTTGCCTAGCGTCTCTGCTGTTTGAATCTATGCCAGCAAAGTGTGGATAATATTAGTTTTATCTTACAAGGCTATTCAGAAGGTTCACTAAATTAGCATATTCAAAACCCTTTGACTAGAATTAAGCATAGAATAAGTAGTTCATACATCCCTGCTAGTGCGGCATGCTTCCAGAGAACCTGGGGCATATCCCCTCTTAATACATTTTATACTATACCATAATCCATCTTTTGTTTATAATTTTAAAAACATATATGCACGGGGCCCGTCGGCGTGGCCTAGCAGCTAAAGTCCTCGCCTTGAACGCGCCAGGATCCCATATGGACGCCAGTTCTAATCCCGGCAGCTCCACTTCCCATCCAGCTCCCTGCTTGTGACCTGGGAAAGCAGTCGAGGACGGCCCAGTGCATTGGGACACTGCACCCGCGTGGGAGACCCGGAAGAGGTTCCTGGTTCCCAGCATCGGATCGGCGCAGCACCGGCCCGTTGCGGCTCACTTGGGGAGTGAATCATCGGACGGAAGATCTTCCTCTCTGTCTCTCCTCCTCTGTGTATATCTGACTTTGTAATAAAATGAATAAATCTTTAAAAAAAAAAACAAAAAAACAAAAAACATATATGCACATATATCAGTTTAATATGGTACAAACACTCACACCATGCTCATACACAAAGAGTTAGGAGTAATTTAATTAGTGGTTGTAGAGAAGTTCCACAAGACGTAGCTTGGTTTAATAGCTTCTTTTACAATGGGTCTAAGCGTGGCAGTACTGCTGTTGTCTCTGTGGTATGTAAACAGAATCTGATTTTTAATTTCCTATACCCACTTCTTATCCCTCATCATATTTTAAATCCAGAGAGGGCAAAGACCCTAGCAATGCTATTGAATGCTGTGTCCTACCACATAGTATAGAACCTGGAATGGGTAAAAAAGTGTTTTATAAACAGTTGCAAAATGGGCATCAATAAATGATTGCCTGTAGAAGTTCAGCTTCTTTGGGTGAATTTCATAGATGATGGTAGAATACTAAAACTATTTTCTAGCAGAAATATGTTCAGTCTATGAAGCAAGGATAGAATCTATAGTACCAGTAATTCGGATTCCGAAATGCTAGTTGTAAGGGTAGTGCTCATGATTTTCTGATTATGTGATCCTGGAAAAGTCTGTTGATCCAACTGAGCAACAGTCATGAACCAGGTTAGTGTGAAAAGCAAATGAGATGATGTACCCCAAGCATCTGGTAAGCCAGAAATCCTTGCAAGGCGTTACTGTGGAAGTTTCTCCCAGGTTGTATCAAAGCTGGAAGTTGGGGTATTAATTTAACAAACTTGTGATTTTCTGGGGTGTTTCATGAACTGTTGCCATCCCCACAATCCTAAGTGCCTGTTGGATTCCTAGTAATGATGAGGAAATGTAGAGTGTGTGAGTGGGGAGTGGGAGCGGTAGGTGGGAGGGGATGAGCTAGCACACGCTGAAGATGCTTCATTCTGTCTCCAAGAAAAGAGAATCAGAATGCTCAGGGAAGTTTTACAACTGCCGCAAGTCCACAGAGGCAGTTACAGAAACTGGAGATGTCAATGACGATTCTATTGGTCCCAGCACTGTGCAGCGGGGAAATTTTAGTAAGTCAGAGAGTGAAAAAATAAATACAGTGACTTTCATCACACACACACACACACACACACACACACACACATATACAGAGAGAGAGAAATGAACTCCTTCTCCCAATAGCCAAATTGATTCCTTGATTCATTATTAATTACTTTATTTGTTCAAAGTACCCATAGATACTTCAAAATGTTCACAGAACAGTGTCACTAAGAGATAAGCTTGTTTTAGAGCATAAATAACCCTTGAAACAATGCATAGTTTTTTTCAGGAGGCAAATTTTCCATGAACCTTTTGGAAAAGTCTTTCTGCACATAATACTTCAAAAAATGTCTGCACCAAAAATAAGGTTTTGATTATAGCTTTTATATAATTTTTGACGTCTCCTCATATGCTGTACATCATATACCAAAGCTTTTGCTTTGTTCTTGGCTTCACAGCAAACAAGTAAAAATAAATAAATAAAATGCAGCATTTCATGTCATAACATACAGATGGAAGAACAGTCAGCTGGCCTGTGTCTCTGATTCTAGATTGGAGCAACTCTGGCATCTTAATTAGAGTGGGTCATCATTACAAAACAGTCTGATGGTCATTGATCCTAAGTGGTTTACTTTTGTGGAGAATATGACGTTAATGAAAGTATGTATATGTGTATGTTCAGTTTGGGGTGTATTTTCTGAAAAATAAAGTAAATTTTATAGAGCAAACATTTTAAACTGCAAAGGGGATGGGGAGGGTGGAAAGGGAAATTTTGAGCCATAAAATTTATCATGAAGAAGAATTTTTTAAATGACTAAATGTAAAATAAAAAAGGCTAAATAACATAAAAAAAGATATGAATGTATGTCATACAAAGAGTTTTCACCTAGACAGAATAAATCAAAGCATGGCTTACGTTCTGCTTTCGATAGATAGTTTTCATTAGGAAACAGCCTTAGGTGATGGAAGGAGAAACTGGCTCTTACCTTAGAAACAAGCTTCTAGCACCAGGGGAAAGGGAATGGGAGTGGGTAGGAGAGGAAGTTTAGAGCTTTATTTCACATGAGCTATTGCTTAGGTATCAACATCTTCGTGACTGAGGCACATTTCTCAATGTTTTTCGGCTTCAGAGAAGCGTCAGACCGATTAGAACAGGTGGCCACTAGATCTGCTTAGTGCAAACACAGCAGAGGCAATGAATTTGTTCTGCTCCTACTTAAACATTACTGCTACACCCATACTAACTTTTAGAAACCTGATTTCAGGGGCCCAGAACGATAACCTAGTGGCTAAAGTCCTCGCCTTACACATATTGGATCCTATATGGGTGCCAGTTCCTATCTTGGCTGTTCCATCTCCCTTGCAGCTCCCTGTTGTGGCCTGGGGAAGCAGTTGAGGACAGCCCAAATCCATGGCACCCTGAACCCACATAGGAGACCTGGAAGAAACTCCTGGCTAAGCTCCGGTAGTTGTGGTCATTTGGGAGAAACACTGGATAGCAGCTCTTTCTCTGTCTCTCCTCCTCTCTGTATATCTGACTATCCAATAAAAACAAAATAAATCTTCAAAAAAACCAACCATTTCAGTATGATTGGATTCTTCTCAAGTGTTAGGCATGCTCCTTAGTGATGGAAATTGGGCAAACTTCTCAAACTTCTAATACATTTAATATTTACTGGGGAGACTTCGCTGACAGTCCCTGTCTAATAATCCCTCACAATGCACCAAGCATTTTATTAAATATTTTAAAAGGCTAACCTTTGGATGTTTACAATGCTTGTAAGGGGTGTGCACTGTCATCTCCCTAAGGCAAAAACAACCCAGAGCCTTTGACAGGTTAGATGGTTCATTCAGGGATCCATCAGACACTGATAGAGCCAGAATTCAAACCCAGCCTACCTTATCAGAGCCTGTGTTCACTTAATCATTACTTGGCATCTGGTACTATCCATCAACACAAACATCCACAATCACATATATTTACACACAGATGCAGCTAACACTCACACATGAAGGCATAGCACAAAGCACTGACAGGCACACGTATAGGCACATGTGTATGCATATTCTCACATGTTTGTACACACAGAGAACACTAACAAGCACATATGCAAACATGCCAGTGAGTGTAAACAAGTATCCATGTATTCATTTTCTGTAGCCATTTCTTCTTTTTAAAATTCTATCTGCTTGGATACCTGGTTTAAACATTTTTATGAATGTGGAGGGCATTGTGCCATAGCAAAATAAGTTGCTGCTTGGAATGTCCACATCCCATACTGGCATGTACAGTATAAAGTTCCACCTGCGCTTCAGTTCTGGCTTCCTGATAATTAGCCTGGAAAGCAGGGTAAGATTGTTCAAATGTTTGAGTCCCAGCAACCTATGTAGTAGGTCTGGATAGAGTTTCCGGCTCCTGTCTCTAACCTGGCCCAGGCCTATCTGTGGCAGAAAGATCTTACTCTGTCTCTCTCCTTCTGTTGATCTGTCTTTGGTGTTAATAACTAAGAAACATATAGAACATGACTTAACACTCTGTTCTCATCATCTTGTTTTTTCTGTTTCCTCTTCTTTGTCTCAGGAATGGAAGAGGACAAGACCAGGGAAGAAGGAAAGTGCCTCTTTTTCCTTATCTTTCTCTGCTTTTCTTTCTGTTCTAAAAACCCTTTCCTCCAAGCATTTCCACAAAACCTCCTCAGGTGGATCACAAGGTCTACAAAGTTGTCAAAACTCCTCCTTCTCTAAGAAACTTGTGCAAAAGGCCGGCTGCTGCCCAGAGGGCTGTGACAGATGGCAGGATCACTGTGCCGAGCTCAGATGGTTCACGCAGGTGGAACAGTTTCAGGGAGCTGGAAGCAGAGCTCTGGAAATCATTCCTGGCTTGCTCCAGCTTCTCCACACCTTCTGATCTGAGAGTTTGGGGAGTTGGAGAGCCTAGATGCATTTTTTTTACCCCCTGAAAGAGAAATGTGCTTGTGTTCCGTATTACTGGGAGATGCTTGTTTTACTGTGATGTACGCTATTTTCTTGCAGGTACGAATGTCTCACTCAGTCTAATTCCCTTACCTGGTTGTGATGTTGATGTACAGCCTCAGTTCAGCTTATCTGGAACTTGTTGAAAACCATGGGACAGCCAATGCCAAGACAACCCATGGAATGCCTTGTGTGGTGTCCAGCCTGATATTATAATCAATGCTTTCCTCCTGGCCTGGTGGAGGCCTGGCAGGTGAAGAGTGTCAGGAATGGTAGTTTAGTCAGATATAATGTTCATTTTTTTGATTGAGTACATTGCTTGTGGGTTTTCATTCCTCCTAGGAGTCACAGGGGAATGGTTACCAAAAACTATTTATGGACACCATCATGGAAAGACGAAACTTCACATCTGACCTTTACCTTCAAGTAACAGAAACAGTAGCAAAGACCAACCCTGTAGGTTCATATGATTTCTCAGGTAATTCTTGAGCAAGTGGCTAGACTGAAGACACTTATTGCCAGAAAGCAGGAATTATATTATTTTTGCATTGTTAAGATGCTGTCAACCATAATTTTGTTGTAGTCCTTGTATCTTGTCTGTCACATAAGCAACCTCAACAGAAAAAGAAAAAACCAAACCACCCTACTCATATGGTAACAATAAACACTTTGAATCAGAATAAAGAATAATTATGTCAAATTTAGGAGCCTTGCTATTTAAAGATGATCTAAATAGGTCTTTTGATGTGATTCCCCATCCATCCTCCTGAAATTTGGGTGACTTTGAGCTTAGATAATATTATGTCCATATGGGAGCAAAAGTTAGTAATACAAATTTGGAAGATGCTTAACAAGGTGACAAGACAAAAATGTTTCATTTATATCAGATTATTTTGTGCCCAGCTAAGTGGCATCCAAGGCACAAAACCCATAATCCTGGCAGAAGAATAGTCATATTTTAACTTGGGAGCTTTCAAATTCTTGTGACCAAAGAAGCATCTGGAAAATTTGACAAAATATAGATTTCAGGGTCTCACACCAGAGACCCAGAAAATCAGAAGTGGCCTCAAGAATCTTCATTTTAGTAATCCTCCCAGGTTATTCTGATACAATAGTTTTGAAACTAAACTCATGCATTGTGTTAATTGGGCCAAACGCAAATTTAGGCACTTTAACATTTCTTTTAGTTACAGAGCTACATAGTATTGTTGTGATGGGTTAATCTTACTTGCCATGTTCCAAGTGAGGAACAAGAAAAGGAAAATGAACAGGGGAAAAAAAATGGACATTTGTGGTCACTGGGTTAGAGGCAGAGGGTCAGCCAGTCATTCTTGGCCAAGTGATTTTTGAGGAAGTTATCACAGGAGGTGGTAGGGAGGAGTGTGATGGGAAAGAGGAAGTTTTCAATTAGAGAAGGGGTCTCCACAGGAGTGTACTTTCAACCTGATTCAAAGGAGAATCAACTCTACAGCATGAATCACACTTCAGAACTGGTCCCACCTAAGGCTATTAGGTCAGCTTCGTGTGCCATCACATGGACGAGTAATGGGCTGGGGGCAATCCTCAGGCTGCTCTAGGATGCTCTTCTTCAGCAGAGAACAATGTTTTGGAGGAAGAACCATCAGCAAACTTAGCAAAAACTGACATTATTGGGAAGAAGGACACTCAAGAAAGATACTGGTGAGAGACCTATTGTGTCTCCCTAAAGAGTAAAAGGAAGGGAAATCCCAAAAGCCTATGGAATTGTATCATAAAATTAAAAAAAAAATAAAAAGAGTCACAAATAAACAGTAACTTTGCATGGTGATCCATACCAAAGGTGTTTCTGCTGTCCTATCCAACAACGCCATTAGCATTAAAAACCCTCTAGTCCGCTTCCGGTGGTACACTATGCACATGTCTGTGCATTCTTGAGCATTTCTAACTTTGACATTACTGTCCGAATAGCTCCCGCCAAAGGAAACTGCTTACAAGATTTGACAGCACAAGAAGAGTTAAGATTTCAGTAAATCATGGAATCTTAGACTTGAACAGTGGAGTAGTCTATACTCCTTAACCTGCTGACCATCATACGCAATGCTGTGCCACCTCTAATTCCAGTGAACACAGATTTTCTTGGAGATTAAATTAAAATGTAACACATCAGTTCTGATTTAACCAAAATTTCAGGATCATTTGTATAGAAGAAAACACCACTAGGATAAATCCATCAAAGTTACGTTTCCCTGTTTTAAACATTTATATAATTATTTTATCAATAAATGCCACTGATATAAAAAAAATGTCATTACTATGCCATTCCCCCAGATCACTTCAGTGGTCTCATTTTGGAAGGAAATTAACAGGGGAGTGTCAATAGTTCAATATTTGCTCTTGTGATCACTTTTTTTTTCTGCTTCAAGAATAGTCACTTTTTTTTCCCCCAAAACACTAGCAATGCTTGGTATCAACAATCAAGTTTTTGTTGTTGTTGTTGTTGTTGTTTTAAAAAGCCAGGTGATGCAGTCCTTTGGTAAGTGTCATGATCACTATGATTTCTAAAAGAGTATTCAAAGTAACACTCTGATATCCTCTGCATGATCTTCTAGCACCTTACCATTTGAGCATTACTTGTGCAAAGCTAATTGCTTTGTTGATTTGCTTGTATGTAATTCACTTTATCTCTAACTTGCGCCTCTTCTTTCCTCTGATGACCTTTTTCTACCTTGTCCATCCTGAAGATGATCCTGTTTGCTGGTAAACATGTAATCAAGTTAAGACCTAAATAATGTTGCTAGTTTCATTCAATCCTTCTTGAAGCATGCTTCCCTCTGAACTTTGGACGTTCTAATATTCTCCAATGGGGGCCATTTCCCTCTCCTAACTGCAAGCCAGCCAATGCTTTATTCCTTCTCTTTCTGTAGACGCTTTCTGGTAGATGACTTTATCACAGAGATTCTTTGTGACTGCATTATTGACTTTATGCACCACGTATCTCCTTCTTAATTATACTCACTTGTGACTGAATTCTTGGAAGTTATACTTTTAAGTATAGATCACATAAACTTTTGACTTCACTGACCATGGAATGTGACCTGACCTTGTTATAAACTAAAAAGAATATCTTTCCTTAAGCTAAGATATAATATGAAGTGCCCCCTAGAATCACTGCATTTTTAAACATAATGTCTCAAATGATATGACTATTTCCTACAAGAGTTTCTATCATGGCTCTATCATAAAAGTTTTCATAATTTATGCCAGAATCTTATTTTATTTCCTTGAGTATTCCTCATTCTGAGTTGTCAGCAAGTCTAGAATTTATCAGACGCCCGGCTTTTTGTAGAATAAGACTTCTGCAGACATTGCGATGGGTGTATTTTGCCTTCTCTTCAAGGCCAGTTTTGTAATCTGCCTTCGGAAACCTTTATCCATATCCTCTGTGTGCTCTGTTGGTCTGCAGAATACTTCAAGAATAATATCATTTCTACTTCTCTTTTATCTTATCCTCCCTGAGAGGAAAATTTACACTGTTCATTCTTTCAGCTGAAGGGAAAAGATCTAAGTCACAACTGTAACCTGGGTTTCCGCATGTGCTACTAGAGTCTGAATGCTTGAAAGAGAGGGAACTCGAAGGCTCATTAGGCATATTTCAAAGAAGCAGCAAAAAAGATAATTTTTGTCATTTTTTCATGGAAGTTCACCATACTCAGTGATATTACCTCTCTGATTCTGGTTGTATTAAAATCTACACTTATCTGATGAGAGTATAATTATTTAAAGAATTACAGGGAAGCAGGATGTGATTAACAGCAAGCACTATGAAACACAGCTGATTTGATGTTATGTCTCACGTACCTCCAGGGCATGTTGGTCATACGCCTTGAAAAACCTAAGTTTTGGATATTCACATCTGCTCTATGGGTTCTTGCTAGTATCTATGTCATAGGGTTTTGCAAAAGAATAAAAAAGATTATTTTTAAAAGTGTAATTGCACCACTTTTATTTAAACAAGCCTATTTACTTAAAAATATAATAGTTGAATATTTATTTCCTATATCCAAGAAATAGTTTAGGCATTTTTCAATTACAGCACAGAGGAGCTATGTAAAATATCCTGGGCCTGATATGATAGCTCAGTGGCTAAATCTTTGCCTTGCAAACATCGGGTTGCTATATGGACACCGGTTCGTGTTCCAGCTGCTCTACTGCCTGGGAAGGCAGTCCAAAACCTTGGGATCCTGCACCCATGTGGGAGACCCAGAAGAAGCTCGAGTTTCCTAATTTTGGATAGGCTCAGCCTCCTACCATTGCTGCCGTTGGGGAGTGAATCAGTAGATGGAGATCTTCCTCTCTGTATCTCCTTCTCTCTGTCAAACTGCTTTTCCATTAAAAATAAATGAATCTTTTTTTTTAAAAAAAAATCCTTACTGTTTCAGAAGGGAGTCAGGTACAAATTATTAAGTCATACATACATAAAACATGTATAAGTTATGGAATCTGGGGGAGACAGCTAGCTCAGAGTGGTCAGGGAAGGCTTCTCTAACCACTTTCCTGTAACCCTTGACCCTTTGTGCCCTAATCAACTATACGAAATTATCAAAATAAAAAATATATATTTAAAAAAAGAGGGAGTCTTTCTGTTGGGTCAGAAAGATAATGCAGAGGGAATAAAAGACTTTAGGAGAAGAGTGCTTTAGACATAGGTAGATTAAATAAACTACTTCTCAGTCCATTTGTTTCCCTTGAATCACGTTTTGGCCAAGTGTTTCATCTGTTGTTAAATTATTTGGGGATTTTAGGTTTCCGCTTAAAATTGAACAGAGTTCTCTTGGTCACTCCCAGTGACACCACTCAACCGAGAATCAACTTTTTAAGCTTTTGCAAAGTAGAAGTTAATGTTTTTCTCATCCCTGTTTTGTTACTGAGAGACTGTGGCTGAATGCCTTGTAGATGAATTTGACTCTGGAAAGCATGTCCCTTCAATTATCTGTTAAATGCCTCTTTTACACCCAACCTGCTGACAAAAATGAGAAAGCAAACAAATGAGCTGAGTTGCAGTGAGGACACAGGAAGCCAAAAGAGCAGAGGATCTAATTGGAGGAGCAAGGGAGAATGTTTAAAATAAGTTTCAGAACAGCGATAAGGATGAAGATGATGTTATCTCTTGGATAGAAGAAGCTATTAAAATACACCAGAGTGTTTTCAATCACTTAATCAGAAAGCCCTTTTCCTGAGAACTGTCTTTTGTCCGTGTGCCATGAACAAACATAAATATTTTGGACTTCCTGCATCCTTCACCCTGATAATGGGCTCTTAACTACAAGCTCTTCCCACCTCAAAGAAAAAGCTGAAAACCATGATAACGCATGAAAGATAGATACGAAGTCTTTTCCAGATGCATTATTGAATCCCACAAACAGTTTTTTCAGTGTTATTCCTTCTCCAGACTCTTATTCATAATACAAGATTTGAAAATGATTTTATGTTTCAGCCATGATACAGCCATAATAAAGTACGCAGGCACTGAAATTGGGAAAAACAAAAAAGCTTTGTGTATAACGTCATGTGAATTTCGTTCAATAATGCTACATAAATGTAATCGGTCACTTGCACATATATTTTAATCTCAGTTTTACTATTTGAAACATTTTTTGAGAATAAGAAAAATTGTAGAAGACAATGCTATGAAGTATTCATTTAAGACTTAACCAATATACTTTAACTTCTTAAAGTCAAAATGAACTATAAACACCTAGATATTTTTAATAAGTTATGTCAAAAGAGAATATTTAAAAGACCTAGGTTCAAAGCATATTCAGGGAAAAACAAAGAGCCATGAAAAAAATTAAATTAGAATTAAATAATTGGACAGAACTTTCTTCCATTGCTATGAGTGTAAGCTTACATGCTTATGAAATTTTAAATAATGTCTTCTGGATCTAAGTATAAATGTGTCAGTCATTTGAACCATAATAAGCCAGAAGTTCCCTTTTGTGTTAAACAAATAAACCAAAGTAAAATTCTACTTGGGAAAAAGGTGAAATTAAGTTTAAGTGATCATATTCATGGATAAAACCACTATGAAGTGCAATTAAGTGCATTTTTCTGTTACTTGAAATAGCATATTTTCTCATTACGAGTATATTTTAATTTATAATTGGAAATTAAAATCCAGGTACTTTGATTGAGCCCATACAGATTTTTCCTTTGAAGTTTGACCTTAAAATGTGTTCAGTAACATCAAGTAGATGATAAAATTACAGGGGAAATTATGCAATAAAATCCCTGCCATAGAAATCTTCACTTCCACAGCCATGATCCTTGTATACTAACCTGGACTTGCTTCACATGAGGAAATAATACCCCTATCTATTTGAACCTCATGTTACCAAAGCAGTAAAATACAAATCTGGTTTAATTAAATGGCAAGACCAAACAGGAAGGTTCCAATCAATATGAATAATAATCCTGCTTCTCTCTTCAAAACAAAATAGACTGCTTGGGTTCTTTATATTCAGGCACAGCAAGCCAGTGGGTGCCTGGCACTCTGACAGATGATTCAAGGGTTAAAAAGCACCAACTTATCATTCACATATGAGAAGATCTGCTGTCAGCTGCGTTATTGACCTCAGGTGTGCTCATTGGTAAGATGCACTGCTACTTATCATAAGATGAGAAACGGATTTATCTGGATAAACTGCTCAAGGAATCTGATGATCTCATTAGGAAGATGGCTCCCTGGCCAGCAACACTGCCTCTCCTTACAACAGAATTTGGCACTAAATTTCAAGATAATCATGGTTGAGGAGGACTTGATTTATTTTACGTCTTGCTTTATTCTCTCTATTGATTCCTATGAAATAAAGGTGATCGTGCCTGTTACAGAATTGGAAATAATTGGAATCAATGTTATTTACATATGATTTCATTTTTGCTGAAGTTGGGGTATGGACAGGGAGGGAGTAGCAGGCGGGAGGAGATGAGTCTTTTGAACAGCTGCCTTGGGAAGAAATGCTCCAGCAAAAAAAAAAAAATAATAATAAAAAAAAAAAATAAATAAATAAAAAATAAAAACCACCTCCACTGTTTGTTTGAAATTTAAAAAAATAAATAAATAAGTGCTGCGTCGGGTGACTCACATCAAAATCTCAAGACAATTCCAAGATGAACCAATTCGGAGAGTAAATGACCTCTTCATCTGGGTGATAAAGTTCCAGCCAAAATATTCTCTGGGCCCGAGACGTGATTCATTAGAAATATGTGCATGGTGTGGCACTCCCCTCTCTATCTGGCAGAGTCCGGTCTGCACACTGATAAGAAGCAAATGCAAATGTCCTGATAAGAACTGAATGCAAATATTTATGATATGATATTCCCTGGGAATTATGTGCAGATAAAACAAAGTGTATTATTTTCCTGCTTCTCTTTCAGGTTTGCCAAAATGCCCTTTTTCGCTTTTGGAATTTGCATTTCTTCAAAATTGATTCGGCTTGCGTATTATGTTAAGCTATTTGTTTGCTAAGGATGGTAATTAGTTACTGTAATTACAGCAATGACAGTTGCTAAATTGTTTTTAAAGCATTACAGTGAGCCTGTGCCAGAAGATTGCAGTATTTTTTTGGATTTAAGCAGAGGCTGGAAAAACTCCCACTCGAGGGCCAGCATGGGATTTTCAACTACAAAGCTGCTTTTCCTGATTGAAATTGTTTTTTTTTTAAATCATTAATTTGCATTGATTGCAAGTGCTAACTTTACATTTAGGTTTACTCACATATCACAGAAATATTAGTGATAGCGGACCACGGCGTAAAGGAGACACAGAGGGGACACACATCGTAAATAAAAGTGAAAGCTGATAGTGGAGGAAAAATGGTATAACTATTACTTTCAGCCTGTTAATTAAACTTTTTAGCCTGTTTTTAGATAAATTAAAAACAATTAAAAATGTTCCTGTGAAAGTTATTCCCAAACTTTTCTAAGTGCTCCTGGTTAAAACGAGTTACGTGGAAAACAGTTGGGCCATACTCAATTTTGACATGTGGAAAGTAGCATAAAAGCGAGAAAGGCTATTTACCCGAAATAGTGAGGAGGAGAGACAGGCACTATATAGTGCATGTCCAACATGGTTCGTGTGATTCATGGTTTATATAAACTGTGACTCAGAGGTTACAGGCAGGGAACGCAGTTCTCTCTGCTGTCTTTTCGTCTTTAAGAATGTCTTCCAGCAGCATTTTCTAAAGTCTAGAGAATTCACGTGACCTCTCGTCCTGTTCCCGTCCTAGGAGACATCAAAATAATTCAAAACCTTAATGCATTCTTTAAGTTTGCAGGGTTTTTTGCTTACATGTTCACACCTACAAATGCCTCATAAATGATACTTATATTTTAAGTGTTGATCTTTCTTTGCTGATTTAAAGTTTTCTTTTACGACCAATAATCACAGTAGCTAGCATGTATCGAGACCTTTCTAATCCCAGACATTGCATCAAGTACAGTACATTCATTCTCTTTCTCGGTGTTTTTGAAACAGTATTATGATTATCTCCATTTTACAGAAAGAAATGCTGAGACTTAGAGATGTTAGAAATTGCTCAGGGTCGGGCCAAGCGTGATGGCCTAGCAGCTAAAGTCCTCGCCTTGAACGCACCAGCATCCCATCTGGGCACCAGTTCTAATCCCGGTGGCTCTGCTTCCCATGCAGCTCCCTGCTTGTGGCCTGGGAAAGCAGTAAGGATGGCCCAAGGTCTTGGGACCCTGCACCCGTGTGGGAGACCTGGAGGAAGCTCCTGGCTCCTGGCTTTGGATCGGTGCAGCTTTGGCTGTTGTGGTCACTTGGAGAGTGAATCATCGGATGGAAGATCTTCCTCTCTTTCTCTCCTCCTCTCTGTACGTCTGACTTTGCAATATAAATAAATCTTAAAAAAAAAAAAAAAGAAGAAAACAAATTGCCCAGGGTCACAATCCTGGTGAAAACTGAACATGGAATTGAAATCGTGTAACTGAGTCCATACCTGTGTTTTTAAGATGACGTAATTTCATATTTCAATGTAAATAAATAATATTTTAAAGTCTTAACTTCCTCCTTTAATTGACAACGAAAGTAAAAGCCAAACCATCCTTTCCAGAGAGTGTCAACAACCAACTTTTGTCCTCAAAAGTTGTTCTCCTTGACATTTTGTCCTGTGTATCTGCTGCGGATACAAAGTTTCCCTGATCGTGATCCCAGGAACACAAACACTTGATGAGAAAATTGGACTTGTTTAACAACAGGTATCACCACCTAAGAATTTTTAGTTCGAAAATAAGACTTAATGAATTTAATTTGTGTCTTTTTTAAATCCCAGTTTATGTGCTATAGCTCTTTCTGTTTTGTTTTGTTTTAAAGGAATTCAGATGAAACTGGTGAATGTGCATTTTATAGTATCTAAAAGCTGGCTTTGAAACTGACTTCACATCATATATGCTGATGTTTGATCCTCTTTTGGTGCAGCTACTTCACACACACACACACACACACACACACACACACACACACAGAGTTCCATAGCTTCATTTTGAGAGTAAAGCACCTTAAATGCACAGACACAAACACATACAAGGAGATTAAATTGATTCAAGCAATATTCCCAATTAATACATTTAATCATCTCTCTTATGCAATCACTCCTGATACAGCTGTATCCCCTTAAAACCTGTATTAAGATTTAATTACAATAGTAACAGTATCAAGAGGTTCCAAAGAGGCTTAGATCGTGAGGCCAGAACACTCATAAATGCAATACTGTTACCACAGGAGTGGGTTAACTATCATAAGACTGGTCACCTGCCCCTCCCAATACAACAAAGAAACACATGAGTCTGGTCAGTTCCCTGTCTCTGTGTTTGACATGTTTGTTTGCTTGTCTATTGTGTTGTGACACAGTGAAGTGTAATGTGTGAGTCTTCCAGCTTGGACTTCTCACCCTCCAGAACTGTGAGTCGAACAAGCTTCTGTATGTTATAATTCACCCGATCTATGGTAATATAATTTTATTTCCTATGAAATGTTTTATAAAACTCATGGTGCTTCTATGACCTGGCTCATTGTGTTCATATATTTTTTTCTTTCAGGAAACTTAAGTTTGTTGGAGGCTGGGTCTTTGTATTTCCTGCATCTAGTATGGAATATATAAGCATAGTGCATATCCAATTAAGTCTAACTGAATGAATAAGCAGTATACTCATTAAAACAATGAAAGTTCATTTGGACAATGGGCATTATTTATCACTCATGAGTCTACAGGGCCGCTAGGACATCTGTGTGTTAGGCTATAGATCAACCAGTCAACAGCACTTGTCTTGATTTGGATACAGGCTGGAGGGGCACATCTTCCTTGAGCATATTTCTCTTGTTAGGGGTCAGAAGCTGTCAAAAATATCTGGTATCTTTTGTGCAGCCTATGCTTAGAATCAGCATCTTTCATCTTGACATCCACTCTATTGTCCAAAGCAAGGCAAGTGTTTTGGGCCCTGGGAGAGGCAGAAGTATTCTTCCCTTTGAGGTGGTAGGGGGTAGAGAGTGGAAGGGTAGTAGATGTTGGCTAGGCAATAACACAATCCACCAAAATGCCAAATATTCATGTTCCTATAGGTGTTGTTAATTATCCTTCCTTAAATGTGAGACATTTCAAGCAGCCCAAAAAGACAAGGAAGATGGAGAATTGTGTCATAATCAAGATCCCAGCAAACATTTCACGATTTCCATTGATGATTTTTTTTCAACCCAGTAAACTGACAACAAATTTCATGATGGCTTTAGCATTCACACAAAAATCTAGTTTGTCAACTGTTTTCCTCTATATGCCTGGAGACATAACCAATCTTCTTTAACCACATTTGAAGGCCATTAGACAATCATTCCTATGCTTGTTCCTCCAGCTAGACAATTCTTTCATCTCACTTTCCATATTCCACTTGTCAAACCAAATCCAACATTGTTGCCACTCTCTAGAACTTCACCCAAAGTGTTTAGAGCCAAAAGCTATATTGGGATCTCCTCTTACCCTCCATCAATCAAAGCAGGAAGGAGAATCTTATTTCCTTACCGAACACATATTGGCAAATTCCCAGCTAAAAAGAAACATATGGGTTCGCGCACCAAGAACCACATTTTTCTAACCCTCGCTCCAATCTACAAACATATCAGAGTCAATTTAACTAAACTATATTGGATCAAAGAAGAACTCTGAGGAGTCTGAAGTCAGGCTTCAAATATCAGCGAAGCACAGTTTGGTTATAGAAAGGAAAACAGGCCTCCTAGAGTGAGACATCTTTCTTGTCCAGACGTTCAAAGAATGTTATTCTTACTAAGTTTATGGTACCCACACTGGGAGTACAGTTCATTACCTCAGAGGTTTTGCCCAGTTCCCCAGGAAAGTCTCCTGTCAGCTACCCAGTGCTTTTGCTGACAGAATCGATTGCAGTGAGTATAAAATAGATCACTAGATTATCACTAGATTATCTCTGGCTCACAGTCAAATGGGGGCTGTGAACACTTATATAGGATCCCAGAACTGAAATTCTTGTAAGTTCTAGGTTTGGAAAATCATTATCCAAAAACATGTATTTATGTGAGGCAAAGAAAGAGAATGAGAAGAAGAATGAAAAAGACAAAAATAAAAACAGAAAGCTCTGAATCAGTGGCTAGGATAAGTCAAAGCTGGAATCAGGAATGCAATCCATGTCCTCTCCTTGGGTTGCAGGAATCCAATTCCCTGAGCTAACACTGCTGCCTGCAGGATTGCACCAGAGCAGCAAGCCTGCTACCTGCTGTGATAAATGCTCATTCCTTTGTCATTTTTGAAATCTTGTATGTGGCATAATGGGCTGTAAGATTCGTTCACATGTTTTCATCATTTAAACCATCCACTTAACCAAATTCCACTGAAATAAAGTTGTGATGCATTAATGATCAAGCCTACAGAGAATTTATAAAGCACTTTGGAAAATAATTTAGTAAAGAGAAGAAATCAAAGGACATCCAATATTGTGTCATGTGTCAGGAACTCAATATATTCAAATCCAAAACAGAAGTGCTTTACAATTCTCTTCAGTCTTTCACTTCCTAGATCAACAAGCATGTGCCGAACACCCACCACAGAACCGCCACTTTCCCTGATTCCGGAGAAGGCTGTAAAACCAATGAGTCTGAATTATAGTACGTATTTATTTACTCTGAGAAAGATTAGAGAACAGGTAGATTTGGCATCACACAGATATTGAATCTCTCCAAAGACTTTAAAAAAAAACCTAGTTAGCAATGCTAAAAGAAAATTTTCCAGAAATCTGTTAAATAAGATGTACCCAGTGTATGTTTCATCATCGTTACTGAAGTAGAAGGAAGAGAAATTTAACTAGTTGGGGAAGAAACACAAATGAGCAGTCCATGGGCTGGTGATGGTGCTTCTAGGATCACACACTTTTGAACAACTGCCTAAACATTTCATGCTCTTCTACATCCATCAGAGCCATTCTATTGCTTCACCGTTTCAACTTTCGCATGTATCCACCCACAGACCAAGCGCTGCATAGAGAAGGGTAACCTCTGCTGTTGGTCTGTGCATCTTGGCCTTCGTGTAAAGGAAATGTGAACAAGTACCAGCTTAATTCAGTGAAAATTCACTTCACTTTTCAACTTAAGGCCCACCACAAGTTCATATAGCAATTGCAAATAAAATGTGGATGTAGAAGCTGCTTCCAGAATTGGACGCATTTTAAGATGTCTGCGCCCTTTCATGTCAACTTCCTAGGCATTGCAAATAAGGTTTTCCAGGGACTAGCACCCCTCCAAAGAGAGACACAGAGATTTCAGACAGCCTGCTGTTCTTCACAGAATCTTTCTGATTAACTAATAAGATTTCAAGTTATCAGAAAAAAAGCATAACTCATATGTATTAAAAAAACTTGTGGGTTCAGATAAGTCCAATTTTTTTTTTTTTTTTTATTTATTTTTATTACAAAGTCAGATATACTGAGAGAAGGAGAGATAGAGAGGAAGTGGAGCTGCCGGGATTAGAACCAGCAGCCATATGGGATCAAGGCAAGGACCTTAGCCACCAGGCCACGCTGCCGAGCCCGATAAGTCCAATTTTAATATCTGTTAATTCAAGGTTCAAGTTATCTATTTCTATATGGTAGAGTTAAAATCTCAGAGATCAGTGGTTCTGGCTCCTCATGGTGCTCATTACCCGGGCCATTTTGCTTCTGCATTGCACCTTGCTACTCTCCACCGCCATGAAGGTTGCGGGACTTGAAAGGAGACCATAATGCCTACGGCAGATCTGATTGGGTATCTTTGCTCTATAACAACCGCCCCTATTTGTAACATATGGATCACCTAGTGGTCACTCAGTTTTCTAACATAGTTTCAGGGTTCTCATAAAGAAGTGAGGATTTCTCTGTCAGATGTTTCAGATTTGTTTACTATTTTCTATGTGTATGTGTAAGTAAAACAAATGACACTGTAAAATCCTTGGAGCCTTGCTACCTATGTAGGTACTTGTGGGTAGCAACTCCCAGATGGAGTTCCAAGTTCCTGCCTGGACCATTGTGGCCATTTGGGGGGTGGAATAATAGATGAAAGGTCTCTTTTTGTTTCTCCTCTCTCTGTCACTCTACCTCTCAAGTAAATAAAATCTATCTTTGGGAAAATAAAAACAAACACAAATCTAGTGTGTTTTCAAATGCTCATGATAAAATTTTTAGATTTAGACACAAGTATGTAAGAAATTGCAGGACTATCAAATATGTGAGAAAGATGCAGTGTGTGACAATTCAGAAATCAAAGGAAGAGCATTCCAAAAGAAGGAGTATCTACATGTACAAGGTGACGGCAAGAAACAGAAGGAACAGCAGACAGCAAGATGCAGCCATATCCCCTTTCCAGGACTGAACTGTTCATTGCTCCAGCTGCTGGCAGTGTTGATTTAATAACCTCTTTCGGAAATTTGTTTTCAGCTAAAGAGAACCACTTACAGATATGCCTCTTTTCTAGGATGACTGCTCCACAAGGGGAAAGGAAGCTGCTGCCTTTGCCTCATCCCGGAATGACACTGCCGGGCTCCTATTTAATGTGGACATCAGCCTTTATAACAGCTGCGGCAAGGCCTGACATGCCTGTCTCCTATATTGCTTCCTTCACTCCTTCACTGATGTAGCTCTGAGAATGTTCCACGTTAATGCTACATACCTCCCACCGCCCCCCTACATCTTTTAGAGTCTATTTCCCAGACAAATGATGTTTCATAGTAGAATAAATATTGTAAACACCATAAGATCCATTGCACCTGTGGACTAGGAAGACATAGTGGGCTTTAATCAACAAAACGTTTTTTTGAAATTTAGCTATAAGCAGTATAGGATTTCATTCTCTTTGGTTTCACTTACCTAGAGTCAATTATAATACAAAAATGTTAAATAAAAACTTACTTAGATAAATAATTCATGTGTTAAATTCCGTGCTGTTCTGGATCTTTCGACAAAATCTCACGTTAGAACTCTGTCTTGCTCTCTCCTCACCCAAGTCTGATCGCTTTGTCTAGATTATCCCTGCTATGTATAATTACTCACTAGTTACTTGTACCCAGCTGAGAAGAGAATTAGTGAACTTGAAAAAAAGCCAATTGAAATTTCAAATGCTGAAATATGAAGAAAGAGTAAAAAATAAAACACAAGAGGAGTCAACAGCTATAAAGTACTTTAAAAAATCGTAATATAAATTGTGATGTAATTTATAAACTCATAATATAAATTGTAACGTAAGAGGTAACAGAAGAAACACTTGAAGTGTAATAGTGGAGAACATTCCAAAATTAATGACCCACACCAAACCACAGTTTAGAAATCTCAAAGAATATCAAGCAGGGTATATACCACACAGACACACATGATGCATTCACAAACCTACACACTTAGGCATGTCATACAGAAGCTGCATAAAACCAAAGACAAAGAAGAAGGAAGAAAACGTAATGTCTAGTTGATAAAAAAACAAGGATAAGAATAGGAAGAATTATTAGAACACGCAAATACTTGAAGTGTTGAAATAAAAAAAATAAATAAATCCAGCAAAATGATCATCCAAAAGCAAAAATCAAATTATTCTCCAAACACTAAATATTGTAAAAAGAAATAACAAGTCATGATAAGTTGTTGCATATGAATGATTGAGATGAATGGTGTCAAAATCCAGAGAACAGAATTGAGACTGTTTTCTACTTTGTCAAAAAAAAATTTTTCATGATACAGTTCCATAGGCTATGGAAATTCCTCTCTCCTTCTCCCCCAACTGCCTCCACTCCAATGATTTCTCCTATATTATTACAATAGCATAGTCTTTCAAAAACAGTAAGAAGTCCATCATTCTGGATTTACATGTATCTTTTTTTCTAATAATAAATTTATTTATTTTTCCTAACAATAAATTTATCTGATGATTTTAAAAATTTTATTTATTTTATTTTTGAAATTTATCATACAATTCTGTATACTCTGAGATCCCCCTCCCCTCTTTCTTCACCCCCTCTTCATTGATTTTTCCCATATTGTCACACTCTTCACACGGAGTTACAATTCCATCAGTCTGCTATTTAAGTGTGCCCTGACAATATTGAAACAGACGATGTCAAATAGTCCATCATCTCGTTGTTCAACACTTTCGTTGGGGGTTCTTGTTTTGTTTGGAAGCAGAGATGCATATTGCTTTGTGTCTCTGCTTCTGGATATGGTAGTTTTCATCACTCCACCAGTATACATTCCAATTTGCATGATGGTTTTTTTTTTATAGTAAAGAAAACATGCGATATTTCTCTTTTTCTGATTGACTTATTTCACTGAGCATAATGGTGTCTAGTTGGGACAATCTAGTTGCATTTTAATGGCTGAGTAACATTCTGTGGAGTAGATGTTCCAATTTCTTTAACCATTCCTTTTTGGACAGGCATCTGGGTTGTTTCCATGTCTTTGTTATTGTAAATTCTGCTGCTGTAAATATAGGATTACAGATCCCTTTCTCGCATGCAGTTTTCATTTCCTTTGGATGTATTCCCAGGTGTGGGATGGCTGGATCATATTTGCAATTCTCTGTGCACTCTTCATACTGATTTCATAGTGGTTGTTCTAGCCTACACTCCCACCAGCAGTGAAGGAGGGTACCTTTGTCCCCACATCCATGCTAGTAGGTGTTGTTAGTTGAGTTCTGAATGTAGGCCAACCTCACCGGAGTTAGATGGTAGCTCAGTGTGGTTTTCATTTGTATCTCCCTGACAGCTAGGGAACCTGGACATCTTTTCATATATCTGTTAGCCATTTGGATCTGTTCTTTTAAAAATGTCTGTTAATTTCCATTGCCCATTTTTCCATAGATTTTTGTTTGTTTGTTTGTTTTACTTTCCCTGGATTTCTAAAGCTCCTTGTGTAGTGTGCAATCACTTGTGTAGTGATCACTTGTGTAGTGTGCAAAAATTTTCTCCCATTCTGTTGGTTGCTTCTTCACTTTGTTACTTGTTTCCTTTGGTGTACAGAAGCTTTTTAGTTTGATGTAGTCCCATTTGTTGATTTTAGTTTTGTCTCCCTGTGTTTTTGGTGTGTTTTCTAAGAAGTCTTTGCCCATTCCTATTTCTTGGAAAACGCTTCCTATGTTTTCATTTAATAGTTTGATGGTTTCTGAGTGTAGATTTAGTTCCTTGATCCATTAGAGCTGATTTTTACATACTGTGACAGGTGCAGGTCTTGCTTCTTTATTCTGTAAGTTGCTATCCAGTTGTCCCAAGAGCATTTGAGAATAGACTAGGCCTTTTCCCTGGATTGTTTTCAGTTTTCTTGTCAAAGATTAGTTGTCTATACATGTATGGGATCCCTTCTGGTGTTTCTATTCTGTTCCATTGATTTGCTTCTCTGTTTCTGTACAAGTACCAGATTGTTGTGATGATCACTGCTCTGTAGTATGTCTTGAGATCTGGAATTGTGATTCCTCCAGCTTGATTTTTATTTTTCAGGATAGCTTTGGCTACTTGTAGTCTTTTGTGTTCCAGATGAACTTTTGTATCATCTTTTCTATTTCTGAAAAGTATATTGTTGGGATTTTGATTGGAATTGCATTGAACCTGTATATTACCTTTGGTAATATGGACATTTTGAAGATGTTGATCCTGCCAATCCAGGAACATGGTAAGTTTCTTCATTTTTCAAGGTCTTCTATTTCCTTTTAAAATGTTTTATAGCTTTTATCATAGAGGTCTCTCACATATTTAGTTAGCTTAATTTCTAGGTATTTAGATTCCTCTCCACTATTTTAAAAGGGATTGTAGTTACAATTTCTTTCTCAGCCATGAAATTATTTGTGTACACTGTTGCCATTAATTTTGTGTCCTGCTACCCCGCCAAAGTCTCTTATGAGTTCCAGTAGTGTCTTGACTGAGTCTTTTGGTTCTCCTATGTAGAGAATCGTGTCACCTGCAAATAGAGATAATTTCAGTTCCTCGTTTCCAATTTGGATTCCTTTAATTCCTTTTTCTTGCCTAATAGCTCTGGCAAGGACATCCAATACTATATTGAAGAGTAGTGGTGAGAGTGGACATCCCTGTCTAGTTCTAGATTTTAATGGAAAGGCTTCTAATCTTTCCCATTTAGAATGACGATGGCATTAGGTTTTTGTAAATTGCTTTGACTGTGTTGTGGAATGTTCCTTGCCTATGCTTTGATCCCATATGGGAACCGGTCTGTATTCCTCCTATTCCACTTCCTTTACATCTCCCTGCTTGTGGCATGAGAAAGCAGTGGAAAATGACCCAAAGCCTTGGGACCCTGCACCAGTGTGGCAGACCCAGAAGAAGCTTCTGGCTTCCGATTCTGGATCAGCTTTGCGCCAGGCATTGCGGCCACTTGGAGTGTGAACCAGCAGATGAAAGATCTTTCTCTCTGTCTCTTCTTCTCTCTGTAAATGTGCCATTCCAAAATAATAACAACAATTAATAAATCTTTAAAAATTATTCAAACATATAAATTGTGGACATACAAAAACCAGCAAAAAATCTTTGAAAGATATGTAACTGACTTAACTAGCAAAATGATGGACTTCTGACTGTTGCTGAAGGACTGTACCATTGTAACAATGGGGGGGGGGGCTTGGAGAGGTATTTTGAAGGGGAATCCTTGTGCCTATGGAACTGTATCATGAAAAATTTTTAAAAAGGAGATAACAACTAAAAAATTAGGAAAGTGATGTTAAAGCCAGTAAATCAGAGAAAAGGGTGAATAAAACAGAAACTATGTAACAAAAAGTAGGAAAAATCAGTAGATATTAATGAAGATATATTAGCAATTGTATTAAGTATAAATATGAAGATTGAAAGAAAGGTATTGTCAGAGTGGATAAAAACAACAATACCTAATTATAAATTCAATGAAGAAATTCACCTTAAATATGAAGCCTCAGACTGGTTAGATGTGAGGAATTAAAGATATGCCATGTAATCACTAGATGACACCATAACAACTACAGTAGCAAAAATTAATTGTGAAAAAAAGCAAATTCAGAACAGTGAAGATTATCAGAGATAAAGATAGGCAATATTTATTGACAAATGGTTTTGCTAGAAAGACAACAATACTAATGATATGTTTAATGCTAAACCACCATATACACACACATATGTAAGTGTGTATATGTGTGTGTATGTGTATGTAGCAAAAACCAATAGACATGAAAGGAGTAACAGATAAATCCATTATTATCCATTATTATGGTTGAATACTTCCACATTGTTTTATTGGTAAAATATAAGCAAATTAGTCAAAGATCAATACGATTTCAGATGACATGAGTAGCAATACCACTTTTTTGCCTTAATTAAAATTGACTTAAGGGCACATCATGGTAGCCTAGTGGCTAAAGACTTCACCTTGCATGCCCAGGATACCATATGGGCAATGGTTCATATCCTGGTGGCCCTGCTTCTCATCCATCTACCTGCTTGTGGCCTGGGAAAGCAGTAGAGGATAGCCCAGAGCCTTGGGACCCTGCACCTGTATAGGAGACCCCGAGGAGGCCCCGGGCTCCTGGCTTCAGAGCAGCTCACCTCCAGCTGTTGTGGCCAACTTGGGGAGTGAACTGTGGGATGGAGGCTCTTCCTCTCTGTTTCTCCTCCTCTCTGTATATCTGACTTCTGAATAAAAATAAAATAAATCTTAACAAAAAGAAATTGACTTAATACTCTTTCAGTGACAAAGTGAAATCATACAGCTATTCACCAAAATATATCAAGTATTGTGCCATAAATACATCTTTAGAAGAGTAAACTTCATAGAATTAAAGTACCAGGACTCATGTAACTTATACTTACAAATGTACAATGGAAGGTAATAATAACAACAAATAAAAAAACAATAATAAAAGACAATTACAAACAACTGTTTAAAAAATGAACAATACACACATGCACACATATACACAAACCCTGACCACAGTTTTAGTAAAGTAGCTTAAGTGGACCAATTTTTTAAGAATATAAATTACCAGATATTTACAATTATAAGTAGATAACTAGATTATCTCTACATGTATTTTTTTTAGTTGAATCACTAAAAATCTTCCCAAAGAAAGCACCAAATTATTATACCAGTAAAGGCTATCAAGAATTTAACAAAGAAATACACCATTATTACCTTATTACTGAAGTCAATTGTAATTATAGACCAATATCTCTCATACATAAACAGCAAAAATCCTTGAAAATATTAGCATATTAAATTCAACAATGTATGAAGAAACTTTAACATCTGTGTGTAAAGCAGTTGCCACATCAAGATAAGATAATCTCTATAATCAATCCGTTTTATATTTATTTGTCATTCCTAATGGGTTCTGTTTCTCTGTGAGCAATCACAACAACTGCCTGTTAAGTACTCAGCATCATGTTAAGCACTTTCCAATTATCACGAAATACTCTTAAAAGTTCTTTTTTTTTTTTTTTTTTTTTTAAGATTTTATTATTATTGGAAAGCCGGATATACAGAGAGGAGGAGAGACAGAGAGGAAGATCTTCCATCCGATGTTTCACTCCCCAAGTGAGCCGCAACGGGCCGGTGCGCGCCAATCCGATGCTGGGAACCAGGAACCTCTTCCAGGTCTCCCACACGGGTGCAGGGTCCCAAAGCTTTGGGCTGTCCTGAAATGCTTTCCCAGGCCACAAGCAGGGAGCTGGATGGGAAGTGGAGCTACTGGGATTAAAACCGGCGCTCATATGGGATCCCGGGGCTTTCAAGGCGAGGACTTTAGCCGCTAGGCCACGCCGCCGGGCCCCTCACCAAAGTTCTATGCTGTCTACACGGAGGACATTTGTCCAGTATTTGTTTGCTCATTACTTGTGTATAATATATTGTGTGAATCGAAAAGATCATATACTTGGTCTTTCTGAAACAAGTAAGCATGGCCACATAACCAGGTGGTGGCCAACTAAATGCTCCTGCCTAGAACTCTGATTTGGGAATGTGTGACTGGAAAAGATGACGCATCTTAGAGCTCACTCAGAAGACAGAAGGTGCATGTTGATCTGACATGGCGATCACAAGTATGATTTGACAGTGTGTCTCCCCGAAAGTTTTGCATAATATTCCCTAAAGTGCTTCCCCCTTGACTCAAGTTTGCAACCATGGGACTGGAATTATGTGCTACAGTAGAAAAAGGCATGATCTGCAATGCCTACATCCCTTTTATGTACCAGTTTATGTCTGGGCTGCTCAACCCTTTAGTGATCCGGGTAAAGCAGCCTAAGATGGGCCAAGTATTTGGGTCCCTGTTACCCAAGTTGGAGAGCTGGTTAAAGCTCATGACTCCTGAGTTTGGCCTGGCCCAACCCCAGTCGTTGACACCATCTAGGGAGTGAGGCAGCATATGGAAGATCTCTCCCTCTCTCTCTCTCTCCCTCTCTGAACTCTGATTTGAAATAAAAAGTAAATAAACATTTAAAAAAGAAAGCCCTTGACTAATAAGAAAGTACAACTTTTATTTATAAAATATGGATTTGAACAATTAAAGTTCATAGAAGCAAAATAGTATGCAGTTCCATTGAAATGAAAGACTCCTGATATTGAGCGCATGTCTCACTTATTCACTTATTTATCCATTTTCATTTCTTTATTTTTTGATTCATTTTGCAATTTGATTTGCTTTCTAGTCAGCTCCATTTTGAAAAAGCAATGACATTGAAAAACATTTGAAGAACTCACAATATGTAAATACATTAACATGCAACCTTCCACGGAAATATCTAGAAAGAGGCATTCTTGAATATTTTATCATCATGGCTTCAATAGATTTTCATTTCTGGTTTTGAATTTGTTGGTGGCAATTATGTTATGCCATATTAAATACAAGTGAAAGTTTGATTTTATAATATAAACAGTTTTTAAAAGCAGATATCCATCTATGACAAATTAGTTCATAATTCTTAATATAGCTTTCAAAAGTCATGACCAGCATCGGCTAGATCATGCAAAAGTGAGCCCACTTCCAGGAAGCGCCTCTGTTCTCTCTCCCAGGGACGTCTGCAGCCCTGGGTAGAAAAACTGTGTGACTTGGTGTCACAGGTGGTCTGTTTATCGCCAATCCCTGTTTAAGGTCATGGCTTTGGAAAGGAAACAAAAGGACCAGCTGGATATGCAGACAGCGCTAGAGTTCAGAATCTTTTCTCAGACCACAGCTCCTAGCAAGAACAATGAGCTCCTGGCAGTGAATTCAGTACCTCCTATGTAGACAGGAAGGATAATTCTGGCAGCAGACTAGTGGAGCTGACTAGGATGGCTCTGATGAGAAGGGAAGAAGGAGAAAAATTTGCTGATTGCAATCTAAAATTGTTCCTATGCAAGCCATCAATGTGTAAATGGAAATGTAATAATACTAGAGAGATTACACACTCCTTTTCTGGAGAACAGCAGAAAAATCACTTGGATCAATATTTAAGCCTCAGGTATATGTATTAAATTTACAATAAATGAAATGGACTATACAGAAAGCAATGATACATTTAAACTGATGTGAATCATACAAAATATGTTCTCTGACCACAGTGGTGATAAACTAGAAATAAAAAACAAGGAAATTTGGCACTCCACAAATATTTGCAAATTAAGTAACAGATTTTTAAACAACCCATGAGTCAAAGAAAATTTCCATTGAAAATTAGAAACTATTTTTATCTCTCTGAAGTTACATTTACAGAGGATAAACAATAAAGAGAAATATTGAAATGTTAGTAATGGGGCATCATAAACAATAATGAGCATGGCTTGCATGTTTAATATGTGCTTGGTATTTTATGTGTATTTTGTCTTTTAACTCTCCTGGTGGACCAATAAGGGTAACACTGTCTATCCCTATAGAAAATGAAACTTAGGCTGGCCACACATTAAAAGTAAGGCTTCAGCAAAGGTCCAACACTGAACTCCTTGTTTTCAGTCCCTAAAGTATATTGCCAACATGAGATTGATGTGATCAATAGTTGTTGATTAGCTGTTTAAAACTTACTAATTGAAAATGTGCAACCTAAAAAGAGATGCCATTTTGTTTCAAGAAGACATCCTTGGGTTTAAAATTCCATGTTCCTGGGCAAGAGTCTATGTGGAAGAGCATGGAGCAAAGGCTGACAGGCACGAGGCAGAAGGAAGTTTATGCATCTGCCTTTTCTACTTCTTAGTTGTGGAGGGGGAAATAATTGATTAAGCTTCATTTCATAATTCATACAGAAGTAAGACATGAAAGCATTTATGGAAAGACCACTCTCCTGAAATAAAAGCATGAATGATATGAACTAAGTCACAGACAATCTTGTAAAACCAGCTGATGAAGATGAATTTGCTAATCATTCAAGTAGGATTCCCAGGAAACAGGTTTTGAAATATTGATTGACATACAGGAAATGTATTGGGAAGTCTGCTCAGAAATACTACTTATAAAAGTAAATGTTTCTTATTCCTTATACCCAATTTTTATATCTCAAAGCCATTTTTGTTCAAAATTTTCATACAGAAATAACTTGAAAAATCATCTATACAGTTGGACATCGTTTCTAGGTGCTAAAAATAAGAAAAGAGGTTTACTTGTGAATATCAAGCAAGTAGTATTTTATCCCATTCACAAAAGATGATCAGAAATGCAGCTCACATTTTTAAAATGTTATGTTAGATTAAAGTGGTATCCATCTTTGAAACTCTCCCTTAGAAATTGTGTTCTAAAGATGGAGGTTTTGTAAGGCTCATTTCAACAGAGCTGAGAAAAGAGATAAATTTGTTTCAGCAAAGATGGGCTATGGAAGGAAAGAATCTAGTGACAGGTCTATAAATTAATACTTCAACGGAGTTTTCATAGTATTTGCATTATAATTTTAGATGGGATATGTGTGAAAATAAATGAAAAGTCCCACAAATACGGTGTGATTTTTGTATTTCCACGGCTATAAATACCAAGTTTATCACCCCCAGCACTCTCTCAGATTTGTCAGTATGGCTGGCGTTTCTTGATTGATCCATAAACAGCTGAAGTTCATTAGTAAGTATGATGATGACATTATGTTCTGGTCAAAACCTGGGCATCCTACAATGTTTTCTATTTCTCTATACAGCAATACATGTGCCAAGCCCAGGTTCTTCCTTTATTTCCCATAATTTTCAATTGTATTTATGTATGTTACTTGTGATTTTATTCAGCAACTTTGATCTGATCCATTATTTTCAGCATTTACAATAAAATAACTGCAAAAATCCACTAGCTGATCCTCACGCTTTTCCTAGTCTTTTTCTAGTTTTTGCTCATCAAAGTGAGACTTTACACTAAAAACCCATGTTGTCATTTTCCCAGTGATTCCCCTTGCCAAGAAACCCTTTGCATTCTTTTGACATCACTCAAAAGCTAATTTCCCTTGACCTTTTCCACTGTGCTTGTCTAAACATGTCTGCCATATATCTACCTTATGCTATAGACTCTAGTTATTCTAAAATAAAAATAGGCTGGGAATACCCAGCCTCAAGCATTTGTTTCTTTCAATGAAACACATTTCATGATGTTCCTTACCGGGAATGTTTATCATTCAAAATTGCCTCACAGCTCATGTGACAACTCACGAAGATTAATAACTACAGATTTAGAACCCGGCGTGGTAGCCTATTGGCTTAATTCCTGGCCTTGCATGACTGCAATTCCATATGGGCGCCAGTTCTAATACCTGCAGCTCTGCTTCCTATGCAGCTCCCTGCTTGTGGCCTGGGAAAGCAGTACTGGATGGCCCAAAGCCTTGGGGTCCTTCATCTGCGTGGGAAACCCAGAGGAGACTCGGTTCCAGGCTCCTGGCTTCGGATCGATGCAACTCTGGCCGTTCCGGCCACTTGGGGAGTGAATCGTGAGTCAGAGGATCTTCCTCTCTGCCTCTCCTTCTCTATATATATCTGAATTTACAATAAAAATAAATAAATCTTTAAAAAATTGTTATTTCCTCCTTGGCTTCTTTTAAAACTATTCAGTTCACTCCAACTCTAGCATAGATAACATACCCTTAACAAGAAAGTTGAGTTTTTACAAGACAGGAAAAAAAAACTGTTCATTCAAAATAGTTTCTATTTTGTGCTTGGCAAAATAACAAGGCAAGGAATTCTAAGAGATTTTGGCCCTGCTTTAAATCATGAAGGAGAAAACTTACAAAAATGTTGTGTCTCAAAAAACTATCTTTCATGGGACACTAAGATAAGTAGGAGAACTGAGTGAATAAATATGGTATTTTATGAAAGAAATTATAAAGGACATTTGAGAAATCTTAGCATGATCCATACGTCAATCTCTCCTCTCCTCCACCTCTCTCTCTCTCTCTCTCTCTCTCTCTCTCTCTCTCTCTCTCTCTCTCTCTCTCTCTCCTCCCCATCAATTGTCCCCAGTCACATCATTATAGGAGTAGAATTCCAATAGCCAGGTTTCTAGGATCTGATATTACTCTTGGATACATTGATTGCTTTGGAATCAAAATTTCTCATTGATTCAGCCAATTGAAATATTTTCCTTAAGAATTTGAAATTCAGAATGAATTGTAATTTTTAACATACAAACCCATGGGTTGTAAGACACCTATGTTCTCTATCATAGAGCAGAAGAGCAAAAAAGTTTGCTTCACAGAAAGAACCTATAAAAAAATGAAGTGGGCATACATTTTTTATAAAACAATGGAGGAAATATAGCCTTAATTATCTATTACCTTCCAGTATTCATTTTCACTTTTTTTCTTCAGACCAACACAACTTTCATCAGTTTAGGTATGTATATTTCTAACTTTTGCTTTAACTTCCATTTCTGTTATTTGCAACCTAGTCTGTTACCTAAATAACCAATTACAAATGCAGTTTATGACCTTCAACTGTATCCCATTCTTTCAGAAGCCCCTGTAAGTATCTTCCATGAATTAGGCCCTACGCAGGGCATAGAGGATACCAATATGGCCCACCCTTATATTGAAAGGAATCTCTAATTCTGAGCCTCAATGTGCTGTTTTATTTTTTCCTACAAGTACAATAACGTCAGCATCACATTCAGGGCAAGACTGAAATGAAATCTTACATGTGAAAAACCTTGGGAACTGCAAGCATCAAATTAATTG
Organism: Ochotona princeps; assembly: GCF_030435755.1. Lineage (NCBI taxonomy): Eukaryota > Metazoa > Chordata > Mammalia > Lagomorpha > Ochotonidae > Ochotona > Ochotona princeps. Next base: position 28,822,467 of record NC_080840.1, read on the forward strand.
CTATTTTTTTTGCAGTCACTATGACAAAATTTTGGCTTTCTAACTTTTTTGGCACTTTCATAATCTCTAGGATAACAGTGTTCCCAGTTGGGTTTTAATCGCCAAGATTTTCCGTTACTAACAGGGGAAGTGACTGGCGTTTTTCTCAAGGTCAGTTGGCTCCAGTTCATAAAGCTACTTTACTGAAATATGAGAAACTCCTCAGGGACAGAAGACACCTGAACTAATGCAATGCACAGGAAAAAAGCTACCAAAAGTCACCAAAGTCGGATATAGTCACTTAAACCCATGCTTTTGCTTTCAATTATCAGATCATTTCTATGTTTATTCACATGTTTATTAAGCTTACATTTTATTAAATTTATATTTTCCATGAACTTTTTGAAGCAACCTCATGTATATGAAGATGTTATATAATGTAGAGGTTGTATTGATGTTTCTCCCATTGCTGCTTTTTTTTCAACTCAAGAACATTATTCCTGAGTTCCTCACATTTCCACGCTTCTTTTTTTTTCACTTCTGAATTATTTTTCTACTGTATTTTATTATTATTATTATTTGTAGTAATAATAGTATTTTATAATGTGGTTACATAGGCTCTGGGGTTTCTCCTCCCCCTTCCCTAAGTCCCCTCTTCTCATTGATTTTCCCCCATATTATTACAGTAGTATAGTCTTTCGTAAACAGTCACATGCTCATCATTCTGCTATTTAAGTGTATCCTTACATTGTTTGCATGGACAATGACAGAGAGTCTCACGTCTTATTGTTAAGGCATATTGAACAGTTTCTTTGAGAGTTCATGTTTTATTTGACAGTAGAGTGCATCCTGCATTGCATTTTCACAACTGGTTATGAAAGTTTCTATTACAGATACTATACTTCCCCTTTAAATGCAAAGCCATGAATCAAAATCAACAACAAGGACAGTAATAAATTTTTTCAACATTAAGTTAAACAACATGCAATTGAATGAAAGATACGTCACTGAAGAAATGGAAAAGAAAATCAAAAACCTTCATGAGGAAAGCAATGCTACTGTATGACCTATGAGTTGCTGAAGAAATTAGTAGGAAAAAAACTTTTTGAAGAAATGAAATCAAAACTATCAGATCCCATGGGATGTAACAAAAACAGTGTTAAAAAGGGTTTTTATAATATCTCTAGCTGGGGCTCGCCTTAATAGCTTTGCTTGTGATTTGTTAAAGAACAGTCCCGAAGATTCCTTGAGCTATTGTTTATTATTTTTTTATTATAAATAATACATATTTATTAAAAATTCAAATACAGAAATAAAACACAATATCCCACCCAGTATACAGACAGCCACATAAATCCCCTTCCCTCTAATCCCATTCCCCAGAGGTTATCACTGTGAAAAGTTAAAGTATATCCTTTGAAACATTTTCCTTTGTATATACAAGTATATATAAACACACATAAATGCACTTTTGCCTTTTACAAAAATGAAATCATGTAAATGTACATATTAATCTTCAATTTCTATCTTCATTCATTCAATAGACAGAAAATTCACAACAAATCTGATTATCAGTCCTCTTGGGTTCGTTTTCCATTATATAAAATTCATATTCAAGCATCAATTACAAAACTCTTGATAATATACTTCCTGCCATCTTTGAGTCTCATCTCTAACCACTCCAGTATGAAAAGACTGGAACAAAAATTACCTTAAATTCTTCCTGAAACAAAGGCAGTACAATCAAACAAACAAACAAACTAGGAACACACTCTGCCATTCCGAGATTTTGGCTTTTTCACTTTGTGTTACATTCTGCCTGGACTTTTCTATCTGGCAAGTCCCTAATTCTTCCAACAATCAGCTTAAAAATGATCTCTAGAAGACAAGACTTCCCAACTTTTTTCAAGACATCATCACTTCTCTATTTACCCCTATACTTTATAGCTAGCTTCTTAATTGTACTTATCTCACAGTACTGCAGTAATTCATTTACATGTTTTGAGTTACCTTTCCATCCAAAAAATCTGATGGAGTGTTTATCTTGGAGCAGGTACTCTACTATGTACCTACTATGCACAGAACCATATCCCAAGCATGAAAAGAAACTTACCATTTTGTCCTAAGGAACTTACCATTTTCCTATTATTTCCCCTGGGTGGATGGGGGAGGGACAGAACACATTTATTATAAGACCACATATTGCTTCTAACATATAGTTGGTTTCAAAAATCTATAGTCATTTGCCTCAAATTCATTTAGGAACAAGGCATTGCATAATCAAATAAATCACAAAATAACTGGTAGTTTGTCCAGCAGGTCTGTCAAATGTGGCACAGAGCCTCCCAGATCCCAATTCTCTGTCCCAAACCATGGGAAGCCTCCCCACCGTCTCCCTCCTAGGACATCATGCTTTCTTCATTTTCCATGCCCATTCTTGTGTTCTCCTGAAGCACACGGGGCTGCTTATTTTTTAAAAATTTGGTAATTACTGACCCCCAAAAACATTAAGTGTGTCTGAATATCTGTAAAATGTGATTACACAGAACTTGTCCAGCAGTGTTAACAATACAGATTCCACCTTAGCTGTCAGTTTTTCACTGTCACTCTTTAAGTTAATAATAACCAAACAGCAAATCAAGTATTTATTATGCACTAAGTAATTTAAATACCAATGACCCCATTCTTCTCTAATAAGGTTGTTGGTCTTCACTTTCTTTCAGCTCTTTTGAATTTTATCTATAGACTACACTTTAGGCATAGTTTTTATGCAAACTGTATTTGGAGACTCATACAGATTTTATTAATCAACACATATAATTCATCACTAAGTACTAACCTAGGCTATCTCCTTAATGTATGACTTAGTTAAAACAATAAAAACCATAGTGTGTATTGACTCCAAAGGGTTATTGCATCTCCGGAGCAGGATGGTTGTTCACAATTTATTAATAGTAGATTGTTTACTCCCAAATGACATGCTACTGATTATAAAACAATGTGATTGTAATCATTCTGTTAGAGTGCTTAAAGCAATGCACATTAATTGACGATCCTTTTTTCCTAGTATGATTAAACGGTACAAAGCAAACACTGAAATTTCTCCCAGCCTGATACAAAGTAAATATTACAGTGTGTCTTCGTATGGAACTTTGATGTGTCAAGACAACTTAAGTGCCCCAATGTAGCACTCAAGTGTGCTTTCTAGAGAAAATAAAAGAAGGCAGAGTAAGGTACAGCATCTCATGAAAAATTCTTACATCCCACTCATTCTGAAAGTACACAATCCATGTGATTTATACTCTATTAAATGGATGGTGACAGCAAACTATTTTCAAGCAAAAATAAGTGATTGTGAAAAGAAGTTATTGTTGTTCTCTGGGGACTAGGGTGTTCTGTGTAGGTTCCAGCTACTCAATTCAGGATCTTGGTCCCAGCGGCACCAAAAAAACGAGAAAGTCAGCAGGCATATTATTCCTAAAGCAAGTTCCTAATGAGTCTTGATTCCCAAGGACCTCTTCCATTGTTGGAAGTGTTAGAGCCACCAGTGTCCTCATAGACCTCAACGAGCACCCACAAGATAGTAGAAAGCTCACACAGGATTATACCTGGCTTCTCACTACTCTTCAAGTAAGAGGCCTCAACTTTTGTGTTATGTAGTTGCAGGTGTTATATTGTTTTGCAAGAATGTTCCTGTCAAAAAAGTTTGAATTATACCTCTGTAAGTAAAACAACTGATGGACCCAACATGTTAGAGTTAATACATGGTCCAGTTACCCTGGGCCCCTAAAGACATGATTAGAAAACAAAGACGTGTTTGCTTTTGCCTTTGTATTGACTGCATTGTTCACTTATCAGTACATCTCTGAAATTTCACTTCTCCACATGATTGTAGCACTTTGATTTTGAGAGACTTCCTTGTAATTAAGTATATGACATAAAAGATATCTCAAAAGGTAGACCCATCTTTACGCGTATGAAAAAACACAGTGAAAAATAATTTTTAAATAATTCTTGAATTTTCTTTTCATCCTATTTTCAAACATATTTTAGAATAGCACATAATAACAAAATGGATAAATAACTTCAAAAGTTTGGCCTCTTTCCCCTCAGAATTGAATAGGACAATAACGATTCAAATATATTTTTAAAGTATGGGCAAGATCAGATGTTTGGCACAGTGGATATCATTTGGGACATTTGCACCTCATATTAGAGTGGTTTGAATCCTGGATCTACTTGCAGTAACAGCTTCCTGTTGGGTTCCTGGCCACCCATATGGGATACACAAACTGAGCGTGGAGCTGTTGACTTCCGTCTGTCCCAGCCCCAGCTATTGTGGGCATTTAGGGAGAAACCAAGAGATATGTGTTCTCTCTCTCTCCCTCGCCCCTGTCTCTCTCTCTCTCTTTCTATTTCTCAAGTATATAATAATAATATGAGGTATCCAAAAGATATTACTTGATTTGACATGAGTGATTCCAAACCCTAAAATGAATGAATGAATCCATCCGCCCGTAAGAACTGATGATTAGAAAAACAAATTATGCTTTTGAAGAATATCTAAGCCACATTGAAGGAGAAAGTTCTCTTAGAAGAATCAGGTTGTTACTTCAATCCATCTATGATATTTAAAAATATTCTAAGTGACTTTAGTTTTATGAATATTACTGCTTGTAGAAAAGGATGTGCCCGTATGCTTCTTTGCTCATTGGAGCAACTCTCCAATATCTTATTTTCCCCATTTTTTCCCAGGAGTATGATTTTTTCCTTATGTTTGTCTAAATTGAGCTGAATGAAATGTGGTATGTATCAGGAATAAGTCATACAGGAAACTATGCGTAACTACGGGAAACAGGATAGATGAACTACATCAAGAAAGCTGACAGGACACTATGATTTGATTTTCTTTATTGTTGCAATATGAGAATGACATTATTCTTTGTCCAAGTTGGTGGACAGTCTTCCTAAGATGGACCTATAAAACTGTTGGATAGGGCCCGGCGTGGTGGCCTAGAGGCTAAAGTCCTCTTCTTGAACGCGCCGGGATCCCATATGGGTGCCGCTTCTAATCCCGGCAGCCCTGCTTCCCATCCAGCTCCCTACTTGTGGCCTGGGAAAGCAGTCAAGGACAGCCCAAAGTTTTGGAACCCTGCACCTGTGTGAGAGACCTGGAGGAATTTCCTGGCTCCTGGCTTTGGATCGGTGCAGCTTTGGCTGTTTTGTTCTCTTGGGTAGTGACAGAAGATCTTCCTCTCTGTCTCTCCTCCTCTCTGTATATCTGACTTTCCAATAAAAATAAACAAATCTTTAAAAAAATTGCTGGATACTAGTGAAGCTCACATATATATCCAAGGTTCACCAGGTGAAGAGATGTAGTCAAATCCTCCAACAGACTCTACTTGTTAATTATTTTCTAGGGAGGCCAGAATTGGTGATACAAAGTTTTGTTAATACACCCACTTTCTTTCATCTAATCTCTATGGTCTACTTGAGTTCCTAAGAAATTTTGGAATGCCTCCATAACCTTCTGAAAATTCAAGGTTGTCTCTTTCCCTCTCCCTAGACTCATTATTCTGCCAGTTTAACTATATGACACATACTATCATTTCCTTCTCTCTGGCTTCATAAAGCATGTAAAATGCAGGGTGTCTCTCTTCCTTCATGCCCATAAACTTAGAATTGGGGAGTCAATCATGCTTTCCACATGGCACAAGGAAAATAATCTTCTTGAAGGGACAGAAGGCAAGATAAAAGCCTTTGCACACAAATTCGAATTTCCACACTACCTTTCCTCTCTCCCCTCCTGTAAAGGGCCTGTTAGTGAGTTTGTGTGGGAAGACAAAGGACAGAAAATGTATCTGACGATGATTGGTCTTGTTGCTTCCTGCACCATTTTATCTCACTATTGCCTTGCATATTAATCAAGGTTCTCTAGGGAAGTAAAAATCAGTAGGATGTGTATAGAGAGATTTATTTTAAGGAATTGGCTCATACTACACACTATAGGAGACCAGCCAGATGAAGACTTGAGAAAGACGTGCATCCGTAGGCTATTTATCCAAAGATAGCCTGTTGTGAAACCAGGAATAGCTGATGGCACAGATGACAAGCAAAGGCACTTGGCTGAAGAACTTCCTGCTCCTACAAGGTTGGCCATTTGCTGTCTTTGAGTTTCAATGACTGAATGTAGTCAACACAGATTCTGAATGGTAATCTGATTTACTCAAATTTACCAGCTTAAGCATAAATCTCACCCAAAGCACCCTCAAAGAGATACCCTAACATTTGTCAAATATCTGGGAACCACATCCCACACAATTTGGTGCACAAAAAAATAAATCATAACAACTTGGAATTTAGAAGCAAAAAACTGGTCATCTTTTTCATATTTTAAGTTATGTTGTTATTTATCTTCTAGGGTTAACAACATACCTATATTTTATGAATAAGAAAGAAACTGATGTCCATGACTGGAAAGGAAGAAGAGAAGAATGAACAGCTTGGTTAATAACCATTAAAAATATTTCTCGATTATCAGCAACATGTCTAAAATCCATCTAGGCAGTACATTTTTAAGGATAACTCTGCTACATAGATAAAAAGAAATTTGTTTTTACTTACTGAATAGCATTGATTTGAAATCTATGAGGAAGCAAGAGTGAGGAAGCGACAGAGAAAGAGGGAGAGCAAGACAAACCCAGCTTCCTCGTTTACCTTGCTGTAGTGAACAACTGGCCTCACTGATCCTTTGTCCCTAATAAGAACCTTGTGCTGTCTTCAACCTAAAATGCTTGTATAGAAAATCACTCTAAGGGGCCCTCACACAGGTTTCTCTTGCTCTCTTTATGAGGAAATACTTGATGCTTCCTTTTTATTTGAGAAAAAAAAATGGTCTTCGTCTAGGACAGTTATTGCCTGTAGCTCTTTCACTGGCACCTTTCACTTTGGAGAGGTTCTAAACTTTTCTCCTATCAATAAGGAAACATTCCATTGTCAGGGCTGTTAGAACAAAGAAATTGGTTTCCTTCTCCTGGGAAGCCACTCAGACAGGATTAAGTACTGCAATCCAATGGCCATCACACAGACAAATGTGGGGATCCCAGACGATGGATAAGCTGGCTTAGTGCTTGGAGAGACCTTGTCTGTCACCAGTGACAGAGACAGTTCTCAAATAAAAACTAAAGAAACCTAACCACTCCTTAAATCAAGAGAGCCTTAGAACTTTTGACTGTAGAACAAGTTTCCAAGTGTTCTCATGTATGATCAATAAAGCTTCCTTCTTAAAATCCTAAATGCAGGACCCAGCACAGTAGCCTATCAGCTAAAGTCCTCACCTTGCATGCACCGGAATCCCATACAGGCTCCGGTTCGTATCTCGACTGCTCCACTTCCCATCCAGTTCATGTGTGTAGAGGATGACCCAAAACCTTGGGATCCACATGGGAGACCCAGAGGAGGCTCCTGGCTCTTAGTTTCTGATCAGCTCGGCTCCGGCTGATGCAGCCACTTTTCTCTCCGTCTCTCCTTCTCCCTATGTATCTGCCTTTCCAATAAAAATAACTATAAATCTTTCAAAAAATCCTAAATGGAAATATTCTACCAAATCAATGATGTCGTTCCAGGAAAAAATGAAACATTGACCTATACTATTGCGTATATAATAAATACTTTGGGATTATTGGCTAAACAACTCAATCAGTTCTCAGATTTTTTCTTTTATATGGTTGATTGTCGTTCCCCTGGGTTTCAACTTTTTTATTTTTAAAAAATCTTTCTACGTTTTCATTTGAAATTAAGAGGTAAAGAAGGAGAGGGGAGACAGAGAAAGAAATATATGTATGTATGTAAAAAAGAAAGAGAGAGAGAGAACACACCCTTCCATCCGCTGGTTTACTCTTGAAATGTCCACAAGGGCCAGAACTGTACTAATCCAATGCCAGGAACCAGAAGCTCCTTCTGGGTCTCCTACATGGATACAGGGGCCCAAGCACCTGGGCCAGCCTCTGTTGTTATTCCAGGCCATCAGCAGGATGTTGGATTACAAGCAGGTCAGCCAAGACTTGAACTGGTGCCTTTATGGACTATCAGCGCCACAGGCAGAGGTTTAACTTGTCTGGCGCTGGCCCTCTGTTTTCAACATAAAAACATTGTTCATGTTGGCTTAGGGTTAAGAAACCTAATCCAAACATTTGAAGCTCTAAGCTGTTCGAGGCTGAGTTGTTACAGCTATGGATACTCTTGTAAAATAATTATACTGATACTTTGTTAGGTGGGTTGCTCTGTCAAACTTTCTCATAGATATAAGGGAGGCAAGACTGAATATTAAATGTCTAGAATAGAAAAATAGAAAGTGGTACACTTTTCTTAGGGTAAGACACTTGTGAAGCAGCTTTCTTAAACTACATTGTAGTTTAAAGGTATTGAAAAAGAATGTTTTCAATTGTGCTGAAGGAGTTTGATTTGAAGTTGTCATTTACAACTTCTTTTTCCAAAAGGTGAATGAATATCTCTGTTGGAAATGCCTTTCTCTTCAATAGTGTTTTACATAAATAAAAAGTGGATATTCATTCTTCAATATTCAGTATATTAAACCCAAACATAAAGTGAATCATTAGTTATTTTAGTAACATGGTATAATGAGACAATAGGTTCAAAATATATTAAAACAAAATGCAGTTCTTTGTGGCCAAATGGGCCAAACTGGAAACCATAATGCTAAGGGAAATGAGCCAATCCCAAAAGGTTAAATACCACATGTTTGCCTTAATTTAAGATGATATGATGTTATGTATAACATGTTATGTTTTGAATGTTATATGTTGTGTATAAACTAAAATTGAAGTATAGGTGAGGTGGTCACAGAAGGTGGCTGGGAACCCGCATTTACTTTTAACATATTGGTTACTCATTACTATGTCAATTAATTCCATAATGATGTAAATTTTTTGCTGATGGTATGTTGGAGCTTTCAATTGACTGGGATGATACTCTGCTGGCTCTGTCATCAGACCAGAGAGGGTATACCTAAGAAGCCGTTGAACTTGACGGGACAATAAGATGCTGGACTCTATGTTTGGTATACGCTTGCAATGGGGAAATCTCAACTGAACTTGAGCTGTGGTTATGCAACAAGGTGGAGGAATCCACCATGGTGGGAGGGTTTGGGGAGGGGTGGGGAGAACCCAAGTATCTATGTAACTGTGTCACATAATACAATGTAATTACTGAAGTTAAATAATAAATAATTTAAAAATATATATATATTAAATTGATGACATTGATATTTTTAGTATCTTACTTGATACTAGAGTAGTTCATATTTAACAAAGACTCATTGATTATCTATAATATGCAAGCCTAGCACTTAAGGCCAATTCATTTAGAATAATTTAGAAATTAAAGTTTCCGTCCTCAGTAATACAGCTGCAAGAATTGGGAGAATGAGTAACCACAACAACAATAGTAATATGAAATTATATTTGATGTACCTACATAGAAATATAAATGAAGTGTTACTACAGTTGAAACAAAAGAAATGATGAGTTAAAAGGATTGTTGAAATTGTGAGATTCATAGATTAAATGACATTCTATGTCACCTTGAAAGATCCCAGCACATAATAGGAGCTGATTAACCTGGTATGATTTGATTAGTGAATGACAGATTTTGATAGGCAGAAAGATTGAGATGGGACATTCTGGTAGAGAGAATGGTATTAGCAAAGCATCAGAGACAGAAAATGACAAAGGGGCTAGGACAGAGAAAACAATGGAGACCATGCTTGTGGTATCGGTAAGAAGTACATCAGAGTACTTTTTAAAATTCACAAAATATAAAATATTTAGATATTTCAATATAAAAAGTGTTTACTTTGTTGTAACATAAAAATTCACATATAGTTTTTGCTTAATATGCATCTTCATGAACTTTTTATGATTACCATATAGATCTAGAAACATAGGTTTGAAGAGAAATGTAATGTAGGAATTTTAATAGCCGTCTGAGAATTCTTACTTACTTTGAGAGGCAATCATTTTAAATACAGAGAACATCTAGAACATAGAAAATATTTCTGAATCTTCAAATTATTTTCAGGTTTTCTTATGTTTAGTCTTACAATTACAATCTACATCAGCAAAAACTATGAAATAAAAACAGAGCATCATAAAATTCCAGTGCCATAATTCATTGTTTCTGTGAAGCCAATGGCTTTCACTTCGTTACTGAGATGTTTACTCGCTTGTTAAAACCTGTGTCACAGATCTTCAGGGTAGCAGCTAATATTTTACAATTGATCACACAGCCTCAGCGATATATTCCAAATATGTGACTTAATGAAAACAACATAAAGATTTATGCTCTATTTAATGTACTCAGCTAAACTCATGGGATTTCAAAAGAAGATAAAAAACAAAAGGCAACATTGGGTTAATGCTTAGTTATCTTGGTTAACTTAAATAGCTTAGCAATGAAAGAACATGAAAGAGCAGGCATTGATAAAATTCAGTTGCTTTTTAAAACGCATAGGAGGCAGCTGCTTTTTCAAGAAGGGTCATATTAACATTGGAATGTACAACTTTTAAACAAAAGCTCTCACGAAATTTTAACTATAATTGAGGGCCAAGAAAACTTTTTTTTGGGGGGGGTGTTGAAGTTATTACCCCTCTATGATGCTAGTAGCATGAACCTAGAGTAGAAAGGCCCTTTTCTTTACTTACAAATCAAATATTAAGGTCTCCCTCCATGTTTCTTTGGGGAACTTCAGTAGTTGAGAAAGAGCAGGTGTGTGTTTTTCTGGAATTTATTGATGGCAAGTGCAGACTTGATAAAGCAGAAGCTATACCTAATGGACATTGAAGTTTCTACTGAAGGCAATTTAAGGTAAGTATTTCATATATTTTTCTCAAGTATTTGAATATATCAGCATAGAGATCAGTCCAAAATATGATCAGGAAATATTACTTCCAGCAATCATAGAGTTCCATGAATTTCTCTGGGAGGCCACAATGAATGAAATCAGAAGAGGAGGGTGAGGTGGCAGAATATGAATTGTGACAGGGTACAGCAGATTAAGAATCACAAGGAAACAGACATTGACAAAGTTTCATGCATTCGAAGTGCTGGGACAGGACAAAGGTGACTCATGATAGGACAGAGTTCATTGATCATCACACAATGCAGATCCTTATTCATGAGATACAGGTTTATCTCTCCAAGACGGGGGGGGGGGGGGGGGGGGGCATAAAAGAAGCAGGGGCCTCAAAACTCAACATGAAATCAGATCTGCCAGTTACTCTTGCGCAGCAGTTGTCTGACGTACCCCAGCCTATTGATCATGGCCTCAGTCTATTATACATTTTGGTACTCTTAGTACTTACCATCTCTGAAGGTTTCTCCTAAGATCCGAACTTTTTCCCAGGGAGTTAAGGTCTCAATACAAGACTTCCATGGAGATGCCTCATTGGGATAGGCTTGTCTCATGAATTCACCTGCTGAATGGATTTCTCCCTGTTGCTTCTCAGGAACCTCAACTAAGGTGAAACCTACCTGTGGAACTCTAAGCTCTTTGCAGTAGCTTGGAAATGCTTGGTTTAGTTATTACTGGTTGCAAAAAGCCCCTACATCTTTTAGTAAATTTCCCAAGGCCCTCACCTGAGAATCTCTGCTGTTTCTCTGAGCACTTACCTTCATTGTCTGGCCCATTCTAAAATGTGTTAACCTGAATTCTGTCTAGATGAAGGCTATGAACCCTGGTGATTATAGAATGATTGGGTCAGAAACTATTGACATTATTGTATATAACTAGCAGAGATAAAAAAGGTAATATAGGACATTCTGTGTGGTATGTGATATCCTGAGTATTAATGTACTAGTCACAGAATCACTGTTATTTGCAAAATATGAGTTAATTTCATCTTTTTGGAGCTTGAACCTTTCTTCTCCCTGATATAAGAAACTCAATCTTGCCACTTCCAAACAGGTTCGTGAAATTTGGGGTCATTTTAGTCATTTTGCCTTTAACATTCATTCATATTCAGCGTTCTTACAACCCCACACACTTTTCCTTGGGATTAAGACTATATTTTGTGTCCTGTATGAACACAAACCACAGGAAACACCTTGATCTACCTCACTAGGTTTGATTTACCAATGCAACCTTATGCTGGGCTCCAACATTATGCTTAAATATGTTCTTTTTTTCTTTTTTAAAAAGATTTATTTTTTTATTATTTTTTATTGGAAAGGCGGATATACAGAGAGGAGGAGAGAGAGAGGAAGATCTTCCATCTGATGGTTCACTGCCCAAGTGGCCGCAATGGCTGGAGTTGGGCCAATCCGAAGCCAGGGGCCAGGAGTTCCGGGTCTCCCATGTGGGTGCAGGGTCCCAAAGCCCTGGGTTGTCCTCGACTGCCCTCCCAGGCAGGGAGCTGCATGGGAAGTGGGGCCACCGGGATTAGAACTGGCACCCATATGGGATCCCAGTGCATACAAGGCGAGGACTTTAGCCACTATGCTATCGCGCTGGGCCCAAATATGTTCTTTTGTATGACAAATCATTGACACATAACCAAGATCTAAAGCAATATTACATAGCTTCCTCTATCACACTTGCTCAGTGCTGAGTTCCTCCTGACTACTTCCTGGTGCGTGCACATTCCATCAAACTTTATGGCTTGATTAGCTACTTTCTGATCCTTTCATTATGAGCACAGAGACGAGTGGATACTCCTCCCCACCACCCCTCACACACACATCCTTCTGGAGCCACAAGGAGAAAAAGAATTTATCAGTGGGTACCCTGCCTCACCATACTGCATGGGTATCACTACTCTGTTGCTTCTACATCACATCCCAACACATTCCTCTGCTGGAGTTCCAGGTGGGAACAACAGGACCTTTCCTTACTGTACTATTCAAATGCATCTGTGAGTCCACAAAGGAACAAAAATAAGCTTCCTGCCCAATGCTCCCTTCAGTTGATAGCAAGTGTAGGTTCCGAACTTGGGAGAGGTGGAGAACTTTGGAGAGAAGCCTGAGGATAGAAAGGCAATTATTGCTGCCTTTTCAAATGCTTCTTGTCTACTGTCTGAAATAAGTAAAGAATTAGGAAATCTCTAATCTCTGGTTCTTCTGTTGACAATCTCTAGTGCAAGGTTTGTTCTCTATTTTAAGCACATGAGTCAGAAATACACACCTAATAGAGATTTAATCATTTCCATACCTTTGTCATGGAGTCTATGGGAATTTTTAAAATAGTATTTTACACAAATGCACAGTTTTAGGTTAGGATCATCCTGTTAAAGCGACTGTGGAAAGTTTCTTGGCAATAATTCTGGGTGGAGTGACTTTTTAGTGATTTTTTTAGTTGGATAGTCAGATTTACAGGGAGAAGAAGAGACAGAGAGAAAGATTTTCCACTCTTTAGTTCACTCCCCAGAAGGATGTATGACTTGAGCTGAGCTGATCGGAAGTCAGGAAGTTATCCCAGGTCTCTCATGTGGATGTAAAGTCCTAGAGCTCCTGATCCTAAAATGCTTTCTTGAGTGTGAAAACCTGAGCCACCACTCACTTTTTGATCTCCTCCACGTGAGTCTGCTTTGTTGGTTTCTTTTCTTAGCTGTGTTTCTGAGCCTTTCTCCTAAGGGTCATTCCTTGGCCTTTCCTTTCCTTTTCTAAAAGGCTGCCCAGAATATCCAGGGTTTGCTGTTTGTTTCTGGCTTGTGCTTTGCTTTCTCCCTTTCCTACAATCCACTGAACATTGGACACTGGTCATATTCATAACTGAGTCTCATCTTTCCAGCAGACTTTTTAAATTTGCAAACCCAATATGACTGTCTATCCATGCACTTGATGTTGTTGCCTTTATCTTCTATATCATTTTATATCATGATAGTCCTTAAAATAGGGACATTACTCATTTTACTATTTACATAATTATGAATGAAGGGAAAGCAATGGAACTTTTCTGGGGAATCATTAGACTGTAAACTGATTAAACAGAGCTTTTAATTGGAAATCATAAGGCTAATTCTAAGGTGAACAGAAAAGAAAATATATGAGATAATCCCATTTATGTCAAATTCTAGAACTTCAAAAACCAGTAGAAACAAAATAAGACCAGTGTTTCCTAGGGTGGTAGGAAAAGTTTGACTACAAAAGGCATTGAGGAAACGTTCTGGAATGCTATGGAGGTGACACAGAAGCACGTATTGTAGATGCCACCTCTTTGCACATCTAAAATACATTGTTTTATTATACACAAATTATATCTCAAAAAATTTGAGATAAAATAAAAACTTTATCCAACCAAAGAAATAGTTTCATATAACTTTGCCTTTTTATATGATGGCTAGAATTAGACTATCTTACTATCTACCTTCATGTATTTATTGCTGTATACCAGTTGTCATTAGTTTAATGTCCATAACACTCACCTATTATTTCATAGTTTCTGTGGGTCACGGTTCTAGACATGGCTTAACTGATTTTTCTGCTTAGGATACCATGAGGCTGAAATGAAAGCCTTTGTCAAGCTGTGTTCTCATCTGCAAAGACTTAACTGGAGCAGCTCATCCAGGTTGAGAGCAAAATTCATTGCCTTGTGGACCAATTACTCAGAGTCCCAACACCTCAGTGGCTGTTTGTCCGCAGTTGCCCACTGGTCCTAGCAGTGTTGGGAACATTTTCTTCTTCCAGTAGTCATTAGGGCATTTAAAGCGTCATTCATGGACCATACAAAATCATGAACTTAAAAATTAGCCTATTACATAGCTGAGTTTTGAGCTTCACCTGTGATTGCCCTGACAGAGCTAGACCAAATGATTTTCTTAGCCCATAGGCTGATGTGTGCCACCACCATGAGATTGCCTACGTGTAGTACTCTGGCACATGGCTTTCTCAACAGCTTAAAGAATGACTTTTAATTTTTTTAATAAAAGATTTGTTTGAAAGACAGAGCTACAAAACATGAGGTAGAGGAAGAGCAACAGAGATCCTTCATCTGTTGCTTCTCCCCACAAATGATTGTACCAGGCAGGGCTGGAGCCAGGCCAAAACCTGGAGCTTAATCTGGGTTTTCCCTATGAGTGTAGGGGCCCAAGTTCTTAAGCCATCCTCTACTGCTTTCTTAGGCACATTAGCAGGCAGCTGAGTCTGAAGTGAAGTATCCCGGACTTGAGCGGATGTCCATAGGTGTTGCTAGCACAGAGAAGGTGGCTCAACCCACTGCACCCTAGTGCCAGGCCTGGCAATTAGTTCTGCAATGCCACCAAGAACCTTTCTCACTACAGCCTAAGACAGAGTCTTACTTAAGGCAGCATCATCAGGGAAAGTGACAACTGAGCTCCTTGGTCACATCCTATGTTAGAAGCAGGTCACAGATTCCAATTCTACTCAAAATGAGGTAATACAGGAGTATGTAACGACAATTTTTCAAAGCTGTTAGTAAATCGTGAACATTAAGATCATTGCAAAAGGCAAGGCAACTTTCACAATGTCTTCAAAAATAAAAACATCATATGGAAAACATTATATACTGTGAATTACATTGGCTTAATGCATTTCAGAACGATGAATGTCTTCTCATATTTAATTGGTCTAATTCCTTCTGTAGGGTGACAATGTTTTTACTGCCAAATTTCAATTAGATTGTTTCTTTCAGGCCTCCTTGACCTCTGGGTACTTAGTTCAGAGGAGTCATCTGGAAGCCTTCCTGAATAATGACGTCTGTCTGCAAAATTCAGCACAAGTCCCTTGCTCCATAGCAGTAAATACAGGCAAGCTATTCTAGGCTTCTTAATCTACTGACCCAGCCAGAGTTACCAGTTCAAATATATGAAGTTTGGTACCCTGATCTTGGATCATTTCCCTACAGAGAGGAAAATAAGCTTTAGGACAATTGTATTTCATAGCATCAAACACTCCACTGGATTCAAACAGAGCTCAATAAATCCTGTTGGCCCAGCTTGAAGAGAAGGTGAAACTGAAACACCGTGTCAGTCGTGTTACTTAAATTGTGACATTCAAGGAATTTCTGAGTAGAGAGGCAAATGAGGAGTTAAATTAAAATGCCCAACATGTCCCCACTTAATGAGGAAAGAAAGATACTGGGACAAATTTTTACTTTTGTTAGTATTCCCTATATGCTTAAATAACCTGACTTAGAAGCTCAGTTGTAGACTCTGGCTCACAATATCCTGTGTAAGAGAAGTACGGTAACCTGAATATTTGCTCTTAGGCTGGTTTGCAGTGAGACATTTTTCAGTTATATCTCTTCCTAACCAATTAACTCACAAATTTAATTATAAATGTGGCATATATTGCTCTGAATCATTTGCTTTGCTTAGAATATAATATATAAAGCAAACTGATATTACAACTGTTATTTCTATTTTGTGTCTTAAAAATTCTCAGCCTTGACAAATTTATACACAACACAAAACCAAATAGATATTCAACAGTTTGATTTTTTCCTAAAATTAATGAGAAAATTTGGTTCAAGAACTTAAGTGAAGTAATATGTCCTTATGGCTAATATCATGACCCCAAATCATAGAGGTGACAAAATCATGACCAAACCCAATCCTTGCTATCATACAAGTTCACGTTATTGGCCTCTACATCCTAGTTATCTCCAGGTTTGCTGATACGATTTTTTTTTAGATTTTTTTAATTGGAAAGTCAGATTTACAAACTGAAGGAGAAACAGATAGAAAGATCTCCCATCTGCTAATTCACACCCCAAAGAGCTACAATGGCTGAAGCCAATCTGAAGCCAAGAGTCAGCAGCATCTTTCAGGTCTCCCACGTGGGCACAGTGTCTCAAAGCTTTGGGCTGTCTTCTATGGCTTTGCCGGGCCACAAGCAGGGAGCTGTAAGAAAAGTAGAGCAGCCAGGACATAAATATGGGATTCCAGAGCATGTAAGGCAAGGACTCTAGCTACTAGATTACCATTCTGGGCCCTGTTGATACAATTTTGTGAATCAATGACATATCATTTGTATAATAGTCTATGGATATCCAATATGTGCATGCTGGAAATTTCGTAGTACTTTGTGTACAGTAACTGTAATATTTCTTCAATATTTCACAGTATTACCACAAATATAGCACCATATTTTACAATATATAGACTTTAAGCTTCAAAAATACCAGTTTAAGGTACATCTGTATTCTCACAGCTTAACAGTTTGTGCATATTTTTCATCTATATGATGCTTTTATTAAAGCATCACAAAAGATATATATCTTTTGATTTTCTAGAGGTCTCCCAGAAAAACTGAGTAACTGGAGAGAAGTGCAGGTTATAATAATGAAAATATATGCAAAAAAACTTCCTTATATTTTGCAACATTAACTACTGAATTAATATTGCTGACTTCTCTAAACTCATTTTCCAAAAACTCTGGAGGCTAGAAGTGCAAGAGCCAAGTGTCAGAGGCTTGATTTCTTCTGAAGTTACCTTCTTTGACTTGTAGAAAATCACCTTCACCTTGCATCCTCCCATGGTCATTTTCCAGCCTCTATGCTTGTATACTAAACTCTACTTTTGATAAGGACATCAGTCATATTGAGGTATGGCCCAGTCACATGACTTCTCTTTACCTTTATTATATCTCCAATGGCCCTAACTTTAAACGCAATACCATTATGAAATAATAGGGCTAGGAACTTAGCGTGTAATTGGGAAAGGTAGGTACAGTTCAGCCCATACCACAGTCACAGCCTCCTGACTGCCAGCAAGTGATACCCCATTGTTTTGTTACCAACTATTCTATCCTCTTTCTTGACGTAATTTCCTAAATGTATCACACAGTAAGTTCCCACAGAAAATAAAATTAAATAAGCAAAAGCATGGTTAACAATTAACAAAATGCAAAAATTTTCACCTTTACTTTCAATAAGTACTCTAAAACCATCCCACACAATATAGTAAATAATTTAAAGAGATTACCCAAAACAATCAAATTTTCTATTTTAAAGCAAAAATGTATTTCATGAAGACCAGGGACTCCACTAACATTATCATCTGAAAGATTCCTAGGACGAGTCATCACGTATCTGCTGCTTTCGAGCCAGTTTCAGCTAGCCACCCTTCAGGTAAGAAAGTGATAAGTAACTATGACCCATGTGGTTCCCGCACTACATAGAGGTTATGCATTTGCTTATTTTTGCAATTAACACATAATAAAGTAGTTCTTCCTAAAACTTATGCTCTGTGTTCTCTAGGCCTAATTATCTGCCAATTCATCTTTTCTTCTCACTTTTATTAGAGTTTATAAAGAAAAATGTAGTTTATGTCTGGGGCTTTGGGGCTTTGATAATATTAGATAATTTTGAAGGAGAGTGTATTTTTAGATGTAGTAAAGTAAGAGTTCATGTTAATCATTTCAAAAATCATGCACTATTTTATGGAAGTTATGGAAGTTATGATCTTGCTTGCAATAACATAAGATTATATAACATATTTCCATGTTTTTGAAGATCTTTAGAGAACACATAGAAATGTGTCATACAAACTTTTGTAAAACTAATGGAAAAGGTGAACACACTAGATCAGATGGGTAATTTCAGCAGAGCAATATAAATACAACATTCAATGGGAAGTGCTCGCAATGTCTAAACAACAGCAAAGTCAAAGAACATCTCCATTGACCTGCTGGATTCTTGACAGCCAGGGAAAGAAGAGAGTTTAGTTATATGTATAGAAATCTCTAAAACTGAGACACACAGGAAAACATGGGGGAAAATATCCATAATCGAGTATCTGTGAATTGCTATATCTTTGTCTCTTCATTTTTCAATTAAAAGTACATTTGATTACTTAATTTACATTAATAAATTTTATTGGCTATAATTAAGGTAAGAAACATGAGGTTATAAGACATAGATTGCTAAGTGCTACTATACTGAAGTAAATTAACAAAGCTATCACTTCACTCAGTTACTCATTTTAATGCGATAAAGTCAACTAAATTTTCTCGGTTAATAGAAATCATAAATATAGTACAATCAGATTACAAATAAAATGCATTTGAAGGTATTTCTCATGTGTTCCATCTAAAGACTTGTTCACCCTATGTTCATGCTATGTCAAAGCATTCTCTTTAACTCATGTGTCATTTAGAAATGCATAGTTTTTTTGACAAATGTTAAAATATTTTAAATAGCATTATATTTTTGCATTTTAGTGTAATTCTGGTAAATCTATGAACATATTTTTATGATTTTGGTTCTCTTCTGTTTTGAAACTGTTGTAGCCCTGAACACACTACTGTTTTAAATGTGCATTTAAGCAGAATGTACATTCTGCTAATAGTGGTTGGAATGTTCTAGAAAGGAGTATCAAGACAGTTTGATATTATTGTTCATCAGTTTGATAATGTTATACCATCTCCAGGCACAATCATGGACTTTTTCATTTCGCCTTTCAGGAATATGGGGTTTTCTTCATATGTTTTCGATCTCTATTGTCATAAGCATACACATTAAAACTTGGTATATCTTCTTGAAGAATAATGCATGTGTCAAACTTAGAGAAAAAATAACACAGATCTGTGTGATCTTGAGCTTGACAACAGATAAATTGATGCAGCACCAAATGTGCAACCTACAAAATTTGGAAAAATTAGTAAATAGAACTTTAAAGCATTTTAAATTTGCTTCTCTTTTAAAGAAATCATTACGACTTATTAAAGCCACAGAGTAGAATAAAATAGTTACAAAACATAACTGATAAAGCATTTATATCTAGAGTATACAAACAACCCTCAAAGATAATCATAGGAAATTAGCTCAGTTTTTAAAAATAGGCAATAGATATGAACATATACTCCAGCAAAGAAGAAATGTAGCAGGCAAATAGCATATGAAAAGATCTTCAATATCATTAGTTATTAGAATAATGCAAAATTAAATCACCAGGTAGTATCATTACCTGCCTTTTAGAATGATTGTATGGCTAGTACTAAAATTACAGTCTACAAAGATTAATATCACTCCTAGGTGTTTTCTCAAGTGAATTAGAAGCTTAGATTCACACAAAAACTTGAATGTGAGTATTTGTAAAGACTTCATTCATAATCTTCAGAAACTAGAAATAATCCAAATGTCTTTTATGGAAGAATAGATACACTTGCATAGTATATCATAACAAGTCCTATAAAAAGGGATAAACACTTGATCTATTGCTACAACAATATGGATGAATATTACATGCATTTTTCAAAGTGGAAGAAGCTAAAATATAAAGCCATAATGCTTTGTGATTCCATGAAGATTATATTGTTGAAAAAGAAGGTATAGAAATCAGAGCAGTGAACTGTAGAAATATATGCCGCAAGGAATGAATTTTATATTATGTAAATTTTTAAAAACCTCTTTAGATTGCCAAAAGATCTCAAAATGGAAGTTAGACATGATAATGATAATTTTTAACATATTAGCATTGGCTAAAACAGGATAACAACAGTTCAGAAGGCCTCATACTACCATGCAACTGATTGGAGTATTGAAAATTGAAAACTGACCTCATCAAATTACTACCATTTAATATAACAAACAATAGCTCACTACTAAAAGGAAAGGAGGAATATAATCTCATAACAAAGTAGCATTTCTAGAATTTGAGAGATGTCGTATTTTCCCCCAAACAAAGGGTTTTGGACTTCATTCAATCTCCATAATTATCATTTTTAGATTTCTTTTTCTTACACATTTTAAATGATCAGTTAAATGCTACCTGTCCAGGAGGTGCTTGGGGAAAAAAAAGAATGAATAAATAAGTTAAAATTTCTTTCAAATTCAGCTCATCTTTTTCCCCTTAGCTCTATGTCTTACTTATAATTTCACAATTTTAGTTAATGATGATTTTATCATCTCTGACCAAAGCTCAGTTTTTGAGTAGATACTTCCTTTTTTCCAATAATTTTTTTAACGAAAATTGTATTTACTTGTTTATTTATCTTTTGTTTGACAGGGAAAGAGAGAGAGAGAGAGAGATCTTCCATCTGTTGGTTTACTCCCTAAATGATAAGAGCTTAAGCTAGTCCAGGTCTAAGTGTCCTTAACCTCAACACTGGCTACAAACTCTATGTTTTCCTTTCATCACTTCTTCCCACATTACATATAACAACCAAATCAATACCTGTATTTCTCCGTCTTTTTCCCATTTGCTAATTTCTATCACCACAGTTAAGGTTCTCACAAATTTTCGTAAGTGTAATTACAGGATTCATCTTGAATGTTCTCCTCTTATAAAATGGCTGCTAGATATGATTTCCTTATGCATTGTTCTGATTATGGCACAAAATTATGCCCCAAAATTTCTCGTTAGGGCATTTTATGGCTCCAACAGTTGCTAACATAATCAAGTTGAACTCTCATTTTCCAAGATAATATCAGTCTTCACAAACTTCATATATTACTGCTGCTATGTTTTTAGTGGTTTTTGCTTATTCTCATTTATGCAAAAACATCTAACCACCTTAATTCACATTCCATAATCTGCATAAAGCTTTGTCTTATTTCCTAAAAACAATTGTCACCCTATTCAAAAGTCTTTTGATTGAACTTCTCCTACATCACATTTTTACCATGACATTATTATTAATAATCTATTCTTATCTAGTATTAATAGTCATTCTTCTTATATTGTTGTTATTATGTTGCAAGAAAAATGATTAACAGAGACTGTGGGTCATCTTTGTGCTCCTTACTGAACCAAGAAAATAAGTTGACACATTAACACAATGTTATCATAAGACATACCAGAAGACAACATATGGCACATACATGAAAGATATACATCAAATTAGACACTGATACTCCAATTCACACTCTTCTTTATTAGCATGACTGAGAGCAAGAGCCAGTGACAGGAATTTTGCTAAGAAACCATAGTAAAGGGTATTTCACAAGTGGAACAACATAAATATCTCACGGAAGATTCTGAACAAAGCATGTCTGAATTTTTTGTTTTGAAAAAAAAAAGTAAGATTATCCTGCTGTGAACTATTCTGCATATTTAAACAAAATTACTTGAATTTTTTTCACTTGAATGAACAGATGTTGCTTCAAATAATTCCTGAGTGCAAGAAAGATACAATACCTTTGACTATTTGTATTACTTTATTCATGGGAAATGACAACGCCAAACTAATTGTATTCATGAGGTACCTAAGTTAGAGCTGTAAGGACACTGTTGAAATACTAATAACATACTTATATTATTAAATTTAGCTTTTAAATGCATTTACCACACACAGATTTACCTGTTACTACTTCCATTATTTCTTGGCTAGAACATCTAATTTAAATTGTTTATAACTTAACACATATAGCTACACATATAGATTCTAAAATGAGTCAAACATAACTCATTTTTCATTGATTGAAAAATAATAGACTACTATGATCTGAGTGCTTACTTTTTCTGGCACATGAGCAAGGATTTCTGTTCCCAGGTTATTGTTTATGTGTGCAGCCCAGTACTTTAAATGGTTATCTAGTAGTAGCTTTCCCCAAACACATCTGTACTCTGAAATCAGTGAATTCCATGTAAGCATCCTCAAAGGACTAGATTGTTTCTCACCAATAATCTAGAAGGCACATATGCAAATTTGGGGTTATTTAGCATTAAGTGCAAAATCATCTATAAAGCTCCTATCCCAAATACTGCTTAGTTTTTATTTGAATAAAAGTGCGATTTAAAAAGGAAAAGATTTTTTTGCTGTTTTAAGTAAAATAGGGTTTTATTTTTATTAGGTTGATAAAAGTTCAGAAGGAGGGAGACCTTGACTGATTCTATGGTTTGAAAATTCCATTGAGACACAGAAATACAAATAGCACATGTTCACTCTTTTATATGGGACCTAAAATTAAAAAAAAAAAAAAGAAAGAAAAACAACCAAATGCTTCTGTGTTACTAGTTTTGCTGCAAATATTGCGTTGTTGTGGTTGTTGCTGTTTTTTTTAAAATTTATTTATTTATTATTTTTAATTCATTAATTACATTGTATTATGTGACACAGTTTCATAGGTACTTGGATTCTCCCCTCCTCTCCCCAAAAAGGCTGGGGTAGCTGTCCTAATTTCAGATGATGTGGACTTCAATCTGACACACATCAAAAAGGACAGGGAAGGACATTATATATTGGTGAAGGGACTGATCCATCAGGAAGTAATTACCGTTGTGAACATATATGCACCAAATTCAAACGCACCTAGCTACGTGAAGCAATTTCTTACGGACTTAAGGGGAGACATAGATATGCACACAATAATAGTGGGTGATCTTTTTTTATTATTATTTATTATTTTTAATTCATTAATTACATTGTATTATGTGACACAGTTTCATAGGTACTTGGGTTCTCCCCACCCCTCCCCAAACCCTCCCACCATGGTGGATTCCTCCACCTTGTTGCATAACCACAGCTCAAGTTCAGTTGAGATTCCCCCATTGCAAGCATATACTGGGATGATACTCTGCTGGCTCTGTCTTCAGACCAGAAAGGGTATACCTAAGAAGCCGTTGAACTTGACTGGACAATGAGATGCTGGACTCTATGTTTGGTATACGCTTGCAATAGTGGGTGATCTTAACACCCAGCTAACAACAATAGACAGATCAACAAAACAAAAGGAAAAGAATTTTTAAAGGAAGTCACCAGTGATTCTTTCAGCAGGGTGAGTAATCACATAACAACTTGTCTGTTTTGCAAGTTGGAAAAACAAAATGCTTATTTCTGTATCTCTGTAGAGAAGAGAATGAGGGCAAAGAGCATCTTTTGGACTGCCCAAGAGGAAAGGGTGAGAGGAGAGGAGAGAGAGCAGCCGGGGTTCTCTCCCTGGAAAGTTAAATGTCAGCAGGGTTAGGCCTTGCCAATATAAATACAATCACAATGATGGTATAAAAAGACATGCATTTTCACCTCTATTGACTTTTCACGTTCATGGGATAATTATTGTAACATTTTCTTAAAGGGCAAAAAGCTTTTGATGATGAATACATCTCATTACATGGAATTTTACGTGTAATCCTTACATGAATCTCATTGTAATTCAATGGATGAATTACGTGTTAATGCTAGCATAACAAGCCTTTAACCTATTTGACTTAATTACAGGCATATCATCAGATTTACTGAGAAAAGGTTTCTTCCATTGCTCTAAAAAATCTTTACATTTTTTTAACCCCTTGATTGAAACATTGGTAGACAATATCAGCTCCTGTGCTCAGAATCTTACTTGTACTTCACATGAACTTTGCCGTTGGAATAGAAAAGGCAGACCAAAGTTGAGAACACACTATTTTACATAACTTTGAAAATGTTATTTGTGTGTTTAATACTTGGAACCATTAGTATATTTACACAACCACACATGATTGTTTCGTACTCTGCTGCTAAGACCTTACAGACTCCTAGAATGACAACAGCTTACTTCCATGGTCAGCAGCACATTGTGATCAGTAGATATGTGCACTAGATAGAAAAGAGCCATCAATATCACCACTGATTTAAGGGACATGATTTCATGATTTTCTGACTTTTTTTTCATTCATCCTTCACTTAATAAGCATGAGAAGTCTCCAATCACATTAGGAAAACCACAGATGAGTTTCAAAAAGTGTTTGTACAAAAACTCACCTTTTAATTCCCATTTTCCATTAACTTCTTAAAGTCTACTAATATGTTTTTACATGAAACACAAGAGAGGTTCAGGAGCATGACAGTGAATAGTAAAGATATCAGATCAGACCTCATGTAGTTTTTGTGCTTGTTGGAGAGAGAGAGAGACCTAACCAGGAAACATTGATTCAGTAAGGAATCCTATTTGGAGTGGAAGATGTTATACTAAAAATGAAAGCATCAAGTGGATCAGTTTTACATTGGGTCATGTTAACAAGGTCACTTAGGAAATGCATTCCAGACATGATGCTTGGACAGTTATTCTGTATCACTCTGTAAATTATCTCAAACTATGCCACAGCTTTTGCCATGTTGGTTTCATGTCTCTTTGATACAGTGATCAGTCAATGCTTCTGGGCTGAACTGATATTTATGATCTGCAGAGTGTCAAGGGAGAAGTCTTCTCGATGCCGTAAAACTTATATTTCACTAGCACATCTTTTTGTCATTTGTTATAAGTCAAGAGTGTTTCCCAGGCAGAGAGTGTAAACGGAAGCCAGAACAAAATACACAACCCATATTGCTGAATACTCAGGATACAGTGGCA
Organism: Ochotona princeps; assembly: GCF_030435755.1. NCBI lineage: Eukaryota > Metazoa > Chordata > Mammalia > Lagomorpha > Ochotonidae > Ochotona > Ochotona princeps. Next base: position 28,847,689 of record NC_080840.1, read on the forward strand.
AGAGATTGCTGGCATAGAAGCACACACAGCATGTATTTATTAGCTAAGAATCCACAGTGCAGTCTGCCCCTCTGGTTCTCATTGGCTGAAAGCAAACAGCAACACTCAGAGCATGGACATATACACACACTGGAATAAGTGGGTATTTATATGGCTCTTTCAATTAGAAAATACTTTAAAGCTCAATGGTATTAGTATTTTAAAGCATGTTGTTAAACATGCAACGAATGTTCTTAGAAAATAAGCAGTGAATAAAATACCCATGAAACACATAATACATATTAGAGAAAGTTTCTCAGAGCAATCTGAGACTAGAAGAAAACTACAATAAATTAGAGGGGGAATTGTAGTAGGATAAGATGAGCATATAGAAAAAACAGTGCAGAGAGAACAAATGGTATTTGTCCTTTTGAGGTTGACTTATTTCACTGAGTATAATGGTCTCTAGTTGGGACCATTAAGTTGCAAATGGTATAAAACTTCATTCTTTTTAATGGCTGAGTAACATTCTGTGGAGTAGATGTTCCAATTTCTTTAACCATTCCTTTTTGGACGGGCATCTGGGTTGTTTCCATGTCTTTGCTATTGTAAATTCTGCTGCTGTAAATATAGGATTACAGATCCCCTTCTCACATGCAGTTTTCATTTCCTTTGGATATATTCCCAGGTGTGGGATGGCTGGATCATATTTGCAATTCTCTGTGCACTCTTCATACTGATTTCATAGTGGTTGTTCTAGCCTACACTCCCACCAGCAGTGAAGGAGGGTACCTTTCGCCCTACATCCTCACCAACAGGTATTGTTAGTTGAGTTCTGAATGTAGGCCTACCTCACTGGAGTTAGGTGGTAGCTCAGTGTGGTTTTCATTTGTATCTCCCTGACAGCTAGGGAGATACAAGGCAGTCATCATGTAAATTTTAAGATCAATAATCCTTTTCATACTGTTTTTGCTGCCTCCCATGTGTTTTTATGTTCTTGTTTTCATTTTCATTTTTCCAAATAATTTCTTTTCTCATGTCAAATTCATCACTGGCTCATGGATCACACGGTGGCTTCATTTTATTTAAGAGGCTTTTGTGTTTTCTTCATGCATGCTTTGGTTATTCAGTGGTGTGTTTTTTGCCTCCATGGTGCTGTAAATTTTTTGTTTTAACTTCATACCTGTTGTTGACTTTGTTTCATGGCTTCTCATTTAAGGGAATGTATAGTGGTAGCAAAATAGAGACTATTATATTCAGATGTGAAGATACAATGCAATATGCATCCCTACTTCCAAATCAAAGATGGACTCCCAAAGAAACTGCTGGACATATCTAGACAATGTGATGCAGGACTGTCAGACATTGTCTGTACCAGCAACGTCAGGGTACACTTAAATAACACACTAATGAGCTTATGACTGCTTATGAGGACTATAGTATTGTAATAACATGGGGAAAACCAATTGGGAGTGGGAATTGGTGGGGGGGGGGGAAGAGGGGAAAATCCCAGACTCTATTGAATTGTACCATAAAATTAACAAAATACAGAGTTTTCATTACAGGGATTATAACTTGTGTCTTACTAGAAATTCAATAATTCTAACAAATATGTTGAACAGAGCATGTGACCATAAAATACAAGCTACTGAGGAAGGTGGAGAGAAGTGCACAAGAGACTAATGAAGCCATGTTTCAGAATGTTGACTCTGGTTATGGTGTAAAGAATATGGTAATGAGGAAGTATCTGCTGTATGGTATAGCAAGTTAAGCCTCTGACTATACTAGCTTAACCCAGCTTTTTTTCTCCTGCAACTTCTTGATAATGCACCCAAAAAAGCAGTGAAAAATGGCCCAAGTATTTGGGTTCAGGTCCCCAACATGGGAGACTCTTGGATGTGGCTTGATCCAGTATCATCCATTGCAATCATTTGGAAAGTGAACCAGTGAATCTATGGATCTACTATCTATCTATCTATCTATCTATCTATCTATCTATCTATCTATCCATCCATCCATTTATCTAGCCATCCAATTCCATTCATCTATCTCACTTTGTGTGATTGTAATTCTGCCTTTCAAGTAAGTAAATAAATCTTCTTGAAAAAATGTTTTGTTTTAAATGTAGAAATCAGGCAATGACCACAAAGAAGGCTAGTGACAGAAGCCCAAAGCCTTGGAGACGGAAGGACCTGACACCCAACTGACTGGGTTTGAAGTTGTCAAAAAGAAAGGGTTAAGGGAAACACTGGCACTGGCATCCTGGACTTAAAAAGATTGGAGGCACTGACCCAGAGTTTCTAAACTTCATTACAAGTTCCAGGACTGTGTGGCCGGCAGTGCCAAAGCTTAGCATGCCAATAGACTCCTCCAAAAAGAAGTTCTGGTTGGATCCTGAAGGACGAGGAAGAGTTCATCAGATGAACAGCAGAAAGCAGTAGTGCGTATGTTTTACAAATACCTGCAACTCACTGGGAGTCTTTCTGCTTTCAGCTGTGATAACTGCAACTATATTGCAAGAAACTTCATGAAGAAAAGGAATATAGCAAAAGGTAGAGATACATGGGTAGGGGCTCAGGGTAGTAAAGTATGGACTCAATAATTTGATCTATCATAAGGAATATCCAAGATAATGTACATTAGCAATGAATATATAACACGATAAACCAGAATCACTATAGTTTAGTTTTGGAGTACAAAACTAAAGTTCACAGTTCATGCTTTAAAGTCATGCAAAGGAATAAGCTCCTGAATTGCAACTGAGCACAGGATGATCTGGGAGCAAAGGAAGGGCAAATGGGCTTCTTGTCCAAACTTGTGGAGTTGTTGGTAAGATTCACAAGGCATAAAAGCAACATGGGTCAATAATGAGAAACTGCAAATACTTTTCCAAAGATGGGAACTTAACTGATTGAAGGAGTATGATCTTTGTGCCCTACAAAGCATATTCTGGCAGAGTTGATACTAAGCAAGTTATCCAGACTGTTTGTGATTGATAGATACTGCAAAAGGTCCGCTCTCCCTAAAATAAACAGTCAACATCTACGAGTCAATGGAGTCAAGGGTGTGTTGCATTAAATTAGAGGAGAGGAGCTTGGTTTCACTACTATGCTGAGCACAGCTCACTCCATGGCAGGTGCTCTGGTAGGATTAAGCTGTTTATTCTCCTATCAGCAGAGCTAGTTAATCCTCCAAAAACCTTTGCCAGGAATATGCACACGGCAAACACTCTGTTCCATGAGAATGATCCCCAAAAAGCCAAAAGAGAATGCCTCCTTCCTTGGAGCTCCAGTCTCCCTTAGCCCCTATTCTCTGCAATGTTCAAAGATGATCATTGATTTCCAAAAGTAATGCCAGATCCCAAGGAGCTCCAAACTCCTCCCCTTTTATCATCCCTGCATTATTATGTGCAGCCACGTGTGTAAGACTGAGTGAGGCCAGCACACCAGAGAGCTATTAGAGACCACAGTACTCAGTACTCAGTGCGGATTAGAACAGCCACATGCTGTGTCCAGTCCCCAGTCCTTACTTCTTGTTGAACCATAGAGTAAGCTGCCATATGAACAACACAGAAAAAGCATTAACCTCTGATAAGTTACATTTATTTTCTTGTGCATTGGCATTTATTTTAGTTGTTTCCATTTGTGTAGTTTTGTATATACAGTTTGTAGATGGTCCTCTGATTTCCGGGTCTTTAATTTCTGTTGGCATTTACCTTACTATTTAGCAAGAATTACTCTTTTCCATTTTAATAAAAACTGTCTAAAACATCTATCCTCTGCTTCAGTGTCTTTTCCACATCCAAGTCAGCAGGAATTTTCCCAGTTGACTCTGAAATAGTGAAGCATTTCAACATTAGCTATTCTTGATCAACTGAACAAAATGTTTTCTAGAACATGATTATTTTAACAGCAAATTCAGAGATCTTTTCTGGTCACTTGTCTCCATGGTGAAAGTCTGTGGCCTTTAAATACGCCCTAACATTTTCCCGCACTCACCATGCAGTTAGTATGTTTAAATCCTTGCTGTATTTCATGTCTGTGCATGACTACACTAACTTTCTTCGAAATCAAAGCTGTTGACTTCCTTGTGACACTACCACAACCGAATACAGTATTCCCAAGGCCGTCAGCAAAGGCCACTTTCTGAACACAACAGAAATGACCCTCAAGAAACAAAGCTTTACTTGCTAAAGTTTAAGCAGCCATGCATGCATCCCTGAGGCACCACCTGAAGCATATGAGGGAGAATCATATATTGTCAATGTTCAAATGAGCATGAAGAATGCAATTCCTTCACCATGCCATTTCTCCCTGATTCTGGAATCCACTTGATAAATGCAGCTTCCTTTTTCTGCAAATAAATATTAAAATGATAATCTTGAACTAAACAACCTCACAACAAGCTCTGATAATGTGGTTTGACACCAAATAGCATTTAAACTGCAAAGAAAATCACTATGTGTAACTGTGACAACACAGTCATTAAAGAGCTTCTAACTGTCCATACCAAAGACACTCTTGCCTGCTGTGCTAATGGGACTGGTAGTGAAATGAGGCAGTTACTCTGGGTGAAAACTTTCAGGAGATACTAAAACCTCACAAGTCAAGATAAATGTTTTTAATGCATTGTTTTCATAAATTTGTTTATTATTTCATTTATTTGAGAGACATATAGAAAAGGAAAAAGAAACAGAGCTCTTATTTGCTAGTTGATTCTTCAAATCCTTATTACAGCTAAAGTCAGGAACTTGGAATTTAATCCAGGTCTCCCTGTAGGTGATAGGACCCCAATGACTGCTTACCAGCATCTGAATTAACAGGAAGCTGGAGTCAAGATCCAGAGCTAATAGTATAATTGAGACATTTCAGTATACCACATAGGTGTCTTAATCAGCATCCTAACAAGGAGACCATAGACCTATCTCTGATGCAATATTTTTTAATGATAATCAATGTAAAAGAAATTGTAGGTTGAACAAAATAGCGAAAACAATAGAACAAAGTGGACTGGTTACAAAGGCATTGCCATTCAAGTATATACAATTTTAAAAAAGGCAGAAAAAAGAGAAATTTGTTTGAAATGTATGTTTACTGGGACAATATTGTATATGCTCCAAGAGACTTGAGTGAAGGGGTATATTTTTATTCAGCATTGTTTTGTCTACCTTAGCTAAAAGAAAGCTGATAAATTTGGGAAGGAAGAGAAGGTCGATAGAAAAAAGAGGGACCCCCCCCCCCGAAGAGAGAGCGGCTTAAGTCTGTCATTAAGCTCGATCTTGCATTGTCCTGCTAGATCCCCAACTTTGAAGAGGAGATGATATTATCTGGCTTCAATCCCTGATTTGTCATGGGTCTCACACTGGGGACTTACCATGACACTCATGTCTTAACACAGTGCTCAGTGAAGGCCTGGCTTCCAAGCAAAGAGGATATAGAAGGAAACAATAATAGCTCAAGTAATTATCTCCAGCCAAAATTATCCTGAGAATCAGCCGCAGGCCATATTAGCAATTGATTTTGTATTTGAAGCAGTGGAGGAGAGAATGCTAATTATGAGAAGGTGCAGTTCTCCAGCATGTGCTATGTAATATTCAAACATGAAGCACTGCCCACTCCAATCACCGAGGTGTAACATACATGAAAGCATTGCTTAGAGAAAAAGTATCCCTGAGCAGAGAATGAGTCTGCCTCCCATGTAGGGAAGACATGGCTCCCACCTGTGTACTGCCTGATATTTTATTAATTTTCAATGATGAGAACTTCAGATGTTTTCTTTCTGAGTGTATTTTACTGAGTTTGTGCCCTTAGGCTTTTCAAGTAAAGGTCATAATTCAAACAAATTAAACTTAACACCATTTTTCATTAAAAACTATTCTTTCCCATGAAGATATTTAAAAGTAAGGTGTTAAAGCTAGCACACAATCTCTCAAACTGAGACTGAGCTATAGGGAAAATGGACTTTTCAGCAAGGAAGACTGAACAAATCACATGGATTCATATTACATCCATCTGACTTGCTAACTCTTCAGGCAGATTCAAATGCCAGAATTAAAATAACCCATTTATTCATTCAACAAACTTGGAGTGCCTGAAAATAGACTTAGTCTCTACTTTGATGGAATTTATGGAACTGTGGAAAAGGCACTCTTCAAGAGGAGCATATGCTAAATAAACATAGAACATAAAATTGGGGTTCAAAAAAAATCCTCTGGAAAAGTGAGAGCTGCATTCAAGCCTGAATGGGTACTTTGTAGCTAACTATTGCCTTTCTGAAAATCAGCTAAGTACTTTGGGGAAAGTGCTACAGAAGAGCCTACGGTGCTACAGAATGACATTAAAAATGTTTACCCATCAGAGAGTTGGCAGGACACTTAGTAAGTACAAGCTTCATATAGAAACTAGAGCTTACAGGGAAATCAGAAAATGTAGACACATGAAAATCTAGCAAGTTGCAGCTAGAACATCTGAGAAACATTACCACTGGCTCCAACCCGAAGCACAGGAGTATTACTGGAGACACCCTAGAAGCAGAGTCTGAAACACCACCTCAAGCACAGAATGGGAGCTTCCAGAAAGATTTGGAAAGATCTTCCAGAAAGATCTGTGCAGCTGCTGGGTGTGTGACAAAGCCAGATGCCTGATTCTATGGCTGCCTGGGAGTAAGAGTCTCTCCTTTTCTTCTGCCTTGTCAATCTCACATCAGTTCTGTCATCAGCAATTTCTAGCCCAGGACCACACAAAGAAATAGGGACTCTGGGAATCTACATTCCCATTCTTAGCAAAAGGGGTGGAGGGAGGAACACTCAAAGCAGGCTCTGATGTTTACAGCCTGGTAAACACTGTAGATGGTGAGTTTTAAGTCCCCAAATCAACAGAAAGCCATTGTTGGGGGTAGCATAATTAGAAGTTGACTCTTATTACTCTATCAGTGTGCAGAACAGATTGGAAGGAAGCTGGAGGGAAGCAGAAATTCAGGGTAAACGCCTGTAGGCAAGCAAGAGCTGCTGATAACACAGACTGAAGTACAGACTGAGAAGGAAAAAAAGCCTAAGATTTAAAACAGGGCTTGCTGACGCATGGGATTTAAGGTGTTGAAAATACAAGAGGAAACCACAGCTATGGCACAAGGATTTCACAGCGTGGGTTATTTTCCCTTGGTCTTCAGATTCAGAGACAATCATGACAGTTAGGACTTTGATGGGACCTTGTCTAGCTCACTCTTCAACTCTGGCTGGTCACTGTCTGTTCAGCACCACATTGGTCAGGTGAAGGGCACATGCATGCTTATTTCAAGAATTAGCTTCAGTCCACATCATTTTTTATGTGCTTGCATGAAAATGTCACTGCTAAAACATACATCTGGGAAAAATAGTACTGACACTTTTGCTTCTCCTGCTGACAGATTGCAGAGAGAGCTGTACTCTAGACAAGAACTAGGGCGCGCCAAGTTCAGTGCTCAGTGAAGATGGGTCCCTCCCTTTGGAAGCTGCGTCTGGATCAGCCGTCAAAGATCGAGTGTAGAGATGGGAACGAGTGGAGCTTAAAGGGGATTTGAAGGTGATGAGAAGCAATTCTATCTCCACGTGGATAAAGAAAGAGATACCACAGGCAGCGAAGCCAGCGCGTGGCACCATCTATTTTATCTGTCTTGGAAGCTCTGTAGATTGGCAGAAGCTGCCTCACTCTGAGAGGACAACTAAGATAAGTTAATTACGTGTTTGCATTTGATACCATTTGTGAGAAAAATGCCAACATTTTTCAGCTCATCATGCAGTTTTTGTAAATAGGAAACTCTCATCACACAAAGGTTTCTTGTTGTAAGTAAATTTGGTTTATAAAACTTTTAAACAAATTAGTGGGCTAATGGCTAGCCTAATTAGAAGCTAATATACACCTGAAACCTTGAACTTGGGAAATCTGTGAATCATGTGAGATGACAAGAACCATTAGCAAGGTGTGATGCTACAGTCTAGTATATATAATTGTGAAAAATGAGCACAGATGTTTTAGATAGTTAACCAAGAAAAAGACACAGCATAGTTTTTGTTTTGTTTTGTTTTGTTTTGTTTTGTTTTGTTTTGTTTTGTTTTGTTTTGTTTTGTTTTGTTTCTGGGCTTTTGTGTGAAGTCCAGGAGAACGAGAAAGGAGAAAGAAAAAGAAAACTCTTATGGGTCCACCTGATCTAAGAACAAAATAAGAAAGAGAGTGACACTAAATACAGAGAAGATGCGCCTCAAGAATATCTGAAGATAAAAGCACATATCTGGCTTATTCTTTTCCCCAACATATTTTTCAAAGTTATGTATATATGTATGTATTTGCTTGCTTGCTTGCTTGTTTATTCATTTATTTAACTTCCAGAGAGGAAAAAAAAAAGAGAGCAACACAGAGAGGGGCAGGGAAGGAGGGACAGAGAAACATTTTTTCATCTCTTGGTTTACTCCTCTAGAGAACTGCAACAGCGAGGGTTGGGTCAGACCAATTAAGTAATTAGGAGTTTCACCCATGTCTCCCAGGTGGGTGGCAGGTACTGAAACATTTGGGGCATCTTCCACTGGTTTTCCGAGATCATGAGCATGGAGCCAGATTGGAAATGGAACAGTAAGAACATGAGCTGGCACCCATTTGGAATGCCAGCACCACAAAGGGCAGACTTACTGCTGCACCGTCATGCCAGCCCTCCCGAATCAGTACCTTACAATCTAGGGATAGACTATGAAGACCATTGGCTCTTTATTTGGCCATATTGTACCACTTTCACCACAAAGTACTTCAACCCCTAGAAGGAGTTTTAATTGGATAATTCCAATCAAAAGTGACATTTTCTTCCAGAAAGTATTATAAAAGCTCCATTTAAGACATACAAGTGTTTTATTAAACATCTGATAACTACATTATAGGAGGTTCATATTTGTTCCTGTGAAAAAGGCTGAATAATTAACCATCTCTAAAATATCCTGGAAGAACTACAAAGCCATTATTGCAATCTTTGAAAAAAAATATAATGATAGTTACAGAAAGTTATTCTTCATTACTTTTATTCGGAATTGCAATGTCCTTCTCTTCTTTATGGCTCCTAAATATACAGTGTCAACCAATGAAGCATGAAGCGTTCAATCAAATTACTTTTAAGTATAAAATGACAGCATGTTCTGAAAAAAATAACTGTTTCCTTTACTGAAAGCAAATTTTCAAAAATTGTAATGTATTATTCAAACTGAGAGGGTCCAATATTGAGAATTTCGTAAGAACAGTGGAAGCATCACAAATAACTATTTCAAGTTCATAAAAAGCATGAAATCATTTTAAAGCAAACCTGTATGCAGCCGGGGTGGGGCCATGATGGTTTCAACCATGTCGAATATAATACATGATTGCCCCAGAGTAATCTAAAATTCTTAAAGTCTTAAATCTCACAATCACATTAGCTAGATACATTTCCTGCTGCATTTCTAACATTATAATGCATACAAAATAGCATAATCATAATTGAATTTTTGGCAAAGATTAAATGAAATAATGCATATAAGATCTTTAACACAATGTCCAGTATGAAACAAATGCTAAATGACTCATTGCAGCTTCCATAAACTAGCCTTCTTCCTAACCAGCAAAATTTCCTTGGTTGAAATATGAGCACAATTTTTCGGCTGGGAATTGAGGGAATTTCAATAATTCATATCTCCTCATCTTCATCCAATGACAACAGAAGACAGTGAACTCCAGATCAGCTAGTGAGCCTTTGTGAATGCATTTCAGCGTGGACTTAAGTCATACATGTCCCAAATCTAGAAGAATTTAATAGAATGCCCCCAGATTGTAAAATTTCAATTACTTAAAAGAACCAATATTTGTGTGTTCTGAGTGTGCTAAGCACAGAATCCAAAGGTCCGGTTTCTATTCTGAATTTTGGCCTTGAGGTTTATCACCAGATTTTTTATGCATAGTGTTCTAATCTGCAAAACTGAGATATTAATCATATGGTCTTACGAACAAACTTCCCCAGAGGACCTGTAGGTTTGGAACGCTCTCTCGCCACTTATTCTCTTCTCTTTTTCTGTAATTTAGCAAGCTGTAGTCTTGAATTTGAGTGGTAAAAATAAGCAATATTTTGAGCTCCTGATAAAAAATAACAACAACACGATGTAGATGGTCAAGATATTGCATCGTTTATGTATCACAACAACCCCAAAATGCAACTGGCTTCAAGTCCCATTTGACCATGGCTCTGTCTCTCCATAAACACATGGTCTCTTTGTGATCAGCCTTGGACTCAGGCTAGCTTCCACAAAAGAGAAGCAATCTTACCAAGTCCATATGTTTTATCCATGCATTACTTTTTCCAGAAAAGAGCAGTTTTTCTTTCTCTATTATCAAACTCAGGGCCTGAGATTCACTCGCACTGGCCACGATTTGCCCTATGCCTGTCTTGGATATGAGTCCTTATAGTAGGGTAAGAAATAATGCTGCTTCATTTGGGCAGTAGAGACTGACATATCTACAATAAGGATGCTATATTATAAGGAAGGGATGGATACCGAGGCAGCCAAAATGTGTAACACATGCTGCTCTCTGTCAGAGGCTAGAATATAGCTTCCAGGGAATTAAAGAAATAATCAGCTCTGTTACAGTTATCTTCACTGAGATCTACTCAAGGCACAGCTCATGTACTATCTCTAGTTCCTCCTTCCTGGGGATTTTTTTTTTCGTAAAACTACTCAGTTCTCCACATCAACAGACCCTCAATTAATCTCCTTCTGTAACCTGCTAGAAAAGTATTTAAATTGGTGTCTAGCACATCTGCTGTTTATTTACACTAAAACCTAGTGAGAAAAATAGTAATTTTATAGGAATTTTAAATCCCAAGTCTCTTAGGAGGGGTGGATTGTTAGTCCAGCAGTTAAGTTAACATCCTACATCAAAACACCTGGATTTGATCCCTAGTTCCAGCGCCTGATTCCAACTTCCTGCTAATGCAGATCCTGGAAGCCAATTATGAAGACTCCAATAATCAAATTCTTGCCACCCATGTGAGAACTCTGGAAGGCATTACCAAATGCCAGCTTCAACTGTAGCCCAGCTAGGGGTATTATTAATAGTAGAATAAAAACACAGGGGAAAGCACACTTTCTATCCCTTTCTCTCTGCCTCTCAAAGAAATGATTTCTTCAAAGAAATCACCAAGGAAAATGAATGAGTGAGTGATTAGCGATCTAATAGACTCTTGCCTAGAAGAATGCCAACGCATTATGCCACATGTGTCCATATTTTAAGGGTGTGTTGTTGGAAATGTGGGATGTCAATTGCACCTTGATCCTCATTTTTGAAAAAGATTTATTTATTTTTACTTACAAGTCAAAGGCACAGAGCTGGGGAGGGGGAGGTGTGGAGAGATAGAAAGAGTAAGAGAAAGAGATTTTCTATCCACTGGTTCACTCCCCAAAAGGCCTCCATGGCTGAAGCAGAGCCAGTCTCAAGCCAGGAGCTTCTTTCAGGTCTCCCACATTGTTGCAGGGGCTTAAGGACCTGAGCCAGCCTTCACTGCTTTCCCAACCCATAAATAGGGATCTAGATCAAAATGGAACTGCTGGAACATACACCAGTGTTCATGTAGGATGCCAGCACTGCACATGAAGGATTAGGGTGCTATGCCACTACACCAGCCATGATCCCATTTTTCACATTGAAAGAATGAAAGATCTCAAAAACATTCAGATCCTGAAAGTTGCACAAAGAGTTTTCAAGACCGATTTAGAATTTGAATTAAATGTTTTACACAATTAAATCTGTTTCAAAGGGATTGCTTTCTTTTGTGGTGTTTAACTGAAAAAGTAAAGAACATACTTTTCGTCCAGGTAACTAATGTATAAAAATACCATACTGACAATCATATTCTAATAACTGTAGGTCATCTTTCAGTGGAAAAATAAACATAAAAATTGTAGCATTTTGGAAAAATGAGGAGAAAAAAAACCCTATAGATTTCAATGTTTTCAAACTTCTGAGGCTACCCAAACTATTATATCTAATAAAAACAGGGTTACCTGTTTCTCTATATATGTACATATGTTTGCGTGTGAAACATATGAAACTTGTGTCAGAAAAATAGGATTAAAGAGGGAATTGAGTGTGTTAAAATATAGTTGTCAAAATGTCAACTGTGGCCTAACAACTTATGTGCTTCTTTTTTAATGTATCCATTGTAAGATCTAGAAGCAGGTCTGTTAACTATAACTGTGAAGTAAATCACATTTATACGTGATGTTTTAAGGTACCTGAAAATTTGTCTTGTTACATAAAAGCATCCACGGTACTAATGAGAAGGCGGCAGGTAGCCCTGCTTGCAGGATAGTTTGTGGTCCTCCCTGAGTTGATGCACCGAGCTTGAGGCCTGCAGTCTAGCTCTGAAAGCTGCTCTCTCAGCCAGATGCCTGTGCTGCCCAAAAAATATCAAAACCCAGAACAAGATTTAACTCAAGCTGTTAATTTTGCAATATAGCTATAACCCAGCCTAGGTAACTTGCACCAGTAGCTATAGCTGAGGAATGCTTGCTTTGAGTTTGTAGCTCAGAGATAACTGGACTAACCATGATGATTGTTTCAGGGTCTACCATCAGTTCTGGTCCAGGCATTGTCTTGACAAGGTAATTTGCATGGAATATTGAATATTTATATGCTCACCTCTCAATCCAAAATTTAACAATAACTTGCATACCTACCTCCTCTATTCAATTCATATGCACACACATTGTTTAAAAGCACATTATTTGGCCCCGTGTGGTAGCCTAGTGGCTAAAGTCCTCTCCTTGCATGTGCCTGGATCCCATATGGACTGGTTCTAATCTCGGTGGTCCTGCTTCCCATTCAGTTCCCTGCTTGTGGCCTGGGAAAGCAGTCAAGGATGGCCCAAGGCCTTGGGAACCGATAACTTTATGGGAGACCTGGAAGAGGTATTTGGATCATCTCAGCTCTGGCTGTTGAGCCCATTGGATGGAAGATCTTCATTTCTGTTTCTCCTCCTCTCTGTATATCTGACTTTCCAATAAAAATAAATAAAATTCTTTTTTAAAAAAACATGTTATTATCACAGTGTGCTTAAATAGTATAATTTAGCTTTAGTTTAGTTTTGAACTTTATCATGAAATAGATAATCTTTTGGAGCTTATTTTTCTTTTTAACCATATTATTACATAAAGAGAACAGATTTCATTTTTCATAGGTACAGTTCTAAGATAATCACATTTCCACCCACTCTCTCCCTCAAGCTCCCTCCTCTTTAACTTTTGCAAAGAAAAAAAAATAGATTTTAAAGATTTATTTAATTTTATTGGAAAGGCAGATGATTTACAGACAGAAGAAGAGACAGTAAGACAAGTATCTTCCATCCATTTATTCACTCGCCAAATGACTGCAACAGCTGGAGCTGAGCTGATCTGAAACCAGGAACCAGGAACCTCCTCCCGCATCTCTTATATGAATGGAGGGTCCGAAGACTTTGAACCATCCTTCACTGCTTTCTCAGGTCCCAAGAAGGGAGCTGGATCAACGTGGAGCATCTGGGACATGAACTAGTGTCCATATGATATGCCAGCACTTGTAAGCAAGCAGAAGATTAGTCTGTTGAGTCAATTGCAATGGCCCAACAAGCAATAACTTTAATATACTGTATAATCACAGACTTAATTCACAACTAATCACAATTTTTTAACAAGCTACAAGTAGGAAGCAACAGTTCCACAGGAGTATAAAAAAAGGGCCACAACAACAATCATATTGCAAGAGTCCATTTTATTCCTATACTTTTTTTTCGCATTTTAATTTACCTGTTAAACACACACACAAGCACGTGTGTACATGCACAAAGGGAGAAAAGGAAAGAGAGAGAGAGAGAGAGAGAGAGAGAGAGAGAGAGAGAGGGAGAGAGAGAGAGAGAGAGAGCAGCTCTATAAAATGTACAGAAAATAGATGTGGCCACTTGCAGCCCTTCCAAACCAATTCCCTACACCCTCCACCAACACCTTCCAGGCCACCTGGTTGTATGAAGTGAGCCTCCATGTGTACCCGTTTCTTCCCCTTTTCCCTGGCTCTCTGCCAACTTTCATCTTGCTCCCTTCCCCTGCCCTGGAAGCCGCCATCTTGTCACCATGGCAGGAGACGTTTCCCTTCTTGCTCCCTGCCTCCCCTCACTGCCTCATGCCCCCGCCACACACACCCACTTCTATCCTACCCTGCTGGAAAAGAAAATAAAATTTAGAAAAAGAATTTGAAAAAAAAGTAAAACAGATGTGAACTCCAATCTCCAAATGAAGGGCAAATACTTGTTTTATTACCCTACAACTGCCATTCCTTTTATCTAAACTTCTGTTTCTCCTCCAAATGACTTATGAATTCAGAAGGAGCCCCAGTTGTCCATCTTCGGTGACCAAGTACCAACCACGGGCAAGGAAGGCCTGCTTTCTGAAATACACATGTACATTGACATTGAGTACTTCTGGTTTGGTGGGGAGAAAAGGAAACTCCAAATCACAATGATGTATGGTGGGCAGCAGTGTGGATCCACCTGGATAGAAGAGCAAGTAAAGTCACATCTCACAGGGCAGTGAAAAGCAGAAGGTTAGAACAATGCACATATTCCCTCACCTGGGCTATGACCAAAGACAAGCATGGCTGAGACCTTTGGTGGAAGACTCAATGCCATGTTGCTATGGCAATTCTTCCACCAGCTCACAAGTTTTTCTCTGCTCTCTAGAAAACCTGACTTCAGAGATAGGGGAAGGGTCTAAAAATATTGACAGATGAAAAGATAAAAATGCAAGAAAAATTATAAAGTCCATGAGCTGAAAATCTGCTACTGCTGTGATGTTCTCCGTGTGTGTATACATGTGTGCACATGGCTACAGAGGAGAGAGGAGAATAACAGAGTAGATTTTCTTTGTTATGTGTTCACCAAAGATGTAGCACATTCAGTAATTCTTTTTAAACCTCAGCCTTTACTAAATGATAATAACTAGCCTAGCTATCTGTGTTTCAGAATTTTATTTTACTGGCCTGAGAACAGATCTTATGAGAGGACCCCTCCCTGCTCCTCAATAAACACACACACATAACATACACCCTTTGTGCCATCTTTTCCAAACAAACAACAGATTGCACTTGCTGCTGTTCAGAATATTATGCCAGGAAAACAGGGATAATTTTTTTCAAAAAAAAAAAAAACTTCTTCATCAAGATGCAAACCAAATGTATGTGCCTAACAAGTGATACACTGCAAGCACTTCATGAATGTTCAGAGTTGCTCGTGCTGGCAAAAATTTGGGGAATTTGTTGCCCAGTCCTTCTCACTGAAGGGCCAGATGGGGAAAAGAGTCATATTTTCTATCTGCAGAGTACGTTCCAGAACACTTAGAAAGCATTCTCTTTAAGGTCACTCATAATCCCCACTTTACAGATGGACAACCAAAGAGAGGAAGAAACATGAAATGATGCCTTTTCCCACTGCTTTATTTCAGGCTGCAAAGAAGCAGGTAAGCGCCTTTCTTATTTGCCAGATCACAGGTGCAGAGTTAAGAGCACGATCATTTGTCATGAGGAAACATGGCATTTATCACCAAGGATAAAATAATGAACGCAGTTCTTACTCTTTTCCTTGATAACTCTATTTGAAAGTTATGATGGCAGATACTCATAGACCACAGTGCCAACCACTAACAACCCTAGATGGTCCAACTTAAACAGAACCCTGTGGTATTATAGCATCATTGTCATGATATTTTAAAAATGAAATACAATGAAAATGCTTATAATCCACTAAAACTTTTCAAATAAAATGTATAGCCATAGGAAAAATTAAAATAAAAAGCCTGCCTATTCATTGCCAAAGCTAGAAATTGTCATTATTCTATATATGATACCAGACAAGTTACTTTGATTTTCCTAAATCTCATCTTTCTCATCTGTTAAGAAAGGGGGGCTACAAACAGCATCATTATCACAACTCAAGAGGCTTTGGTGATTAAAGGATTCCTTATGCACACAAAAAAACTTGCCACAATGCCTAACACTTAGTAATAGTTGAGTAAATATTGAGTCCTTATATTGTGCCAAATTTCATATGTCTTAATTGAGTAAGCAAATGATAAACTTTATCAATGGACATGTGAAAAAATCCTTGCTGTGTAAATTATAGCTAGACATTTAAAAAATATTGGCTATTGATTAATACAGCTTCAAATTACCATTGAGCATCCATTATTTATAATGTACATAAAAAGATCAGTGTACAACTTCTAAAATCATGGCAATACTTTCTGCCCTGCAGGTGAACTTTCCTGTACTACCTGGGTGAACTGAAGTGGAGAAACCATATACAGAAAGGGATCCAGGTTTTTCCAGGGCACAGCTTCCAGTTTTGTGGCAAAGATGTGGGCATCTGGGCATGTTGCAGCTGCCTGGCAGTAGCTAATGTTAGAGCAGCCTTTTGAAGAAAGATTTCCAGCTCACTGCACATCTAAATTGCAGGATCATGAATGGCCTTAAGTTCTAGAAGACAGGAAATATCCTCAATCTAAGAGTCTCCTCCAGTTATGTAAAAGAGGGAAGGCTAAAGTGCCCCCAAATCTTGTACCAGGGACACATCTGCTGAGCAGGCCTCAAAAGATTCCCCATTTTTAATGGCAGAGAATGGCTGGTTATTGAAGAGTTTCTTAACTCAGTAGATGTATTAATTTCTCTTTTTCTTTAAAAAAAAAAAGATTTTTATGTTGGTTTGGAAGACAGAATTACAGGAAGAGTCAAACAAAGATTTTCCATTTGCTAGTTCAACATGCAAATGGCTGTAGTGATTGGCTGGACCAGGCCTAAGCCAGGAGCTTCTTCTGGGTCTCTCATGTGGGTGCATGGGCCCAAATACCTGGGCTGTCTACTGCTGCTTTCCCAGGTACGTTAGCAGTGAAAGCATCAGAAGTGAAGCAGTCAGGACTTGAAAAAAAAAATTTTATTCAAAAGACAGATTTACAGAGTGATGGAAACAGAGAGAAAGATGTTTTATCTGCTAGTTCACTCTCCAAATGGCCGCATGACCAGAGCTGAGCCTATCTCAAGTCAGGAGCCAGGAGCTTCTTCCAGGTCTCTCAGATGTGTTCAAGATCCCAAGCACTTAGGCTATCCTCCACAGCTTTCCCAGGCCACAAGTGGAGCCACTGGGGCATAAATTGACACCCATATGAGATGCTGGTGCTTGCAAGTGGAGGATTAGCCAATTGAGCCATTGCCTTGGCCCTAGGCTGTATAGAAACTATATGTGTGTGTGTGTGTGTGTGTGTGTGTGTGTGTGTGTGTGTGTGTGTAGTCTTAAAGCACTGCTCATTAGAAGACATTTTTAAAATATGGATTTTAGACTTGAGTGGCCCTAGAACACCTTACCAGCTCTCTACATGAACTGTTTGAGATAAGGCAATATAAAGCTCATAAACAATTTAGACACTTTAATCCCCTTACAGCTACTGATATTATTTGGTTGTTAAGTTCCCTGCCATCCGGAGACCTTGTCACTGGTGGTACATAGATCCATAGTGACCCATTGTGTAAATACAGTATTCTGTAATATATGAATGTGTGTGAGTATGTGTGTGTGTGTGTTTGAGAAAAAGAGAAACCACAGAACCTTGAAGAGACTACTGTTGAAGTATTAAGCTAAACCTAGGAAAGTGTTTTGTGGGGCTGGCATAGTGATATAGCACACTAATCTACCACCTGTGGTGCCAGCATCCCTTATGGACACCAGTTTAAGCCCTGGTTCCTCCACTTGTGATCCAGCTTCCAGCTCTCTTCTCTTCTCTTCTCTTCTCTTCTCTTCTCTTCTCTTCTCTTCTCTTCTCTTCTCTTCTCTTCTCTTCTCTTCTCTTCTCTTCTCTTCCCCTTCTCTCTCTCTCTCTCTCTTTCTCTCTCTCTCTCTCTCTCTCTCTCTCTCTCTCCCACCTTCCTTTCTTTAATTCTGACTTTAAGTAACTTTCAAGACCTTTCATGTTCTTTCCACATAGAATACCTACTCAATAGAACTATGGAACAAGAACAAGAATTTTAGTGTAGAAATGCTGGTCTGCTTCCATGGATTATTTCTGCATTTCCCCCTCATGCATTAACACAAATAAAGTTCCTACTTTGTACAAGAATGCCCTATTTTTTCACCCCTCATACACATAGAGGCTAATAATGTGTGCCTAACAAAATTAACATCTGCTTCTCAGGTCCAGCAAGGTGGCTCAGTGACAAAATCCTTGCCTTGCACGCACTAGGATCCCATATAGGCACTGGCTCATGCCCCAGCTGCTTCACTTCCAATTTAGCTTCCTGCTTGTGGCCTGGAAAAACAGTCAAGGATGGTCCAAAGCCTTGGGACCCAGCACCTGTGTGGGAGACCCCGAAGAAGCTCCTGGCTTCTGGTTTAGGATCAGCTAGGATCTAGCCATTGCAGCTCCTTGGGGAATGAACCAGTGGATGGAAGATCTTTCTCTCTGTCTCTCTGCCTGTCTGCAACTCTGACTTTTCAATAAAAATAAATAATTCATTTTAAAAAAAGAAATATTCCCTCCTCAAGAGAAGTAACCCATAATCTTATTGAAGTAGCACAGATGATTATGTCTTCTGTATTTTCTTCAAGCTAGCATATGGAGGCATAACTGGTTATGAACATTGGGTTTTGTTGTTGTTGTTTGTTGTTTTTGTCTGCCTTGTGTTGTTTGAAGGAGACCTTGGACAACAGTCTTTGCATGGTCCAGAAGGCTGCTCTCATCACCCAATGGGAGAAGCTGAAATCCCTGCCTCACAGTCATCTGCTGTTGAATGGCTTCTATTTGGTTAGAGACAAAATGAACAGGTACATTTTCTTTTAAATAAGGTATGCTACATGCTGTAGTTGAAATGTAAGTAAATGTAAGAAATGAAAATAAAATGCAAGCACAAAGTAATGTTTGAGTAGCTCTGCCTGGGGAACCCGAGAAGAACTGCAGGAGGATACGCATGTGAATTGTTAAACCTGTGCCAAGAAGAAACTCTCTTGGTGAAGATGAGAAGCAAGGGAAGTTGTATAGCAAACAAAATCCCACCTTGCCGTTCAGTGGGGTTCCCAGGTTAAAACAATAATTGTATAGATGACAAGAGCCCTCTCTCTGTAGCTTGAGAACTGATAAAATTATGAGATCAGGGTCTAGCTGTAAAGGATCTCCCTAGAAGTCTCCTTAAGAAAGACAAGATTTAATATAGGTGGCTCAAATACAGATAGCTGTCAAGGGATTGTGGCACAACTAAATTATAAAATCTGTATTTTATAAGTGTTATTTAATGAATTTGATTTAAAAATACCACCTTCCTATTTAAAGTCTGCCATGACAACAACAAAGCTAGGTTAGAGATCAGGTAACAAAGGCTGTTTACTTACACACTTGCTACCATTATTCATTCACATTTCATTATGTCCACCAATTCTATCCTGTTAGGTCATAATGCTTCTCAAAGGACTCTGTCTGGGTTGTATTCTCTTTTAAGGCAGTAAGCAATAAATTCAGCCTTGGCTCAGGAACAGTTTTGGTGATATGTTGGGAAGCCAGCACTCAACAATTGACAGCTTTCTAGTTCTCAGTGTCAACTTATTCAGCTCCTACCATGATCCGGCCATTAAACCCAAGTATCATATTTTTGCAATATTGCTCTGCAATACCTTATTTCAGGTATAACTTTAGTCAAGACAGACCAAGATACTTGCTGCATTCTATGCCCAGTGTGCATCAGAAGAGTCACGCTTCATACTTTTTCATGAACATGGACTGAGAGATATGCCATCACATGTGTCATTGCTATCCTCCAAAACAGAGGAGAAAGTACATAATGGTTTACTACCGATGGCTACTTTATTGACCAGCGCTATCCAGATACCCTTCCCCGACTAACGTTACAGATCCGGGAAATCTGGGAAGTGTTTTGGAAGAGAATTATTGTCACCAGTAAACTAACATGAAATAAAAAATGAAAATCAAAAAGATGAGAAGACTGGATATTAGTGGGTTCAAATGTAATGAAGGAAAAACAGTATGATAACACGATGTTTGTATATATTAAATCTTCCATCTGCAGCTGTCTCAAAATTGAACTATGGCTATTTGCAAAGAGCTCTCTGTGGATTGGCTGGATCTAGACTCCCAGACTTTGATGCAATCTGTGGGTTGTATGTGTTCTAAATCCTTTTACCTTTATCCACCTCAATATTATGATCAGATTTGAACCTGAAAGATTAGTAGCTTAAAAATGATCTGCTAATCTGTGAGACCATTGCAGTTCAAGAAAGTAATATAACCGAAGTGGATCTAGCTCAGCGTCAAGGTGAACTAAGTAACTTGAAAGATCACAAAAGCACCCCAGATGCTAGTGAACCCGAGAAAGGGACACCATTCCCATATTTGTAGCTCTGTTGGATTTGGACATCATTGTCATCTTCATCTCCTACGGTGGGGGATGGGACCTTTCTTGATTTGACTGCTGGAAATCTGGCTCCTCCACAGGTTCTTCATTCAGAATCCTTCCAACTTCAGTGCTTCAAAGACTAGTCATGAGTCCAATCAAGTCTGCATACATTTGTACATCTGCTCTCATTCATGCGGATGGCAAGATGCCTGATAGAATTGCCATAATCCCAAGATCCTGAATGTCAAAGCCTCGATCAACTGAGATAAACCATCTGAAAATCACAATGAGTGACAACCCTTCTCCAGGAAGCCCTTTCTGTGTGACAGTGATGCCGTATTGACCCCGTAAGGCCTTATCCATAGTTTTGTATCTATTCATGTGTCTATTCCAAATCTAAGAATAGCTGAAAGCAAAGGAAAGCAAATACCCAGAATGGAATGATTTTCTCTCTGCCAGGAGGACAGACTGCAGAGCTGCAGGTGCTCAGAAACCTAAGGCAGCCCTCTCCAGTCCAGCCACACCATGGAAAATAACAGCCATGGTTGCATTTAAAAAAATAAACATTTAAAGTATAAGCTTCCCCCCTCCTCACTTTATATTCCCCTTTGTCTCTACTTCCATCTCCCTGAAGGCAAGCCATGCTGGCAGTTCTCACAATTATTTCAACCACCTGAAAAGGCACCAGCTTCATCTGTGGAATCAGCCTGTCATGCTGTAC
Source organism: Ochotona princeps (assembly GCF_030435755.1). NCBI lineage: Eukaryota > Metazoa > Chordata > Mammalia > Lagomorpha > Ochotonidae > Ochotona > Ochotona princeps. Next base: position 28,868,845 of record NC_080840.1, read on the forward strand.
ATATCTATTCAGTATAGTATGAAATCCCTTTTATTAAACTGTACAAATGAAATCAGATAGAGGAGCCTGTGCTTATGCCTCATGTAGGGAGTAACTGTAGGAACCCCACAGAGAGGCAAATTCGATTGCATTAAGACAGAACAGATCTAGGAGGGAGTAGAAGACAGTGGGTGTTTTTTTTTTTTTTTCCAGGAAAATGGGCCTGGAATCCTGGCAGCTTTGAAGCTGTAGCCATGACTATCGACCCAGGAGGGCGTGGGCATGAGAAGAAATGAGACCCAGATTCTGAGTAATGACACGTGGTAACAGGGCACCCACTGAATTCATTTAGCACACATTGTGGAAATTCTGAAGAGGCATAGATGCTTTTCACAGAGCTAAAGATGCTGCTTGGGGCACCTGTATCATGTATCAGAATGCTTGGGCCCAGTTTCTCCTGACTCATTGGCACTTCCTGCTAATGTGCACACTGGGAGGTAGGATGTGACAGCTCCAATAGTTAAGTTTCTGCCACCCACCGAAATCAAGCTCCTGGCCTTATGCTAGCTTAGCCTTGATTAATGTAGACAATCAGGACTGGGAGATCTCTGCTTGTCTCTCCCTTTCTGTGATTTTCAAACTTTTAAACATTTTTAGTAAATTTTAAGCACCTCTTTAAATAATAAATAAATAAATAACCCTACAGGAGAGAAAATTATTTTCAACAAGGTAGAGAAGTAACAGCCAGCAATAAATTGTTGAAACAAGGATCTAATGAGAGTAAAAGGATCCCTAAATTCAGGTCTTAAAATACCAGAATTGCAGAATGAGGACATTTACCCCAGGTGCTAACTCTATAAATAGCAAATCTGTGGCTCAGGAAGACGGTGTGAGTTGCTCAAAGCCAAAGTCAGGGTTTCTTAGTATATTGCTTTTCTAATTGGCTTAGGTGAATTCCTAAAACAACAACAACAACAACAACAACAACAACAACAAACATACCATTGTTAACTATCCTAGCTGCAGTTTCCCCAGCAGCGCATCCTAAGAACCTGTTTGTAAGTTGGGGAGGTGCAGCAAAGACTGGCAGGAGAGTATGGAATTAACAGAGGAAAGAAAAGAAGCTAATGAATCAATGACACAAGAGAGGGAACGGGAATGTTCCTCTAAGTACTTGAAAATAATCCATATGGGGAAGTTGGCCTTCGATTTATTTTTATAAGCTCTACACCTTAAGTGTTGCATCATTGGCTTAACCACACATGATGTGATTCATTTAAAACTCTGCTATTTAGGAAAGTTGTATACACAATGCAAAGCCCAGATGTACAGACGTATTGATCTCTTTGTTACCTTCCACACAGGTATAAATGTCTCCTGAGCTTGTGACGTGGCATGTTAAATTTTATGAGCCATGGAAAGAGTACATTGATATAAAGTCAGCTCATAGAATCTGGAAACATGAATTCATCCCCAATCTTTTTCACTAATATATCAGAGATTAACACACATATGTCACCCTAGCTTTACAAACAAAAAATGTGCATCTCATCAAGTTATAAAAGAAGTTTATGTCTCAAAACAGCATACATTCTGGAGCTTCCTAGAAAAAAAAACTACATGGAAAGTTGATTTGTAGAATATCTAAAGTCATTTTAATGTACAAATCTCTGACAAGAACTAGAAGTGCAACCTATAACCCTGAAAAAAAGATAAAATAAATGTAGATTTTAAAAGGACTTGAATTTCTTTAAAGCCCTCAGAAAATGTTACCATTTAGTAATGACATTCCCTATTCATTTGACCTTAGCTTGACATGCTGAATTGCTCTGAACAGCTGTGGCCAGACACATAAGTTCTACATCTTAACTCTTGCTTTTCTAATTTGTACAGAAATTGACATTAAAAGAATGCCGAGGCTAAAGTCAGAGACAATAAAAGAAGCAAAGCCACAAGTAATTATACAACTCACATCTAGCAGTGCAAAGAGGTTACCAACATCCCTTGGCAAACTTTGATAACAGTACACAGGGAATCTGCTCAGACTTGGAGATGTGCCATGCATCCTACCTGATGCTACGGATTCAAACCGTCAGGCTCAATACCACCTGAACTTATGTTCCTCAAATTTAAATTAAAAAGGGACATCCCTCAAAATTTCTGCACTATTAACTGGATTGGAATATGATTAATGATGAGGAAGGAGAGACACAAAACAGAGGGTTGTATCACATCAAGAAACGTTAGGTAAAGAGTGGATTTACAAACCAATTTCCATGTACATACTGGCTGTTCCTTAAAATGTGACACCAGCTTCATTTTGAGCCACAAAGGTGGAATCCAGCAGTAGACTCTGTACTCATAGTTTTCAGTGATTTTTCATGGTTCTTGAACCTGGCCCTACATTAGAATTACTATTAAAAGACATAGTACTCAGACCTTATCTGGTATTCCTGACATTAAACCCAGGAATTCACATAATTTCATATTCAACCAGAGTGGTGAATTGTAGTCTGAACAACAATGCAGAATACCCTTAGTAGACATTATTGGGTAGTTTTCCAAACAGCCATAATGCAGTCAATTAGGCATAAAAATTAAAACTAGCATTAAAAGTGGCATATATATTCATATTATATATATATATATATATATATTTTCATTCAACAAAATTCACTGAGTGCCTGCTGTGTGCTAGATATAGAAATGTCTACAAGGCATAAGTAACATAGCAGATAGTATGTGTGTATAAAGACTAATAAAACCTAGTCCTTGACCTTAAGTGCAAATGGAAGGAACCACATCCGTTAACAGGATGATTACAATGTTCTGAAATAATTGCTTTAGGAGATTATGTAATCTATGGTTGGAAAACAGAAACATAGAAAAGGAAGCCACCAATTATATCTAGGAAAGCCATGAAGGCCTTCAGAGAAGGGGTAAACATTAACCGTTGAAATTAACTTTGATTTGTGGAAAACCTGGAGGAACGATATGACACAAGTTTTTTGTATCTTTGAGTTTTGGAGCCAGTGTTGTGGCACAGCAGGTTCGGTTCAAGTCGTAGCTGCTTTGCTTTGATACTGTTCCTTGCCAACAAGCCTGGAAAAGTGGTGGAAAGTGAACTAAACAGTTAGTTCACAAACACCTGTGCAGGAGGCCCAGTGAAGCTCGGGCTCCTGGCTTTGTCCTTCCCCAGCCCTGATCATTGTGAACATTTAGGGGCAAGAATCAGTGAACAGAATTTCTCGATTGCTCTATCTCTCTGACTCTCCCTCCTTCTCTGTCAATATGCCTTTCAAACTAAAAATTACGTAAAAACATAGGTGCCTATGATCAAAAGAGTTGAGTAAACGTTTCTCCAAAAGTGTGCAAATGACCAACAGGCACATGAAAAGATTCGCAATCATTAATTATTGGAGAAATGTAAATGAAAACTACAACAAGTAGTTGCACCCTTTAAGATGGCTGCTGTCAAAGCAAAAACAAAACAAAACAAAAACAGACACGTGCGGTGGTAGGGATATGGAGATACTGGAATGTGTAAAATGGTACATGAGTATTGCTGTCTCTCAAACACTTAAAAATAGAATTACCACATGTTCCTAAAGTTGCTCTTCTGGGTATACACATTCAGGGTCTGGAAGAGATATTTGTGTAGCTTGATAGAAAAATAATTCAAAGTGGCCGAGGCACAGAAGCAACCAAAGGGCCAATCAGTGGATAAGTGGATGAGCACAATGTGATATGCTTTAAAGAAGATGTGTCAAGTAGGAATGCCAACCTCAAAATCAAAGCACAGGAGAAAATATGAGGAAACAAGAAAAAGTGCAAGAAAAATTAAAGTATGAACTAATAATAAAATATATAAAATTTATGAAAATAGGACATCCCCCCCCACACACACACACATTCTTCCTTGGTTTTGACTTTACTTCTGAGTCAATTTCATCCATGAGGAGACCTCCTTATGTGACTAAAACTTTTTCAGTCAGACCAGCTCACTGAGGGAGGTTCCATGGTCCCAGGAGCTGCATTTTGACTTGCACACATGTCTTTATATCCCACATCTAGTACAGGATCTGGCAAAATGAAGCTTGGCAAGCATTTTTAGAAAGAATAAATGAATGCCTGTCCTGAGCCATGCCCTGAGCCAGGTGTTGTGCAGAACTGGCTTCCCAAACACAAATGAATTTAACATTAACTATTAGGGTATAACAAATAGCATGCAAAAAGTTATTCCAAATCAAATCATATCTTCTCTAAAGCTCCAAATCTCCTGGCTGATGGGAATTTTGACCTCAGTCATGATCACCCCTGTATTTTGTAATCTGTTTAAAAACAAACAAACAAAAAGCTGAACTTATGCAGTGACGGACAATTGTTTGGGAAGACGCTTCATAGGTCCATGGTCACTCTGATCTTCACACGCTTGGTTTACTGCAGACAACTGAGCATTTTATGTGTTAGCCAACTCTGTCCAGACAGGACTCTGAGATCTTTCTCCTCAATTACTGACTTCATGTCCTATACCCACTCTCCATCTGGGGCTGCTATGTCATAGGTCTTAGCCACACTATCTGGAGTCCAAGAAAACCAGGTGTTCACATTTCCACCCCTGCCACTCCTAATATTTTCTCAAAGCTCTGCAGCAAACTGCTATTCCCCTGATGAAACAATTCTGAAGAAGTGGAAAATAAGATCTTAATGCAAGTTACACCCTCTTTAAATATATAACTCATTCTTATATTTCATAATTCTGTGTTTGCATGAGGGACTTTTTAAAAAAGTTGATGGAAAATGGAGTTTAAAAGATGATATCTGCATATATATATATATATACATATATACACACACACACACACACACAATTTCTCAACATAAATTCCATCAAGTTAACAAAAGCAACATCATCTAACTATAAAGACCTGAGGTGCTAAGGAATGAAGTATATTCATGCAACCTTCAAAGATTTTTTAAGATAAGAGAAAAAGAAGTCAGAAGAGCTAAATCATTACTGTATTATTGGTGACTAATGATTTACCAATGAAAGGATCAAAAATTTGCTCTTGTCTGATGAATGAGCAGGGACATTGTGGCAGAGAATTCTTTGGAAAAGCTTTCTAATGCATTTCCTCTGTTGAATTGTGGGGTTATTTTCTCAAAACATGGCTAATAAGCAGATGTTATAATTCTTTGTCTTGACCAATCAGAAACAGACTGGTGGTGACCATTGCTCTTGACTGATCTGCTTTTGCTTAGACTAGGCCACTTCTACCTCTTGGTACCCACTGCTTTAATCGTGCCTTGTCTTCAGGATCATCCTGCTGAAGCCATGAATCATCCTGTTACAGTGTCCATAGAATTGCTCTAGGATCTTGATCCCATTGTGTGAATTTTCCATGGAAAGCTCTATTCTACATGGAGCAGCTGTTCTGGGCACAAGAGTTTTGAAATCCACTGAGTAGAAAGCTTGTTTGTAACACATTGGCTATTGTTTCTGCTATTAATCATTGGTCCTCTTTAATTAGGGCACAAATAAGTCTCTATTTTCTCACAAAATGACGTGATGATCAGTTGCTTTGGGTTTCATTTTCAACACTGTGTTACCCTTCTTAAAATTATTCATTTGTGAGCTGATAATTTGAGTCACCATTCCTAGAATTTTTTTCATAAACCATCAATGATTTCTTTTAAAATAATGTATTTGTTTGAAAGGCAGAATGACAGAGAGAAAGGAACAGAGATGGCAATGGAGAGAGAGAGAGAAAGAAGCTAGAGATGGAAATAGAAAGAGAGATCTTTCATCCTAGGATTTATTTCCCACATGCCTACAATATCCGAGGCTGGATAAGGCCATAGCTGGAACCAGGAACCCCTTCAATGTCTTCATGATGGTAGCAGTGATTTGGGTATTTGGGCTGCAATGCACTGCCTTCCAAGGCACACTAGCAAGAAGCTGGTTTGGAAGTACCATTGCCAGGAATTGAACTAGCACTCTGACATGGAATGGCCCAACCCACTGCACCAAAATACCTTCCCAATAGCAGTATTTTCATTTATCCCACCATAAACTGTTTTGTTTTCTTGACTGAGCTTTAATAGAATGCATACTGCTCTGGTAGAGGTTCCTTGTAACTGAATGTCATATGCCTCTTCGCCTCTCAAATAAATCCTGTTCAGACCTATTTTGATGAGTTAGTAGGCATTTATTTTGATACAAAAAATATATTATCAACATGAATGATTTTTCATTTTTCCCATTTTCTGTAAATGTTGTGAACATCCCTCAAAATATCAGAAGTAATCAGAGAGGAGATTAAAATGAAGCAAGATTAGAAATAGAAAAAAAGGAATCTTAGATTAAAATTGGGTTAAGTCTTTCTTCCCATTCTCAATGAATCAGTGTTAAAATTAAGTTATCCCACTAAACATCTAGCTTCACATTGCAACTTGCTAGAATTGGTTCCAAAAATGTAGGATAGAAGAGAAAACTGAACCAGTTGATTAAAAGAGGAAGAGCTTAAGGACAATGACAGCTTGAGCATGAGGTATATGGAACTGTTGCCTTTAGAGGGTACTAAAATGTTCTTTCGATTTCTGGAAGTCAGCGTGTGTTCATTCAACAAATTGTCTTTCTGTGCACTTGGTATTTGTCACACACAGGAAGCAAGACTCAAGCTCTGCCTTCCAAAGTTCACAGTCTAAAAACAGAGATAAACACCACAACAGTGTAAAATGCTTGAATAAAGGAGTCACATTTTATCTGTATGTTCATTTTGGTTGCATCCCCAAACCTTACACATAGTCAAAAATCTTTCCAATACCCCCAATACAAGTTTCTGAGAAGAAGCCTGAAGCATGAGAGACACTTAGAAAGCCACAAATTACAATGTTTGCCAAAATAAAAATATACAGCACAGTGACTAAAGAATTTTGAAAAAAGGAGTTTCGTGCAAGAGGAGACACTAGTTTTCCTAGGCCACCTAGAAGTTTTTTCTTTGAAGTTTATTCATCTCTAAAAGAGGCTAGAAACTCAAGAGCAAGGTGCTGGCTTCTGTGAAGCATGTGGTGCTGTCCCACCACATGGCAGAAGTTGGATGGGAAAAGCAGCATAGAAGACAGTGTTGTGCCCAGATTTTGAGACCCCAGAAATCACCAGGAGTCTGAAGTCGATCCAGGTGCACAAGGATGGTTTATTCAAGCTCAGCACATCCGAGCCTGGGTTCTTGGTTGAGAGCAGGCAGCTGGCTGACTGACTGACTGGCCAGCCAGCCAGCCAGGACCAATACCCCTTACTGGGAGTGTGGCCCTAAACAGAGCATTCATAGGTTTTTTATAGAGGCACTCCATAATAGCTTGAAAAAGGGTAATTCACAATAGCCTGTAAGGTGAGGGGAAATACTACACATTTCCTACCTTTCTCGGCTGGACAGCCCATGCCTCCAGCAACTAAGGGAAGCACCGACTTAATTACTTGGAGCCACCTGTGAGATAACCAGACTAAGGTCGGCCTTGATTCATAAAAATAGGCTGATAAAGGTCACACAGGCCATCTGGTCTGCAAGCTCAACACAGTTTCTTAGTAGCAATGAGCCATGAGCAAATGGTTGGGATTTTGATACTGAGGAACTTCAACAAAGCAAGGAAATCAATCTCAACTCAAACTCATCATCCAGACCCCAATGTCATTGCAACTAAGCCATACAGAATGATGACAGCATTGATCCATTCTCGCAGGCAGATCTCTCACAGCCTAATCACGTCTTACTGATACTACATCTTCACATTGCCACATGCCAACTGTATTTCAGCACGGTTTTTGGAGGGGGCATTCAAACCATGGTACCCTAGTAAACCTAAGAATCTTATAAAGCTACAATGGGTAAATAAGTGCAGAGAGGAGATAGAAAAAGTAATGAAGAAAATCAGCAGCTCAGAAACAGAGTTAAGCAAATGCCAAAATGATTTCAAAGTATGAAATGTATAACATTGATCAGAGTATAATGTAAAAATATTTTAAAGGTACTATATGAGCTGAGAAGCATTTAAGAAAAAATATTTTTTCATTGCCAAACTTCAGTTGGACCAATGGATTAAATAAAGACCAAAAGGAGGGCCCCCAAATCAAAAAAATGTAAACAAATATCTGTTAAGTCTCTAAAGATAAGGAGGCTTTTATAGCTTATATTCATGAAACTTGCATAGCTTATATTTGATGGAAGGACTCATAAAGAATACAATGGAAGTGTGTATAAAAATGTTAAAATTGCTAAGTTCAAAACTTTACTGAAAATTAAAGTAACAAAAATGGCAACAAATACACCAAATGATTAATTCTTTAATCTACTAAACACTCACAAAGCAATAAAGAAAATAATCACAAACCTATATGGGGAAACAGGAATGGACAGTTTATGAACATAAAATCAATTGCTAATAAGCACATAGGAAAATATATTATATCAAAGGAGACCAAAATAGCATACTCTCATCTGCAAACCAGGAGCAAGTCTCAGATCACACAATGAAGAATAAAAAGTAATTACTGGCAAAATTTCTCTCAGATTGTGAACCCAAAGAATACATTTTCTGTTTCACTTAGTACCCTAACACCAAGCCTCACAATTAGGAAGCTCAGTGCTCTGGAGGATATGCTTACTAGGTTGTCATTTCAAACCACAGTGATCTAATGCTAAAGAAAACAATTTGTGACAGTATGGATGGGTAAATGATTGCATGAATAGATCAGATCATCTTTGAGCCATTTATGACCGTGAAATGCATGCAAATAGAACAGAAGAAAGCAATAATACCAAACTTCAAAATACTCTGAAGGAACAAATCAGGCTAAGATAAAATCATGTCTAGACTTCAACTTCATCAAGAAAAAGAAAGTGGCTTAAGAATAGAAGAGAAAGTTCTGATGTCACAGACAGTGTGACCTCCCATAAACTAAGAGATTGCATAGTCCTTGCTGAAGGCAATTGCAGCACATGAATGAGTATTTAACTAATCGAAGTATCCATCAAAGTGCTATACATTGCAGCAGAAAGGAGAAAACAACATACAGCCAAGATACTCAGACTACGTCAAAATTCTACAATGAATAATGATGGCTCATACAGTCCCCTTTTCAAATGTGCTCATGCTCAGAATAGGGCAAGTTTGTTACCTAACAGAAGATATGTTGGCAGAACAAGCTAATCTTCTATCCCAAATGGGTGACAGTGAGTTCCAGCTGCTCCACTTCCTGTGCAGCTCCCAGTTTATGATCTGAGAAAGCAGCAGAGGATGATCCAAGTCCTTGAGTCCCTGCACCTACACAAGAGACCCAAAAAAAGGCTCTGGATCCTGGCTTCAGATCAGCTCAGCTCTGACCATTCAGCCATTTAGGCAGTGAACCAGCATATGAAAAGACCTCTTTTCTGTCTCTCCATATCTCTTTGTAAAATCTATCTTTTTTAAAAAGAAAAAAAAAAGAAGATATATTCTGACAAGGAACTCAAAGCTTCTCCCTCATTAGGAATACAGTTGAACAATTAATCTATTACTTGACTCACATTCTCCATAATTTAGGGTATCAAGCCTGGTTCGATATGGTAGATAATGATTAAAGCCATTTTCTAGTAAAAAATTCAACTACATAAATATATCTGCATGTAGACACTGGTTAGGTTGCAATGCCATTTGGTTGGCCAATTTGACCCAGCAAAACCTTTTTTTTTTTGTAATTCTTTTATTTTGATGATTGTTACATAGTTGATTAAGGCACAAAGGGTCAAGGGCTACAGGAAAGTGGGTAAGACCATTGTTTTCACATTATTATTATTATTATTATTTTCCTGTATCTGGGGTAAGGAGGAGATAAAGGGAAAAGCCCCACCCAGCCTCCCACCCATCCAGGGTGCCCAATGTGGGTCATGCTCCAAGGATCCTGCTCAAGTGGTTTTGACAGTTCAACAGTTCTGAATTGCTGCCAATCTCACCATTCCAAGAGTGATGATGTATCTCCAGAATCCACTGGCTGACATAATCCACCTTAGAGTGTCTGTTTTCCCAGATTTTCACTGCCAATACATAGCTAGGATAAGTGATCTATTTGTTCTGCTCTCCATCCTCTGTTGTGGTACTGGGTATCCTCAACAGGTTCCTATGAACTGCCATATCCTCCATGTGCACCTGGATATGTTGTCCACTGCTCTGTCTGAGCCTCTGAGGAGGCTCAGCTGTGACACATGCACTCCATGGTCAGACCATGAAACCTGCACTTCTCTTCATGGTTGGGGTTCTGAGTCCGGCAGTTCATGTTCAGAGGATCCCCAAAGACACTTCTTCTGAGGTGATCCCAGATCTGAATCTTGTGTGTACTTGCCAGTACAGGGTCCAGTACAGTCCGTCGCTACAATCAGCTTATGCACATGCTGGTGGTTGCAATTGCTGGGTCAGTTCTGTTTCCATTCCTGTCTTCTACACAAACCAATGTTATTGCTGTCCAGCCTGATTCTGCCCACCACACACTCGTCCCTCACACAAACCAGTGGGAGCTGCAGCCTAGTTGGAGTGACCCACAATAACCCCCAGCAGTCCCACCCCCTGTCCTGGTTCCCATGGTTCCCAGAATGTACAGCAGACTGGTCCAGTCTGTCCCATACATCCTATTCAGCTTCATACATATCAATGTGCATTGAAGCATACTTCAAACCAACCAGTCCCACTATCCAGCCCACACACATGCTGTTGGGTGTCATTCTGTCTAGCCATCGCTGCCCCAGTCCTGCTTCTCATGCTCACCAGAGGGAGTGGTAAACCAAGAGGGAGGTGCCCACTAGTCTCCTACTAGGCCAATCCTACTCCAGATCATGCATTCTCCAAGTGGTTCTGCAGTTTAACTTGACAGAATTAGTCCTCAATGCTAGCATCTGCCCGCTGTTGCTGTGGCAAAGCCCAACCAACCCTCATCCACTCTGATATATGCTTGCACTAGTCAGAACAGTTGACTCAGCCTGGCTTTTCCCTGACCCTGCCTGGTCTGGTCTTCCCGCCATTCTGACTCTCCAGTTGGAGTGGTGGTCCAGCAGAGGAGGCACCCACATTCCCTCTACTGGCTTTGCCTCCTCCCTCCCAAGTTCTCATGAGTGCTGGTTGGGCACTGTGGTCTAGTCTGTCATGGCCCCCCTCACCTCAGCATTTGCCAGTGGGTGCTGTATCCTGGCCTGGCCCGACCCTCACCCAATTCCAGCTGATGCTGGTGAGGGTTACAGCCTAGCCCAGCCCAGCAGGCACCCAATCCCAGCTGTAATGTGCACTGAACCTGGCCTGACCCACACTCTGTTCTGGTGCTCAGATTCTCCAGCAAGTGATGTGAACTGGTTCAACCTGGTCCGCTCCTGACCTACGCCAAATGTATGCTGGTGGGTACCTTTCCCTGGCCTGTTCTGGGCTGCTCCTTATTATGGTTCTTGCACTCACCTTCAGGAACTATATCCTGACAGAGGAGTTTCCCAAGCTCTTCCATCAGAGCCTCTCCCAATACCAGATTTCACACATACCGGTGGGTCTATGGACCAGCCCTACTTAGTCCATCTCCGGTCCTGGCAGGTACAGTGGTCTTTTCTGACTGGCCTTCAACGCATTCCTCTTCTTACTGTTGTATGTTTCAGCCCAGCTAAGGCTCATCCATACCCAGACACAGTTCATGCATGGCGCCATAGGGGCAGGGACCTAGCCTAGTCCATCCTACATCTACCCTGGTCCTCCAGAGCACCAGATTGTGCTCGAGACAGTAAAATCTTTTAACAGAGAGCATAGACATTGTTGATTGATCCATTCAGGCAGGAACTGTTCTAATGTCAATTACCAACCTAACCAATCCAAATGATCACTGCTACCTAAATATTTCTCAAATACCACTGCATCATACACCAGTTCTGGTACTTTCTTCCTTCATGGCTATGGTACATTTATACTCCAGGTCTTTTAATTCCCATTCCCTTACTTTTAAAACATCCACTCTATGTGACCAAAGAGCCTACCAAACGACCCCAGCTTTCATTCGTACTTTACAACATATTTAAAACCTTCCCCTAATGATGTCCGCCCAGCCATTTTTGATATTTGGATTCACAGAACATATTAAATAAGCCTAGAAAAATTCTTTCATCCATACACAAGCCATCTGCCATGCAATTGCCGTCTCTCTCATCCTTGAGTCAACAGCTACTTTTACAGCAGCTCTGGCATCCATTCCAGCTTTCATCATTTGTCAACAAGACTAGTCCAGGTTCTGATGATCCTGCATTAGGAAGCCAATGTGTAGCAGAGAGCTGTTCTATTGCTAAGGTTAAATCCTGGCCCACCTGAGAATACAGAATAGAAACTCACTAGCCATTAGTAATGTTGAATAAATAAACACAGAGAAATTTCTGTGTAGTTCTGGCTAAGGAAGTAGCCAAAAAATGTGTGATTTACTAGTGTCTATGCCTTTACAGGATCCAAATTTATCCTCACAAGGTGACTTCAGGGCTGAATCCTCCAGGGATAGGCATTTGGTCCAGTATTTAGAAGAACCACATCCCACATCAAAGTGCTTGGGTTCCAATTCCAGGTATCACTCTTGACTACAGCTCCCTGCTAATGCAGGCACTAGATACAGTGGTGCTGGCTCATATAATTGAGTCTCTACTCCCTAACATGAGCTCCTGACTTTGACCTAAGGTCATTGTAAAGATGTGTGGAGTGAACCAATAGACAGTTTATGTCATACGTGTGTGTGTGTGTGTGTGTGTTGACTATGTGTACAGTCACTTAATCATAGACAGACATTCTGAGAGATGTGTCATTTTGTGATTTCATCATTGTGCAAACATCACAGAATGTCCTTACCCAGACCCCAGTGGTAGGGGTCAACCATTTCACATCCTGTCTTTAGGCAAGCAAACAAGGTGGTCAACACATGCTACTGCTGCTATATAACTAGGTACATTTTTACAGTAAACATTTTTCATAAGTTGGAGCACAATAATAAGTGCATTACAGCAAATTCAAAAACTGGAAATGCACGTATTCAGGCCACGATTGTGGCATAGTTGCTGAATCTGCCACCTGAAATATCGATATCCTATCATATGGGCACAGGTTTGGGTCTCAGCTAGTCCACTCCACATTCAGCTTCCTGCTAATGGCCTGGGGAAAGCAGCAGAACATGGTCCAAAGGCTTGGGTCCCAGTCACCCACATGGACGGCCTGGAAAAGGTCCTGGCTTATGGCTTTAGCTTCGCTGAGCCCTGGACATTGTGGCCATTTCAGGAGTTAACAACAAACAGAAGACCCTCTTTGTGTCTCTCCTTCTCTCTATGTGATTCTTTTTTTAAAAAAAAAAAGATTTTTTTTTTTTATTATGAAGTCAGATATACAGAGAGGAGGAGAGACAGAGAGGAAGATCTTCCATCCGATGATTCATTCCTCAAGTGACTGCAACAGCCAGTGCTGCGCCGATCTGAAGCCAGGAATCAGGAACCTCATCCGGGTCTCCCACATGGGTGCAGGATCCCAATGCACTGGGCCGTCCTCGACTGCTTTCCCAGGCCACAAGCAGGGAGCTGGATGGGAAGTGGAGCTGCCGGGATTAGAACCGGCACCCATATGGGATCCCGGGGTTTTCAAGGCGAGGACTTTAGCCTCTAGGCCACGCCGCCGGGCCCTATGAAATTCTTTAAATAAATATTTTTTAAGAAACAACTAGCATAGTAATTGGTTCTGAGCAAGGACTATATACTGCACGTAACTGTTGATGCAACACTTCAACATGACAAACACACAGTAGTTCCGTTTGCAGTGAACAATGCAATGTGCTGTGATATCAGGATGCCTGCCTCCAATTGGGATTATCATTGTATAGGTAGTGTGTCATCAAACAAGTTATTATTAGATTGCACATGACTGCATAAATAAAAAGTCATGGTTTCGTCTATAATTTCGCTTGCTTACTCTCTCTGTTCTTTTTCTCTAATTTATCTGACTGACCAAGTTTTCAATAGTCGCCCTTGTTGACAGTCTGGAATTTTTTGAGAACACTTGGTTTTTTCCATACCTCAAGTCCTGTACTCTTGTTTGAGTCTCCAACTCATTATGAGAAGGAAGGACCCTAATTCTGTTACCCTCAAAGTACAAGAGAAACACCAAAGAAACCTTTCTATTTCTTGCCAGTGCACATGTGAACTAAATCTCATTCTTTGTCAAAACTGTTCAGGGACTCGATGTTGGATGACTTTGGTCTGACGCTGGCTCCACTCAAACTCACCCTGCCACCCTGCTGGATAATCAGATGGAAAGGCTCCTGTTCACTTACTGATCTGTGAAACTCTGCCTCCTGGGCAACAGCATCAGTTTAAAAAAATAATAATATAAGTATCTAATACATGTACTATCAAGGAGATCAACATATCTGCAGCTATGTTCAATAATTGTAGTTTCATTATCATTTCTATTCAGAGATGCTTGTTACCAATCAGCTCTTTTAATGTGTCTGATACTCACTGTAAGAGTTATTGTAGTTGAAGAAAATGGCAGAAAACAAAATGCAGAAGTTTCTTTAAAAACTCATATCTGTAACAATTTTTTTCAAAGTTTTTCATCTGTACATATTCCTTTTAGACAGGTTGACCAGTCTGACTCCCCACATTCCACCTCTTCTGCTACTCCTTCCTCTACATTGCTATATTCTAAAATCCCTTAGAGACATCCCATTAGGTTAATAATTTGGAGACAAAAATGTCTGTTGCATTTTATTTGTTTTCCCCTAATTTGATAAATTGGCAGGTATCATTTGGCTTGTCCCTAAAGTATTTAGCATTAGATTTCTTTCCTTACCAAGAAACTAGCATATACAGTAATTCTTCTCTACTGTATATAAATTCCAAATGCTATCTTAGCAGAATTATGAAATAAAAATGAATGCTTTTTTAAAGCGTTTATGGAGACTGGGGAATAAGTGATAGAATTTTCTTATATTTCTTGTATATGCAGATAACAGATACATTTAATGCAAGAAGGAAATAGAATTTTAATAGAATTTTTAACTAAAGATCTTGAAACAAAACTAGACATACATTTTAATTGAATTTCTGGCTCAAATTACAGCAAACCATTATAAATCATTAGGAATCAGTTTTAAAACTGCTTTCACTTTTCTCCGTATTACAAACACAGAGGTAAGGTTTTACAGCTTCAGATAAGTGTTAATAAATTACCCGAATTTCAAAATTAATGGCTGCCCGGCTGCTTTGGGGAGATATCATTGTGTTTCATGAATATTTTGATTTTGTGATTAGATCAAAATGCACTGAATTCCTAAACAGTCATAACCAAGGTCTGCTGATCATAAACTGTTCTTTTTTAATAAATTATATTCCTCACAAATCTGCTGATATGGAATAATTAGAAATTGGTTGCCTGCATTTACTGTAATATTTGCATGACTTTAGATCTCCACCTACTGATCTGGAGGCTGGCAGGAAATGTACATTTTGTACATTTCTAAATATACCTTGCCTGCAGAGATAATGGTTTATATTGTGATGGTAAGAAGGTTTTTATTTGCAAAAAACAAAGAGGTGTCACTTGCCAGTTCTGGAAAACATTGATTAGGCAGTGTATGTCATTCCTATTCAGAACTTATTATTTACAGCTTTCTTGTTTCCTTTCCTTTGCAGATGATAAAGATCTGTATCTTGTAAACTGCTTAAGAATTGTCTATTCTGTCCTTTTAGGGAGTCTTAAAACGCATTTTATGGAACATAAGCATCTGAAACTAAAGCAAACTGAGTAGAATACAGGATCCCTTTTGTCATATAATCTCCAAGGGAATCTATAAAATAAATGCGTGTGGGGAGTCTCCAATGTAAACTTGCCCTTTGCTGTGTATAAAACAAGCATCTAGATTTGAACCTGTATAAATAACACCATGCAATCTGAAAATTAGGCGCAGTCAACGTGGAGAAACCCCTGATTGCCGACACTTAAGACCTTTCAGGGTTATTGTTCATGATGGTCTTTTACAAAATGGAGTGACTCCGGGAGTTAAAATGTTCTGTTTCAAAACACATCAATAAAGTACTATTTACAGGGCTTGATGGGAGAAGAGTTTTCAACATAGGATCAAGACTCTTTGATAAAGTCTAGACAAATTCAGGAGAAGGGTATGTGACTCTATTGTTGCTTCTCACCATCTAAAGGTACACTGGGAAACATTTCTTTTGTACCTCCAGTTTTTTTCGGAGCCTTCACAAGCAAGGGTAATGAACTCCAGACATCTCTACACCTGTGAGTTTTACCATGATGCAGGGATATGGATCCGTGAGTTTTCCAAGTTGACACTGAGCTCAACCTCATTCAATGCACTTGGCATTTTCTCAAAGAGCTTTAAGGACTGGCTGGTGATAAGTGCTCACTGAAGATTTCCTGCAATTCCTCTACTAACCACAAACTCAAGGGGAGGTAAAAGGGATGGTTAGATTCAAATGCTTAAATGTCCCTAGAGACGATTTCAATGAGCAATATCCATCCTTTTTATTAATAAAAATATTAATGTAGAAAAAAACACAAATATCCATTTGCCTGTAGGGAAAGAAAGCATGGGATAACACTCACATTGATGATTAGGAAACCAATCTTACCATGGCATAACATATGAGCAAATATATTTAAGAATCTACACCCAAAAATCCTGATTAGAATTCCTAACAGTGAATTAACTAATTATCTACCTCCTGATGCTGTCATGTGGATTAAATGAGAAACTACATGACATGTTTGGGTGCCTGAAATAGAGTAAACAGTAAATATCAATGGACTTACAAACACATGGAAATGCAAAGGACTATACAGAGACAAACTTTCAGCATGGATATCTCTGTTGTTTTTATCAGACTTCCTTGGCTTAGTCATTCTATTTTCAGCCATTTGTAGTTAGAACATAAATCTTTCATGCCAATGTTTGATGTGAAAAAAAATCAGATAAGAATACACTTGTTACTCAAAAGAGAGAGCATCTATATTAGCAATGTACACAAATATGATCAATCCACTTACATTTATTGGGAACCTCTTATGTATCAGGTACTATGCTAGACTCTCATTAATACAGTGATAAGTAGGTCCAGAAACCCACCTCAAGAAACTAAGCCTTTTTGACAGGCACAAGTTGCGTGTGCAGTAATAGTTCATCGTGATCAGCTCTGTAATAGAAATTTATGAATTATGAGGGTACTTTAAAAGTCCATAGCAAATGGATTCAAATGTTTGAAGTCCATGCATAGATTTTTTAAAAGATTTATTTATTTTTAGCACAAAGTCACATATACAGAGAGGAGGAGAGACAGAGAGGATGATCTTCCATTTGATGATTCATTCCCCAAATGACCGCAATGGCTACAACTGAGCCAATCCGAAGTCATGAGCCAGGAACTTCCTCCAGGTCTCCCACGCAAGTACAGGATCTCAAGGTTTTGGATCATCCTCCACTGCTTTCCCAGGCCACAAGCAGGAACCTGGATGGGAAGCAGGGCTGCCATTGACCCCACTGATTTCTTGCATTTTTTTAGCCTGAAGTTCAAAATTATTTCACAAATACATTTTATATCATAATGTAATACCTTGTGGACAAGAGCATACATTCTAAATCTTGATTTCCCATGTTTAAACCCAGATTGTGCAATTCAGCTGTGTGACCCTAGGCATGTTACTTAGCTTGTCTGTGCTTCAGTTTCCTAATGGAGATAAAAATTGATTTCTTTATAATTGAATTAATGGCTAAGGCCATTAATTTTAAATAAAGTATTCACTAAAATGCCTGCATTCAAACAAATGAAGCTAAAATTGTTTTGGCTATGATTATTTTGTATGAAGAATCCATAGTGCATCATCTTAATTCTCACAACCAACTTAACAAGTGCTCTATTCTCACCTGATAAATTGGGAGACAGGGACCAAAAAGCTGAAGTTTCCCACAGTTCCACAGCTGTGAACGGGATTTAGGTTTAGGCTTTCTCCCCCTAGTTTAGTGTCTTTTTCATACCTCTGAAATGCTAGAAACAGAAGAGTGCATTGAGGAAAGTATGTGGGCTTGGTGGCCAGGCAGATGGTGGAATATCCCATGTTGTCCAATTTCTGGTCACAGAGGGCTTTACGCTGAGCCCCTACAAGATAGTCCTATTTGATAAGGTTATAATAATAATGGGAAAAAAAGGCTGCGTGAAAATGACTCATTTGACTCTGTTAGATAGCCCATAATCAGCGCATGTGAATTTTCCTTCTTTCACATTTCCTTTTTTTAAGATGTATTTATTTTTATCGCAAAGACAGATTTACAGAGAGAAAGAGAGACATAGAGAAAGATCTTCCATCTGCTGGTTTACTTCCCAAATGACCACAACAAGAGCTGAGCTGATCTGAAGCCATGAGCAAGGAGCCTCTTCTGGGTCTCCCACGCAGATGCAGGGTTCCAAGGCTTTGGGCCATCCTTGACTGTTTTTCCAGGCCACAAGCAGGAACCTGAATGGGAAACAGAGAAACCAGGACACAAACCAGCCCCTGTATGGGATGCCAGCGCTTGAAGGCAAAGGATTAGCCAATTAAGCCATCCTGCCTGCTCCCACATTTCTCTTACCAGC
Organism: Ochotona princeps; assembly: GCF_030435755.1. NCBI lineage: Eukaryota > Metazoa > Chordata > Mammalia > Lagomorpha > Ochotonidae > Ochotona > Ochotona princeps. Next base: position 28,887,495 of record NC_080840.1, read on the forward strand.
GAAAGCGTTACCTCCCACCAGTGATCCATACTCAAGAGAACTTGTTCATAAGAATATTACTCAGCCATAAACAGAATGAAATTATCTCTTGAAATAAAATGGATGTACCTGGAAATCATTATACTTAGTGAAATAAAGCAGCACAAAGAATACAAATATATTTTTCTGATGTGCAGTAGTTAAAATAGAATACAAAAAGAATATGAATGAAACTGATAATGATTTGATTATTGTTTATAGCCATTGTCTATATTCTTGTGGAACAGTAGTCTTTCTACATTTTACTTGTTGCAGATTGTGGTTACTAATGCCATAAGCCTGTGTTTATGAAGTAAATTGGAAGTACATTGCTGAAAACTTAAGGGGGAAAAGAGAAAGGCAAAAAGAGGGAAGATTATGGGAGAGAATAGTGTTATCTTCTTAGAAATGCACCTGTTAAATACATAAAATCTGTTCTCTTTATATTAATAAAAATTAAAGAGAATCAGCTTTGAAATGTTTCTTGGTACTTTGCAATGTTAAACAACATAACTGTTATAACTAAGATGTTCTCATTGTTGTAGCATGGGATGAGTAAAAAAGAAAGATTGGTAATAAGTTCCAGAAGAGCTCACACACACACACACATATAACACATATAACACACATATATATATACACATATGTCATGTATATATGACATATATATATGCAATATTAACTATAGTGGTGGAGAAATATCCCATAAGTCCAACCCTTTCTAATAAAAATTGAATATACAGTCTTATATAACTGAACTGAATGTTCACAAGTTAAGGGATTTATATGAACGGAAAAAAATTACTAGAGCTGTAACACAAAGATTTGGACATTGCATATAAATTTCCTGTCTTCTCAAAACAGAAGAATAAATCTTTAAATTCTTGGCAAATTAAGTAACAAAAAGGAAAAGAAAAATAATAGACAGGAAAATGCTTTTTTCGCCAAGAAGAAACTGGTGAAAAAGAACAGTAATCTAATTGCCCTTCCCAAACAGAGAATTACAGGTATTATTATTTGTACTGAGTGAATGAATGGAAATAACACTTCAGAACAGAAGACAATGGGGAGACAAAAATGTTGGGCTTAAACTGTGAAAAAACAGTTTAAACCAAGAAATCCAAAAAATATGGGATATGATAAAAAAAAAAAAAAGTCATCACACCTCGCCGTCTTTCTAGATACTGTTTTCAGGTTGGGGACCCACATCCAAATCATCAACATCGAAATACACGTAATTATTTTCTTGCCTTCCATGATGACTAGCATTTGAGCAGAAAACAAGACGGCTGCACTTTAGCTTGGCTCTGTAGCCACACCTGAGTGGCTCCCGAAACATGGGAGTCAGATGACCATGATATGATATAATGCATTTCATTCAGCTGCATTAATAAAGCTCTGCTTCTCGCTTAAGTTATCATTCACACCTTCAGAAGGGGACAAAATTCTTGCAATGGCTCCACTTTTGAGGCATTTTACTGGAACTGGACACGTTTGTAGAATCATAAGAGGTCAAGGAAATAGCTCATAGACTTTATTCTGAAGTTTTAATCACTGACTTCTTGACATCATGAACTTGACTTACCTGTTTTTATCCGCTACAGTTTAGTAGCTCAAATGCCTTTCAGCTCTACCATGAGCTACTTGAAGATAGTAAAGAAAGCTGTTGACAAAGGGACATGACAACTTCAAAAATCTCCAGATTTTCATAATACACAATTTCCTTTACAAGAATTCATTGAACATCACTGAAGTTGTAAGTAACGTTTCTAGTGCTTCACCCAGTTGGTTGGTGCCCAGTATGTTAGCTATGGTCAGCCTCACAGCACTGGTGACCACATTCTTTATTTTTTTCCACCAACTGAATAACATGTGTGTCCTACTCAAAAAAGTTGACTGCATAAACATAACACACAGAGAAAGTTGTAAATGACTCCTTTATCACTGTAAGGTGATTGCTATGACATTGGGGAGGTTATTATTAGGAAATAATATAACAAAACCACCAAATTATGTTTCATGTACCTAATAGCCAAGAAACTAGAATGCACAGAGCAAATGGGAAGCTTCCCATTATAAACTGACATCAGAAAGAAAAAATGCAGAGGCATTTCCTCATTGAGGACCATCAATACACAGTTAAAAAGTGAAAAATACACTGCATCTTCCTCATACACACTGGAGCTTTCTCAGAACTACACATCAGATTAACGTCAAAAGCATGGTACCTAACCTTCTCTGCATTGACTACAGATTCTTAGTACTACAGTATCCATTGCATTTACTCAAATGATGGCTGGAAAGAATGAATACATGACTGGGACTGCATTCTCTCTCTCTCTTTCTCTCGCTCTCTTGCTCTCTCTCTGTTTCAAATACATGAAACTTTAAAATTTGCAAACTTTTAGGCCTTTATGGATGATTTTTCAATATTTTCATATATCAAGTAACTGCCAGTCACTCATCTAGACATTATAAATCTATGTTAAAATGAACCAATCCAGAGTTTATTTGTAGTTCAATATAGGGCAGAAACATATTTTAAAAACCCAAACCAGAGGACACAAAAGAAAGAGTCAAAAATATTACATAACATTCAGTCTTACCCATTATTAATGAAAGCTTCTACGCTAAAACAAGCTCTTTTCATATGCTCAAAGCAATAATTCACAAAGCCATGATTTAAAGATGCTTTTAAGGGTTTGTAAGAATCATGATAGAATCCCATTTTCCATAGGGCTACAGGCAAAATGTTAGAAGTTTGAACTGCTCAGCTTATCAGATGTGGTACATCTTTCCTAGTCCCAGTGTTGTTAATCAAGATAGATGGCAGACTAGTTAATGCTGCTGTTAGTAAGACCGTGGCAAAGATTAGAAGGTTATCAAACAGATATAAACAAGAGTTCTAGGATTCCTATCTAACATATGAAATTAACAACTAATAGGTATCTTTCTTTGATAGCTGATTTGATTGAATGCATGTGGATAAAAGTCAACAAGTGAACAACTTGATTGTCTGCTGAATTAATCGAATGGAAGGACTTTAAATGGTTCTGAAAGCTAATTTAATTCAGAAACCTCTGCGAGGTTCCAGCTCTTTTGTGAAACTGGTGAATCAAATGTTGGCAATTCATTCAGAATAAAAATGTGAGCATTAGCTTTCTCTGTTCTTGGAATAAATAAAACATATTTGGAAATGTTTTTCAAGGAGGGGACACTAAACGTATGAGTATGTTCATATTACCCTCTAAATAAACACTGGAAAATAGAATCAAATAGAGTAGCCCTTTATTATTTTGAAGCTTACAGTCATTTCCATCTCAGTCTCTCTTACATTTGTCATCTCGGACATTTTCATTTGTTTGCATTTCTTTCCCTCACAATTAAAATTTCTCTTTTCTAGGCCCATTTAAATTTCAACTGCCAATACAGATGGGCTGTTTGCACCCTTGGTGGGCATTTCTCAGCCTCTGCTATGGTATTAACTAAAAACACGTATGCTAGGACAAACTATGGGCTCAAATCACCTTATCATTAACCTGCTACCATCCTGTTTCTGCTTCCCTCAGGAAATTCATTTGTTCTTCCTTAACCTATGTATGGACAGATCTTATTAATGCCTCAAATTTCTCTTCCTCAGGAAACTTTCCCAGCTTTCCACTCCCCAACTTCTCCTTCCCAAAGATTCAATCATTCTCCTTTTCTTCCACCACACCACTACACTAAGCAGGCAAACAATGGTTTCCTATCTTTCCTATGACATCCTATGTCAACCCATGAGGATGGAAGCCAAGTGGATCTCAGAACATAAGGTTCAGCAAGGGAGCTCAGTAAACAGTGTGCTGACCAATTGACATTAGCAGACAAAAAAGGAAAAAAAAAGCCCTGGATCATTTCTGAAACAACTCAAACTCAAAACTAAACTACTAAACTCGTATTGCAGTCTGGTAGGACTCACTGGACCCTCATGCAAAAAACATGCTCAGAGTCAGGTGTAAGGGCAGATGTTTGGGCACAGCAGTTTAAATTGCCATGTGGGATTCCCATATTCCCTGCAGGAGACCTTGGTTTGACTTCTGGCTACCCATTTTCTAGCAAGCTTCCTGTTGATGCACATCCTGGGGAGCAGCAAATCGTGGCCCATGTACTCTAGTCTGGAGCTTCTTCTGGGTCTCGTATATGGGTGTAGGATCCTAAGGTCTTGGACCATTCGCTGCTGCTTTCCCAGGCCATAGGCAGAAAGCTGGATGAAGAAAGGAATAGGCAGAACTCCAACCACATACTCTCATATGGACTGCAGGTATTCTGAAATGTGTCTTAACCACCGAGCCAATTACCACCTGCGAGCAACTTTGAAAAAGGGCCATTTGCTTTGCTAAAAGAATTTATATATATATATATATATATATATATATATATATATATATATGTATATATATATATATAAAAATTTATGGCAACATTCTTTTGTACAGCAAATCCATTGACTATTTGAATTATGTGCCAATTTAAGAGATTTTGAGTTTTACATGTGTGGTTTACAATAAAAGACCATGTTTTATGCTGAAAGGCATACAAATTGGTCTTTTGAGTTTTCAGCTGACTTCTAGATTAGTTTTTAATGTGATTTGGATATTGGACTGGATTTTCTTTTGTTAATTCGATTTTTTGCTCTAAGACTCTAAAGTTTTGATAAACACTTTTAAAATCTTTATAGAGCCAGCACAGGTTAATTCTCTACCCTGTGACACTGGCATATCATACAGGCACTGCCTGGTGTCTTGGCTGCTCCACTTTCAATCCAACTCCCTGCTTGCATCTAGGAAAGCAGAAGCGGTGGCCCAAGTCTTTGGAACCCTGCATCCTCATGAAGAGGCTTCTGGTTTCAGATAAGCTCAGCTCCAGCCTCTGTGATCGTTTGGGCCATGCAGCAGATGGAAGTTCTTTCTCTGTCTCTCTCTATAAAATCTGCCTGCCAAATGATGTTTCAAGTACTTTGGTTCTTACCACTCAGGCCAGTGTTTAAAGCTAACTTCAGAGGGGAATTTTAACCTGGCTCAACTCTGGCTATTGTGCAGTCTTTCTGTCTTTCTGTCTTTCTATGTGTGTGTTTCTACTGTTTTTCAAATGAAATAAAAATGTATTAGTTAAACCTTTTAATGATTTTTGAATTATTCAATGTACTCAAAGCAATTTAAACCTGACTTGGGTTATGTATAGTATAATATTTACTACGTAACTATCAAATTAAAATATTTACTGTAAAAATACTGTAAAATTTACAAAGTGGTATTAGTTAAGGTGTGATATTTTTGTATGCTGTAACATGGTTACTTCCACCATAGAAACTCACCCGATAACTTTCCTAAGAATAATAAATTTAAAACTTCAGTATTAATGCTACTAAAGTAGAATTTCCCAAAGTGCAGGTGATTCTCTGAGCCAAGACCATGACAAATCAATCTTTCTGATCTTTTTTTTCTGTATCAGTGTTTTCACACTTGCTGTAACTTACCAAACCTGCTGTATTTTGTTCCAGACCAGTTAGACCTATTGAAATCCATCAACCTAAATCTCTGCTTTTGCAATAGCAGTTGTTTTTGTTTGTTTTCACTGAACACTTACACTGTGTCCCTCACTAAAGTATTTTATTTACATTTGTTTTGAACAGTATTGATCATTTACAATGTCTCAATAGAGAATAAAACACTATTCCTGTTTTGCCAATAAAAACCTGAAGCAGGTAATCAAATGCTGTTATGTTCACATATCTTTTTTTAAGATGTATTTATTTTTATTGCAAAGTCAGATATACAGAAAGAGAGAGAGAGACAGAGAGAAAGATTTTCCAACTGATGATTCACTCCCCAGGTGACCGCAACATTAGAGCTGAGCCAATCCGAAGCCAGGAGCCAAGAGTCTCTTCTGGGTCACCCACGGGGGCGCAGGGTCCCAAGGCTTTGGGCCGTCCTCGATTGCCTTCCCAGGCCACAAGCAGGGAGCTGGATGGGAAGCAGGGCTGCCAGAATTAGAATCAGCCCCCATATGGGATGCCAGCGCTTGCAAGGTGAGAATTTTAACCGTTAGGCTATCGCGGCAGACCCACATTCACATTTCTAATAAATGGACGATCCTGGATTTAATTGCACTTCATTTGACTGCTAGGTTGTACTGAATACAAATGATTATCCATTACTTTTATGATCATTTGCCACTAAAATCAAAATCATATGAGCTTTGAACAAGATACCCTACTTCCTTGGAGCTGCAGGGCTGCTGAAGAGCATCTAAAAAGTTCTCTGTGAAGAGAACTAACTACCACATGCTTCAGACAGGCTAGAAACCCAGTGGGAAGGCACTGCTTGGCCCTCCAGTTTTGAAAGACAAAGTTCCACTGAATAAAACCTTCACTTTTTATATGTGTGTGGAAGTGATTAGTCATTTAATACTGGAAGCTCTACCTGGAACACATTTCTTAATACATTTTTTTCACATGCATGATGTCTTTCCACAATTTATTGCCACATTTTATTAAACTCTTGTTACCTAGCGTGTAATTGGAATCATCGCTGATACATGAAACACGAGTATACAAATCTGAAGCAGAGTGGAGGCAGGTCAAAGAAACAGCAGCAAAGCTAAATTTTAAAATGGGGAAAAGACATAACCAACGTGATAAAGTGCTGCACCCCTTTTTGGCCTGGGGCAATTGTCCCCCAGAAAAATCTGCTTACACTCGGCACCCACATAGACTTGGCCCCCTGTGACTAAGAAACAGTGGGGCAAAACATTAAAAACAGAGCAGAGTTTGCAGGGTAAACACATAGACAAATTTAGCACAATAGATGCCTTTACATCTTTGGGCTCTTCAAAAATAGAAATTCAACCAGTGTTGAGTAGAAATTTAGCTTCACTTTCTACTTTATAAGGTTTGTTTGGTTTCACTCAATGTCCTGGGACCTTAGTTCATAGTCTCTGGCTTGTTTGTTTGTTCCAAAATCTAACTATGCCTATTTTTGTCATCATTTCTTTTTCAAAGGTTAGCACAGTGTATAGTGAGTCTAAGTCCAAAAGCAATGTGTTTTATGAATGAAATAAGAGATAAATAATAAAGCCGCCAGTGGGATTTTTAAAAATATATTAAACAAAAACATTAGGAAGCTTGTTAGGATTCTATGGAATCTTTCACAAACAAAATTATATCCTCAGCTCTTTTGAAATAACTGTCTTTTTTAGCGTTAGCCTTTCAGAATGTTTTTCTGAATTCTGCATCTCCCTTCTTTCATCTCAAGATTACAGCCTTATTTCCAGAACTTTCTATTTCCAGGTATATATTTAAGGGTCACACTAGAAATTTCACAGTAATAAACTGTTTAACTGTGGACTGAAAATATTATTTATTTGAAGAAGCAAAGAACAACAAAAATAGGAAATGATAGCTTCCTAACAATTCCTATCAGTCACGGACTACATTCCTCTTTGCTGATCACCATGTATATTATCATCAATGACACCGCAATTATTAGCCATTATCCATTGCTGGAGTATGGCTAGTTGAATATAAATTAGTATTAATTCTTATTGCCAATTGCCATCTAGATATATATCAAGATATGTAATTGAAACTTCTTGTTTGATTGAGGTTTTATAGTATTTTTAAACATTCTGAGTCTAAAACACAGTTTCTTGAAGAAACACATAAAATGTGGAAATTCTAAGTTTAAAATGTTTTAAAATGCTTTTACTTCCATCTCCATCAATAAGCATTATTATTTGGTTACAACAAAATATAGTAACACATATGTAAGAACAAGCAGGAGAATCTCTTTCTTCCGTTCTTCTACAACTTGCCCACACAGAGGGGGATCAGGCCATGAACGACACTTCCGGAAGGGGCTGGTATGCAGCAAGGATGTTCTGGATGCTTAGGCCATGGTGCCGACCACGGGAAACTGAGCCCCTCTCCTCAAGAAGCTCAACATTCCTGCAACTTGGGTAAAGACCAATAAGCAAACGACACGTATCTAAGGAAGACAAAGTAGGGTAGACAGGAAGTGCTTCTGGAAGCTGCAGCCAGTGGAAGATTGGAAGGTCTTTCTGAGGAGGCGGCCATTGTGTTGAGATCTAGGTCTCAGGAAAGAGTAATTCAAGCAAAGTGAATGTTAATGGGGTCGGGCCATACGGAGAGGAGGGGTGGGAAGTATCTGTGGGGCAAAGGGAAGTCCAGTCTTTCTAAAATGTTCATTATAGACACAACAGAGAAAAAGGAAAATCATGAGTTAGAGAAGAGCCAGATTAAACAGGATCTTTTTGAAGTTTAGATTTTATTTTGATTGCCGTGGGAAGACTTTAGAGGGTTTTGAACAGGACGGTGAAGGAGTCTGATTTATGGTCTAAGAAGTTCTCCACTGCAAGGTGATGGGCTTTATGAGGACAAGAGGCGCTGCACGGGCTGGCCAGGGGCCTGTCACAGCTGTCCAGGCCGGAAGTGATGGTGGCTTGAAGTCAATCTGTAGCAGTGAAGATTGGCCATGGCAAGCAGCAGGACTCATCAGTACAAGGCTAGGACTTCCTGCCAATCAGACATGATGAATGTAGACAGGTGAGAATCAATTCTTGGCTAACTCCTACTGACAGGTGGCCTGTTTCCATTAAACATTCTTGTCACACGTGGCCCTTTATAACCTGTGTGATTGTTTTCTGATACCTTCAGTATTGATCAAAAAAGCCACTGAGGGCTTTGTATCAGATGCTTTACAAAAAGAATCTCAACACCCCTTTATAGAATGAGCATATATTCTCATTAGCCTCATTTTATAGATACGGAAACAGAAGTAGTGATATAGGGGTTTATTCAAACCCACACAGCTAATAAGTGTTATACAAGAAATAAATCAAAGCCAGGCCAATGTGACATTAAAGCCTTGTCCTTATCCATTATGGAGTACATCTGACAAATGTGCTCATACTTTTTCAACCAATTTCCCTTGTTGTACATTCAGTTTGTTTTCAGATCATTCATGCTAAAAAATAATGTCACAATGAACATTATTATGCATACAGTGTAGACTTTTTGTGATTATCTATTCCATGTAAATTTCTTGAAGCTACATTGGTACAATGCATTCCAAAAACTTCTAGGACTTTTGATACAAAATTGGAATACTTTCCAATTTTCCCAATTTGAAAGCCTTACCAGGAGTGAGTGCAAACACTTCATAATCATCATTCTTTTCACAATCATTTATTTTACATTCATGTGTTAGATTTGGACTATTATCACGCTTTTAAAAAAAGAAAAAAGCAAAGCCGGGATGTGAACTCAAGCTAGATGGGAGCAGATGTTTGTTCTCAACCAACATATTAAATATTGTCCTTATTTTTTCAATGTGTTGACTAAGTTAGTTGTTGTATGCCACCCACTGCCACACTTTAGCCAAATGTTCACAAATGATCTGAAATATACGGAATTCTAAGTTAGTAATCATAGTTATTATGATGATTAGTCATTTAATTTATGTGAAGTGATACACAAAACATTTTCACAGAAGCCATAAATTAGTAAGGATTATATCCCTTATTAGTGAAATAAATTTGTCCTTAGGTGCACATGTAACAATTTGAATTAATTTGAGTACAGCTAGTTTCTATAAAAGGTTGAAATATTAGTGGATTGGCACAATAGATGTTTGCATCTTGCTCACATCAAGTTCAAAATCGTTTCTTTATTGCCAAGTGATCTTTTTCTCCAATTTAGCATTCAGGGACCCAGGACTTCCGTGGTGAGAGTTACTTAACTTGCATTTGCAAGATGTCCATGCAAAACCAGCCATGCCAACAAAATGAAGAAAACCACCCATAATCCCTGCCTGTGTGAGAAGAGTTTGGCAAATTCCCTTGACTGTGACTCTGACATGGAGCCACAGCTAACTTCCAGACACAATGTGAACTATAAAAGCTCTCTCTGTCCAGGAGGAAGGAAATTCATGTTTGAAAACCATTGCAGTCCTCACGACAGTCCATTGGAGGCCTTGGTGTCTTGTCCGATCTGTGTGAATTCAGGTCAGACTCCAGCTGCTTAGCCAGTAGCATGAATCTTTTCCATTATTATTTGTTCTCAAAATTCTCTAGGCTAGGCTGCTCTGATGAACTTATAATCCTCTTCTCATAAAAGTCAAGCCATAATAGTAGATATGTGAATATCTATAAACAGTGTGAAAATTCTTTAACCCCATGTAACTAAACACTTTTTAAAGTATATCAAATAGGTAATTGTTTAAAGTAACAGCCAAAGTGCTGAAGGTGTAATAAAACAGATACTCTTATACTTGCTACTGACAATATACATTAATCTAAATTTTTTAGCTGGTACAGACTTGGAGGGGATGGGGTGGAAGAATGATAGCACTGGGAGCTTTTAAAGTTACAAGGTGTATAGTTGCCATTTTTTGTTCTTGTTGTTCTTTAGTTATGAAAACATTTTTTAAAAACCTGGTATTTAAGTCTCAGGATTAATAGTATATTCTAGCTTCACTGTTAATATTTCATAAAGTGTCTCTTAGCTATAGTTTCAGAGCTATTACAAAATGTTTAAATGATGAGTGATGGAAATTCAAAAACTGTTATATTTTGGCTTAAAATCTATGAAGCTGTTTTGGGGAATTTGATAAGGCTTTTTGTAGCCATTTTATAGCAGTTATAGGAGTTCCCTTGAAATGCAGGTGAATTATTCATGCAAAATCAAGTGTACATGCATTTGTATATACTGAATCAATTTTATACATACTATTTATTATTATTTTTCAAATTTGATTAAGCAAATGAGGATGTATCTAAGTTTTCTAATACAGGTTGAGCATCCCTAATGAGAAAACCTGAAATTTGAAGTGCTTCAAAATCTGAAACAGTTTTAGTTCAAACACGATGCCACCAGTGGAAAAGTCCAGTTCAAACACGATGCCACCAGTGGAAAAGTCCAGTTCAAACACGATGCCACCAGTGGAAAAGTCCAGTTCAAACACGATGCCACCAGTGGAAAAGTCCAGTTCAAACACGATGCCACCAGTGGAAAAGTCCATACCTTGAAACTTTGTCTTACGAACAAACTTAAGAAAAAAATACTATGTAAAATTATATCCAGGCAACTTGTGTAAGGTGCATAAGTATTTATAAAAATGTGTATAAATCTCATATTTGCACTTGGGTCTATCACTAAGATGGACCCAGTAATTCTAAATCCAATCGTGTCTGAAATCCAAAGTACTTCTGAGTCTAAGTGGTTCAGAAAATGGTTCTTTGACCTGTCTGATAATTACTCCTTATAATTTGAAAACTTTTGCATTTAAGTTACACACTTATTCACCTTTATAAATAATAGATTTGGGTCTCTATTGGTATGATTGCAATACTCACTTTAAATCGGTCCATACATAATTTTTTAATTATTGAGTTACTTATTTTGATTCATTTCACATTTAATGTGGCATATTTTCAGTAACTCTTCAGAAAAAGAGAAGTGAAACATATTTGTAAATAAACAAATATTTTTATTGGTATTACTTGGACAATATGACAGGACTGTAGCTACATACAAATTTCTTAGGCCACAAATTTCCCCCTTCAAAATTATATAAAGATTTTGCCATATATTCAAATATTTGTTAGAAAAACCATGGCCTACCTGAATTTTCTTCTGTTTTAGGTAATTATTATTATTATTTTTACTTTTGGCCTAAATTTCTGGAAGATTCTTTTACTTTGTAAGCGCTATCCAATGTTTGCTTTAATGTTTTTGCTTTTTTGTGTTTTAGTTAGGGAAAGAGCAGATACATTTTACATTTGTAAGGACTATACCAGATGTTATGAGAATAAGCTGGAAGAGACAAAATTAGAGGACAAAAGGGTAGAGTTGCCAGTTGTTTTCCTAAGCAGAGACATAACTGTGGTAACAGAGAAACTTCAGATGCCCATTAGTGTCAGGGTGGGACCTTTGGGAAAAACAGAATCTGTATTTAGGGTTTATATGGAACATCAAAACGGCCGTGTAAGCCTGCTTTTCTCTGTCTATGCTAGATGAAGCCCGTTTCTAGGAGAACTATGACCAAAACTTCAACCTTGAGTTTCATCTCTTCAGGTTTCTTACAGCAAAGAATCTGTGCCCACTTCCCATTTTATTCATTTCTCAAGTTGAATAAAGGAGCATTTTTTTCTTTTGCTTTCTTTCCCATTTCCAGCCACGCTTGTCCCTAAGTTGTTCTGTCCACTTTTCTTAAACAGCTATCTTATTTTTGCACCTTGAGTTTTTTGATTTTTTTGTTTTGTTTTGTGTTTTTCCTTTCAAGCGTAGCACAGTACTGTGGTTAAATAGTTCAGGTCTTAAAGGTGTCTAGACCTACTTCACTTTTTTACCTAGCCAACTCTGCCAAACATTTTTCAAAATTACTCTGGTTCTACTGATTTATTTTTACTGTGTATGTTGAAAATTGGAAAATTATCTACATAAAATTATTCTTCTTAGCACTCCTCTATGGCCATCCACTAACGAAAATAAACAATACAGCCCAAAATGGAATTTAAAAAAAATGTTTGGAGCATTGCTGCTATATTACTTTTATTTCATCATTTTGTGGAAACTCAAATTCCTTTTTGTCCATTCCCTTCTAACTGCAAATAAATATATGAATACTACATATTATAAACTAAGAGGAAAGGAGCCGAGTAATGTTGATATAAGGTAAGCTTATCATTATAACATGCTGATAGCATGCCATATGCCAGTTGTCCTGAAAAACCTTATTAGAATTAGCAGGGTTAGATTACAAATTTTTCTTATTCTGAATTGCTTCTGCAATTCTGTTCCTAGAAAACATCCCAAACAGAGTGCAAGACTGTGCTTATGCTTCAGATTCCTGCTAATGCACGCCTAGGGATGGAGCAGGAGAGGCTCAGTTATTTGGGTATCTGTCATTCTTGTGGAAGACAGATACCTGAATACGATACCTGGGTTCTCGGCTTCCACCTGGTGCATTCCAACTGCTGTAGGCACTGGCTAATGACCTAGCTGGTTCTGTCTCTCTCTCTCTCTCTCTCTCTCTCTCTCTCTCTCTCTCTTTCTCTCTCTCTTTCCCTTTCTCTTTCTAGATAAATCTATCTCTATCTCTATCTACCTAATTATATTTCGCCCTTCACTCCCTGCCAAGCTCTCTTCTCCTTTCCATTAAAAATTAATAAATAAATGTTAAAATTTTGAGATTTGCTGACACTCTTTGGCTTTCCGGGTTGTGTATTTTCTCACCTTTTACATGTAAATGATTCCAATACCTCACATAATGTGTGCCAAGATTGGAGAAAATCAAAATCCATGCATCTCTGCCAATACTGCCATACTAAAGGGACAGCAACATAGCATCTGCTCATAACCCACTTTTCAAATGCCTTCTATTCCCCATCCCTAAATGTTGGCATCTAATCTAGAACTCTAGTGGTAGGGAAATGTGGTTTCCAGTATACAGACTTCTGGGATACAGAAAGGAAAGAATGTAATACAGATACGAGGGTGTCTATGTGCCAACAGACAACTCAGCACAGGAAACATAACTAGATTTCTGCTCTAAAATCATCAGTGTAGTTTCAGTGATGACGAAATTCTGAAAGAGTACAAAAGGGAAAGTGAGGGGATTATTAGAACAACCCATGCAAGAAAAAATACTTTTACCAGGGTATTAATGGTAGAAGGATTGGTAGTGGTGATATTACTTTTGTTTCCATTTTATTTTATTATTATTTTATGATACAGTTCAATAGTCTTTGGGATTTCACTGACTCCCTCTCCAAATTCCTTCCCCCCAGGCACAGAATTCTCCTATATTATTGTAATAGTATAGCTCTTCATAAACAGTCATAAACTGATCAATGCAGGCATGGACAATGACAGAATCCATCATCCTATTGTCAAGATATATTTAACAGTGTCATTGGGAGTCTGTCTTTGATCTGGAAGTAGAAATGCATGTTACATTGTTTCCTCACATCTGGATATGACAGTCTCCATTACACAGTAGCCATACATCCCCTTAGAAGGAAAAGCGACAAATCAAAATCACCAACAGGAAGGAAAAAAAAAATTTACAATGTCGTGAAGTTTTTGAAGAAATGAAACTGAAAACAAAAACATCAAAATCCAGAGGTGTAGTTTCTGCTGATTTTTGTTGGTGAGATGTGTCTCCTATAGACAACAGATAAATGTGTTTTGTTTTAATCTGGTCTACTAATCTATGATGTTTGATTGATGAATGTAAGCCATTTACATTCAGGGTTAATACAAACAGGTAGCAATTTGGTTCTGTCAAAACTGTCTACAAACTTTTTAAAAATGTATATGAACAAAAACAATCTACCAAAAATTGTTTTGTTTTTAACAAAATGGAAATAGAACTGTGGCATTTCTTTGAATATCTGAAACATATCAATACTAATTGAATTGCCAGTCTTCTAAATGTCAGCCTTTATGCCTCAGATAGATAACAGATGGATAATGGACTCTACTACTATTTACATTGATAAATAAATCTTGAATAATGTTTCAGAATTTTTGTATTTTCTCCTTCAGCGTTAGTAAATATGTAAATATTAGGAAAAAATTCCAAGTGTTTAATTAATCACATTACCTGGGATAGCTACACATTTAATATTTTATAAAACCGAATCCAGTTTTGGAAGACATAAACAAAAACCATTTTGGAAGACATTTCCATTTTCCCTTTAGAAAGGAGAAAAATGATTTTCAAAGATGTTGAGTAACAGCTCTGAGCTGATAGAGCTAGGTTAAGTCTTGGATCCTGTATTCACATAAAAGTCCGGCAGATCTTAAAAGAGTGAGTTCTACTTGTTGTTTCCCTGCTGACTTCATAAGAAAATCGTCTGGACTGTTAAACCTACAGAATCCTAAGCTCAGCCTAAAGCTGAACTTCTAGTTTTCACTAGCATTTCTAAAGAAGATTCCGGGGAATTGATATATTTAAAGAGAGACCAGGTAATTCTTGACACCAACAAATTTGAAAACATCACAGCACTTCTAGAAAGCCTGGGACACAACAGTCAAGATATGGAATCAAATTTTACCACATAGTGAGGATATTAATGTTTAAAAGGCCATTATTCATGTGTATTCATTTATTGTTCCATAACATTTACCCTCTTCCAACAACTTTTGTGTATTCCTAGATGTTTCTGCATTCAAAACAGTGACTTTCTCAATTTCTTTTAAACTGTTTTATTATTTTTTTTATTTAATCACATTGTTCAGAAAATATAAATGTCTGATACTAGAAGAGTACAGGCCATAAATCCTATAGATGGATTTAAATTTAAAGAATGTTTTCAGTAGAAAAAGAAATAAAAAAGATCAATGAAAGTAACCATATCTTCCCATGCAGCTCATGCAATTTTTGTATTAACATAGAGCAAATATTGTACCAAAATTATAACATAAAAGGAAAATGTTCTCCTCAATGTTGAATGACTAAATTGATCAAAGAAACTCTTGTTTTACAAAGAAAAGTAAATCTTTCAACTCCAAATTTACATTTTTTCTTTTCTGGAAAAGAAAATCATGTTTAGACTAAAAAGGATACAATTAATATCAGTAATCCCAGGCAGTATGAAAAAAAAATCATGAAACGATGTTCCAACTTCTAAATAAGTTAAAGTCATTTGTTTTAACCAAAAGACATTTCAGAGATAGAAAAGGAAATGTATTGGTGCTGATGTTTGTTTCTGGGAAAGATTCCAGGATATTTAAGGTATAGAAGGGGACTTCTAAGAGTTTTTGGAAAAAATAAGATTAACACAAAAGTTTATTTTAGTGTGAAAGTCTTTTGAAACAGAAATGTAATGCCAGGTGAACTTTCAAATAGGAGTGTAGAGGAACAGAAATGCAGCCTGCACAAATCATGCACCAGTGAACATGGTGTTAATTCCTGAGCAAGTTTCAACTAAAAATTATAAAGGGATAAACAACAGATAGACAAGTCACTGCGCACAGGATTGGCTTCCTTATTTCACTGAAAACACTTTTTCAATTTCAGAGAATGAGTAGCCTATGAAATCATAAAAGCATGGTAAAAATAGCCTATCTGAACATAGAGTTTTTGACAAATTCTCTCATTAGTCTTGGTGGAAAAGATAAAGAGGTAGTCACTGAATGAAGTGACAACTTTGGTTATATAAATGATCAAAAGTGTGCCAAAAGTATTATTTTTACAAAATCATATATCGTGGATTAAAAATGTAAATGACATGATCACCAAATTGACAGCAGACAAAAAGTTTAGAAGAATATGGAATATTCTTGGGGCCCGGCGACATGCCCTAGCAGCTAAAGTCCTCGCCTTGAACGCGCCTGGATCCCACATGGGCGCCGGTTCTAATCCCAGCAGCTCCATTTCCTATCCAGCTTCCTGCTTGTGGCCTGGGAAAGCAGTTGAGGACAGTCCAAAGCTTTGGGACCCTGCACCCGTGTAGGAGACCTGGAAGAGGTTCCTGGTTCCCGGCATCGGATCGGCGCAGCACCGGCCGTTGTGGTCACTTGGGGAGTGAATGATCGGACAGAAGATCTTCCTCCCTGTCTCTCCTCCTCTCTGTATATCTGACTTTGTAATAAAAATAAATGAATCTTTAAAAAAAAAGAATATGGAATATTCTGATGCCAAAATCAACATGTCAAAAGAATCACATAGTTAATGAATGATGCTAATGAAAAATATGAAATTTAAATATTACAAATATCAAGGTCTTCGTTTGGATCAGGAAGGGTTTTTCAGAGATCCAGACCACTGGTGACAAGAAATAAGGGACTTTAAAGGAAAATCATGAGGAGAAAAGCCATATGGAACCGAACTCACAATATATACAGAGGTGAGCAAAGCATATATATGTATGTGTGTATATGTCTACACATCTATATGTGAAAGCATATGTAAACACACACACACGCACATGTATATGAAAACACCTGCACCTATACCTGCCACCTTGATGACATGGGAGCATAATCTGTGGAAGAAGGTCGTGCCCTTCACTTGGTGCAAATGAGGTGAAACTGTCAGAGGATGCCAGAGATATCATGAACATGCTGGGGACAAAATGAGTCTGTAGATCCACTTCAGCCCGGAAAGCACTCTCATCCTTGCTGAATTCACAATACAAAGTCGTTCTTTCACTCAAACTTCCACATCTCTCACAATTCCTCCAGGGGAACCTGGGAAATGCAAGCCCAACTTAGCTCATTTGCCACTGCACAAGGTCATCACTGTCCAACACGTCTCAGCTTGGCACTGGTACACATCTGCTTTAACAGTTTTAAACCTCTAACTGCACAGCAAAAGTATATTTTCCTCATACAAGTGAGCTGTCCTTCACACAACTGAAAATATACAAGCTCTCACACACACAAAAAAAAGATGCAAAAATGCCTCTATTTAGCTTTGAGTGACTGAATGTCCCACTTGAATATCCTATAAACTAAACTCTGACATATAAGGTTGGCTACTATAAATGAAATTCATAGTTAGCTTTCGGGAATGAGAGAGAGAGAGAAAATGACTGCTTAATAAACATCCAAATACGTTCATTTCTACATAACAAATGATACCCAAAAATAGTGTCCACAAATTCTTCCCAGCTACACTCAAACTAATCCTGTTTGCACTGTAATTTGTCATAGTTATTTGAGTTACAATTATTTGTTTGTGAATCTATTTCCCCCATGTTGGGAGCTTCTTCATGGCAGAAAGTACTTGTCAAGCGTTAAATCCATATAACCGAACAGTGTCTA
Source organism: Ochotona princeps (assembly GCF_030435755.1). NCBI lineage: Eukaryota > Metazoa > Chordata > Mammalia > Lagomorpha > Ochotonidae > Ochotona > Ochotona princeps. The sequence continues at coordinate 28,905,346 of NC_080840.1, forward strand.
ACATGTGTTCCTTACACAACTGATGAGCAATTCCATAATTTGGTCATTCATGGTGACATTCTTACTGTACTTTTCAATGAATAAAACAGGGTCAGCCTAGAGCTTTGGGTAGTTAGTTGTCTAAACAAGACAGGAAATATAAGGAGAAATGGCCAAGATAACAGAAAAATTGAGGACAGAAGAATCGAGTTATCCAGGTCCTGCAAGTGGAAGAACCCTACTACCCAGCTAGCAATAGGGCATCTGTTCCCAAGAGACAATGGAGTCCAGGAGAGGGAAGGGAAAAACAAACAAAGATCTAGGAGCCAGACCACTGAAGTTCTAGTCACAGCACTTGATCTAATTCATTGAATGCCCTTGGAAAATTTATTGGCATCCAGCTTCATTTATATAAATGAAAAACTGAGCCAGAGAATATCTCAGGTCCCTCCCAAGTATAATCTTATTATATCTACTACAGTCTGTTTTCAACTTTCCATTTTTGAAATTTTCTACTAGAAGAATCTGGCAGCAAATTAGAACAACACATTAACGTTCAAACCCTCCAAGTCACTAACAGTTGTCAGGGTTAAAATACACGCTTTGGTTAGATTATCAAATTCTTAGTTTAGAAGTAATAAGATATAGACGATTTTGAATGTTAGGGTAAAGCGGATTCGTTGAATCCACATAGATCCCAATGTACCCTATCCCCACATACACCAAATTTAACAGCACATGCAATACCTGTGGAGCTTGTAGGGGCTACAGGTATGACAAACAGATCCTAGGTGGCCAAAGGGATATCTTAAAGCTCTGCAGAGATGTATTGATCTCTGTGAGGGGTCCCAATATGATTCCTGGTTCTATATTTGCCAAAGGATATTAAAATAAGTAATAAAAAGTACAGAGATGGAGGCCAGCCAAGAACTGAAGACCAGAAGACAAAGCCTGGAAGGACCAGGAATATGAAATTCCTATCACGTATCAGGTTCTGCTCTTCTACAGTAGAATGACACTCTAATGAAGTCAGAAGTGTGACCCCCCCCCCTGTTAAAAACTAATAAATAAAAGTCAAGGAACTTGTTTGGCACAGGGACCATTTTTATGCAGAAAGTAACTAAATTTTTAGTCAGTTTCAGAAACATAATAAAAAAGATGGCAGTGACAAGCCTTGGTAAGGAATCCTTGGGGCACCTCTCGCCCAGAGACCTAATCTGCTGCTGGAGAGACCACCTCCTAAGGATGAGATGTTCCTCTACTGGGCATCAGACTGTCTTCTAAAGCAGTGATAGCCCCTCACAGTGCTACATACGAGCATGGCGATGCAAATTGACAACACAGCACTTGGGCTTTAGCTTTCAATAAAATCAAAGATATCAAAGTCGCCCAGAATTATTTTTAAGGATAAAAAGACCATTTGCCTGGGTGTATGGTGATGGCTAACTCTTATCTGTCTGGACTCGAGTTTTTAAGAGCTTTGGTAGCTCAACACACCCTGAAACATCAGTCACTGTTCTTTTTAAAGTTTGTTTATTTAAGATACAGCGAGAAAGTCAGGCAGAATTCCCATCTCCTGGCTCACTCCCCAAATGCCCACAGTAGGTGGGGCTGCATCACAACTGGAGCTAAGAAACAGAAAATCTAACCCAGGCCCTGCATGTGGATTTCAGAAACACAGGTTCATGCCAGATCTCTTCCAGGGCGGACATTAGCAGGCAGGTAGAATTAGGAATTGGAGCCAGGCTTCAAACACAAGCACTCCAACATGAGATACAGGGGATTTAGCCATTAAGCTAACAACCCACCACCACCAGACACTTTTGATGTGATTGAAGTTCAGGCCCTTACTTGCCCAGCTACTATTATAACCTAGAGACATTTGTGTGTATGCAGTAAGTGGCATATGCATGCAATGCTGTATGGCTGTGATTATATTCATTTTGTTTTTTTATTTTAAAATATTTATTTTACTTATTTGGAAGATAAAGTTGGGGTGGGCAAGGAGAGATACAAATGATTTTCCATCCACTGATTTACACCCCCAGCTGGGGCTTGGTCAAGGCCAAGGGCCAGGAGTTTCATCCAGGTCGCCCATGTGAATGCAGGCACCCTCTGCTGTTTTCTCAGGCGCATGAGCAGGGAAATAGATAAGAAGTGGAGGAACCAAGACTGGAACTGGTGGCCATATGAGATGCCAACATTGCAGGTTACAGCTGAACACATTACACCACAAGGCCCATTATATCCATTTTAGAATTTAAAGTTTGCTCTGACTTTTTATCCACATCATATGAATCTCTGCTTCTGCATAATTGTCCATTAGTCTTAGAAAAGAATAACTAATTGCCTCTCCATAACCAGATAGTGTTTCATCAGACTACTAAAAAACTTTTAATATATAAAGTAAAGCTATCTAAAACTTATATTCAATTTGTAAACATTTTCTGCTATCAAATTTTACCTCTTACACTGTGTCACACAGTACTGCCTATACAAATGATCAAAATAGATAACAAAGTAAAATAACAAATTACATTCTCACCAGATGACCAAGGATATAAAGTTTTAAGACAAAAGGAAAATCCAAGCAGATTTCAAAGGCAGAGAGCAGCTGACAAAGTGAGATTCCCCATCTACTGTCCTATTCCGCAAATGTTAGCAGCATCCAGGACCTGGCCAAGCCAAAGACAGAGAACCTGGAACTCAGTCTGGGTCTTCCGTATGTGTGTCAGGGATCCGACTACTTGAACCATCATTGTTTGCTTCCTAGGGTGTGCACTGGTTGGAAACCAATCTTGAAGTAGATCTGGAATCCAAATGCTTCAACTCTTACATGGGGTGTGGACATTTCAAGGGCATCATCTTAATAGCCAATCTGAAGTGACATGTTTTCTATGAGAAGATAACTGTGCCATTTCTTTCCAGGTCCTCAGCTGAGAAAGACGAAATCTCCTTTCTGGATTCCACCTGAGCTGCAGCCCAAGCTAGCATCCCCTTCTCTCGGTATAAATCAATGGAGAGGCTATGTACCAACAACTACGAGAATTAAAACTCACAAACGTCAAAACCCACAGAAGTCCTAGCGCTGTCAGATGGCAAGAAAAATGAAAAGCACCCCAGCTACTTGCACTCTGGCACTCTCTAATGAGACTAGCTATGTAAAATATTATACACTTCAACCACCAGTGTTATAAACGTCTGCCTTACAAAAGCTGTTCACAAATATGTCCTTTAACAGGCAAAGCTCACCATGAATCTTTCTTGAAGGCAGTGCACATTTTAATGAATGCTAACATGTTTGCAAACATAATGAAAATAGTATTTCCCACAGAGCAGTGTGAGAGCATTTGAATAAAATATCTGCCTTTGGACATGAGTCTCTGCTGATGATCACGGTAGGATCTGTGCTTTATTTGTGGATTAGAAGGCACAGAGCAGTGTGGACATGTGCTTTATGAGAGCTGGCTGAGGGAACTCTCACCCGCTGACATCTGCCCAGATTGCCACTGGTTTTAAATCTCTGCATCTGAATTTTAGAAGCTAAAACTTTGGCACTGCTAAAGAGCCAGGCCTCTAAATGGAAAAGTCTCATGAGGGGATGAAATTCAATACCAGAATTTCAAATATTTTATCATTGTAGAACAGAAACTGACACAAGGCAGGGAATACAATGAAAATGGCTGGCTCACAGGACCCCAACAAACTGAAAAATGGCGGCATTTCAATTATAATGGAGCTACTACACCCTTGGGAAGGATTAACACATGTCTCCTAGGCATTTCGCTTTGATTGGAAGATACCTTCTTCATTTTCAAGAAGCAAGTTCTGGTTTGTGTCTCTCTGATTCCGTGTAAGCCTGTGTGTTTGTTAAATGAATACAGAAATCTGAGGATATATCTTCCTGCTTAAAAGCTGCCTCAGACAGTAGTCCATATTTTTATCTAAATCTTTCCCACTTCAAATTCTTCAGTTGCTGCTATATTAACACAGTGTCCTAGACCTTTCTTCAATAATTGCTCATTCTCCTCTCACAAGGCCCTGCTGCAGAGGTGTGAGCAGACGGTACAACAGAAACAACAATGGACATAGAGAGCTGATTTGGCATCAGAAAACAAAAGATAACTGAATTTAATAAAAGGTCATGAGGATTCACACAAAAAATTTTTTATTAATGCTTAAAGCCTGCCCTCTGAAAAAGCAACTGCCACACACTAAGTCTGAAACTTCAGTGGTTTAACACAATAGGCATTTTTCTGTCATTCACGCAAAATCCAGTTGGCTGGAGTGATAGTGTGAATGGGGGTGGGCTTCATGCAATCCTTCAGGACCCAGAGATACCAGTTATCTCCCATGCACAGTTTCCAAAATGGCTGAGGTTGTCAGCACATAGACAGCAGAAACAGGAAGAAACAACACAGGGTCTCCATATACTGTATCCTTCCTTTTCCCACATCTGTTTGGCCATTTAACAGCCACATTGCCATCCAAAAAGTACAAAAGAGGCTGAGAAACGTAGTCTACTGAAACACTCAGAAGGGTCGAACCACTAGCCAGCCTTTCCTGTATATGATGGATACACAGCAAGCTGGAGTGCTAGCGTCCCATAAGGGCACCAATTCTTGTCCCAGCTGCTCCACTTCCACTCTAGCTCCATGCTAGCACACTGGAAAGGCAGCAGGAAAAGACCCAAGGCCTTGGGTCCCTGTGCCCTCCTGGAAGGCCTAGAGAAAGCTCCTTGCTTCCACCTTCAAAATGGCTCATTTCTGGCCATTGCAACCACTTGAGGAGTGAACCAGGAAATGAAAGATATCTCTCTCCCTCCCTTTCTCTCTCTCTCTCATCTCTTTCTCTTTTCCCCTTCTCTCTTTCTCCCTGCCTCTCCCTCTTGCCTTCTCAGTAACTCCTTTAAGTAAAATAAATATCTTTTTAAAATGTCTAATAAATAAATATTACTGTAATGAATGGCATGTGCATGACTTTGCAGAAGCTAAAGCCAAATAATAGTCAAGGTCACCCCCACTGCTGTTACTATCATAATTATCTTTGTCATAGTCCCCAATTGGTGGTCTTGTGGCTAACACTGAAAACACTTATCACTGATATCACTTCATCCATTGATATCTAAGGTTGAAGAAAGAAAAACTAAACTGTAGAAATCATTTGCTATTTTCCACAGACTTAACATGCATTTCCTCACTCATATTTAAGGAAGTTCAAAAACTTGCCCCAAGCAGCTCAGTAGATCTAGAGCTTTCATTTGAAGACAGAGAATCTCATTCTGGAATCTGCATTTTTTTCAAGGGATGGACATCAGGATTTCCTGAAGGCTCTTGAAGCAGACATTTCTATCACATTATCCTTGTCAGTTCCCAAATATCTACAGAATGGCTAGATGGACAGGTGGATGAGTGGGCAGTACTTTGACACAGGAACTACAGTGTTATTTTCCCTCCAAGATTAAGATAGCTGTAATTCCATTATAGCAAATTTAATTTGAAATCCATGAATGTATTACACTATGAGAAACTCAAGGGCACAAATGGAGTGAGAGGCATTAACAAGGAAGAAGCCATTCTGAAATTATTTGGAATGTTGACATTCTTGGACTCCCCAATGGAGAAACAGGCACTTGATAGCTTAGCATACCCATGTGTTGAATATTCACATTGATGCAGGGGCTAGTGATGCAGAAAACACATAACATCAGATAATCCAGAAGTCATTTATATTTGGCTCAGGAGTACTTTGCATAATAATTTTGCAGTTGATTGATCCTCTTGGGTTTGTTTGTGCTGATATTAAGGCAATTTTCAGTCTGTAGGAATACTGACAGGAAATAGTAGGAGCGTATAGCTAAACATACGTGTAAGAAAATCATTCATTTATTCATCATGTTCTTGATGAGAGTTTATTTGTGTCAAGCACTGTCATAGGTATTAATGATAGAGAAATGAGTTTTTGTACTTCTAATCCTGGAGGGATTCAAAGAAAAATATAATTAAGATTTGTATGTCCCTTTAGTATTCTGAATAGTGTGACATTGTACTCACATTTTTTAAAAAAAGGATTTATTTCTTTTTATTGGAAAGGCAGATCAGATTACGGAGAGAAGAAGAGACAGAAAGAAAGATCTTCCATACACTCCCCAAATGGCCACAATGGCCAGAGAAAAGTGGATCCAAAGCCAGGAGCCAGAGCTTCTGGGTCTCTCACACAAGTGCAGGGTCCCAAGGCTTTGGGTCGTCCTCTACCTTTTTCCCAGGCTACAAGCAGGGAGTTGGATGGGAAGTGGAGCAACTGGGACACGAACCATATGGGATCCCGGCACTTGCAAGGTGAGGATTTAGCCATTGAGCCAATGACCTGTACTCAGATTTTTCTGACTATAAGCAAACAAATGAATTTATTTTACCTGATAGAAAAAAATAGCTAAGATACAGATATTTAAGAATTGAGGTTACAGAATTTATTCTCATGAATTTTTCAGAGTGAAAACAGACACATAAAGGACTACCCTATTTTGGAAGTTTTTTAAATATTTACATAATAAACCCATTTAGACCTAAAAAGAAATAAAAAAGTAATGCTTGGCATCTCCATTTCGCAGATGAGAAAACTGAGGCATAGAAAATAACCCCTCCAATGTAAGAAATTTGGTAAGTCATGAATCTGGGATCTGAAGACAGTCTGACTCGAGAACTTGTCTTTTTAATCACCCACGCCACTGCTCTCTTTGATCAAAGAATCAAACTAAAAGGGATTTAAGGACTATTACTAGTCCTCACAGGAAAAAGTGAAATTAGATCCTTATTTCACACCTTAAAAAGTCAAATTTCATCTATTAGACAATGTCTAATAGTATGCATGTCAAAAGGTAACACAAACGAATTTCAAGGAAAGTAAAAACCTACTGAAAGAAGCATTTGCAAAATATGCTACAGAAACGTCAGATCTTCTGCAAGGAAAGTAGGAAAGTGATACAGAGGCTTTAGAAAAAAATTTAAAACGTTCATCAAATCTTTGAAATCATGACTGATTTTGCTAATTAATAAGATTTTATGAAAATACCCATCTGATTGGCAAAACCTTAAAAGTTTAATTATATCAAGCACTGGTCTGGATGCAGAGAGAAAGAAATTCTTGCCCATGGTTTTGGAAGTACAAAGGGGTAGAGTCACGTCAAAGGGCAATTTGTCATATCTGGTTAATCTGGTAATCTAGTTGTACCATCATGCTTGATGATGGAGGGACTCTGCGATGACTTGCATGTGTCCCCCAAAGTTTATGTGTTAAAATGATCCTGGTGAAGAGCTCTGGGAAGTGAGAGCTGAGGAGAACTGAGTAAGGACGGGTAAGCAATGGATGAATGCCTTGTCATCAGAATGAGTTCATTATTGCAGGAATAGGTTCATGGTAGAGGAGAGTATTGAGCCTCCTTTCGTCTTGCTTGCCCATGTGATGCCTTTGTCATGACACAGCATGAAGAGTCTCAGCAGATGTGGTCCCTCGATCTCCCAGTTCCAAGTTGCTAGAGCTGGGAGGAAAATAAACGTCTACTCATTACTCATTGCACAGCTTGCGCTGTTCTCTTACAGGCAAGCAAAATGCGCTAGGGCAAACTTCCTGAAAGAAGCGCAGAGAACTATAGTCACAAGGAGAGAAACGAAGTCTAACTCTGTACCTTTGGAAAAATAAAGGGAACATTATACAATGTCAAGCAAAGACTTGGAAAGACACACATCAAATTTATGGAGGTAACTGAGCCTGGCCCAGGAAAACAGGGCTGGAAATCAAATGGAATTCCAACTTTGCTTTAGTTTTCATATTTAATAAAGGAATCACACACATATGACAAAAATAGTTTTAAGACAGCTGCTATAAGTTGACAGAATAATATTAACCATGTAACTTCTATTTTGAAAATATTTGCCTACAATTAGGAGCTAAGACTAGGTTATTCTCTTGGGCCAGTGCTATCTTTATTTAAATTTGAATAGGAACTAACCTCCATCTACTAGATAGCACATATTACGTCCTACCTTTGGTGTTCGACTTCATTCTCATCTTACCACAAGTACCAGACCAACCTCTTTGAGAGCAGACATCAAATCTAGTGCACACACACACACACACACACACACACTGAGAATGTGTATCTTAGTAACATAGACACTTTTCTGCTGCTTCAACCAGAGAAACTCTCCCATTTTATGTATATATTTATGCTTTAAAGTAAGAAATCATTTGAAAAAGTGTTAACTACTTAAAATTCTAAAACTTCTAAAATATACAATTTGGCTGAACAACACTGGATTGGTTCATCACTGATAGTCTCATTTCTATTAAAAGTGGTTTCACCAAATCAGAGAAAACTTACCAAGCCATTCATAGTTTATCCAAACTGCTTATTCATTTTAACAAAAAAAAATTTATTGAGAAGACACGATCTGCAAAGAACTGTCTGGTACTGGAAGCTACAGAAAATCCCAATGATGCAACACAGCAGTGTGTGGAACATGTTGTCTTTAAAATGAAAATAGCAGCATGTCCTAATGCACTTTTAACAAACAGCTCTTGCAAGAAATGTTGATATTTTCCTGTGTCTTTTGCTGCTCTGTGCATTAAGTTGGCCTTTATTTCAGCCCCACCCTATCTCTCCTTTGAAACCATTGTCTCCTTGACATGAAAAATGTACTTCAGAAAGCCTAATGGCTAATTACATCAAAGGGAAGAAAGTCCAAACCTCAAACAAGGAATGATTAACTGCATAAGCTTTAACAGAAGTTATCACACCCTCAAAACTACTCCTCTTCTTTAATAAAAATGTTTCCAGTAATTTATTTTCTGACAAAGTTTGTGTTCTCTGCCCAGGAATGACTCCTGTTTTGTTCACTTCAAGGTAGTGCCCTATCTAGAGCTGGCCCTGACCACAGGCAAAGCAGGAAGCCCCCTACATAACGGGATGTATGCAAACACAGCACACTGAATGGGAGATGAACTCCTGCTGTCTGCACTAGTGTCTCCTGAGCTGTGGATTTTCCAATTAAAAAAAGAAAAGGGAGAGTGTTTAATTGTCAACAACCACAAGACATGTAACAGATGCAGCTATCATTTAAAACTTTTTTCTTAAAGTAAGTACCATGAAAAATTATTTACGCATGTATTTTTCCTCTACAAGTTTCCAAAAGCAGAGATCTTGTGTGTAACAGTGAAGATTGTATCTCCAGCCAGAGCTTATAATATAGACAGCAATGTTCTTAAATAAATTTATTAATCACTCACCCCATTGTTGTGAATATTAATATTTTATATCTAGATACTGTTTTGGGTGCCCTTGTGGGCTTCATCTCAACAATATAATATAGCAATCCCATTGAGATGCACGTTATGAATCAAAATCTCATTCCACAGATCAAGAAGTTGAGAGTCAAAGTATGAAAGTGGGGAGTAAAGAAAGAAACACCTTTCTGAGGTCCACTGTGCTGCCCCGTGATTCCCAGGCCCTACTGTGGAACAGCAACATGGCAAATCCTAGGCAGAGTACATGGATTGCATTTCTGTCCACTCAACAGCCATGAAGGGTCTCTATTACAGGTAATGATACTGAGGTTTCCAGGATTAGATAATTCACCAAAAAACACACGGGCAATCAGGGGAAGCCCTGAGGTCACAATCCTGTGTCTTCTTATTAACCTAGGTTTAATGTGACTCATATTTGCCAAGATGACATCTTTAAAACAAAATTGCCAACAAAACTACTCTAAACAATCATGAGATAGCCATGTCTTAAATTCCCTATATAATTCTAAGCTTAAAATGTTCTGTATTTCTGCTATTTGTTTTTCATTTTTCAAACTCAACAAGAAATGATTCACAGATCTGGCGCTTTTTTTTTGGTAATTTTTTTTTAATTGGAAAGGCGTGGTTACAGAGAAGGAGATGTAGGAAGACCTTCTGTCCACTGGTACACCCTTCAAGTAGCCACAATGCCAAAGCTGAGCTGATCCAAAGCCAAGAGCTAGGAGCTTCTTCTGGGTCTCCCACGTGGGTACAAATCCCATAGGCCTTGAGCTATCCTCTACTGCTTTCCCAGACCACACGCAGGAAGCTGGATGTGAAGTGGAGCAGCTGGGACACAAACTGACACCTCTGACAAGATCCCTTGGCACTTATAAGGTGGAAATTTAGCCACTGAGCCATCACATCAGTCCCATTGATTTTTTTTTTTAAGGTCACATACATTACAGCTTTCCTTGGAGCAGAAAAGTCAAGTTGGATGGAAGCAATCTGACAGTGTTGGGAGGTACAAAATTAAATTGATGAAGTTTGAGTGATATGGCTGATAAATAAAACATTTAATTTCTTTACTCTGCTATAAGATACTATTAAAATGCAGTCATATAAATTCAAGCACAATAGAATATAACCAGATACAATATGCTGATGCTTAAGAACAAGTGCTTGGACGTTGTCACATCAGAGAAAATGGAACAGTGGATACCATAAGCTGTCTCCATTTGCTGCACTCCGCTCAGTGGTTTTGTGCGTTATCTGCATTTAACCTTAATACAACCTAGTGAGTTTTCTGTGTTTCTTAATATTGTTTATTTATTTGAAAGGCAGAAGATAGAGAAAGAAAGAAAGATTGAAAGAGTTTCCTCGTGCTGGTTCACTCCCCCAAATGCCTACAACGGCTAGGACTGGGCCAGGTGAAAATTAGGTTCCAGGAACTCCATCTGCATCTCCCACCAGGGAGAAACTGGCAGAAACTCAGGTACTTGAGCTGTTACCTGCTGCCTCCCAGGATGCATTTCCACAGGAAGAGGGATTAGAAACTGCAGCAAAACTCATTCTCAGGCACTGGAATGTGGAACCAGACATCCAAGTAGAGGCTAAACCTTCTGCCATTTTTTGTTTGTTTGTTTAAATGTGCACTCACTTATTTTTAATTATCTGAAAGACAGAATGTCAGGTAACTGAAACAGAGTGAGAGAAGTCAGATACGACCAATTTGGTCTTTGTAGTGGTAAGGAAACCAAAACAGAGAGGTTAAGTAACAGCCCAAGAAAATGATCCTGACACTCTCTTCCACAAAGGTAGAAAATGTGTGCTCTGTTCCCAAAGTCAGTCCTGCAAAATAGGCAGCATTATTATTACCATTTTCCAGAGAAGGAACCTAAGGCTTCATCCAAAATGAAAATCATAAAGCTGGTAGTGAGGGAACCAAAACAGATCCAAGTCCACATGTTTCCAAATTCTTAGCCCAATGACTTTTTTGAAGTTCACCTTCATTACTACTTCCCTTGGAGCAAAAATTGGAGTCTCACAACTGAGACAACATGGCGGAAGCTGGAAGAGCTCCCTATGTGATCTTAGGAAATTTTTTTCTTAGTTCAATGCAATTTCCCTTCCACTCCCACTCAAAACAGCATTCCTTCTGGAGTTAAGCTTTCAGTTGGGACAACACCTGTAAATGGCTACTAAAACACAAGTATTTTATCTTAAGGAAGAAAAAGTCTTAAACACTTTGTTGTGACCTTCTGGAAGGCAACAAAGATTACTTACTCTGGGATTGGGTTGGTCATTCCAATCAAAAGAAACAGCTCTGATCATAAACCCTTACAGTATAGGAGAATAACTGTGAACTCTCGGTATACAAACTGCCACCTCACACATTCATGGTTTCTTCCATCAGCATGGCTGACAATGTTGGGTTAATCAAAATGATCACTCCTGGAATGTTCAAGAAGATCTGGAAGTAGATAGTGGAACAAACCTTGTCATGACCCCAGCACAAGATTCTACCAAACTCTTTCCATCCCCAGAAGCCTGGCCTTAGTTTTAATGCCTTTATTTACACGTTAACCTGATACTTTTCTCCAGAAGATGACCGCTGAGATACTGGAGCTATTTTGACCACAAGCAGAGAAAAAAAAAAAAACAACGGGGGTTATATACAGAGTGGATGGACCCCTGAGCAGTGACTGTCCAGCACAAGTGTAAGAAATTCTAGCTGTCGGGCCCGGCGGCGTGGCCTAGAGGCTAAAGTCCTCGCCTTGAATGCCCCGGGATCCCATATGGGCGCCGGTTCTAATCCCGGCAGCTCCACTTCCCATCCAGCTCCCTGCTTGTGGCCTGGGAAAGCAGTTGAGGACAGCCCAATGCATTGGGACCCTGCACCCGCGTGGGAGACCCGGAAGAGGTTCCAGGTTCCCGGCATCGGATCAGCGCGCACCGGTCGTTGCGGCTCACTTGGGGAGTGAATCATCGGATGGAAGATATTCCTCTCTGTCTCTCCTCCTCTCTGTATATCTGGCTGTAATAAAATGAATAAATCTTAAAAAAAAAAAAAAAGAAATTCTAGCTGTCTCCCCTCAGACCGAGACAATGCAGAGGCAACATGGGCATTCTAGAATCTCCCTCTATGATCAGGGAGAAGTTATCTGGACTTCACAGAAATATCTTTGCAGAAAATTTTCCCCCATCTGTCCTTTCTCCATTACCCTTCAATTTTCCTGACACTGGTCTCTTAACAAATAAGTTGCACATGAATCCTCATCTCAGTGCCTGGTTCCGGGACAGCAGAACAAAGATACCCAGGACAAGAAGCTACTACAGCTTAGCTTACAACTGGATTTGGTGGTTAGTATTAGATTTGACAATGGACAGACAGAGAATGAAAAGCAAGTAAAAAAATATGCCCAGCTTCTAAGGACCTAGAGTAAGATGGCAAACCTTTTTGCTCAAGTGAATATCCAAAGCAGCTTTTCTAAAAGGATGGAGGGGCTCAGTTCTTAATGTGCTGAGTCTGAACAGTTGATGAAAGGCTTAGTTAGGCAAAGAAGGTAATTCAAGCATCGCATCACCTATGTAGGTCAGAGGCTCATAAGAAGCTTCAGTGTCTTTTAAAAAAAATCCCGGAATAGAGAAGATCACCCCCAGAGCACTGTCAGCAATGAGAAGTGCTCTCTGGGATTGCCCCCAACAACAATCAGTCAAGGGAAGAGGAAAACAAGACTGCAAGTCAACTTGATAAGGAACAGCAGGAAGGAAGAGGAAAAGTCATGGGATGTGGTGGTTAGAAGCCAAGAGAACAGCATTTGGAGGAGTGTATGGTAAACCACAGCAAACGCCCTTGAGAAGTGAGAAAGGTTTGGGGATATTCATATCAGTATCAAATGAGTGTCTACCAGTTTTGGTCACTCCTCCTCTCATATATGTGAAATGAGCAAGTGTCTGACTTTAATTCCTCAAACCTTTGTCAAGGGTCTTAGAAAAGAGGCAAGAGCATTTGAAACCCGACCCCTAATCCTGTTGTTTGCCATTGGCCCTGACCTTACAGCTAGTAACTTTCTGTTCATCAGTTTTTCCTATTTTTTTTTTTCATGGGTTCTAATTACTCAACAGTTTTGGATCTGCATCCTGGAATTTTGTATGCTGATGGCCTTAGATAACATGTGGCAAAACATGAAGGTACACAGAAGAAGTTTAGTAAATTTAAACTGGACAAGAACCTTTTAAAAAAATGGGCGTAGTCAAGATTCTTTTTCTTGTTTTCAAATGTCTTTCCTTGTGTATATAAAACACTGCTAATACTCTGAAGACTCATGTATGTGCCTACATGCACGCACAGGTGGGCACATGTGTGCCGTGTATGACGACTGGCAGCCTGGAATGGTGACTGACTTGGATGATTCAGCTTTGAATGATGCAGCACAGAGGAAACCTGAAAGAACACATTTTTAAATGCAAGGTCTGAGTGCTGATTGACATACTTTGTACGATAGTAAAATCTGGCAGGTGCATTAACTTGCATCCCTCTGATCCGTACACATCCCCACTTGTCTTCTTAGGGTACTTGGTAATAAGCTTCTTTAAAGTTCCCTGAGTAAGCACTGAAGATAATATCTGGAGTATGTAGCACTCAGTCGTTTTAGAATGGCTTTTTCCTGCTCCTTTCGTTTTCTTAAGAAAATGTCAGTTTAATCATTTCCTAATGCTTTGATAATGTGTTTCTTTACATAGCTGTAGAACACTCACTTCAGTGTTTTAAAAAGCTTGAACGTAGATGTAAAAGTGCCAGTTAAATGAGATTACTGTTCCCTAATGAAATAACCAAAGAGGAGTTTGAAGTTTTCTAAACTTGGATGACATTTTTTAGAGTAAATAATAAAGTCCAAACCCTCCAGTGTGTTTCTTGTTTGATAAAATAACATTTCATATCCTGCTGAATATAAGCAAGTAGTGGAAAATAAGGGATTCATTCATCTGAGGCAATCTGTCATCCACGAGATGGGTCGGGCTCCATCTAAGTGGGAACCTAAATAATGTGCAACCGTGAAGAGGGGAGCACTGGAATCAAGTAGGATTAGCAGCCATCATCTCATGCGGGTCTGACTTCATCAAGGTGAGGAGGAGGTTTGAAAACTCAGACCACACTTGTGACAGCATAATGTCTTACCCAACAAAATGGGAGCGAATGAGGAGGTCAGCTATCAGCAACCCTTGTAATGGAGAGGTGACCTTGTATGTCTGCTCAAGTCTCTCCTTGCACGTCATCCTCATCAGGTTCTAGCATCTCTGGCTAGAAACAAAAGCCCAGTGACATAAGCTAGGACAGTGTGGCAGGATTTGAAGCAGGACCAAAGAGACTGACAAAGAGGAGTGATTCCTTGCTGAGGTCTAGTTTGGTAGAGAGAACACAGCAGCAGAAGCCCAGGAGAGCAGCAGTAAAGATGATCAGGGCCTGAACCAGAGTTAGCTCATGAGGGAAACTCTGACAATAGTTAAAGAAAGCGTCAATTTCTTCGTCAGCTTGGTTGCGGTTGAGTGGTACTGAGCCCTAGAAATTTTGAACTTGACTTATGTTATTGGCTGAGAGGAATTTGTATTCCCCAAACCTATGCAAGATGTTTAAACTAATATCTTAGCACTAATGGTTGAATGTTTCAGGGTGGAGATTTGGCCTATCGATGGCATTTGGAAGGTGGGGCCAGTAGGAGGTCTATGATTTGTTGGGGGAGTGTGATTGGAGGATCATTGTCATGAAAGGTATGATTATTTGAGTTCAATCTCAACTTAATTTGCTCTCTCTCTCTCGCTCTCTCTCTCGCTCTCTGAATATATGTGTGTGTGTGTACACACCAGCCTCCACAAATGCAGGCTATGGGGCCACCTGTGATGTAATGCCCAAACTGTGAATTGAAAGAAACCCTTTCCTTCCCAAAGAAGTTTCTCTGTTTTTGTTAAAGTGAAGAAAAGAATAATATGAATTGTCTCCTGTGCCCATACCTGGAATCTTTGAAAGCTCTGGGCATGTAGAGCTAACTCCAGGTCTTCAATTGCAGAGGCAGTGGCATTGAAATTCATTCTAGCCTTGCTACAGATTGAATGTCTCCACCTGAGCTCATTTTGTAGAGTAATCCTGGATGTTGGCATTTGGCACAGCAATTAAGATGACATTTGGAACACTCACATTCCCTGAGTTTAGGTCCTAGTTCCAGCTTCATATTAGTAGACTGCAGACTACCGCTTCATGTTAATGCACACTCTGGGTAACAGCCAATGAGAATTCAATAATTTCAGTTCCTGCTACCCACATAGGACACCTAGACTGAGATTCTGGCTCCCAGCTTCAGGCTAGCCAAGTCCAGATATTGCAAGCATTTGAGCAAGCAAGGAATGGGGGGAAGGAAAGTGAACTAGAAGATACAAGATTTCTCTCCTCTCAAAGAAATATGTTTGAAAAGGAGGATGCAGACCTGAGCTGGGATTTTCTGTCTTGCCAAGTGGTGCCCTGTGCTTACTCTGCAGAGTCCCCACGAGTGAGGTCCCCCCATAGAGCTGCCCATCTGTGACTTTGCAGCCTTCGGAACTCAGCAGTATTCAGTTACCCCAACAAAAACAGCCAAGATAATCCTTCCAATTTGGGGCTAGAAAGTGACCAAACGCTCCAAGCAGTTTTGGGCTAACCCTGCCATGAGAAGTTGGCAAGAATGGAATAAGATGGGCATGCATGTTCCCCCAACATGTATTTAATCCCCCAGGAACCCTCTCAAGCAACATTTGATCATTTCCATATTGTTGAGTCCATTAACAAATAAACTTGGAGAAACATGTGCCATGAAAAACCATACATGGATATCCATGTACTTTTTGTGCCAAAATAAATGCATCTTTTATTCTGTTTTCCATGAATTTTATCATGTCTTCTCATATGTAAATAATACATTGTATTTAATACAATAACTGATTCTAAGAAAAGTTCATTTTAAGACACTTCTTCTATGGTACAGGCAAATTTGAGACCACCATATCCCATTGAAATGTAGGAGTAGGTTTGAATTTCCAAAAGGATAACAGGAAATATTGGCTCTTCAAATTAGCTATTGAGACCCCAGATCAATGCAAAAGATACTAGATACTTGGCTAAGGCTTTGTACCCTTATATTTTAAAGATCCAAATGAGCACCAACTTTGTCCTGTTACCCTTCTCCCCTTTCAAAAAAAAAAAGACCACATTCCCAATATTGCTGTGCTGCACAGCGTGACTATTTCCTCTTGAGAATGTCATTTTCCTGCGTATTTCACTGTCTGTTTTGAAAAAAGGGGCCATGCATGCACATGCAGGGGTAGCATCCGTGACTAAGCGATCCACCATCTCCTTCACCCCGTCTGGGCTGAATACTCTCTGTGCCACAAGACCCTCTGTTCACCCTCCTCTGCACTGCTTTGTGCCCAAGGACCCTAACGTCAGGAGACCTTTCTTTCTATGTGGCGTCCAGATGGTGTTGCCAGCAGGAGGCCCTGGCAGGAGATGAGAGGTCAAAAGGAGAAAGAGATCAGGCATTGCCTGGGGAGCTGTGGTACCAGTGGCCGCCTCCTCCGGGAAAGCCCACAGCTCCTGGCAAGTCGCACTGACCTGCGGCTGGGTCTTGCTTGGTTGTTCTAACGGCTCTTCCCTCTTGCTCCTTCTTCCACCAGGGGCGGGAGAAACTTCTGATTGTTGCTAACCTCAAGGTGGTTTCTCATTCATTTGAAATCCTTTGACCCTATCCACAACTTTGAAAATGGCCCCTTCATTAAACTTCTTTTTTTTTTTTTTTTTTAATTACCTTCTACATATACCATCTGTTTTTTGCCAGGACACTGTCTACTTATTTCATTGTTTCTCAACACTTTGAGTATACACCCATAAGTCCACATCACAGAGAAAAAACAACTCTCCTGAATCTCCTACCAGACTGGCAAGCGGTCAGTGACAACTGAGGGCTAAAATGAAACCTGCGGATTATCTGAGGGTTTCAATTATCCTGGTTACTCTCATTCTATCTTGCACAGAGAGTTGAGAATTGGCTGTGTCAAGACTAAGTTGACACACATCACAGAGGCTATACAGCAGTCTATCTGCTCATTAAGAGTTTTTTACTATGTCCCACTGATCTTCCACTTCTCGCAATGCTTTTGATGTGGGTTTAATTCCAAGTTCTGACAGAGAAAGGGTCTCACATCTGTGGTCCCCAATGCAATCTTCACATGACTGTCAAAACTGCAACTATTTGTCCCCAGGCTTAAAGTACCAGCTCTAACAAGGCCAAGGATTCTCTCTGGGAACAGCTACAGCATTCACGAATACACTTAAGATCTTCATTTTATCGCCAACTTCCCTTCAATCTAATGTTAATTTGGACACCATATTTCCAATAGGCCCAATCTGTGTGCAGTAGATTCTAAACACAGAGAATAACTCAATTGTTGTTCCCTTTCTATGATCACAAGTCCACCTGCTGTGCTATAGAAACACTAAAAGGACAAATTAAAACTGAAAAATAGAATAAACCATTCACTATAATGAAATTCACTTTCCTTTAGTTATTTCTACATCTAACTCTTCGAGTTAGTGTGTATTTTCATCCTTAATACCCGCTGATATAAAAAGAAGAATGAAGAAATAAAATCTTTAATAAGTAATCAATAATGACTCTTTCCTTATTAATTTTGAAGTGAATAAAAAGTTTCTCCACATGTGGCAATAACTTCTCCACATGTGGTATAGCTGTGCTTTGGTTTTAAAACTTTTGGTGAAAAATTGATGTAAGTAATATCTTTCATATTACATATTATACAAGTAACAATTCTGAATTTTCAATTGAATTTTAAAAAGGAATCACTGTTACTTTTTCCAAATTCTATGAAATGGATGACTGCTTTTTGAGATTTAGAGAAGGTTAGTAACTTGGTCAAATTGTGTTTTGATTATTTCATGAAAATTCTGTAATTTTGATTGTTGCATTTATGTGAAACCCATAATTTATTCTTTTATTTATATATTTAATTTTATTTTTTAAGATTTATTTTATTTTTTATTAGAAAATCAGATATACAGAGAGGAAGAAATCCATTCGTTGATTTACTCTCCAAGCAACCACAAAGGTTGGAACTGCACCAATCTGAAGCCAGGAGCCAAGAGCTTCTTCCGGTTCTCCCACCTGGGTGTAGGGTTCCAAAGCTTTGAGCCATCCTCAACTGCTTTCCCAGGCCACAAGCAGGGAGCTGGATGGGAAGCAGGGCTGCCCGGACACAAACATGTGTCCATATGGGATCCCAGCACATGCAAGATGAAGACTTTAGCTGCTAGGCTGCCACACCAGGCCCTTTTTAAATTTTTATTTTTGATGATGTTTACCTAATTGATCAAGGTAGAAGAGTCGAGGATCAGGAGAAAGTGGGTGAGACCATTGTTTACACAATTTTTCTTCTTATTCCTGTATCTGGGGGAGGAGAGGATACAATGGGAGAGACCATGCCTAATCTCCCCAGTACCCGATGTCATCCCAGGTTCCCCATTGTGGAGCATGTTATGAGGGTACTGCTCAGGTGGTTTCAGTAGTTTTGAGATTCTGTTGGTATTGTTGCTCCAAGGATGACAAAGTCCTTCCAAGGTCAACTGGGTGACACAGGCCACCTCAGACTCTCCATTCACCCAGAAGTTTGCTGTCATGCTTCTCTGGGATAGTTGATCAATTTGTTTTTGCTCAACTTCCTCTACAAACCAATTGGTGCTGTGGCCCAGCCCAACCCACTACTTGGTCAGACCTCATGTGCACCATGGGGAGCTGAAGCCCAGTCAGAGCAACCCCCAATAGCCCCACTGGACCAGCCCCCAGTTCTGGTTCCTGTGCCTGCCAGCATGTGCAGAGAACTGATCCAGTCTGTCCCATCTCCCATTCAGATCCTGCACACATCATTGAGTGTTGAGGCCTATCTCAACTCAACAATTTCCACCCTCAAGTCTACACTCATACAGTGGGTGCCTGTCCAGCCAGGCCACCCCCAGTCCTGGTTCTCATGACTGGTTCTCAGTGGGAGTTGCAGCCCATCGGACAGGTGCCCATAGCCTCCTCACTAGACCCACTCTCTGTCCTGGATCTTGCACTCTCCAGGTGGTTCTGCAGTCTAGCTCAGCAGGACTTGCTCCCAGTCCTAGCAGCTGATGCTGTGACAAAGCCCAACCCACCTGCCCCATATCTGGTTCATGGCTGCACCAGTGGATACAATAAGTTAGCCCAGCCTGGCTCTCCCTGTAACCCAGTTCACATGTAGGCCGATAGGTATTGTAGCTCTGCTGATATTGATCTGCCCCCTATCCCAGCTCTCGCACTCACCAATTAGCAGTAGTATTCCATCAGAGGAGTCCCCATTATTCCCCTCCTGGCTTGCACACCTCCCCCTGGTCTCTTGTGTGCTGGTGGGTGCTGTGCCCTAGTCTGGCATGGCCTATCTTACCTTGACATTTGCCGGTGGATGCTATATAGCCTGACTTGGCCCAGTCTGTCCCTGATTCAGCTTGCAGTGGTGGGTGCTGCTGCCCAACCCTGCACAATCAGCACACAAGCCCTAAAGTGAACTGGCTGGTGCTGTGGCCAGATCCAGCCTGTCCTGCACCCATCCTGGTTTGCAGATTTGCCACTGAATAGTATGAACTGGCCCAACCTGGCCCTTCTCCAAACCTGAGCTGCAAGTATCTCAGCAGCTACCGTAACATGGTCTGATCTGTTCTTGGTTGGTTCTGATCTGTTCTTGTCTTGGTTCTTGTGCTCTCCACAGGGACTCTACTCTGACAAAGGACTGCCTTAACCTCCTCTGTGGGGTGTTCTCCCAGTGGCACATGTTGTGCACACTGTTGGGTCCTTGGCCTGGCTGACCTAGCCCACTTCCTGTCCTAGCAGGAACAGCAGACTTGTTCCAACTGGCCCACATGCAATCTGGTGTTTACTGTTGTGTGCTACAGCCCCGCCACACCTAGTCCATGCCCTGATGCAGCTCTCATGTGGCCCAGTGGGAACCAAAACTAACCCATCCCATCCTACATCCATGTGTACCAGTGGGTGCTGCAATCAAGCCCACTCTGGCACACTCCAAACCCAGTCCACACCCATGCCAAGGGACATGGTAGCCACGTCCAACCCAGACCATCACCCCCGTTCCAGCTTTCACGCTCACTAGTGGGAACCACAACCAAGCCAGGGCATCTCTTTAGCTCTCTTACCAGGCCTGTTCCCAGCCCCAGATCTTCCGCATGCCAGTGATTGCTTTGACTGAGCTCAGACTAACCCATTCCCTGTCTTGACCTTTACCATTGGATGCTGTAGCCTGGCCTGACCCAGCCCACTCTCAGTCCTAGCTCTCGTGGGCTAGTGCTACATCCTGGCCCTGCCCAGTTCACACCATCACTGACTCATGCAAACCAATAGATCTGATAGTCTAACCTGGCATGCCCCACATTCCAGCCTGGCTCCTGCACTTCCCTATGAGCTAAGGTTTGTCTAACCCTGCCCAGTCCACCCCCTTCCAAAACCAACCCACCCACTTGCAAATGGATGGAGTTATCCTGCCTGGTCTGACCGACACCCAGGCCTGAATCACATGCTCACTAATGGGAACCATGGCCCACCAGGGGATTTTGGTTAGTGCCATGGCTCAGCCTAACATTTCCTGTCCCCTGTTCTCTCACTGACAGATACTGTGATCTAGACATGCCAGATAGGCTCCCAGCCAAAGCTTTAGCATGCACCAGTGAGTGGTATTAAACATTGATCGATCCTTAACTACCCCAGCTCTGATCTCCCGCAAGGGCTGGTGCTTCCATCTGATCTTTAAAGGTCCTTGCTTTCCCCCTCAAAATTGTACCACCAGGTGACCCAAGAGCTTGGCCCAAGTAACAATGGCCCTGCAACCTGGAAGCCTACCTCCAAGGGCAGGCTGGCCTCTGCAGCTCTGAGAACCTGCCAGGCTGATGGGTCCAATCCTTCAGACCCAAGCCCTGCTTCTGGGATGAACTGACCCACCTGAATAATTTATTTTCACCTCCTACTCTTTTAAACTGACAAGTTTGGAATTAAAGTAAATTGCATTGGGTCCAGTGCTGAAGCATAGTAGGCCTCAGCTTACAGTGCCAGTATAGAGGTACTAGTTTGTGTTCTGACTGCTCCACTTCTACTCAGTTCCCAGCTTATGGCCTGGAAAGTAGCAAAGGGTGTCTCAAGTCTGTGGGTTCTATGTGGAAGATCTGGGAGAAGTTCTTGAATCCTGGCTTCAGATTGATTCAGCTCAGATATTGTGGCCATTTGGGGATTAAACCAGCAGATGGAAGATCTCTCTCTCTGCCTCTCCTCTTTGTATAACTCTGGCTTTCAAATAAAAATAAAACAGATCTTTTAAAAGAGGGAAATGTGTCATTTATTGGCACTAAAGTGAGCTCTCCAATCGTGTGACATCACGGTTTAAATTGGACATTTATAGTCACCAAGCATGTGTCAATTCTTACACAACTCATTCTATGTTGTTAAAGAATGACACAGAACTATAACGTGGAAAGAGGGACATTCTTATCTCCACAGCTTATCATCTTTTGCAAAATATTTTAACATGCATGGGATGGGGAGACAGGACTGCCAGCCCACAGGCCCTATAAGGCCCACAAAATTGCATGATCTGGTCCTGCTAAGGCAAGCACTGGCAAGACTTAAAACTGAGCATGTCAACAGCAGGCTAATGTTTAAGCTGATAATTTTGTATGTCATAAGTATCTCAATGGCCCTTGGCAGTCCCATCCTAGAATGCCATGGCTGCATTATGATTGTTCTTAGAAGTTCTTCACATCATTAGCCACTTTCAAGCCTAATGATTATTTTAAGTTACATGGCCAGATGATGAGATTTTTATAGCACCACATTTCTGGAAATAAAGAGTTCCCACAATAGTTATTTTTTCCCTCATGGAAAAATGAATGACTTATTTTGTGAAAGGTGTTTGTGAAAAAAATTAGCTATAATCTAGTGTAGGATAATGACAAGAGAACTGAATTATAATCTTAGCTTTGATAATAAATAGTTTTTTTTTAACTTTGAACAAATCAGAAAAGATTTGGGGGACTCAGTTTATTTCTTGTTAAAAGAAATTAGACTTCAATGAGCTCTCAGTTCACATCAGCTTTCCAGCACTGCAATTTACCTAGTGATGTGTATGACAAGAGAATGAAATACACAAACTCAGGATCACCACCAGAGTTTAAATTATCTACCGTTAACCCTCTGTGAACGTGTGTGGTTACTTAACCTTACCAAGGCCAAGTTCCTTCATTAGTAAAAGAGAAACTCAATGGTTCACTGGCTCATGCAGACTCAGAAGTCGACTGTGGGCCTCTCCTGCCAGTTTCATGCTCAGTGTCACTACCATGGGTTATGGTGTGTATGTGGTTGAAGCGTGTGATCTCAAAGAGTTCACATCCTGGAACTTGGATTCTTATTGCGAAGAAGTAGTGGGAGTTTTAACAAGTGGAGCCTAGAGGAAGGTGGTTAGGCTGCCTGAAAGGTGCAGTCTCCATTAGTTGAGATACCTTCTGAAAATAATTGATGTTTCCCTTCCCACAATCAGAATTCCTGTCCACTTGAGCTCTCCACCTCACATGTACTTTCCAGGTGACACCATAAACCTAAGCAGAAGGTAGCAGAACTAGAAACCAAATATGCACCTTTTCCTCAGACATGCCTCGGAAACCAGCTCAATTGCCTGCGGTAGCTTGAAATCTTCCATGGTAGAAAAATTACAGCAAATACTAAAAAAGCAGAAACTTCTCCCTCCCTCCAGGACAGCCAAGTATCCAACTGATTTTTACCAATATAGGACTGAAGGTGATAATAATATTTACTTAATACTACTTGTTTCTATTGTAAAAAAATAATTCATGAAGAAAATATATTACTTATTATAGTTCTAAGTATATATTTTCCTTCCCCAATTCTTTTTTTTTACATTATTGTGGGATATATTCTTTTTTTTTAAGTTCCATGAAAATGTGATATGGTTCTTATAAGTCTGCCTGGTTTCATTGAAAATCCTGAGACTCTACTAAAATTTACAGGAGTTTCCATTTTGCTCAACTGCTGAGACCTCAAGAACAAGCAATGATTCCTCATTTAAATGTGTATTGATGATTCTCCTGTTAAGTCCCACTCCAATAGACCTTTTATCCTCTATAAAGTTAGAAGAATTTGTCTTCTTCACCTGTTGAATTTCCATAAGCCTGGTAGTAACCCAATCATATGACTTTTTTTCCTCAAAATGGGACAAAATGAATATTTTACGACCTACCTTGTTCCTCTTCTACTGCTTCTGATTTCAGTACATCCAGCTCCGGCTAGCAATCCAAGAGGCCTGCTTTTCCTTTCCCTCCCTTCCCCAGACCAGTAGATTCTACTTTCTAACCATCTGTGCACCTGTGTGTTTCCATCTCCACTCCAGGAACCCCCTTTTCAAGCTCCTGAGGACCATTATTTGAAATACTGGAATAATCTTACTGGCCTTGTTCCCTGTGATAATCTCTGCTCTTTCTAGCAACTCTGTTAGACCATGCTGCACTTTGCTTGCAAACATGCCTGTTAGCATGAAAGCTCGCCCTGGTCCTGCCCCACAAGACTCTCCTTGGGCTGACCCTGCCTACTTTCAGCTTCCTTTCACCCAGTTCACTCCAGCCACACCGACCTTGCATCCCCTCCCCTGGGCCGCCTTGCTCCGTCTGGAATGCTCTTCACCCTCTCATTGCCTCTCTTCACTTTATTTAAACTTCATTCGAAGCCAACCTGATTTGATCAGAAAATCCCTTCTTGGCCTCCTAGTCCCCTTCTTTACACATACTTATCAAAATGCATCCCAATCGTTCAGAGCACAACAGCTGCTTGCAACTTTATGATCATCTTTTTGCTTATGTATTTATCATCTCTATTCCCCACTAGACTGTAAGTTCCACTGTTACATGTTGAGAGCGCCTAACGATCTATGGGGCTGTCTAGCACAGCACCGCAGACCAATGCCCTGACGAGGGCAGTGGTAAACAAGTTCAGGAAGTGTCTTCCCCTTGGGGCGTGGCTGTGTGTCCTGCCTGCGGGGTGACCTTTTAGCTGATTGGTCGCTTCCCACGTGCAGGAGTGACCTTTTAGCTGATTGGTCGCTTCCCACGTGCAGGGGTGACCTTTTAGCTGATTGGCTAGGTGTTATATATAAGTAGGTTGGGTCCTGGAGGACAGAGCAGACAGAGTGGAGAGCAGACAGAGAAGAGAGCAGACAGAGTAAGAGAGCAGACAGAGTGGAGAGCAGACAGAGTGGAGAGCAGACAGAGTGGAGAGCAGACAGAGTGGAGAGCAGACAGAGTGGAGAGCAGACAGAGTGGAGAGCAGACAGAGAAGAGAAGCAGACAGAGTAGAGGAGCAGACAGAGCAGAGAGAGCAGACAGAGTAGAGAGCAGACAGAGTAGAGAGAAAGAAAGAGCAGACGGCTTTCCTGTTTGCATGCTGCCTGATGGAATAAAGAGTTTCTACACATTCACTCAGCGTCGGGTTTTCTTCCGCAAGTCCGGACATTCCCCGACATCTGATGCCGTGACTTGGATCCACTTCAGCCGGTAAGCCGCACACCACGGGACAAGGTAAGCAACTGAGAACACAGCTCAGGAAGTCGCACACGTGGGGAAAAGGTCAGTAGCTGAGCACAGGCTCAGGAAGCCGCTTTTGCGGGGACGCGCGAGTCAGGTTCGCAGGGCAGCAACGAGAGGTTCGCAGGGCAGCGACGAGAGGTTCACAGGGTAGTGATGAGAGAGGTTCACAGGTTAGTGACGAGAGAGTGGTTCGCGAGTTAGCGACAAGAAAGGATCGTGGGTTAGTGACGAGACAGCCTTCAGTCAGGGAATAATACCATTTAACATTATGGGGAATCTATCTTCTAGTATGCGTATGCAGGAGCTGTTATGGAAACTGTTGAAAAAACATGGTACTCCTGTGAAGGCTAAGACGGTGCTTGCATTTTTGCAGACAGCGGGTAGGGTTTCCCCTTGGTTCTTAGATGCAGGTCTTCAGACTCTGCCCCAATGGGAGCGCCTCGGGAGAGACCTTCTGCGGGCTGAGTGGAAGAGTCTGTTACCGCTGGGAACCATTGGTTTCTGGACTTTGGTTAAGTCTTGTCTTGCGGAACGGTCAGACAAGTTTAAGGAAATCTTGCAGGAAGGGGAAGAGCTGTTGCGAGAAATGCAAGAGGAAGCTTCTTCAAAAGGAACAACTAGTGAGTCAGGAGGATCAGATTCAGAGGAGAAAGAGGAAGCCTCAGGGAGCGAATTGGATGAGCTGGTAGAAAGACTGCAAACTGCGTCTGTGAGTCATTCAAAGAAATCCTGGGTACCTAGACCCCCACCAGGAGACCCGCCCTTGGTACCTATGGCTCCTCCCTGGACTGGTGATTGGGATGTGTTAGAGGTCCGGCCACGCGACCTCAATGTGGAGGAGAGGCAAGGTTGGAGAGAATTGCGTGGCCCTGGGCAGGTCTTTCCCGTACAGGAGGACTGAACCCCAAATCCTCTGTATGCTCCTGGGTCCGACTAGATTTCAAGCTAGTGCAAGAGTTGAATTATATGGTTTCATTTACCATTTTGTTTACTAGGTTCCACAGTGATTTAAATCATCACAATCCAATATACAGAGATCAAATATCTTTCTTTAAATTGACTAATGATTCATCCTTTTATAGAAAATGTCATTAACACTTAAAGTCATTTAATAAAAGCTAATGAATTCTTCAGCATTCCTTCAGAAAAGTAAAAAGAATTTGAATAGTATATTGTTAAATCTTGTAACATACAAACTTGAACAATCAGAAGAACTATTTGGGTCTAAGTTCATGTTTATAAGCAGAAAACTGATGAATTACTAGAAAGAATATTGGCAGCATGAGATCATAAAAACTTTGAAAAAGGTTTTAGTGACTTTTCTTTGCATGTGCACATGTGCTTGTCTTTCAGTTCTTGTTTACTCTTACAGTGGTATTTATTCATCTATACTTGAACGTCATGAAATAGTTTTTATTGTTCACATAATAAATGAACATTTAAGAGTTGTATAGACAAATGGGATGCAAAATTTACTGCAGTTTTTATATATACCCGTGTATCTATATATGTATATATCTAGGAAGACAAAGGGAAAACCTGAAGATGGTGAATAGAGTATAAAGTAGTACCTGAAGATAATTATAGAGGCCTTTTAAACCAGTTTAGATCATATCACAGGTGATACTATATAACCTCATGATATCAACCTAAAATTAAGAGGCTTCAAAATGTACTTGCAATGAATACATTCAAAGCAAATATTGAAGCCCTCTTACTGTGTAACTGGTATATAAACTTCATAGTACATTTGCTTTGGGATGTATTAGAGAATATGTAGTCTTCCATTAAAAAAAAGAACATTCTATTACTGCTGTAAATAAATCATGAGATGACTGTTCTTCAAAAAAAAAAGGGATTTATTTTTTTGTGGTTATAGTAAACGCTGTTGTCACGAATGTTTCTTATTAGGTATAATTAGAAGAACGGTGATTTATCAAAGTAGCAAAAGAGGAAATTATTGTATAGCATGTTTTGTACTCCTAAACCAAAAAGTTAAGATGCTCTTATAATTGCATTGGGAAATGCTAGATATCCAAGTATATGAATGTTCCTAATTTTCAAGAGTATAAATTCTGTTCTAAATTTGCTATCAAACATTCCACTGGCATTCCCTACAATTCCACGGGTCAGGCTATAGTGGAGCGTGCTCATGCCATACTCAAGACTCTGTTAATTAAACAAAAAGGGGGAGTAGGAGCCTCCCTCTTCCCCAATAGCCCAAAACACCAATTAGCTCTTGTTGCATATATGTTTAATTTTTGATTTTGGATTTGCATGGCCGCTCTGCTGCTGAGCGGCATGCCTCGGGCGATGGCCCCTGTAAAGACCGGGTTATGTGGAAGGATGTCCTAACAAAAGCATGGCGAGGCCCACATCCTGTCTTACGATGGACGCGAGGTGCAGTTTGTGTTTTTCCGCAGGATTCTGAAGGACCAGTGTGGATAACCGAACGTCTGACACATGTGGTGAAGGAGCCTCCTCAAGATGAAGCCCCCGATGTGGTGGATGCTAATGACTGCACTGACGACGAGCTTGGCAGCGAACGGACACGACCAGGACCTTCACCTGTGGATGATAGTGAGGGCATGGCCGATGCCCCTGCCGGTGACCAATAACAGCCATATATTGCCTACGTTCTTTACCAGCAATGAGAGCATCAGACTGCCCGCTGTCCCTTGGGACAATAAATCGATACCATAAGGAACTTAAGTATCATCTTGCCTGGTACTGTGTGCTTCCAAGCCTGGGCCTATGCTGTAAATGAGACTCGACCTTGCATCCTGATGGCGGGTCGGACCATAAGGAGGTTTCAGGGTAACTGAACTGATGGAGTAGTTATGACCATGACTGCCACCGTTCCTTGACTCTGCCCGCAAGCTGAATGTGGCAATGGTCTGTGACCAGAGTACGTCAGATACTGCCATGCTGTGCTGGTGTTTGGAGATGGCCCCTGGAATGGACGGGATATCAAAGTACTGTGTCACCCAGAAGAGTGGCCCCAGGTTTTGCTGTGACAAATTTGTTTTCCATCTTTTCCAACTCAACCTTTTTTGGGTATAATTATTCATATGGTGATCCTGCTCAGTGTTCGCTCAACCTTGGAATGCCTGAGTACTGTGTACCAGCAATGGTGGCCACTCAGATATATCAGCATTTGCTTAGGTTCATGGGACAGTGATACAGAACTGTGCCTATATCTATAGTAACTCACCCAGTTGGGAAGAAAATGTAAATGTGACCTATAAGAGTAATGTCTCTATACCCCCTGCCTTTGCATGTGTTTCCCCACCATTTATGTTTTTGGTTTCGCATTGGTTCAGTGTTTCTTATTTGAATTGCAGTGAATATGGGGGTGGCTTGACCCAATGTTGGAATGGGTCAGGCACTGCTGTGCTGACAATGGCAGCTGGTCCTTGAGGTTCGATAATTTAACCAGAGAGCTCCACACACAAATTCTTTCCATCAATGTCATAGGAGTAGGAGTAGCTTCAGTAGAGCAGTGGCCTGATTGAGTCTTGAGAGGCTTTTCATTTCCTCGCCAGTGGGCTGGTCTAACCAGCGTTGGTCTGCTCCTTGTCATTCATGTGCTCTGGGTTGGCTGCATCACCCTAATTAGGGTGTGGCGCCATTAAGCCCAACAGCAGGTGCTAGTGCAAGCGGTGCTTGTGCTCCATAGACGAGAGTCCCCCAAGGTATGGCTGAACATGCTGGACCGGTAGTCAAAGACGGGTAAGTATCTGATATGGGCTCTACCAACCTAAGACAGGCGCCGCGTCCACGGCCGCGCGGTCAGCCCATGACGGGTAAGGAGAGTGCTAACTCGGAACACCTAAGACAGGCACGGTCCCTTGTTAATTAAACAAAAAGGGGGGAGCTGTTGAGAGTGCCTAACGATCTATGGGGCTGTCTAGCACAGCACCGCAGACCAATGCCCTGACGAGGGCAGCGGTAAACAAGCTCAGGAAGTGTCTTCCCCTTGGGGCGTGGCTGTGTGTCCTGCCTGCGGGGTGACCTTTTAGCTGATTGGTCGCTTCCCACGTGCAGGAGTGACCTTTTAGCTGGTTGGTCGCTTCCCACGTGCAGGAGTGACCTTTTAGCTGATTGGCTAGGTGTTATATATAAGCAGGTTGGATCCTGGAGGACAGAGCAGACAGAGTGGAGAGCAGACAGAGAAGAGAGCAGACAGAGAAGAGAGCAGACAGAGTAGAGAGGCAGACAGAGTAGAGAGAAAGAAAGAGCAGACGGCTTTCCTGTTTGCATGCTGCCTGATGGAATAAAGAGTTTCTACACATTCACTCAGCGTCGGGTTTTCTTCCGCGGGTTCGGAGATTCCTCGACATCTACACATTCACTCAGCATCGGGTTTTCTTCCGCAAGTCCGGACATTCCCCGACAGTTACACTCGTTTTGTTGATCATTGTATCTCCATAGATAAACACACTGAGTATTTAGTTGAATGGAAAAACAAACAAGTAAACTTTGCTACATGCAAACAACAAATGATTATTCAGCTCTGAAAACAATCAAACAACAACAACAAAAATTATGAACTACCAAGCCATGAAAAAAAATGAAGGAAATTAAATGCCCTAAGAGAAACCGTCTGAAAGGTAACACACTGGGATTCCAACAACGAGACATTGGGGCCGGTGTTGTGATGTGGTTGGTTAAGTGTTGATGATACCAGCATCCAATATGGTAGTCCCAGCTACTCTGCTTCCCCATCCATCTTCGTCCTAACCCACTTTGCAGACAACAAAATATTTGTTGTCCAATATTTGACCTCTGCCACTCCTTTGGGTGACCCATATGAAGTTCTGGGTTCCTGGATTAGGCCTAACCCACACCTGGCTGGGTATTGTGGCTGTTTGGGGGAGTGAAGCAGCTGCTCTCTTTCACTCTCAATGTAGGTCACTTTGACTCTCTGTCTTCTCCCTCTGTGTGCTGCCTTTCAGCATCAGCAGATGGACAGGGGAGAAAGAAATAGATAGAACACAAAGGAATCTTAAAGAAGGGAAATTACTCTGAAAAATACTATAATGGTGGATACATAACATCATATATTTGTGCAAGCCCATAGTATAGACAGTAAAAAGAGTGAACCAGAATGTAAACTGTGGGCTTTAGACAATATTGAAGTGTCAATGTGAGTTCATTGATTATAACAAATATGCCACCCTGGGAAGGCTACTGATGTAGGAGAGGCAATACATGTGTGCAGCCAACGATTCATGGGAGCTGTTGTATTCTTCACTCTGTTTTGCTGTGAACCTAAAATTGTTCTGAATTTTTTCTTGTGAAAAACAAGGCAATGAGTGATGGATGGATGAATGAGTGAATGAAGAAATGAGTCTGGACACTCATTGTAAGGGTTCCCACTCCCCTGCAGGTGAACTCCTAACTCTTTGCATACCTGGTAGAGCAGGGCACACACAGGCTGCTGCCCAGCCTTCTCTCCTCACTATGCCCTGTGTTCAGACCTTCTTGGTGGACCTCACACAATGGTTTCCTGTATTAAAATCCATGCACTTTCTCTCCTAGAACATTCTTCTTCTACATGACACATGGCGACTTCTCACCTTTCAGGGACTCCCACAAATGTCAACCCCTTGGAGGGAGCTTTCCTGATCATCAAATCCAGACAATTCCCCTACTGCCATTTAAAACAGCTCCCTTTTGTCTTCTTGTGTTACTAGCTCCATGACAGCTCCCATGAAAGCCACAATTTTTTATTCCCTTGAATTCTTTCCATACTTTATTTATTCTCCACTTTCCCCACAACACTTACATCTGCATTGTGTCTGTGTTCTCTAACAGGAGTTTATTCAATTCATTCTTTTTACAACTTGTTAGGTTTTTCTGCAAACTGACTTTTTGTCAAGGCAAAGAAAAAACTTACTAGTGGAATTTCGACACATTTTTAACTTCTTTTAGCCAACACTTTTCACAAATGTCTAAAAATATTTTCTATAAAAGGCATCAGAATTGAAGACAGAAAACAGATTATGTTGTTTCATTCCACGTTGAGGAGGATCTGCACTCCTAATCCTCTGGTTTTTCTTTAATGGAATCCGAAGTACAGGGCATGATGCAATTGACTCTTTTTTTCTGCTAATTACCTGATTTAGAAAGACAGCTAATGTGTCTCAGTATGCATCAGACACTGAGAAATAGAAGTAAGGCAGCTTTGGCCCTTATGAAATCTGAAATATGAGAAGAGAATTTCTACACTCAATTTTTCTTTAGATATAAAATAATAAAGGTTTTATTTTATCCTTGCCAGTTAACATTTGGTTATGTCCCTGCTTTTACGTAAATTTCCAAAAGTTAATACACAACTAAAAAAATACAATTTTTTCAATGTAACGATCTCTCCATTGTTTTGTCTTTGAGGTAATCTAAAAATCTCTTTTTAAAATGACTATGTATAAAACAATAGAGAGATAAGAGAGAGAAAGAGAAAGGGAAGAAAAGTAAAGAAGAGAAAGGGGGAGGAAGAGAGAGAGAACCTTCCATCTTGTGGTTCAATTCCATCATGCTAACAATAATGAGCTGGGCTGGACCAGGCTGAAATCAGGACCCCAGAATATTCTGGGAGTGTTCTACTCTTTTACTGCCAGTTTTTCATATTTGCATATTGCTGATAAACTTTCAAAAAATTATTCTCTTTTTTATTCAATTGTTGCCCAATTTTGAGACATTTATCCTGTTTCATAGGTAACACAGGAAACTGCAAATAGTAATCAGATATATATATATATATTCTAACCGTAAATACATAAACCAAAAGGAGGATTCAAAATGTTCACTTTAACAGACCTTTAGGTAAATACCCATTTAGGATTTCAATCCTTGAATGGGCTAACTTCAGCTATAATGAAATGCAAATAACTATGTTAATGCAAATGCTAAGGCCACAAATTCAAACATAAAAAAGTCAAGAAATGCAAAAGTTAAGGTTCTCCTAGAAACATTAACTCACTCAAATTGTACATACAGAATATTTCCAATTATACAG
Organism: Ochotona princeps; assembly: GCF_030435755.1. Lineage (NCBI taxonomy): Eukaryota > Metazoa > Chordata > Mammalia > Lagomorpha > Ochotonidae > Ochotona > Ochotona princeps. The sequence goes on from NC_080840.1 coordinate 28,937,340, forward strand.
AAGACAGCAATATGTGATCCCTTAATGTACTATATGTGCAACATGGGTAAGTTACTGCTGTTATGAGAACGTTAAATTTTACAACCCCTGACTTTGTTTTAAAAGTTACTGCCTGAACATTGCATTATTCTTATGCTCATAATGCTATTTTCTTAAAATAGAAAGAAAATAGAGGAGAAACAGATGTCACTGTATTTTCTGTCATTATAGTATTATAAATTTACACTCTATTTTGGGTAATGAGTGAAACTAAAATACTTTTGCATACGTCTTGAAACTTTTGGTTGAAAAATTTCTCCCCTGCAAGAATAAACTGAATGTTTACAAATTTGTACAGATATATATGAAGTTATACTCAACATTATTTATGCATAAAATGTATATTGCACAAATAATAAAAATTTCATTTCATTTAGAAAATGATTTAGAGGAGATTGTAGATTTAGAGGAGAAATACTTCAAAGATATATATATGTCTATATCTCATTATCTATATCTATATATAGATATCTATATCTCATTTCTTTTTAAACAGAACTCTGATTTTTTTCCCTTGATCTGGAAACAAAAAAATTTTAGTATACTATTTCTCTGGGCCATTCCCCTTGGAAAATGGTGTTTGTTTAAGCATTTCAGAAGGCTGAAAAAAAATGCATTTATCTGTTTTCAAATTTAAGTAACATCTCTTCTATAAAATTCAGTTGGACAACAAAATGCTTCATTGATTATATAAGGTTAAGCTGCTTAAATCTGTCTTAGCGAAATGTGATGTAAAAATATACAGTGGTCACAGGTTGGGTCACAGGTTGGAATGACTGCATTCTTTGATTGTAGTGCCTGGGTATGAGTCTTGGCTGTTTCCCATGCCAACTTGCTGCTGATGTGCACCCTCAGAGGCAATGGGTAAAACCCCAAGTAACTGGGTGCATACCACCCAGGTGGGAGACCTAGGTTGAGTTTCTGGCTTCTGGCTTCAACCATCTAGCCCCAACTGTTTTCTTTAGGAAGTGAACCAACAGATAGAAAATGTGTCTCCACTCTCCATCTTTCTCTTTCTCATAACTGAAAAATAAATTTAGAATGTCTCTTTACCGCATTCACTGTGAGAATGGGAGCACTCTCAGGAATCAGGCCTTCAGACGATGGAAACATACCTACATACCTGGCAGGGTGATTATTGTGATGGTTTCCTGAAGAATCCTATAGCCCATCTTCCTCAGAAAAAGAAGCTTGGGGCTGACAAATGGTGAGGAAATAAAAAGGCATTGGTACCTGTTAGCACTGTCTATAGTCAGGGACAGCATTTAACCAACAGGGTTCCCAGGGTTTCAATTCCAAGACAAGATCTGTGTACACTCACTTCGCCATCATGTGGTTATTCAGAAGAATGGGTCTTTTGTTGAAATCCAAAATTTCTTGAGTGAGAAATGCATCTGAAGGGTTCAGATGAAACCAAATGCTGCTTGCTCAGTATCTCAAGCCCAGAAAGATTGAAGGAAATGACACTGAACTTGTTTCAAATTCAGCTGCTTTGGTTCAGCAGGCAACAGCAGTTAAAAAAGATAGTAGAAAATGTTTACAAGTTACCTGTGTCTCAGAAAAGTGAACAGTTCAGCAGACTGATTAATAAGATTTGAAAGCTGTCCAGCTATAAAAATAAGCATCCGGACTATAAGTCTAATTTGTGATATATTAATAATGTAATAAATGAGCTATTGATTTAATTATAAATAGATTACTTTAAAAAAAGAATCAAAGGGTTTAGCATATGGCTTGTGGATAAGACTAATAGTTTAAATCTTTTTTAAGTTCAAAAAAGAATGAGAAATCAATAAAATTGGAGGGAAGAGCAGGTAAAGACACGCAAAACCATGAGCACAGTGAAACTCAACACGCGCTGCTCTAGGAGGGTCACTCACTTGGAGTCCTGTGGAAAAGTCTTTGATTAGTGTTGAGTGCTCGCCACCAGTTAGCACCTGCTTTTTGCACGTTTGTCAACTGCCTGAGCCTCCGGTATTACCCTGTATTTTTTTGTCTTGTGACAATTATTCCATCAGCCTTCTTTTGTGAAGACTGCAAGATAAATACTTCCACAGGCTGAAAACTAGGGTGTCATGCTTGAGTAGACTGATCTTAGACTTCATGCTGCAAATAAATTGGTACATTCTTAAATAACCATCAGGCGCTTTGCCACCTCTCCTGACTGCTGAAAGGCCTGGCGTGTTCTCTGGGTTGCTGCCGGCTTCTGCTCCCACCCCATGCCTGTTATTTTCACTTCAGGACTTCACAGTCTTTATAACAGGGAGGATATGTGGTTAGATCTCGGCTGGGGGATGGGATTTCAAGCTCTCAACCATGCACTTGACGTCTTGCTCTTTATCCATACAATCTGCACCAACACCCCATGGACTTACCTCACAAGGCACCCAAGAGACTCTATAAGCACTTGTTTATGCCTGGGAAATCCGCAAAAATCACAAATCTCTGTTCATATTGTATATTAATTTCTTACCTGTCTCTTCTTTCAAACGGAAGCTTTCACATGGTTTTGATGTTTGTGAAGGTATTTTTGCAAAATATAATATTAGGGTTGAAGGGTTAATGCCTTATTATCTGGAATGGTTCAGAGGTTGCTATTATTTTAAAGGTTTCAATCTAGGCTAAAAGCAGAGGTCTCAGGAAATAGAGGCAAACACACACCAAAAAAAAAAAAAAATAGGAGAATTAATAAACAAAAAGGCAAAGGGAAAAATCTTTTCCTCCACTTCTAGTTATAACTGCTATTTTTTACAGCTAACTGAAATATTTCAACATTTATAAAACATCAAAATAGCTAGAATTCCTCCATCTGAGTAGGGGAAAAGAAAGCATTTTGCTAAACTGAAGTAAGTTCAGCATTTGCAATGTAATTCAAATTGCACTTGCAATTCAGGTCCTGGAATTAACCCACTCAACCAAAGCTTGAAAAGATTTAGATTTACTCAGACTAGCAGCAATACAATACTGCCATACAATTGCACAACCACCCTGTCTTTTGGTGATACATCCAATACACTCTAAATTATAATTCTAAAACTCAGTTTGTTGTTACAAAAAAAAAATCTGTGCATCATATCAGAGCCTGTCTTGTTGCACTTTAAAAGGGGGAGGAATGACTCAAGCCCAGTTGTAGACAGGCTGGAACAACACCTGCGCCCTTCCCATCAATGCGTTGTTAACAACGATTTTCAGCACAAGTTTTAACTGTGGAGAAGTGACTTTGAAGTAGAATTATTGTATGCTCAGCCCATTGACTACAATGAAAAGAGTAATATTCAAGGTGTTGTGGTGTTTGGAGTAGAGTGCAGATCATCTGAGCTGCCGTTTTTCTAAGGCTGAATCCTGCAGTGATTCATCTCATCTCAACTGGGAGGAAAGATGGAGTCACAACATTGACGTTCGCATTAACTGGTCATGAAGCCCATTTGAGTTTCCCTTGCAAGTAGTTTAGGGATAAAAAACAAAACAAAACAAAAAAAAACCTTGTCAGGCTGTGATTGGAACTCATCTAACTTAGCTCACGAGCACATAAAAAATAAAGTGCTGCAATTGTGTGGAACTTTAAACAATTCAGGAGAAAGGGGGTTAGAACACAATACATGCTGTGAAGACCCCACCTATCAGAGAGAAGAGGTAAGCAGGGACTTGCCTAACAGGCATCAGCCACGTTCAAAACGCAGAGGTAAAGTTCTGAACTGCACATTGCAGGTTTGTTTTTTGAAGAACAGCAAGTCAGCATTCTCATATTATTCTAAAGGACTGATATTTGGTAGTATAATATATCATAACCTTATAAATCAATTCTTTAGTGGCGAGAAAGACCTCCAATTTCACTTTTTTTCATCCTAGGCAAAGCAGCATAGTTTCACAATTATTTAGTTTAGAGCTTTCTTTCTATTTAAAACATTTATTATCCAGAAAGACCTCAGCAATATGTAAATTTCATTTTCTATGCCCTGTAGATTAAAATACATCTGTTTCAGCCATCATTCAGGAAAGAAATAATTTTAATAGTTCACTTTATTAAAAAAAGATTTATGTAGACATTCAGTTCTGACAAGAGCAGGCTAGCAGCTTGCACATAATACAAAGAGGCAGCGTTTCTTCTTCCAGAATTTTATCCACATTGAATAGAACCATGTCCCTAAAACATACAAGGGAAGCCAAGTAACTTTGCCTCCTGCATATGAAGTTGCTAATCATGATTAATCATAACACCAAGTAAAATATTCATTGTTAAGCATAATCTGTGATAGTCTAGGGGCATTCATAATACACCAAAAATTATAATAATATAGCTCATGTTCCAGCAAATTCCATTCTTGTGTAAAGGAAACTACAACGAATTCATTTCTCAGAGTAATTTATTCTATTTGAAATGCAGACAGATAGAGACCTCCCATCTGCTAATTCAGCCCAGAAATGCCTTGAGCATCTGGGGATGGACCAACCAAGCAGAAGACAAAAAACCAAGAATGGAGTAGTGTTTACCCTGACTGGTAAGGGCACAACTGCTTGAGCCGTCACTTGCTGCCTGCCAGAAAGTGCTCAAGCAGGAAGCTGAGATCAGGGGCAAAGTCAGAACTTGAACTCACGCACTCTGATAGGATGTCCCGAGCAGTATCTCAATTGCTGCACCAAATGCTTACCCCAGTATGTATTTTTTAATCTGTCATTTAATGAAATTCTCCTGCTTCTAATTATTTATAATGTACTAAGAGCAAGTGATGTTTATATAAGATGACTGGAATAGGCACATCTGTAAGGATAGAAAGTGGAGTCATGTCTACCTAAAGGCAGAGAGAATGACTGCTCATAGGTACAGGGTTTCTTTGGGAGGTAATGCAGGCATTCAAGAATTGATTGAGGTGATGCTTACAAAACTCTGTTTGGATATCATGGCTTACGAATCTTATTGCAATACAACTGCTGTATTACCCAGAAAAATGATAAAATCTTACCTCACAGCCTAGTTTCTAAGGAAATTTTGTCTCTTTAGGTGGGAAACTCTTAAATAATTTTCCCGATTGAGGACATAAAATATGAAAAAGTAGGAGGACAAAGCGACAAGACAGCATTAAGTGTCAGAATGCTATGAGTATCTTAATTTCAATAGTCAGAGAATCAGGATCTAGGGAGAGGTAGGGTGTCTTGAAGAACATGAATGAAGGGAATGATTAGACCTTAAAATCACAAAGTTAAACTAAGGAAGAAATTAACATTTATTGCAATTAAAGGTCGATGATGAAGGCTCATTATAGTTATGTGCTTTTCTTCATTATTTTGTTGGTTGTATATTCTTTTTTTTTTCTGGGATTTCCCTTATCCCCTCCCCAATGACCTCCCCCCTTTCTGAGTTCCCCTATATCATTACTACAGTGTAGTTCTTCATACACAGTCATATGTCCATCATTGCGGGCGTGGACAATGGCAGAGTCCAGCATCCTATTGTCAAGATATAGTAAACAGTTTCATTGGGTGTACATCTTTGTCTGGAAGTAGAGATGCATACTGCATTGTATCCTCACATCTGGATATGATAGTCTCCATTACACAGCTATTATACATCCCCTTAAATGAAAAGCCACAAAACAAAATAACCAACATGAAGGAAAAAAAGAAATTAACACCACTATGAAGTTAAATAACATGCTACTGAATAACCAATGTGTCGCTGAAGAAATGAAAATCAAGAAACTTCTTGAAGAAAATGATGTTACTGTATGATCCATGAGTCATTGAAGAATTTAATCAGAAGAGTATTTTGAAGAGAGGAAATTAACTTAAAAAATCAAAATCCAGAGATATTGTTGATCTTTGTTGGTGAAATGTGTCTCCTGTAGGCAACAAATGGATGGGTTTTGTTTTTTAATCCAGTCCACTGATCTATGACATTTGATTGATGAGTTTAAGCCATTTACATTCAGGGTTAATACAAATAGGTGGTAATTTGATTCTGTCATTTTAGCAATGGGTTGTTCATTGATTTAGTTGTATATTGTATGCAAAAAATCTAGCATTGACATGCTTCTGCTTAATTAATTTAATAAAGAATTCTGTTTTTCTTCAAATTATTCTTTGAGAAAAACAAGAGGATTATGACAATCAAGTCTGAAAGAATTTTAAAGTTCTGACTGCAGAAGTCTTGCCGCAGGTGATCATGTCAGCATTGATAGTCACACAGGCCTGACTCATCTAGTGCTTGTGGACACGAGCCTAGAAATACCAGGAAATACAGTATGCCTGAATTCTCTTTCTCAACACTGGAAACAATGAAAAGGCACGCAAGGAAAAAGAAACTAACAAATTGTCAAGAGCTTCTCACAAACCACTCTTGCGCTAAGAAACAGCTCTGATCTCTCCATGGGCAATGAGCTACCCACGCAACGACATGATCGTTTGGGACTCAGATTAGGCACCTTCTCATGAATCCTTCAGCAAAGCCACATAATTATTATCAATCCAAATACACAAATGAGGAAAATTAGGTGATGCTAGACTAGGTAGCTTGTTCAGGATCAGATACCTCAAGCTGGCAGGTCCCTGGAGGGAAGCCCAGATATATCTGGAGCCCACACCTATCCTCTCCACCATGTCACCACTTAGCTCGTTACCCCCAAAATCCCAGGCTTCAAGTCGACACAAGCAGAGAGCAACTAGAAGAGGGAACAAAGCCCCAAGGGACTGAAAGGCAGAGAATCTAGAAAATAGTCTGACACTTCTGGCCATTGGTGTCTCACAAGCGAAGTAAACAACTAAGTGATGCTCTCTGCACGATATTTAATTGATGCCTTCTTTCACACCCACCTTAAAGCTTTTTGGGGCCATAAAAATTAAGATTTCTCTGATAGAGTTAAAATTGGCACTGTCTGTTTCTATAGCTGCCTTCTCTCTGAATATAATATTGCTTTTGTTTTATTCAATTGAGGCTAATCATTTCATAAATACTTATTGAGGTCCCACTATGTGCCAAAGTCACTTCTAGGCAGTAAGGATACAACATGAAAAAAAAATCAATCCCAGTTATTATATACCTTACATTGTAGCCAAGTCAGATAATACACAAACACACAAGAAAAGATGTACCCTATCCTTTTCACTGCCCTTGCCCACAAATCACCACCTAAATCTGTCACAAATTTTTATAAGGTCAAAGATCTAAAAACTTAGCTTTATAAGGAAAATTTCTGATCACAAAGTTGACAAAAGAGCTGGTGCTCACGAATTATGAAGCATAGATGTCCACATTTGTTTTCACAGACTCATAAGAGTGTCTTCTTTGATCAAATCAAAATACAATTAAGGCTTAATATATTTCTGCCTCTGTTTTCCAATGTGTTACCTTACTGATCCCCAGTGGAAGACAATTAAGCCACTTTATTTCCCATGTAGGAACATTTGATTATACCGGTCATATAATACTTGAAAAGCAGTGGACAGATAGAAGTATCATAAAATTCACCTGCTAAAGAAACAATAAAGTTAAATTTAAAGCAGATGGTGTCAATATTTTTGATAAGTGAGGAAATTTCGATAAGTGTGAACAGTAAATGTTTGTATCCAACTCTTTCCTAGACAAAATGGAATAGAAAATTCTATTTATTTATTATAGAAAAGATATGATTTATGAGTATATTCTTTTTATGAGATAATCTTAAAAGATTATTTTTTCAAAATATGTAAACAAAGTTAGATCTGATGATCTAAACTATACCTTTTACTAGGAGAGATTAAAGAAAATTGAAGTCCACTAACTTAAAAATCAAATTTGCTGAAATTCAGAGCCTTTGAGTGGGTGAAGTAAGAAACATTGTTATGGAAACTCCCTTCCCCTGCTCTCTAACCCACTTTCATTAAAGAATAAATTTTAGTTAACCACTACAAGTAAGAAAAGATGCTACAAGCTCATTTTTATTGTACTACACAATTGACATTTCAACAAAATAATAGCATATTTTTGATTGAACCAAAACCTACTCAAGGACCTGGGTTTTTACTATATGAGAAGAAATTCAATGCCATAAGTTTATTAACTTATTAATAGTTTAGTAAAAGATTCAAGAGTTGCTTTTGAAATTTTACAAAGAAATTATTTTCAGTTGAATTTTGAACAAGGCCTTCAAGTCAAAAATCAAAGTTTGTGTATGTGTGTTTTTATAGACTGAGATCAAAATCCAATGGTTCATATTTGGAACCAATTAAGGCACATTTTGAGAGTATTAGAGATATTCTTGCTTTCTTTAATTTAAAAATCCTTCATTAAATGTTACTTTAAGCAGATTCTTCCATTTTCAATAAACCACATTTGCTAACAGCCACAATGAAGACACTTGTGATAAGACATGTATCTCAGTTGAAGAGTATCTTCTTTAAACAAATGAGGGAAAAGCTAAAATATCTAGACCAAAGTTCCATGCTTTTGTCTTGATAAAAATAAGTTTCTGAACTTGGAAGATTTTTAGTTAGACAATAGCATAATTAATTTTCTCCAAATAGATTTTAAAACGCCTCACCTGTAAATCAGGTATAATTTCAGTTCAATGTTGAATTCGACTGAGGTTAACCAGTTATTTAAAATAGTGGATGTTGTGTTGGGCTTCTCTTTTTCCATGAGCACAATGCCTTTCCTCATTCCTTTATCTTTATTTTTCAGGGGAGACATCCTTAGGAGGGTGGCAGGTGAGTTTTACTGGTCTCAAGGAGCACACAGGGAGACCCAACAGTGTTGATCCAAGTGCAGCGCTGGTCTTCCCACAGGCTACATGTTGAACCATTGACCTATTTTCTCATGTGGGCAAATGGGAATTGCCAACGTTCTGTCATTACCAAAACAGATTAAATATGAGCATAAAGTCGCCTTAAACATTCTCACCATTTATGAATGGATAAAATTTGGGGAAGCCTTCACCAGTACAATGGCTGGAAATATGATGTGAAGCCAGAATAAGAATCTGCATCTTAAAAACATCATTACAAAAGGAAGAGAGAGAGAGAGAGAGAAACAACGGCTGATAATTTAAAAAGTGGGGGCAGTTTTTTAAAAACCACTGTAATCATAACTTAATTTCTCTTTTTCCTAGCTTTGGGCTAACACCATGTGCTGTGGTGATATTCCGGCCTATGCCTCAGAAATTTCCATGGACACATTAGCTTAGATGGTTTCATTACCCACTCTCATTATTAAGTAGCATTCAATTACTGTATGTTGTAATGCCAAAGATCATAAAAGAGAGACAAAAAAAAATCTCAGTAAGATCTAAGGATAAAATGGCACTTTTATATTGCTATAAAGATTACTTAACTCTAGCGTGGTACTAATGATCGTTTCTGTGACTGAAAACATCTCCTTAGGGTTAATTATGTAAACTCTCCTCATCCTAAGCTCAACAAAGAGTTTAAAACGTTTTTCATGTATCTTGAATTTCCAGAATATTTTTTCCATTTACCCATGTAAAAATCAAGTCTAAGGATTAAAGTTAGCTGTTTTCCATTACATTACACCAATGACTATTCTGGTACAGATGAGGGAGACCTCAGAGAGTTCATGGATTGCAAAATTTCTCAGAGCAGGTAAACTTCCATTTTAATTTAGCTCTCCTTGAATCGTTGGGTGTATCCTCACAGCTACTTCTTGGCTAACTCTGTATGAGAGATGATTCAACATGAGAGAAATGCTTTGTGTTCTTCAGGAGGCTGATTTGTTTTCTCATATATTCCAACAGTGGACTGTCTCCAAATGAGTGTACCTGAAAACTGGAATATCCAATACAAAACACCCTTGAATGTTAACTACAGTTTTGTTTATAAAAATCAATAAAATTGGGCCCAACGAGGTAGCCTAGCAGCAAAAGTCCTGTGCTTGAACACGCCAGGATCCCATAGGGGTACCAGTTTTAATCCTGGCGGCCCCACTTCCCATCCAGCGCCCTGTTTGTGGCCTGGCAAAGCAGTCGAGGATGGCCCAAAGCCTTGGGACCCTGCACCCATGTGTGAGTCCTGGAGAAGGTTCCTGGCTCCTGACTTTGGCTCGGTTCAGCTCTGCCTGTTGCAGCCACTTGAGGATTTAATCATGAATGGGAAGATCTTTCTCTCTTTCTCTCCTCTCTTTATATCTGACTTTGCAATAAAAAATAAGTAAATCTTTCTTAAAAATCAATAAAACGGGGAGGGAGACTGCTGTTGGACAATAAAGCATCATTTACAAAAGAAGGAAGATATGCTAGACTGTTTTAAGAAAAAGTCATAAAACCATTGTGTCATAAAGCAGTATGTACAAAATAAGCACTTTTTCAAATATGCATATCCATAAACCTTCAAAAATGGACACAAAAAGGTATCCACAGGCCTTGTAGGAGGGCGATGGATTACAAGTGAGTTGTAGTTTTTTTTTTTTTTTCTCGAGATATCTGTGTGTGCTAGAATTTTCCTCTCTTATGAACCCGATCTATTTTTGCTTAAGATAAAGAAATGCAAAGAAAAGCAAATGAAAATATCCTCTCTTGCTGACACTGATCACTCAAAGCCTGAAATCTGAGACATTTCTCAGATAACGTCCCAGACTTAGGAAAACGGAGTTAAGCCCTGGCAACCACGTCTCCTGTTTGACCATTGCCAGACCCTGCAGTCTGTTTGTCCAGCTGGATCGGTGGCGGGAAGGCCAAAGGCTAAGGTCCACGCTCCGCTCTGCCTCTGGCCTGGGTGCCAGGGCTGCCTGGCTGCTGGGGGCTGCGAACCGTGGCCGGGGCTGGCAAGGGCGGTGAGAAGGAGGTCCAGATAGGCCTGCACTAGGCAGTGCTGCACATGCTGAAAAATGCAGAGAGCCCCTGTGAAAGCACGTTCAGATGTGCCCAGGGTGGGACGGCGGGGCGGGCAGTCAGTCCTGCCGTTTCCTCCAGCTCTGGGCTGCAGCAGCCCAAGGTATTCTCTTCCTCCCCTCCACGTCCAACCAGACCCCGTGGAAGTAACAGAGTCTCTATCTACACGGAACAGGAATTCAGTTTTCAGAAATGTAGTTCTGGGCACCTTCTGAACAGAGCCTGGCAATATTCCCAAACTGCTTGTTTTATTATGTGGGCTTTATTTGTGTTTCTTCCGCAATGAGCTGAGACACTCAAACTCGGCAGAGATAGCAGCCAACGCTAAACGGCCACATTGTCCCTACGTGGCAGGTCAGCACACTACAGGCAGAACTGTCCAGCTCCCGAGTTGGCTTGAACACACAGGCATGAAGACACACCGCCTCATTGTTTCCTGCAGACTGCGGGTCTGACTCCTGAATGGCACGACCGCCTTGACAAATGAAAGAGAGAAGCAGCAATGTTCACCCCATTTCCCTAGAAGATCGTATGGCCATTCAAGAGCAATCCCCCTGTGGAATTTCATTCAGCGCAAAGCAGGACGCAAAGCCTTAGCTTTTGCTGCTGCCGTTAAGTAAATATAGAGGTTAAAACTCCTTCTTCCGTAGAAATACAACACTTAGGTTCCCGTTTGTGCCACCGTGGGATTTCCTCTTCTAATCAGCTGCAAGGCAGAACTGACCGTCTCCACAACCAGCCACACCCTGTGGGGGCAAAGTGAAAAGACACCAGTAACTTCTGCCAGAAATAAACACCCAGATGAACAAACAGCATGTCCACCTGCAGATCCGGATACTAACACCAAATCCAGACACCCCGATGAGAAATTAATTAAACTAATATATTTAAAACTAAATCCTTTTTACTCTAAATTATCATACCCCAAAAGTTCAGCTTGAATATGAAATGCCAACATTGTAACTTGCATTACATGTGTATTTAGACACTGGTAACAGATTCAAATAAAGAAACATGAGATAAAGCGAGTCAGCAAGCAATGATTAACTCAAGATCTCCATCTAGTGACAGTATGCTGAATAGCAGGTTGTTTGTTCAGGTTTCTAGGTAGGCCTTTGGTCAGACAAGTTCGGCGTTTACTTAGTTTATGGTTCAGAAATGAGATGCCTTCCGTTATCATGCCCTTTACAAAAAGATTCTGGGAGGGGCGAGCATTGTGGTGCAGCCCGTTTAATCTTCCACTTGGGGTGCCCATGCCCCACATAGGAATTTCGGTTTCAGTTCCATCTCTCTGCTTGCTATCGAGATTCCAGCTAATGCACCCTGGAAAGTGGCAGGTAATGGCCCAAGCACTGGGTTCCTGCCACCCACTTTGGAGACCAGGATGGAGTTCCTTCCTCCTGGCCCTGCCCTGGCCGTTGAGATAATCTGGGAAGTGAACAAGTGGATGGAAAATTCCTTCCTTCCTTCCTTCCTTCCTTCCTTCCTTCCTTTTTTCCTTCCTTCCTTCCTTCCTTCCAACTCCTTACACAGTTGAAGTGCCTCACCACTGGGCCAGGTTCACCTGTTTCAACAGGGCTCTGTTTCTCAAGAGTCAACATCATTTTCCTAACTCTTGTGCTTGATTTGAACAATTCAAACTCTTGACATGAGCTGAAGTTACCTGGATTAAACTGGACCATTTATGTTGCATGGAATAATCCCTGTAGTACTAAGACAACATATACTTTATATCCAGAATGGTGGTTGTGGGTAAGATGAGGGACATAGACCCATAGTCAAGTAAAGGAAGTGAAGCTGCAGACTTTTGATAAATCCCAAAGTACGTGCTGTGAGTTCCTTCATGTGAAGTCTTCAGAACAGACAGAATCAACTGATGTTGAAAAAACAGCCAAAATAGCTATCATTTGGGAGACAGTGTGGAGGTAAGTATTGGCTAGAAAGAAACCAGAGAAAATGTTCTGAAGTGCTAGAATATCTTTCATCTTAGTCTAGATGGTGACTGTATAGGCATATACATATGCCTACATTTATATATGTCTATAGATAAAAATTCAGATATACAGATTTATAAATAAGTTCAGTGCACTTCCTATCTTAAGGGTATGCAAGGTAGTAAGGAGATTTTTTAATTAAGCTTCTCTGTAATTGTTATATTCCCCAAATTCTGAGAGCCACAATATAACTGTTTTGGACCCTAGTAAAAGACAAGTCCCAAGATTCCTTATGAATCCTCAGGAATTTAAATAACAAATTGGATTTCTAGCAAATCTAATCATCTAATAAAGCATTTGTGATCTCACCGCCTTTTTACTTTAACTGAAAAAGTTAAGGCAACTCCTTAGCACAGGTTTTATTTTAAGATTTATTTACTTGTTTGAAAGTACAGAGAGAGAGCAGCTTTCACTTCCCCAGGCATCTAGAGTTGTTCAAAGTGCCGTGAACAGAGCACAGTACTGGCCCTTGAGAAGTCTCTTCCATCTGCTTTCACAGATAGTATTTCTCAAAGTTCTCACATAATTTTTCTTCTAATTTTTCCTAGCTTCATCCTGCCTTCCTTTTTTTCAGTCCTTCCATCTTTCCTTCCTTTATTTCCTCATATAGATTCCTTTTCCTTCTGTTGTGTGTGTGTGTGCCTGTTTCTCCAGCCTACAGTTACCTGGACCTCAAGCTTTACTCTGTTTGCTTAACAAGAGGGAGGGTTGAGTATGTGACTTTTGGAATTACCTCTGGATCCTGCTTAAGGGTGAGGAGCCCTTGCTCAGGTGCAAAAAGGTCATAGCACAAGCAGAAGCAGATGTGCGCTCAGCTTTTCACAAGAGCTGATTCCCTGGCGTGCTGCCAACGCAGCTCCCCCGCACTGCTTGGGAGGACGCAAGAGAAGGACCAGGACAGAACCATCACTGGCTCAGTCCTCCTTTATTTTGTCATCGTTGCTTGGCAGTTTTCACTATCATGATGCTGCTTAGACTTGATCCTATAACCACTCAGGGTTGGAAGCCCAATTTCAGAAATATCGTCTAAATGGAAGGCAATGTTTTCCCCTCCATAACCTGCCTACATCCAAGTCAAACCATAAAAGACTGGATACTGCATCCTGAGTTCTTGGGAGTGTGCAGGGTGGGGATCACATAAAAGTGTTCATTTTAATGCTTTCCCTGATTCAAGTCATTGAGAACCTAGCTGAAATCAAAAAGCTTTTGGAGAAGCAGCACAATACATTCATCATCGACAGAATCCTGAATGAAACAGGTTGGCTTAACCTCCTGCATTGGGTAAAAGAACTCAGCGAGAGCAACAGAAAACACAGAAAACTCCCAGGTCAACTGATTGAGCAAGTGTTGGTGCTTGAATCTGTCAATGTAACTCATAATCACTCTAACTCATTAAAATGAAGCAGAGCACGTAAAAACTGACTTCAATGACTTTTGCATCATTACAGTTGCTGAAACACCTAATCTTAGGTATTTTGGTGTAATGGCTTCAGAATTTTATCAATGCACATCTTTAACGTTTTAATATCAGATATGTCATTCTCAGTTGCTTTTTATTACTAAAATATGTTTTAAACAGCAGAATAAATACAAATCGGTATAATTACCACAATGTTTACATAATTTCTCTAGATTCATTTGCATATAGATTACAGCTAGCATATGAATCTCCATAATTTTGCCCTTTATTCCTTGTTAATATGTTTGTGGCTTTTGATTTTACACTACTCTAAATAAAACTGGGATCAACTTCCTTCCATAGACATATATTCATACTGTGTGATCACTCCTGTTGGATAAATTCGTGGAAGTTTTCATTCAACAGGAAATAATTTATAAATTGGGCGATTTGTAGTCCCACCAGCTTCCTACATCAGCTGGATGTCACCATTCTTATTTTTATCAATCATCATAAAATGGTAGCCGTTGTTTTCACTCGTCATTACGGATGATTTATAGATGTTCCAGTAGGATCTACTGTCACTTTTCCACCTGATTGGCTCTAGCAAACTGCGTCTCTAAGAGTGCTCCTACACACTTTCTCCCCAGGTTCTGGCTGCAATGCCTTCATGCAGATTTCCACTTGATGGCAATGCTAGTGATGTTACCTCCAGACAAGGTGGCCTCATCTGCCCCAGGCTTTGGCCACTCTCAAATACTTCTTGCAGTGCCCCTGCCCTATGCATGAAGGTGTTAAGACTTTGGAGCTGAAAAGCAAAAGGCTTCCCCTGTTGGGAGAAGTGATTTCCAGCCAACACAGGAAAGAAATGAGCTGGCCTATCAAGTTTCCGGAAGTACCCAACCTTCACCTCGGCACCCTGTGTTAACTGTCTGAATATTGCTTCACAAACTAAGCGATTTCTGTTTAATTTGAATGTCACTTTTTGTTTTTGTTTTTGGACTTTGTACCCCATTTAGAGGTAGAAGCTTATTCAGCCCAAACCACTCCAGATCTGCACTAAGAGAACGGCAGTAGACTCTTCCTCAGTGGTCAAGCCTGAGAAGAGGGTACATGAGTGTTGCCGCCCAGCAGAGACACTAAAAGCGACGAGGCATACTCTGGGGTCTGGGAAAAGCCGGAACCGCAACCAGACCCCTCACTGCCAAAAGCGGCTGCGTTTAAATCCTTCTCTCTGCTGCTCCTGTCCCTATTGGTCTAAGCTTTCCTTCCTGCTTCTCCAGCCCTCTTTCCGCCACCCTTCTTCCCATTCTTCTTCCCGTTCTTCTTCCCGTACTTTATTCTTCATTTCTCCGTTCATGTCCCTGTCTCTCCGTCCTGCTTTTACTGCTTCTGTCTGTATCCCTCTTTTCCAGCTCTCTCTCCACCACCCTTCTTCCCGCCTGTCCTTCTTCTCCCTTGTCCAGTCTTTCTCCGTCTGCCCGACCGTCTGTCCTCCCTTGTCTGTCGTCCGTGCCTAGCTTTTACCGGCTACTTTTATATCGTTCTCCACCAATCACTTCTCCCTGTGGGTCCACTTGGTGCTACGTGATAGGCCAGTAATCACAACGAGGGCATTAGCCTATCCCTGTGACTTCCTGTTTACCTGCTGGCGAGACCAACTCCGCCTCCTGGTCCTGGGCTAACTGCCATCTTGCGACAGCCCCTCCTATTCCGGCTTTCCTATTCTGGGGAGCGGCTTCAGCACCCTGCTCCCCACAAATGAGGTCTCACCCTCCTCCTCCACCTACACTGGTATTTGCTTCTCTAGTTACTGGGCCACGTAGTGTAAAGCTGTGTCCTCAAGGTTTCACACTGCAATTAGGATGTCTTGACTAGGTAGCTCTGTCCAGCAAACTCCTCCCCCATAGTTAGAAGTTCAGGGATGGCTTAGGACCACTTTTAGGCCTGGAGCATCAAGGCATTGCTCCCAAGATGAAGTGGAAACACAGAGAACTCTTGAGTTTTGCCTCTTATGTATGCCCAGCCTTGAGGACTGAGAACAGCAATTCTGCCTCACCAATTGTCCCAAATAGATGGGGATTTCATTCACACACTCAGCTCCTGGACTCAGCTTCTCAACAGCCGCCTCCTTAGTGAGCCACCCATGAAAACCTCTGGCCGCCTGGCTCTCCTCTGCTTTCTTCACCTCTCAGCCCTATGAGACATTTTGTGGGCAATTGCTCCTGAGTCTGCCTAGTGCCTGGTGGGTGTGGCTTTGAGCTCACCTCCCCATGATCTGAGACACAGCTTCGGTCAAGGAGAATACATGCGGATCATGACCCGAAGGTCAAGGGAAATGGATGTGTCATATAGCCAATCCCAGTGTCTTTGGCGGGTGGGGATGGTGTCTGCTGGAAGACGCCTTCCTGCCCTCCCCTTTCTTATCCTTCATAAGCAGTAACCTGTGCATTAAAAAGTGAACATTCCTCACCAACTTCTGGTACTTCTTATAGCCAAACAACACCGTTGCCTCACCCTCGGTGATCTCAGAAACTGCTGGCAGAATTAAACCCCAAGATTTTTTTTTTTTAATTTAAAACCATCTAATTGTCTAAATGTCTTGGTTTTTCCCAGGGCTCAACTTTTGAAATAAAACCCAAACTTTGGCCATCTAAACTAGCAATAAAAGATAATCAGCTTAGGGTCAGAACAACCCCTGGTACACATGGACTTGCAGGATCTATGACTGGTAACAGGCCTGGTTGGGGAGAAAAGAGGACACTGTGGCTGGGTTGGGGTTCCCACTGATGAGTGTGGGACCTGGAGTGGGAGCTGTGTTCTGGTCTGGATATAGCTGCAGTGTCCCTCTGCACAAGTGTGAACTGGGCTGGGTGCACCGAACTGGGTTAGACTCCAGCACCAACTGATGCTCATGAGGACCACAGCAGGTGTAGGATAGGCTAGGCTAGGTCTCTGATGCTGCTGAGCCATTTGTGAGATGTGTCTGGATGTGGACCAGCTTAGCTGGGCTGAAACATACAACAGTAAGAACAGGAATGGGCTGAAGGCCAGTCAGGAAAGACCACTGTTCCTGCCAGGACAGGAGGTGGACTAAGTAGGGCTGGCCCATGGATCCCCTGTGTGTGTAAGATCTGGCATTGGAAGAGGTTCTGATAGAGGAGCTTGGGAAACTCCTCTGTTGGGACACAGCCCCTGCAAGTGAGACCAAGAAAAACTACAGGGAGCAGCCCAGACCAGACCAGGGAATGGTACCCAGTGGCATTACATATGGCGCAAGTCGGGGGCAGAATTCTAGCTGGGCCAGTTAACATCACCCACTGGTGAATCTGAGCACCAGAATAGAGTGTGGATCGGGCTGGGTTCAGTCGCAATGCTTACTGGGCTGGGACTGGGTACAAGCTGGACTGGGCTAGGCTGCAGCTCCCACCAGCATCAGCTGGAATAGGGGATTGCCTGGTCTGGGCCAGGCTACAATACCTATTGGCAAATGCTAAGGCAAGGCAGGCCTTGCCAGACTGGACTGCAGCACCCAACCAGCACTCATGAGAACCAGGCAGGGAAGGGGCAAAGCTAGTAGGGGCAATGTGGAGGGCTCCCCTGCTGGACCACCACTTATGGAGAATATGAGTTGAGATGGGTGCAGACAAGACCAGTCAGGGCTGCAACACCTGTTGACCTCATGTGAGCTAGATCAGGGAAAAGCCAGGCTTGCTTAACTGTTCCTACTTATGCAAACATAAGTCAGAGTGGGTATGGATTGGTTGGGCTTTGCTTCAGCAACAGCTGGCAGAGGCTGGCACTGGGGGCTAATTCTGTCAAGTTAAACTACAGAAGTACCTGGAGAGTTGGAGTGAGCCCAATAGGGACATAGTGGGCACCTCCCTCTTGGATTACCACTTCCACTGGTGAGCATGAGAACCAGAACTGAGGCAGCAGTGGCTAGACAGAATGGCATCCACCAGCATGTGTGTGGGCTGGATAGTGGAGCTGGTTGGGTTGAAGTAGGCTTCAATGCCTATTGACATGTATGAGAGCTGAATAGGATGTTCAACAAACTGGACCAGTCTGCCATACATACTGGCAAGCACGGGAACCAGGGCTGGGAGTGGGACTGCTGGGGGTTATTGTCGGCCACTCCAACTAGGCTGCAGCTCCCACTGGTTTGTGTGAGGGACGAGTGTGTGGTGGGCAGAATCAGGCTGGACGGCAACAAACACTGGTTTGTGTAGAAGACAGGAATGGAAACAGAACCGACCCAGCAATTGCAACCACCAGCATGTGCATAAGCTGATTGTAGCGACGGACTGTACTGGACCCTGTACTGGCAAGCACACACAAGAATCAGATCTGGGATCACCTCAGAAGAAGTGTCTTTGGGGATCCCCTGAACATGAATTGCTGAACTCAGAACCCCAACCATGAAGAGAAGTGCAGGTTTCATGGTGTGACCATGGAATGCATGTGTCAAAACTGAGCCTCCTCAGAGGCTCAGACAGAGCAGTGGACAACATATCCAGGTGCACATGGAGGATATGGCAGTTCATAGGAACCTGTAGAGGACACTTGATACTACAACAAAGGATGGAGGACAGAACAAATTGATCAACTACCCCAGCCATGTGTTGGCAGTGAAAATCTTGGCAAGCAGAGACTCTAAGATATGTCAGCCAGTAGTTTCTGGAGAGATTTCTTGGAATGGTGAGATTGGCAGCAATTCAGAACTGTTGAACTATCAAAACCACTTGAGCAGTGCCCTCAGAGCATGACCCACATCAGGGACCCTGGGATAATTGGGAAGTTGGGTGGACTTTTCCCTTTATCTCCCCAATTGCCCCAGATACAGAAACAGAGAGAGACAGAGAGAGAATGTGAAAACAATGGTCTTATCCACTTTCCTGTAGCCCTTGATCTTTTGTGCCCTAATCAACTATGTAAAGATCATCAAAATAAAATAATAAAAAAGTCAGCTTAACTACTGAATATTGAGGCAGAGAAAAAATAAAGATGACAGGAAACATAGGAAATGATGCATCTGCTGTTTAACTGGAAGGAAGGGGCAGATGAAAGCAACCAGCACAGGTACGAAGACAAAACGTGCTGATGTCCACTACCTGGTCATGTTAAATGGGCAGCCTCAGAAGTCGTCTGGAGGAAGGAAAGTTACATTGCTTAAGTTGGGAGTAGAATTTGCATAACACTATTTAGTAAATATAGTTATACAGGACAAGCTCTGCGACCTTACCACAACTGACACAGTCGTTCCATTTAGACTGATCACAAGACGGTTTTTGTTTTACTATGTACAGCAAAGCAGAGCATGGCTGAGAGAGGACCCAGCCTTCGAGCTCTGACAATCCTAGGTTTGAGTCAGATGCTACTGTTTATTGTCTGTTGTATTAGGTTCAGTTTGCTTATCAGCACAATGGGCATAATCATACTTGTTCTGTCAGTCAGTTCATGCAAGTTACAGGAGAGTGTGTATAACACACTTAGCAGTTAGAAGATTTTCCCCTCCCTCTCCCTGATTTTAGCCCCAACCCTTAGACTAATTCACAATATGCCTCCTGCGTAAACAAATAAATGTACTGCTAACATTGTTTGGGTTACTAAAAGTTTTTGATTACTCCATGGATATGCATGAATCTTATGCATAAATTTGCATTCTGGTGAATCACATGTGTTTTATATCTTGTTTTAATGGTTTTTTTATTTTTTTTATTGGAAAATCAGATATATAGAGGAGGAGAGACAGAGAGGAAGAACTTCTGTCCATTGATTCACTCCCAAACTGATTCAACATCTGGAGTTGTGCCAATCCAAAGCCAGGAGCCCAGAGCCTCTTCCAGGTCTCCCACGCGGGTGCAGGGTCTCAAGGCTTTGGGCCATCCTCCACTGCTTTCCCAGGCTGCAGACAGGGAGCCGGTTGGGACACGGGGCTGCTGGGACATGAACCAGCATCCATATGGGATCTGGGCCATGCAAGGCAAGAACTTTGTGCAATAGGCTACCATGCAGGCCCGTGTTTCACATCATTTACAAGGAACACTGTTATGCTTTTTTTTCCCAGTGGGATTCATAGGAAATGTTCACACATTTTTTTTCTGCTTGGCTAAGGTTTTTTTATTTTGTTCTCTTCATTTTTTATTTGCAAAGTAGAAAGACAAAGTATAACATAGGCAGAGAGAGATCTATCATCATTGATTGGCTGTTTACTTATCCTATCGTACGATAAATCTAAGATCTTCCATCACTGATTGGCTACCAAAACTTTCACAACAACCAGGGCTTGGCCAAATGAATGCCAGGAACCAGGAACTCTGTTCAGGTCTCAGACATGCATAGTAGGGACCCAACTACTTGTGCCATCACCTGCAGCCTCCCAGGAGCTGAAATCAGAAATGAAATAGAACTTGAACTTAAACATTCCAATGTTTAACATCTTAACCATTGTGAAAAACACTTACCCCACAAACCCTTTATAAACTGGAAATTCCAACTTTGCTATGTGGGATCCTTGATTCTCAGAATGGCTCACCATTTTCAAATCCAATCCTCACCTCATCACAGTCTTGTGAAGTCAGTGCTATTGTGTGTTCCATATCGATAAGGAAACTAGTCAGCTCGTGTAACTCACCTGGGATCACAAAAGTAGGAAACTGTGAAGCTAGATTGTAACCTAAATAGTTTGACAATCACAGGACCAAGCAGCCAGACCCAACCCATCAGAACCAGACCCCAACCACAAAGACACTTACACACTCCCTTCTCCAAGCTCCCACAAGAATTCCTAAGTGTGCTGAAGAGTTATTTAAGGGTGCAGAACCCCATGCTCCTAGAAATCTCTTATCTTTTTCAGCAATGGAACATGTGACCATTGAATCTCACCATTCTCAGAGACCTTGGCTTGATTTAAAACATAGGGGCACCATGGGGCAGATGTTAAGAGCCTCTCCTGGGAGAAGAATATCAAAACTTCTCTTCTTCTGCTTTCTTGTCTCTATGAAGGGCAGATGTCCACATATACCATCACCATGATAGAAACAAACTGGAAGTCATCTTGCAGGGATTTCTGTTAGGCACATGTGGTTTCCCAAAAGGTTTGATGCTCATGGTTGACTCTCTCCTGGCCTATGAAGCAAATGACGATTGGTCCTATCCATCCCTTAGCACTTTATGAGGAACTTCAATAAACTATCCTTGACATATCTCTGGTGATACAACAAGACATGCAGGGGACACGGAGTTATCTTACCCCTTAGGAGTCCTTGGTGTTGCCTGGGTCTTAAAATCAATGAGGCTTTTTGATTTCTCTCTACTTCCACTCACACAACAGCAGCCATGGCTGAAGCCTTACAAATTTAGAAGATGTAAATTACTAGCAGCAGTTGAATCTATGATCTTTCTTATTCTGGTCCAACAAGAGGAGGAAAGTGTCTTTACCCAAGTCATCAAACAAATAGGTTTGGATCATTGTAGAAATGATGTCTATTTCCACACCAGAGCAAAATCATGCTCTAATAGTCTTGGGTCTTACACATTTTGCTATCAATGACCTAGAAATTCTTCCTAGGAAGTGGATTTTCTAAAAAGAATTCAGATCTCTTCCTGTAGGGGGATTAGGTAAGTCCTATCAAACAGTCTTTTCTGTTAGAACTCAAGACCACAAACAGGATTGCTCATGAACAGCAGAATGTATTGCTTATAGTTCTAGATGTTGAGAAGTCCAAGATAAAGCTGTCAGAAGATACGGTGCTGGTGAAGATTTATTTGGTGGCT
The DNA here is from genome assembly GCF_030435755.1 of Ochotona princeps. Classification (NCBI taxonomy): domain Eukaryota; kingdom Metazoa; phylum Chordata; class Mammalia; order Lagomorpha; family Ochotonidae; genus Ochotona; species Ochotona princeps. The sequence continues at coordinate 28,959,365 of NC_080840.1, forward strand.
CTTAGATAGCTACTTCTTGCTGCAAATCTGCATGATAGCCTCTTTGAGGCTTCTTTTTAAGAAAGCTCTTCTCATTCATGGGTGTATAGTCTTCATGGTCCAACCACCCCTCAAATATTCCATCTTTTAATTTAATCACACTGGGAATTATATTTCAATGCCCAAATCTCAAAAAGATACAAACATTCAGACTATAACACAAAACATGTTATAGCAGATGGGGTGTTCGTACTCCAGATGCTCTACTCATTCAGCAGGAGAAAGGAAAGGTGTCAGTAATTGATAGAAGATGGATAAACTTCAACTAAAATATATAATGATCTGAAAAAAAGACAGGAGCCAGGAGTTGTATAGTGGCAGGAATATAAAGTAATTTCTTGATTATGTAAGCATGTCATTCTTATGTAACTGGTTGAAACTACAAAGTCATTTTAAAAGCAATTTAAAATACATAGCTTTTTTTTCAGGCTTAGAACCAAGTGAATAAATACTGGGAAAAAAAGAAAATCATTTAAAATGGCATGCTATGGGGAGGCAGCAAATATCACATTCGAATACTGAAAAGAGAATGTATTTCTTAATGTTTTGCCAGTTGACCAGTTGGGATGAAGACATACTAACCAAGAGATAAAAATGGAATCATTCAAAGACCTCTAAAGAAAAACCTCAATATGATATTGTTACGGAATTCTGAATCCCTGCCCAGCATGTTGGGCAGACATTTAATTGACTAAAGGAAAGATAATGTGTGATCATTAGTTAACCAATATTTGTTAAACTGCGCATGTGATTGTATTTAATAATCACAACAGTGCTCTGAGGTTGTCTCCTTATTTCCATGGGAGGAATTGTCCTTGATGCCTTGCCTGCACTTCTTTTATATGGAGAGAAAAGATAGGAGGGAATAAAAAATGGGGACTAGAAAAAAGAGCCTAAAGAATAATCACCAGTGAGTTTCCTCATTTATTTAATCTATCACTCAAAAACATTGTTTCTTCTATATACCATGAATACAGAAGTAATATCTAAGTAATAGATCCCCATTTCATAGCACCCTTTACTACAGGTGCCATGAAGCACACTGCACACACACAAGTAGCTGTTAACAGTCTGCTCGAGGAAAAAAGGCACAACTGACCTTGATAGCATAACAAGTGCAAGATAGTGAGGAAAAGCTCTATTCTCTTAAAGTTGGTAATTGGGGGGCCTGAAATTAATGTAATAAAAGATACAGATGAGCAAGGGGAAGAAAACCAATGATCTCACACAAGAAAAATGTGACTCCAAGAGGTGGAGGAGCTAGAGCAAGAACTTGTATGTCATGGGAATGGAGCAGGGGAAGGGGCAGAGGGTGCTTCTGGGAGAACACATGACTTCTTAGAAGTCAGGGAAAGGGCACCCATGGAAGGCAAATGGCAGCCTGGAAAAACAGTGGTGTCCTTAGGCGACCAGATGAGAGATAGGACAGTTTGGGGACAATGTCTGTTGGGGTGTGGTGCCAACCTTTCTTCCAGAAGAGATTAAAGTTGCTCCCAGGGAGAGGATTGTTGACAACTGAGCTCTTTGAGGAGGCTCTGCTTTCAGGCAGATAAGGGATTTCAGAAACGCAAATGCTCCCAACTCAAAATAATATTTTATGCCGCAATGACTTCTGCCTACCTCAGTGCATGAGTTTTGAGGATGTAGCCCAAAGGAAAAGAATCGCCAATATGGACCGAGCTTTAGGGCATAGGTAAACATAAACTTATACTTCATTTACTTCATCTACTGCATGCTAGGCAAAAACACGTAGTATGCTGTAGATTTCATGCTTATAACTTTTTAAAAAAATATTAATTCCTATTTTTCTTTCCTGAAAAAATTTCAAGAGAGAGGAATGAGTTGGGGGTAAGAAGAAAGAAGTGTGTGTGTGTGTGTACACGTGTGTATGTGAGCACATGACACTGGGATGGTAGATTCCAGTCCAAAGAAAAGAGAGGAATTCTATTGGGAGTACTTAGGGATGACCGTAGGAAAAGGAGAGGCAGCCTGACCACACAGAGTATCTCACACAGGATATGTTTGGATATGGAAAATGAGATGACACATATTCTTAGGTCAATAGAAGGCTACAAAATACATTCATAAAATATGGCTCCATATCTGATGGATTCAGGACATTTACTCCAAGAAATTAAGATACACAGTCATGAAGAGCTCTACTGTTTGAATTGGAAAATTATAAAATCCTGGAGAAAAATGCAATCACCATTTTAATTTTTAGGTTTAGTCCAAGAATTTGGAAGAATGGTACACCTGAAGTGAAAGAGAATGAGGCTTCAGAAACAAAACATGACTCTAGAAGAATCTTCCAAGGTTTCTTCAGAAGATGTCAAGGTTTCTTCAGCTTCTACTGTGCCTTGCCTCACTCCTACCCTCAAACCAGGGTACAATAGCTTGCTGTCTGGCCCTGTGTGTGCTAAACAAGCAGCAGAGACCTTACAAAAGAATTGATAGATTTCTGATGGGCAGGAAACAGAATAAAGGTCAGCGTGTTTCCTGGAACATGTCTGGGTGTATCCCAACTTTAGGGCAGAACCCAATGAAAGAGGTAGGGGCTCAAAACTGGAGTCAGTGGATTTGATATCTAATCTTGACTTTTGTGCTTAGGTTTTTATTTTGGATAAGTTAATTATCTCTAAATTTATTTCCTTTTCTATGAGAAGAAAACATCTACTCTCTCATTTTAAAAGACTTATAAATCACATTTGTTAGTTGGGCATTGCCCAACAAGTACATTAATCATTTACACAGGAGTTCTCCCCCTCAATGGGTTTCTGTCAGTTTTATTTCATACTCTCCTTCACCTCACTTTCCCTCTGCCCTATCTTATCTCTCTGCCTCTCCCCCTCCTCTCTCCCCCTCCCTCTTCTCTCTCTCCCTCTCTTCTTCTTTTCCCTTTCCCTCACCCTCCTCTACTTCTGTTTCCCTCCTCCCCCTCTCCCTCGCCATCCCCCTTTTTTCCCTCTTCCTCTTTCTCTCCCTCTTCCTCCTACCCCGTTCCCACCTCCCCATCTCCCTCTGCCTCTCTCTTTTTCTCCTTCTCCTTTCCCCTCTCCCATCTCTCATCTTCTGAGTATCTCCAATAGTATGTATTTTTTAACTGGGACTATGGCCAAAATCTTCCCCTGAAAGGACAAAAATGCTCCTCTCTTCCACTTCCCTCTCCTCTAAAGCACTTGGTTAGTGTATTTAAAGAAATGCCTATTAGCATCCATTTACTCCTAATAGAACATTAACAAAATGATGAATAATGAGATAAGCAATGAAGACTTATTCACTTCTCACTTCATTACTCCAAATAAGCATGTTCAAGTAAAGTTAGAATCACAGAATGTAGTCAGGCACTTGTGAATTTGTACAAGTTGTTTTTTCCTTAACTGTTATATTCTGTTTTTGTTTTTACTTCCTTTATTTTTTAAATTTAAAAGGCAGAGTGACAGAGAGAGAGAGAGAGAGAGAACAAAGAATGAGAGAATTTTACCATCTACAAGTTTATGTCCTCAAATACCCATATTAGCTGGAACTGGACTAGACTGAAATTAGATTAGAACTGATCTCCCACTGGGTGGCAGGACCTCAAATACTTGGGTTAATACCTACTGCCTTCCCAAGCACATTTGCAAGAAAATGGATTTTAAAAAATGGCCAAGACTCGTACCAATACTTCAATGCCAAATGTTAGCACCTCAAACAGTGGCTCAACTCAGTTTGCCACCACATCCACCTGCTTAATCTCCTCCTCCCTCTCTATTAAACTATATATCTCAAGACACTCAACCCTACTGTGCAACCCAGGAGAATGTCTATAAAGCAAATGTCTACATCTTCATTCCATAAGAATCATTGATTAAATCCATGCAAATTCCAGAGTGAGTCAGCTCTAAGGAAACTTTACTCCCTAGTTACTACCAGGGAATTCAACCAGGCTTGGGATTGTAGGGCTCAGAGTTCTGTGTTGCAGAATGAGGACCAAGTCCTTAATACAGCTGGAGCCAGGAGGAGAGTTGCTATGGCTCAGAGGTGAGAGTGCCTGGAAATGATGCCCAGTCCCAGGGGATGAAGCCCTGGAGGGAGACTTGAGGCTACTGCAGCCAGTGCTGAGATGGTGGGCCTGCCTGCCTAGTGGGTCTACCATTTGAGGAGCACCTCCCAAGGATAACCTGCAAACTACTTATGTGCAAGAAGCTTCTTCCTTTGTCCTACCACTGGTCCCCACCACATGGCTGTTTGTGCCTAAAATTCTGCATGACAGAGCTCTGTATTTTTAGCCTTAAATTGTATTTAAATCAATGGACATTTATTAAGCATCTACAGTGTCCCACGAATTTTGCTAAGGATACAAAGCCAAATTAAAAAACTTACCACAAATACAAAAAACCAACCTAACAAAAACAACAACATCAAGACAATAATGCCCCCAAAAGAGTCTCATGTTATCACTAACACCTTGGCCAACTAGGACCCCAAACTTCCTCTGCAACAATTGACCTGCAGTTTAAGGTTTATAACACCAGATGGCATGATTGGATCTTACACCAAGGTATGAAGCTCTGTGGAATACTAAAGAGAGGAGCAGAGCAAAAAGGCCATCTTTTAAGATATAAAATATGATTTTGTTATACAATATTAATGTAAACTGAATGAACCCAAACATCTCAATATACAACAATTACATATAAAATAATAGAGTAAGCATTCAGCTACTATAATGTGTATGTGTTGAGCAGGCTTTTAGTCTCTTGACCTACATTCATCCTTTAACTTTGTTCATTGGAATATCTAAGACCTTTCTAATCAGACACTACCACCCCACCTCTGCCCCCTTACTTGGGAACTTTAACATCTGCCCCTAGTTGAGCGTTTCTGTCTATGTCCCTGGCCTCCAGTGTCATGTCATCCTGCTGTCCTAGAAGCCTAATAATTTTGATAATCTCTGCCTCAAAGTATGGTTCATAGTCTCTAATTATGAACCAAAGAGTGGAATTTTTTAGATTTTTTAATTTAAAAAAATTACAGAGAGAGAGAGAGCAAGAAAAGGAGATCTTCCATCATCTACCTCATTCTCCAGATGACTGTAACAGCCAGGGCTATGCCAGGCAGAAAAACCAGGAGCCTGGAGCGTTTTGGGGGTCTCCTGCATGGGCCCAAGCACTAGGGGGCCATCTTCTGCAGCTTATCCCAGGTGCATTAGGAGGAAGCTGAATGCCAAGTGGAGCAGCTGGGTCGCACATGGGAGCCCATGTGGGATGCCAGCATGGCAGGCAGCAGCTTTACCAGCTATACCATAATGCCAGCCCCACGCCCCAGCATTTTGTTTTGTTTGGGGTTTTGTCACGTATTGCTTTAACTAATAAAATTGTTTATAAAGGTCTGATTTTCTTTGACATAACTTATCTATAGTGAACTGCAAACACAATTTGAGCAGTCTTTCTTGTTCTTGTTTTTAAGGATACAATTCCGTAGACTCATAGATTTCCCCTCCCACTCTCCCTATTCCCCTAACCACTGATTTCCCCTATATTCCTGTATTACTATAGCCCTTCAGCAGCAGTCACAAGTCCATCATCTTGCTATTGAAGTGTATACTGGCATTGTAGGTATAGACAATGGTAGAAAGTCCAGCACCCTGCTGTCAAGGTATATTTCACAGTTTCATTGGGAGTCCGTCTTTCATTCAGCAGTAGAGACCCATACGAGCATACTGAGAAGTGAAGATACATTGCAGTAGGTATTTTTAAAATCTAAAACAGAAGCTCTAGAGTCAGTGATAGCCAGTTGGAGGTGTTAGATGAGAGATCCCTCAGTTTCCGCCTTTCTTCTTTCCAAATATAAATATAAATATACAAATAAGTAATTACTTAAATATTCAGTTATAAGTTAGGCATAGTAAGAGGTTAACATCAATACCTAATAGAACAGTGTAACAGCCATAACAATACACTGTGGTAAATCATATGAACATAATCTCACAAATTTTTCTCTTTGTTGGGCCTGGCACGGTAATCTAGTCCTCACCTTGCATGCGCTGGGATCCCATATGGATGCCCATTTGTGTCCAGGCAGCCCTACTTCCAATCCAGCTCCCTGCTAGTGGCCTGGGAAAGCAGTTGAGGATGGCCCAAGGCCTTGGACCCTGCACTGACATGAGACACCTGTAAGAAGCTCCTGGCTCCTGGCTTCAGATCAGGCTCAGCTCTGGCGATTGTGGCGACTTGGAGAGTGAATCAGTGGACAAAAGATCTTCTCTGTCTCTCCTCCTCTTTGTACATCTGACTTTTCAATAAAAATAAATAGATACAGCTTTGTAAAAATCAACAAATTTTCTTTTTGTGCTGCACTCACCTTTTGTGTTATGATGACTTGAGGTGAAGTAAGTTGAATGATATAAGTAACGTGTCAGGGTTAGGCTTACTTCAACACAACCATTGTGATACCCAGACAGTCTGTCTGATAAAGTACATAATCACCAAGTGACTTCTAGGCAAACAGCATACATGCGGATGATTCATGTCCCAGGAGGGATCCAGCTCGCAGATGCAACACTTCATCATGGTGCTCAGAACCGTGTGCCATTTGAAACTCAGGAACTGGTATTTCTAAAATCTTCCAATTACTACTTTCAGATCATGGGTAACTGAATCTCCAGATAAGGGGGAACTATTTTAGTTGAAAATGAGATCCCTTTGCCTAGAGATAAAGAGGAAGGCTGGGGGAGGAAGGGACAGTCAACTACATTCAGGTGGCAGGAATAAGAAGAAAACTCAAGCAAGGGAGACAGTGCAAATAAGACAAGCCTAGTGACACCAGTGCCAGCTCTAGGAGCATTGGTGTACATACAGCATTTTCTACTGATCCTGCTCCCTGCTAACACACCTGGGAAGGCAATGGAAGATGTCCCAAGGACTAGGGCCTCACCGCCCACCTGGGAAACCCATACAGAGTTCGGAGCTCCTGGCTTTGGCGTGGCCCAGCCCTGGCAAGCCCTGGCCAGGACGGGCCATTGTGGCCATTTGGAGAATGAACTTTGGTCCCTTGCTTCTTTGTCAATACAGGGAAATAGGCTTGAGCAGAGATTTACACTCAATAATAAAATTGTATTTACTGTAGCACAATATATGTGTAAGGTAATTAATCCATAATTGCCATAGAAAATCAACAAAATTAATGTAAAACTAGGAAAAGTAAGAATTTCCTTCCAAACTTTCAGTGAATTATCAAGTTCCAAATCTTCTAGGGTTGAGATAAAACAAGATAAGACGAAGTGGATGCATTGTTCACGCACAGGGCATGCATTCCCAGAAGAGAAGTAGACCCCGTGGAACAACATCTTCTGACAAAAAGAGCTGACTCCACATTTCTCCTCTTGGCATCCATAACTTCTTAACTGGGACACCTGCCCCACCACAGGAAGCCTGCCCAAGGTTACTCAAATATTTGGCAAGGCTTTTTGGAACATCTGTTTGATTCAGATTCTGAGTGGCAGGTAAACAGTTTTTGTTATAACATGGAGTAATAGAATGCATTATGATACAGAATGCAAAATATAATTGGCTTTGGAGATAAGGACCAGGGCTTCACAGTAATTTCAAAATCATTGCTAGCCATCTGGAGTCATGTAATATCAGATCAATGAATACATCTTGTTAACTGTCATCTTCCATCATGTGAAAGTCATTGGGAAAATCCAACTGCCACAATAATGGTGCCTATTCCTTTTCTGGACCGGTGAAAAAACCTTGCTGAAGTCCATGCTATCAGTGGCCAGCTCAAGACAGCTCTATCAGAAGGCTTCTGTCCTCATAATCAAGTCCTTATATCATAGCCATGATTAGGTAATTCTTAAAAGATGATTTATTTATTTATTTGAAAGGCAACATTATATGTACGGGGAGACAGAAGATAGAGATCTTCCACCTGCCGATTCACTCCCCAGAAAGCCACAATAGCCAGACCTGGACTAGGCAAAGCCAGGAGCTAGGAATGTCTTCCAAATCTCTCACATGGTCACATGGGTGCAAGGACCTAAGTACTTGGGTCATCCTCCGCTGCTTTCTGATGCTATTAGCAGGGAACTTGAAGTGGAACAACTGAGACACCAACCAGTTTCCACATGATATATCGACATTGCAAACAGCGGTTTAACCCACCACATGAGAGCATGGATGCCTGATTAAGAATTTTGACTAGGTCATCTGATATCTTTATTTACATAATTGTCTTATCCTCCCTTCTTAAAAAAAAAAAAATCTTATGGGCCTGAAGCAGTAGCCTAGCAGCTAGGATCGTTGCCTTGCATACGCCAAGATCCTGTGTGGGTGCCAGTTCATGTCCCAGCTGCGCTCCCTCCAGCTCCCTGCTTGAGACCTGAGAAAACAGCAGAGGATGGTCCAAGGCCTTGGAACCATGGGTTCACATGGGAGACCTGGAGGAGGCGCATGGCTCCTGGCTTCAGATTGGCTGAGCTCCAGTCATTGCAGTCACTTGGGGTGTGGACCAGTGGATGGAAGATCTTTCTCTCTGCCCCTCCTCTCTGTGGATCTGACTTTCCAATGGAAATAAATGGGTCTTTTTAAAAAAACTTATGTATTGTAATTGGAACTGTGCTTCACTCTATGGGACTCCTAAACAATATCTCCTCAAATCCCTTGCAGGCAGTAGTCACTCCAACAGTTACACTGAACCAAAAAAAGACTATAGATGCCAGGTTGTTACCATGGGTTTTAACCATCATATTATGGACATTTAGCAGTTCAAATTGCTATATTTTTTAAAAGATTTATTTTTATTACAAAGTCAGATATACAGAGAGGAGGAGAGACAGAGAAAAAGATCTTCCATCCGATGATTCACTCCCCAAGTGAGCCGCAACCGGCCGGTGCGTGCCGATCCGATGCCGGGAACCAGGAACCTCTTCCGGATCTCCCACGCGGGTGCAGGGTCCCAATGCATTGGGCCGTCCTCAACTGCTTTCCCAGGCCACAGGCGGGGAGCTGGATTGGAAGTGGAGCTGCTGGGATTAGAACCGGCGGATTGGGATATGGGATCCCGGGGCCTTCAAGGCGAGGACTTAAGCCGCTAGGCCACACCGCCAGGCCCCAAATTGCTATATTAAAGCACATCATTTCATCTGACTTTCATAGAAACTTAATGGAGGAGGCTAAAATGCAAGCTATGAGTCAAAGCTAGAAGTCACATCTTCAGGACAGTTCTGGAGAGAATCGATCCAAAACCACTTTGAAAAGTTGGATTTGGAGACGGAGAGGGAGAGAAACAGCTCCCATCAGCAGAGTCCTTCCTGAATCCCTGCAACAGCTGGGACAAGTATAGCTGACACACAGAGCCAAGAGCCCAGTCCAAATCTCCCACGTGAGTGGAAGGGACCCAACTACTTGAGCCACCACCACTGCTGCCGGCTAGGGTCTGCATGTGCTAGGAACCCGGGTTGGCAGCTGGAGCTGACAACTGATCTTGGTCCCCTCACTGGGGAGTCCCAAGGAGGATCTCAACCTTTAGGCCAAACACTTAGCCCCAAACTACTACTTACTGAATACCTTCTTTGGCTTGGGGAAGAGTGTGTGTGTGTGTGTGTGTATTTAAGCCCTACTAACAAGCTAATACACATTCCTCAGGAGAACACAGACATATTAATCACCAGTACACTCACCACTGAAAGGAATTTGGGGAGTCCCAGAGCACAGACTGAGGGGCTCTTGTTTGGATTAATAGCTATTAGCTTCCCACTTTCTCCCAACAAAATCTTTTTGAAAATGCCTCTCTTCTATGGCACTGAATCCATTGCATATCCAAAAAAGAAAATATGCCCAGCTAAGTGCAGGAACTGAAGTAGTGGGTACATGCAATAAGGGGAACCAATATTTGGCCAAAGATCTTCCAGACGTATTTCACTGGGGAAGAACAAGATCCAACACATCCATAATAACATAAGAACAGAACAGCTTCTTTATTATCTGGTTTACCTTAGACTTGGGTTTCGATGGGGTCATTTTCAAGGCTTAAACACTTGCCTGCTAATAACAAAGTAATAGCATAAGTAGGTTTAGACCTCATTTATGGGCATTTAACCTAACTTTGAGTATGGATCTCTCTGCAAGCACTTGTTTTTCACTGAGGCTAACCTATAAGGCCAGCAAATGCTGCTAGAGGAATCACAAGCAATGTAAATAGCCCCATATACCTGTCTCAACATTACAGAATTCTTGTAATAATATTATGACTCACAATTGCTAACATATTTTGACAGGATTTTCCCTCCAACAAACTTAGTAAAGATTCAGTAGGATGGGCAAGCTAAATTTCGTTTTTGAAAATTCCCCGTTTTTCTTAGTGATCTTGCCTTCCTTAAATCCAGTACAGGTCCGCAGTTAGTCTGACACATTTCTCCAACTGTCCACCGGGGGCCGCTGTTCTGCAAGCAGTGAAATCTCCAGAGGTTGATTGGCATTCCAACTTCAAAGGAGACCAAAAATCTGTAGACACAGCAAAAATACTTCTTTTTTTTTTTATTCGTTGATTACATTGTATTATGTGATACAGTTTCGTTGGAACTGGGAATCAAAATACTTCTTAAGGCGTGTAGTTTTCCAACCTTGAGAGCGCTATGCTGAGTGACAGCAGTAAGACACAGAGGCACATTATGCCTTACTCCACTTACATGAAATCTCACCTTTAGAGATCATTCGGCAGTCAACAAGACCTCAGACATGATTGTTGAAGGCAGGAGGTGGCACCTTCTGAGCTCAGCCTCCTGTAGGACAGAAGGTTCTTTTTTCCACCTGACACCCTTTCAGCCCACCTTTTGCCACAGCGATCATCACTGCTTCTTAGTGCACTATGAGCTTCTCTGACACCTTGGAAGGGATGCAAACAGAAATCCTGGCACCAGTCCATGCACAATTCAGAGGGAGGAGAATTAACACTCAGAGGCTGTGGCTGGTGCACAAAAACCCTCTCCCCCATCCTTAGCTGGACCATCCCAAGGTGCATTTCTCATCCCATGATGCCTCAGGTTGCTCCTGGGGAAGCTGAGACTCAGCGTTTCATAGTGGTGATCAACTCCAGCTCACCCATCTTCTTTATTCACTCTTCCCTGCCCCATCCTCCTCCCAAAATAAATGTCAGAATACAAGCTGTTGCTTTGAGAGCTGCTGTCCACAGGAAAAGCCAGCCGGTCAGCGAGTCCAGCAAATAAGACAAAAGAACCAGATTCCCAAAGCTGTCACCTTGCCATGCAGCACCTCACCATGGTATTCAAGGCCACTATCAAGGTCCCCAATTCCTGTACGGAGTCTGCCACTCTCCCCCTGCGGACACAGACACAGGTTCCCATTCACAGTTCTCGGTGCTCGGGGTCATGCAGATGAATGGTGAATGACCCCCGAATGACTCCTGACAGAAATAAAGCTGCATGGTTACCAAGCTACCATTATCTGAGGAACATGACGCAGATGCCACATGCACGCTGAGGGTAACCCCACAGACTCTGTGCTCGCTTGGGTGGTGAGATGAGACAGTTATCAAGTCACAGAGAGTGGTTTTCTTAACATACAAACCCCTTCCCAATCCAGTCACCTGCATGAAACATTTCATCGGAATCTTTCACAGTCAATGAATCTGACTTTGGAGCCCACAACTCCCAAACAGCAGTAGTAACTACTTCACTCCCCCAAATACCTGCATTGACAGGGGCCAAGTCCCACCAGAACTGAAAGCCAGGAAGTCAGCCTAAGCCTCCCATGCAGGTGCAAGAAGCCAACCACTTGGGATGCTGCCACTACCTACACATTAGCAAAAGCTCGAGCCAGCAATGGAACTGTAGATATGACCCTGACACTCACATATGAGATAAAGGTGTCCTACCTGCTAAGCTTTCTATACCAACTTCCCTTTCTATACCTTTCGTCCTGACTTGATATATTTCTATTTATCTTGCTCTGTTGCCTGGCATCTACCTCATACCTATCTTATTACATGCTATTGTAAGTGCCTTAAGGTGGGGACACTATGTTATTTATCCATGGGTCACCTGTAGTTTGGGCTGCCTGGCTGTACAACCCTGGGGGTAGCATTTGCATTGTGATGGATGTGGGAACTGCATCCCTGGATTTGTGTAGTGTGCAATCTCCCTGTATGAAATTTTGCAGATAGTGGAATCTTAGCGAGTATTTTTCAGATTCATCTCCGTGGCCCTCCTATGACTGATCTGTAAATCAGTTTTTATAGCCAGGAGCCAAGAGGTAAACAGTGGAGGGTTGCAGTGATGCCTCCACTGTGCTGCAGGGAATGCAAGCTCCTTAGCGCTTTCTTCCCAGCCACCCTGGACAGGTGGACTCATTTCTGCCATTTTATGCAAGTAGTCAATGATGACCCTACAGAAGTGGCAAGGGTACAAGAAACTGAATCAGCCTTGGTAACCTTCCCAGGCACAATAGCAGGGTACTGGGTCAGACACAAAATGTCCAGGACTTGAAATAGTATTCCCATACAGGATGCTGGCAACTCAGTCAGTGGTTTAACTCACTGTACCAACATGCCATCCATAATATTATTTTATTCTCAGGCTTTGCATAAAGGAACTTCAAAGATCACCAAGAAAATTGAATTCAAACATAAACTTGGTAAAAAAATTTTTGAAATCTGAGCCTACTTGTTCAGAATATGCATTTTCATGGACTATTTGAGGAAGTCACCATTACTGTTTACTAAAACACCCCAAGTGAAAATGTTATCTGACTGGACTTAACCAATTAACAAAGTGCTTTCAAATGCGTCATACCACCAAACTTCCTATCAACACTTGTGTTATGATTAGTATAATTATATACAGGATGAAATCAAGGCTCAGACGGATTGAGGGTCACCTTAGGCTCTGGCAGGCAACAATAAGATGAGCTGAGGGTTGTACTTAGATCTGGCAATCCATGTCTAGGGCTCTTTCCATCTGCTCCCCTCCAATGACAGAAGCCGGAAGCTCCAGGTATGTTCCACTTTCAAAAATCCTCTTCTGTCCCTATAAAACATTTACACCTGATTCATCATCAAATTTTAGTGCAGAGAAAGCAATCTTGGTCTCGACTGCACACCAGTCGGTGTCAACCACAGTGACCTGAGGCAGTTTTCTGCTACCAGGAGAGCAAATGACAGTGAGCTGCCAGACACAAGCCACCAGCCCTCATCAGATGTGGCATAGAGAGGAGGTGGCCTTCTCTCCAAGGCTACTAGCTTAGCTGGAAAAACCTGTCTGTTCATATCCCATTGACAGAGCCTTTGAGAGCTCTACTGAGCTACACATCCAGAGGAACGAAGGTCCTCCCTGCATCTCACTTCTCACCTGTTCTTTCTACTAGCTTCAGTCCAGCAACATTTCTGTTCTATAGCAGAATATCTCAGTATCAGCACTGTGGCTGGATAATTCTTTGTTATGGAGACTGCCTTGTACATTATAGGATGTTTCGTAGCATCCCTGGCCTCTACCCAGTAGGTATAGTAGTGTACTTCTAGCTATTGACAACCCAAACTATGTTCAGATATTGTCAAATAACTACTAGGGAAAGAGGAAGTATAAAAATTACTCCATGTTGGGAATGATCAGGGCAAGGCCACTGTTAAGACAGGAGGTGGACTAAGTCACCCTAGGCCAGTGTTCATGAGATCTACCACAGGAAGGAGAGTATAGAGGAGCTTCGGGAACTCCTTTGTCAGAGTGCAGTGAGCACAAGAACCAAGACAAGGAACAGCTCAGCCCAGGCTAGGTTACAATACCTGCTGGCATACATGTGGCTCAGGCCTGGGGGTAGGCCAGGCTCGGTCAGTTCAGAACACCTACTGGCAGATCTGAGAACCAGGTTGGGCTGCAAGATAGGCTGGATCGGGCTACAGCACCAACCAGTTCACATTAGGGCCGGGACTGGGGACTGACTGCCCCAAATTGGGTGGCAGCACCCGCCAGCACAAGCTAGAACAGGGGCAGACTGGGCTGGGCCAGACTATAGCACCTGCCAACAAATGCCAAGGTGAGATGGGCCATGCCAAACCAGGAAGCAGCCCCACCAGCACATGCAGCACCCACCAGCACATATGAGACAACTCCGTGGGGAGTTGTGTGAGTCCGGTAGGGGAGAAGTGAGGACTTCCCTGCTGGGCCACTGCTCCTGCTGGTGAACATGGGAGTTGAGACTACGGGAAGACCGGGCTGGGCAGGGTTCCCACACCTGTTGGTCTACATGTGAACTGGGTTAGGGGAGTGCCAGGTTGGGCTTACTGCTTGTATCCACTGGTGTAGCCATGAGCCAAAGTAAAGGCAGGCAGCTTGAGCTTTGTCACATCAGTTGGCAAGTGCTGGGACTGGGGCCAAGTCCTGCCAAGCTGGACTGCAGAGCTACCTGGAAAATACAAGATCCAGGGCAGGGAGTGGGTTCAGTGGGGTGACTATGGGTACCTCTTGGATGGGCTCTAATTTCCAATGGTGAGCATGAGAATAAGGACTGGGGGCGGACCTGGCTGGACAGACGGTGGCATCTACTGGCATGAGTGTGGGTTGGAGGGTGGAGTCAGTTGGGTTGAGGTAGGCTTCAACGCCTGATGATGTATAAGAGATCTGAATGGGAAATGGGACAGATCGGACCAGTCCACTGCACATGCTGGAAGGCACAGGAACCAGAGCTGGGGTTGGTCTTGTGGGTGTTATTGAGGGTCGCTCTAACTGTTTTGCAGCTCTTCCTAGTGTACATGAGGGCTGAACATATGGTGGGCAAGGCCAGGTTGGGCTGCAGCACCCATTGGTTTGCAGAGGAAGGAGGGCAGAACAAATTTATCAACTATCCCAGAGACTTGATAGCAAATTACTGGGCAAATGGAGACTCTGAGGTAGACTGTGTCAGCCAGTTGACCTTGGAAGTATTGCCTCATCCTTGGAGTGGTGACATCAATAGCATCTCAGAACTATAGAAACCACTTGAGCACAACCCTTAAAGCATGATCCACAACGGAGACCATGGGATGATGATATCGGGTGGCCATTCCCCATCTCCAGTTACTGAGGTGATTGGGAGGCTGGGCATTGTTTCTTCCCTTTTAAACCCCCTTCCATACTAGATATAGGAAGAAGGAAAAAAGTGCGTAAACAATGGTCTTGCCCACTTTCACCAATTTTCGACCCTTCCCACATCATCAAAAATAAAATCTTCAAAAAAAAAAGGTGTAAAACAAAACACACTAACTTATCTTATGAAAAAGAATAATTGTCCCCCATTCAAAGATAAGGCAGAAATGTAAGAATTAAGTTTTGAACACCTACTGTATGCCAGGTATATTTCTGATGATTTACTTAAAATAGCTCTCATTTTTACCATTCCCTTTGCCAGCAATCTCCAGCCCATATTAGAAAGTGAGGGGAGGGGGCCAGCACCATGGCAGAGTAGGCTAATTCTTCACCTGTGGCACTGGTATCCCATTTGAGCACATGTTCAAATCCCAACTGCTCTACCTCCCATCCAACACCCTGCTTATGGCCTAGGAAAGCAACAAAGGTTCATGGGGGTCTCTGCAGCCATGAAGGATCTGGGAAGGCGCTCCTGGCTCCTGACTTCAGCTCAGCTCTGTTCATTGCGGCCGTTTGGAGAATAAACCAGTAGATGGAAGTTCCTCTCTCTCTCTCTCTCTCTCTCTCTCTCATACTCTGCCTTTCTCCTCTCTGTATAAATCTGCCTTTCATTAAAAACAGCAAAATCTTTTAAAATTATTTTTATATTTTCCATGACACAGTTTTGCAGGTATCGGGATTTCTCCCTTTTCCTTCCCCCCTCTCCTTCCCTAACTTCTCCTCCCACCATTGCATTAATTATAGTTACAAATTCAACATGCAGCTAATATGCGCCATGGCATTGTTGGTACAGGCAAATACAGGGGAAAAAAAAGAACAAGAAAGTAAGGAAAGAATGTGTATAGAGTTTAAGTGATTTTCCCAAAATGCCTCACTAACTGGAATGTGGCAGATCCAGTTCAAACTTGGGTTCTCTATTTAAAATTTCATTACTTTCAACTATACCATGTAGCTAAATTCAGTTGGTTGATTCCTGTTGCTTATCAACTGATAAGTTCCCTCTTATTCCTATAAAATTCTGGTGCCATATCCATGGTCACCATATTGGGATGAAAACTTTTTGTAGGATTCAGCCCGGGAGACAGTTTACGAATACAATTTTGGGTTCTGTGCTTTCCATGTCCCCTGTGGGTGGATGCTCTACCTGGGTTTGTAGTGAAAACAAAAAGTAGCTAGGAGTTAGAAACAGATAGAAATCTTAAAAAGAACTGCTTGTTTGCAGACATGTGGCCAGCCACACCTCACTAGAGGCTGGAGCAGAAAGCGCCTGAGCAGATGCCAAGCACAGAGCATGGAGTGGAAGGGACACTCACGTACTGTGTGGAAGAACAGTGTTTCGTGGCATGGACGCTGAAGGATGATGGCTACACCATATGCTCCTGGCAGGAAGATGAAAAAATGAAAGCTGCTTCCAGCCACAAAAGATACCTTTACACAGCAGATGCTCAGCCTTGGCTCTTACATTATTGTCTAATCACTGATAGGTGAATGGGGCAGAGGCAATTGTCTTGTGTAGAGTGTTCTAAGGTTTTTAACTCTGAGGTCAGACTGAACCAAAACCAATCCTATCTCTGCCAGCTTGCCAAGGGCACCAACTTGAACATCACCATCTTTCTGATGTTTCTTCACCTGTAAAGGCAGATGCCCCTCTTCAGTTCATAAATTGATTGACTGAGGTAGTAAAAGGAAATACTTAGTTTTATACTCAACAGGAGTTCAATCACAACTCTTATGATTAAATTCAGTTAGTATCCTGTTTCTTCTAAGGGACTCAGGTTTAGCAGCTAACGTCCATAATGCTGCACACACTCACACACACACCCATAAGGCACACAGTCTCACACACGCTCTCTCACACTCACACACATACATATGCACACAGTCACATGCTTTCACATCATACACTCACACACTCTCACAGAAACAGTCTCACACACTCACACATGCTCTCACACTCAGATACACACTTGCACACACACACACTTGCCTCTAATCCGCAGGCTACAGTTGTTCACAGTCTCCATCAATAGTGGTTCAATATTTTCACCTTGTCTCCAACCTGGCTATATCCCACAGCATCCCTTCTCTGCCAGAGCTTCAGAGGATATTTATGATCCCTTAGAAAAAGTATATCAGAACCTACATATTTACACATTTTCTTTTTCTTTTTTAGAGGCAAAAAAAAAAAAATTCTTTTACAAGACCAAATACATTCTCTGTCACCTTCTAGAACCTTCCAGAACATGTATCATGATTTATTCCGTACTTTGGTTTTCCTATATCTCTAATTTAATCTTCTCTACCAGCAAATGGAGAAATCATGAATCTTATCTTCTGGCTGAATTTTCACAGCAATCACAATTATTTCACTTACGTTTCATGTTTATTTAGGGTGGCTTGAGAAGACTTTTAAATCCTAAGAGAGGGATAAATCACCTCTCCAGGCCACTCCACAGGTAAATAGACCTCAATCTTTTTGAAAGAGAAATTTTAATTCACTGTCTTAGCTTTCTCCCCTTCCTATTCTTCAGTCTATCTGTTGCACTCTGTTTTGTGTTTTTTATGTGTAGAAAAACAAATGGAATAAGTGTTACTTACAGTTTTTCCTGTAGTAGTCATGTTTGAGAAATCTTAAATGTCTCTCTGTTCTTTAACACTGTTACTCAACTGTTTTCCCCCGGGGCTGCTGTCTTCCACCTCATCATAGTGATGTGTCTAGGGTGAGTGAGCTTATCCAATGATCATGGACCTTGCCACAGGTGTTGGTTCAATGCGTGAATACACGACATAAATAAGAACAATCACAATTCTTTCCTGGAATATTTCCCTTCAAACTAGAACTAAAAGAGGGGAAACTTTTTTTTTCCTTTTTAATTATAAAGATAAAGGACTGGGACGCTATATTGGCTAATAGTCTATTCCTAATGCAGAATCTTTCTTAAGAAAATCTATCTGGTATACAGACAGAAGCTGTGCTAAAAGACCAAGAGATCTTTCAGCCACTCTGAAGGCCAGCTGCACCCCTGCCCAGTGCATATTTGGATTAAGTAAATCAAGAACTCCACTCTTCTTTTTTATATCCTAAATTAGATCGAGTGAGTTTATGGCAGTCTTGCTTCCTTTGGTTACTACATTTCCCCTCTTTTTCTTTGTCCTTAAACCTCCTGAGAGGTGGTGACCTCTCATTTTTTAACCTTCTATGCATTCATAATTCCTCTGACAACTGGCTCTCATCTCTACTATTCAATTGTGACTAGCAAGTTTCCTATCAGAAATCCAATGACCTTGGTGGTCACAGTCTGGGACACCCATGTCCCGTATCAGAATGCCCAAGCTACTCTGTTGAAGTCCTGGCTGCTCTGTTTCCGATCCAGTTCCAGGCTAATGCACCTGATAAACAGAGAGTGGTAGCTGAAGTACAAGCTTGGTTCAGCTCCAGCCAACTGGAGCTGGAGTGGACCAGCAAATGAAAGATCTCTCTGTCCCTCTTTTCTCTCTTATTTTCTCTCTCTCTCTCTCTCTCTCTCTCTCTCTCTCTCTCTCTCTCTCACACACACACACACACACACTGCCTTTCAAACAAATAAATCTTTTTAAAGGCCTGTTTCATGTCTTTATTTCATCTTATCTTGCCACGCAGTCAACATGTACCAAGCTTCTCCTTGCCCTCCTTTCCAACATGCCAGTCCTTGCTGACCACTGCATCTCAATCTTCTGCACAAACTGCTTCTTCCCTACTCACTTTTTAAGATTGGGAGGATTTCAGATGTCTGGCATTCATTCTCTTCTCACTTGGTATGCTCTCTTGAGTATCTTCTCTAGGCTTCAACTTTTTCCTCTGTGGTGACAATGTCTCAGTTTATACCTCCAGCCTACTTCTTTCCCCAAAGTTTCAGATTTACACAAGAAGCATTTCTAAGGAAACTCTGCAAACATCTAAAAATCACTCTCCAAGAAAATGGAGTTACTTCTTGGCCTCACCATTCACTTAACCAATACTGACCATCTCCTACGTGCTAGAAAACATTCTCAACACTGAGAACAAATCCATACACAAGTGGTGTCCTTGCTCCAGTAAAACCTAAAGTTTAGCCAGAAACCTCTATTTCTCCTTCTTCCTCTCCTTACAGTGTAATTGGCCTCCAATCCTACAATTTTTTTGACCTAAGACATTTGTTCTAAATTCCAGCCTTTTCTCCATCACTACCACTACTCTCATTGTCAGTTTTTAAACAACAGTTTACTATTTGCCTTTGAAGACCCTTCTCCAGCTAATATATTCTCTAAATGGTTGCCAGAGTTTTCTCAGGCACACACAGAGAAATGTTTATTTTTGTTTTATTGCTTCAAAATCCCTGCTGGCTCGCTATCACTGAATGATAAAATTCAAGTTCACTAATTAGGCACATATAGTTCTACACAATCTGGCCAGCAGCTGACTCTTCAGACTCATCTCCTCCCCATGGTACTCTCAATATGTGTGCTAGCCAGCCACACCAAGCTACTCACACTTTTCCAAACACGGGAGCGTTTTCACATCTCTACCTCTTTGCAAATGCTGAGTTCTTTATCTCAATCACCTTTCTCTTATCCCAGGCTTCATTGCTCTCCATCAGAGTCAGCATTCTTGAGTCTGTAAAATGTCCGCTCTCTTTTGCCTTTCCTTGCTCATAACGCTGTTGTTATTTACTTCATTCTTATTCTCAGAGAGCTTTTATAATAACATATGGTGCTTAGATAATTTGCATGCATATCCACTTACAAATGTGCTTCTTCCTTGAAACAAAATGCCATGGAAGACAAGAACTGTGCCCTATTCCTCATTGCATTCCTTAAAATCTGCTACAAGATCAACACTTGTAGAGATCTATGAAGAGGAAGATTGTCTTTCATCGTTTACAGTTTCAGATGAAAACCAAAGTATAAAGAGATCTGTGTGATGTGATGATCTGGCTCATAAAATTATGAGAAAAGTTGAAGAACAAGTGTTTGATGAAACTTCCAGAAGCAACTCTGCATCCCCCAGAATCACAATTCTTTGCCACAGCGAGGAAAGTGGGCATGATTGCAGGAAGCCACTCCTTCAGGAAACTGCTGACAGTTGAATGACAGTCTAAATCCACAAAAGGTGCACTTTCATGCCTACCAAGAATTGTCTTGCCCTAACTTTGCTCCAAACTCAGGTCTATTATGCATGCAATTGATAGAAGCCACATTTAAACCACATGTTTTAGCTGCAAGAGAGTCTGATAAATACCCTTTCTGGCTTTCTAGACTTCACAGTAAGAGAAGTTGAATAGGTTAATCATAGTACCCACACGTGTCTTGCAAGTAGCAGGCATTTTGCTATCTAAGTGAGTAGATATTGGTATCTCCACTCTTCTAATGGAAAAACAGGGACTTAAAGAGAGTTAAAAAATTTGTCCCAGATGGCATAAATAGAGTGGGTAGACTCTAATTCAAACATCACATTTGGCTTGGTCCAAAGATTGTGTTCTTGCGACCTTGCTAATTACTTTAGTTAAGGTATCTCACAAAAGTCTGAGTGAAACAAAAGAACAGAAATTTAATCAATTACATCCAAATATATCTTGTTACCATTATCATAAAATTTAGAGAATATGTGATTATTGTAGGAATTTTTAATTTAGGTTTCTTGTATTTTTTTAACTATGGCTAACAGACTATGAAAGACTACATTGGTTAAATACAAGATTGTATAAAGCCTTGCAAGAAATACCATTTTCTACTAAAAGCACCAAAAATTTCAAATGTAGACAGAGTGGAAACCCTTGAAATAGTGCCTCATTAGTGTTCTAAAGCACAAAATTTCCTCATCTGACTCAAGTCAATGTGAAAGTAACCCAAGTAATGATCATCCTTTTTGTTTATTTTCCTTTGGGGGGCGGTGTTATTCTGAGTCATTTAGCCACCAGTTTTAGGATTAGGAAAGTCAACTGAGCCAACTAATTACAAACAGCATCAGAAACAAGTACACTATGGGATGACCACAACTCATGCTTGTTACAGAAAAAAAAAATGCCAGGGAAGACAATAGACCACCACAAAGATGCCACCATGAAACCAGCATTGTGGCACAACAGGCGAAGCTAGTGTCTGTGACACCAGTATTCCATATTGGAGAGCCAATCTAAGTCCCCTGATAATTTTCCTGTAGATGTAGCAGGAGATGAACCAAGTACTTGGATCCTTTGCCACCCACGTGAACGATTTAGGTGGAATTCTAAGCTCTTGACTTCAAGCCCCACCTGTTTCAGTTTTTGGAAAGTAAACCAGCAAATGGAAGATTCATTCTATCTCTCTCTCTCTCTCTCACACACACACACACACATACACACACACTTCCAAGTAAATATAAATAAAATATAATGTACACTGTGCCTTTATAAAACAAAAGAGCCAAGACCAACATTGTGGTATACTAGTATAGTAGGTAAAATCACTGTGAGAGGTATTCCATATGAACACTGGGTTGTGTCACGGTTGCTCCACTTCTGATCAAGTTTCCTGCTAACGGCTTGAGAAAAGCAGCAGAAGATGGCCCAAGTGCTTGGACTTATGATACCCACGTGGGAAACCTGGAAGATGCTCTTGTCTTCTGGCTTCAGTATGCCCAGCCCTTGGTTGTTGCCACCATCTAGGGACTGAATCAGGTCTCTTTCTCCATCTCTTTTTATCTCTGACTTACAAATAAATTTTTATTTTAAAAAATGTCCCGTCATGTCACTATTCAGAGTGCCTTTCCGTGTGAAGGTCAAGGAAAACCTGTGGAATCCAAAGATAAATAGCAGCCCACAACCAGAAGGTTAAACAGTCTTTTGTTATAAATCCGAAAATCAAGCTCCTAGTTATGTAGGGCAACATGACAAATAGCGTTAGGAAAGGCACTGACAAAGAAGCAAGACATCTGATATCCTGCTTCTGCTTTCAAAAAAGCACCCCCCCTCGACCCCCCGCCGTTAACACAGCAGGGGGTCTATCCAGGAGCATCAGCATTGGTAGGCATCATAGAGGCAATTTATTTGGATGGCTCCCTGGAGTATCCAACAGTAGCAAATGTCAATAGAAGGGTCAAAACTGCTTCAAGATTCAACAAAGACCAAAGAAGCTAAGTTCTAGCAATAGTTCAAGGGATATACAGAAAACTGAAAACTGGAATCCAAAGTAGGAGAATAAAAAGTTAGAAAGACTCTATGGCATATCAAGAGGGAAGGTAAGGACTGAGTTACGACCTGGAATAACTCGCTTATTTTTCAGATCACCTGATACCTCATGCATATTGATCATTGAATACCTGAGCTACTGTCCTATCCAAATGTACTCTCCAAACTCCTAGCACACAAATATATCATACTCTGATCATATCCTTTCCCATTTTTTTTTTTTTTTTTTAGTGCAGCTGCACAACCAGCTTGACTACATCTATTCTGGGACTTCACTGGAAGCTTTAACGAAACATCTGTATTTGCTGCCCTGTTGGATTAAGTTCATATCACCTACTCTTATATTTTCAATCACTCATTTCTCCACACACTCTATTTTTGCTCATTTCCTTTGCTTCATCCTCTGTCAAAATCCCAAGTGAGGCTGATCATAACCCACTGCTTTCTTCATGTCGTGTGTAGAATTCGATGGCGACCCATTCAACTGGGAAGACTTTTAGATGACAATTTGTGGTTGACAAACTTAAATGGGCACCCAAAAGAAAATCTGATGAAGAAAACTTGGGATTGAAGCCAGACATACATGTCTTAAAAGTTTAAAAAATGCTTCTAGTGTGCCAGGATCTCTCTCATTCTTTCTCTCCCTCTCCTTTCCTCTTTCCTTCTCCCCTCCATAATAATCTGAGCTTCTAATTTATTCAATGTTTATATATCCTTATCTAGAGATAGGAAGGAAACTTTATGAAAGAGTGGGAACTGATCTCCCAAAATAATACTGACACCTACAAGCATTGGAAGTTCTTTGGCAGCCAACACACTCTTGTCTGTAGTAGGGCATCTCAGCAAGAAGCATTATCAGCTAAGAGTGGACAAATTAATCGATGATCTCTAGGAACCAGTCAACGCAGCTATATAATTATTGTGTTCCTTGTACAAACTACTCAGCTAAGACCACCCCACATAGAAACTGTAAGATGAAAACCCCAGAAAATATTGGTGGAAAATAGAGGCAATTCATGCATTTGGAACTGCATAAGGATTGGTAACAGTCAGCCTTGACTGGATCATTTGGGGACAGCATAGGAGGAGTTTCTTTAGAACTGAGTAGAGATACCTTGGAATTGATAAGCCTGGGCAAAGTCTCAAATACCAAGATGGAAATGGAAGGATGCAAGCAAAATAAGCTTCTTTATAGACCAAAAACCAGGAGATCTTTTCTAAGTCTTCTGGATCGTATAAATCCCGAAGTTAGGCCAATTCCTCGAGCAAAGGAAAAAATGTTTATTGCTCTCCAGTAGGAGCTGAAACTGTATTTCTCACCAAACCTTGTTGATATGGACCAACCTAGTTGCTGATTAAATTTTTGAAAAATATGATGTTTGTTGCACATAAAAGTTGTGGAACTAATTCATATAGACCATGGGTGCGCACAGCCCCTCATCTCCTGTCTGGCACTTAATAGAAACTTTAACAAGTCGTCACTTTCCTCTTGAGCCATTTTGTTCTTACTTACCAGGAAATTCTACATTGGTCAAGTTTGTTGATCTCAAAAATGATGGGAGAAAGCTTCTGCTCCAAACAGTAGCCTCACATATCAAAGACTAAAGAAATACATCTAGTTATTTGAAATTATTGTCTCACTACTTGTCCTTTTATTCCAAAAACCAAACTACTACTTTCTGCAAGACTGCTCCAGCCGCAATTTTTAGTCCTCAAAGACACTGTACACTCAGTCTGGGCCTTGTTCTTACATCTGCCGTTCTTCCAGTCTGGAACAGTCATCCTTTTTTCTGTTCTTCTGTGTCCTACTCTGTTTCTAAGCACCAGTTCCTACCTTTTTCCTCTACAAAGACTTCCTAAATCTAATCAATCAACAATGCAAAATACATTGCTTGTACTTGATAAAGGCCATCATTCAGACATACTTCCTGTTCAAATGTCCACTGATTTGTTTAAAAACAGTTTCTAAGTCTGCCCAGGACTCCGTGAAAGCCAAACTCTTTTGCCTAATTTGTTCATTATTATATCCCTAGCACCCACCTTGGTGGTTTATATTTCGTACATGAATGAATATTAGGGATAGAGTGGAAAACAGAAGATTTTTACCATTAATCAAGGTGTTTGGTTGGTGATAATAATACCCTTCTTCCTCATGGCTATTAGCTCGTAGTTTCCCCCAGGATTCTGTTCTAGATGGTCTTTTTGTGCTTTTACTCTGGTGGCAATGCCATTCTCTCCCCTGCAGCTTCAGCCCTCACCTCTGAGCAAATCTTTCTGATTAAGGATTGATTTTCTTCTTCTAAGGGGAAAAGATAAGTTCTTTCCTGTCTACAAGAGTGGACCTAAACAACAGATGTACCTCCTCAGGGTAAAAGTGCAATCCAGCCTTCAGATCTCTTCTTATTTCCCCAGACACAGAGGCGAGGAAAGATGAAGGTGCAGAGACACAGGGGAGTCAGGATTGCACTTTCTCGCCCTCCAGGGAGGCTCCAGGCTTGCTTTCAGAGGAAAAAATCCAGCATTTCTATTAGCAGGTCCCAGCAGGTAGAATAAGAGAAGCTCAGCCAGGTATTGTGTGTGTTTAATGTAGTTAACAAAACACTCCTGATATTATTCCAACTAAAGGATTAAGAAAGCTTGGCATAGAAACTTAATGACATCTACAATGCTTACAGAACCAGTCAATAGCTGGTTGGGTCCAGCTGGAGCCAAGGGGAAAGTTTTAGCCATGACACCCCATTGTATTTTTAAGGATGATGTGATATTCACCTGGAAGGCCAATTCTAGACACACCTTACAAAGACAGTCTTGGGAAGCAAATATGTATTTCTAATCTCAACCTCCTTCCTTCATTCCAGACCATGTTTCTAACTTAGATTAAATTTCACCAGGTCATCTCATCCAATACATTCAACTCAAATGCAATTATCACTTGATTTGTATATCAGTTTCTCTTCCCAAACTCTTTAGCTCTGCTATTACTATGGCTACATTTCAGTCACATTGTCTAGAGCTATTAATAACTGTGTTTATCGCTCCCACTCCTATTCATTGTACCTGAAAATTAATCATCACATCCTATAAATTTGAAATATGCAGTATCTTTAAAATATGACCCTCCCATTTGATTTTCACAGCTTCCACACTGATTTCTACCCTTCACTGACAATAGCTATTCGCCTTCCAGATGTTCATCTTGCATCACTCACCTTCTCTTCTTCAAATCTGTCTAGGAGACCTGTGCTGTACCAGTCTTCTTGAAGTACAGTTGTAATAACATTGATACCTTGCTCAATAATCAAACCTGCGGTCAGTATTTGGCATGTGCCTGGGATTGCACCACAGTTTCAATCCCAGTTTCAGATTCTTGGTAATGCACACCCTTGGGTCCCTATAACCCATTCAGGTCCCCTGCATTTAATTCACAGCTCCTGGTTTTAACTTGGTTTGGCCCTGGATGTTATAGGCATTCAAAGAGTCAACCAGTGGATAAGCACTTTCTGTCTCTGCAGGGTTTCAAACTGGTTAGTTAATTAAATTTTAAGAGGTTTAAGTAGTCAAATCTTCAGTGATACCCCTCAATTTTCACGATTTCTTACCAAATCACATAGAAAATGGTCTGCTCTCAGCCTCATAGGGGTCTCTTCAAAACCAGTTCCCTAAACAAGGTGTTGGTAATCCAAAGCAGTTCCAACTTACTCTTGGTCATGTACTGGAGCAGAGAACCTTGCAGGAAGCAGAGAAATAGTGAGAGTAACACTTCTCCCAAGTTTTATGCTAAGCAGTGCTCACTGTCCACCGTGATTGGTTCCAAAGCCTAGTATGCCCTGAGCCAGGAGAAGTTCTGGTACCAGCCATACCCTCTGTCTACTAAGGATGAGACTGACCCTGGCCTTATGGCAAGCTGCCCTTCTCTCTAAATGGATTTGCTCTGAAGGTCCTCATTTATGAACAGTGTTCAATCCATCAGACATACTACAGAAATGTGTCTCCCAAATGCAAAGGAACCGTTTTCTTCCTTCCAAGAGCTCACCAGAGTCTCTGTACAAATTTGCCTTATACACACATAACTAAAAAGCTCCATTTACTCTAAAACAAAGGCACATTCCAAAGTAAATTAATAGTCTCACCTCCAGTATTAGAAGCTGCTAATAACTTAATAAGCATAGATTTTTCTAGCTTTTTATTCAAAGATTTATTCATTTTTACTGGAAAGTCAGATTTACAGAGAAGGAGACAGAGAGAAATATCTTCCACCTGCTGGCTCACTACCTAAATGGCTGCAAGGACTGGAGTTTAGCTGACCTGAAGCCAGGACCCAGGATCTTTTTCTAAGCTTCCCATGTGGGTACAGGGTCCCAAGTCTTTGGGCCATCCTCTACTGCTTTCTCAGGTCACAAGCAGGGAGTTGGATGGGAAGTGGAGCAGCCAGGTTACAAACCAGCACCCAGGTGGGATCCTGGCACATGCAGGGCGATGAATTTAACCACTAGGCTACCATACCAGGCCAAATTTTCTAGTCACAAGGTAGTTTTGAACGCCTTTGACAGCTCACCTCCTTCAGTGACTTCTCAGGCAATAGATCTCAAATGAATCAATGAATTGATTAATCCGTTCCCTTTTGGCCAAAGTATCCTGTCTTTTCCTCTCATTCCAGACTACTGGAATTTTTCCTATACCTGAGCACTGTATTTGATGGTACTGGAGCCTAAGAAAACTAAGTGGCAATCTCATATTGCACTTGTACATGTTGGGTGGATGTGACTCCAATCCTTTTAAAAGATAGGCAAGGAAATTCATGCTTAATTTGGTGAGTGAGGGGAAGCCATTACATCAGAATGCTTAATTCCCAAGTAATAAAACACTAATTCCCTGCTTTATCAAGACTACAAATTTGGCATAGTACATACTGAGTATTTTCAGAGCAAGGGATGTATCTGTCATTGTTTTCTTCTTCCCATGATGCTGCTGGTAAGCCTTTTCTGACTGTGAGGCAGGATCAAGATTTCTATAAACTCTTGTAAAAAAAAAAAAGAGTTTGCCGGTTGGAGGATTTTCAAATACCTCTCATTCTTGCAAATCACACCTCCAGAGACAGAGTATTTCCGTATTCAAGGTGAGATCCCACAGAAAGATGTCCCCATGGCAGTGTGGTAGACTACATCTTCGAACTGGCACTGCCTTCAAAACAGAACAGCTCCAACTGTACCATACATATAGGCATTAATTAGCCAGGCTAATTATCCAGACTTGTTTAGACTAAGTGAGTGATGAAATGGCTTCCGCCTGTGGGATTTGTCTTGAACAACTAACAGTAAAGCACAAACTTGTTATGACTAGTAAATTGCACAAGCCACAATTTGCAACAAAGAAACAGACCTGCATTCCCTGGCTGCAGGCCCTAGTTTACCAAGCCAGATCCTCAGCCTCTCTGCCTGCAAAGGTACTTTGAGAAAAGGCCTTTCTGTCTCCTTAGAGCAGAAAATCAATACAGCATGCTGGAGGGGAGGCTGGAGAGTTAAAATGTCCCCTTCAAACGGGTGAGTAAACACCTCCTCCATGCTCAGGATGGCACAGCACAGAAACTGCAAGCTGCAAGACAGGCTCCAAATAAAACCCTGCTCCAGCAAGCAAGAAGGGTGCTTGGTCCTGGAGCTGGCACAGATGGCCCTTTGCCTTGTGTAATTTCATTTCTGTGCAAAATGCAGATCTGTGTGCACCTGCGAAATTGCCTAATTTGCCATTTACCCAGTTGTTATCCAGCAAACCTATTCTTTGTACACCAATTTGCCTGGCTGCCTAATAGATCCACAAGAAAGGAGGTGGGAGAGGAGGGAGAGTTTGTATCAGGATCCTGAGTTCTCAGCTTCTCCCACAGTTCAAGCTACCTGCCCCTTCCACATTTTGAGATCATCACAGGCCTCAAAGCTTCAATGAACAGCAACACCATGTGAGTCCTTCTTTTTCCAGGCTTCTTCACTTTCTGGGAAAGAAGTATGTTTTCCAAGCCCTTTGTGTCTTAACGTGATTATGTTGCCTCTTCCTCCTCCTCAGGTCTGAAGCAAAAGTTTCCCTCCTTCTTCACCCTTGCTGCTATCCTCTTGTTCCTGCAACACCTTCGTATTTCTGGCTTCTCTCCACATTGAGTCAGCTCTGAGTATGGGTTGCAGAGACTCTAACGTCATCCGCAATCAAGAAAGGTGGGTAGGCTCTGACAGCTTCTCGCAGCCCACTCCCGCAGGCTAGTATTTTTCCGCTAGAGTGATGATAAAAGAGAAGACATTGTTTGCATGTTCCTAAGCTGGGGATCATCTAAAA
Organism: Ochotona princeps; assembly: GCF_030435755.1. Taxonomy (NCBI): domain Eukaryota; kingdom Metazoa; phylum Chordata; class Mammalia; order Lagomorpha; family Ochotonidae; genus Ochotona; species Ochotona princeps. The sequence continues at coordinate 28,988,027 of NC_080840.1, forward strand.
ACAGAGCACTGAAAATACAAAACAGTGCAAGTTATCAGGGACAAAATGCACGAGTGTGTGTGTGTGTGTGTGTGTGTGTGTGTGTGTGTGTGTATCCGTCCTCACAAAGCTCTCCTACATCCCAGTGGAAGGGAGCCCTCATTGTTGGGGTGCTCCAGAGTTGCCTGTGAGAAGCACCAAAGGGAGTTGGAATTTGATGATGGAGGACTGGGGTGCTAGGGCCTGAGGAAGGAAGCCAAGAGAAGCTGTTTTTTCCCACCCCAGACCCCTGTCATGATCCGCTGTAATGAAGCCTCTCATTCTTTCTTCTACTGGTTTTCATCACAATTAATGCAATCAAGACATACAATAGCATCAGCACTTTTAATCTCCCCTAATGATATGTGCAAGTGCTACTTGAGTCACAGCATATAACAAACATATGTACTTTAGTTTATAACATAGATGTGTTTTGGGAAATGTACATATATTACATTTTATGAATCAAAACTTATGCCATTGGGGGCTTCATTTTTTAGACATTGTACTATGTGGCTGTTTATAAAGCACAAACCATTTCAGAGTAAATTTGTGGATTTTTGTGTGCAAGTTGGGGCATATTTTCTTATTTTTACAAATGAGCCCAAGAGACTATTTCTTCAAATAGCAAATTTTAACAACTTTCCTTAGATTTCTGGCCAAACTATGGCAGTGCTCATTAAGACTGGATTTTGAATAAGCAATCACCAACTTCTGGAATAATCAGAGGCATAACTTCTACATCCTACACTAGACCTTTTGTTTTATCTGTTCTCGAGGATGCTGCCACTCTGCTTTCAATTAGATCATTTCCTTTATCCGGCTGCCCTCACAAGACGGCTTGCCCCTTACTCAGAGTCCTGTCTTTACTTTAGGCAAAAATATCAGTGTACGGAATAGCAGGGACATCTGGCACCCTTTTATCCTGATCACTGGGGAACCCTTCTCTATCTCAACAGATGAGAGGCAGAGAGGTGGCAGATTTTCATTCACATGAACAATGAGCTTCTAATAATTAGGGTTTCCTGAAAGTGAAATCAGCTTATTCTGAGATAGCAATTTTTTTCCCTAGGGAAGGTATTCAGGTACAGTATGGTTAGCCACTCATTAACTATATTGAAGAAATTGTTTGTTCTGTGTGTGTGTGTGTGTGTGTGCATTGTGAAAAATGTTACTAACAGAAACATGACCATTAATGACATTTCTTAGATTCTCAAAGATTGCAACCATTATCTGGTTCCAGAAAGCTCAGCCACCAAGAACAGCAACTTTTGTCCCCTGTATTCAGCCCCCCATCTCCTGGTAACCATAAACCTGCCTTCTGTGTCTAGGAATCTGCCTTTTCTGGACATTTTATAGAAACCAAACCATATGATACGGGGCCTTTCCATCCGGGTGCATCCATTTTGCATTGGCAGTTTGCTAGGCACAAATCATCCCCACTCAATTGCTTTCAGCTCTTTCATTCCTGCTCCTTCTCCTTTCTCTTCCCAGTCCCACACTGGGTTGTTTGTTCAGTGAAAAATCACTGATTCTCAAATTCCCACCTCTATAGAAACCCCGCTGACAGTCCCTACTACCAAGTTCCAGGCTGACTAAGGTACCACCTGGGGAGGTGGAGGAGCAGTTAATCACCTCAACTTTTCCCAAGGTTTTCATATTTTAAAATAAAATGTGAGAGGTACTTTTTCCTTTCCTGACAAATTCAAGTGATAATTAACTGGTAACAGAACATCTCCCAAGTGTCAGGATGTGCTTGCATTGAACAAAACCGCCGCTCAGATCCGCACCAAAAATTCATTCCAAGGTGAACATTTGCCTGGGCCCAAATGAGCTGGCATTGCTCACCCTGTCACAGGTGTTCAGTTATCCACAGTATTCACGTTGCACCTGCATCTTCTTTGTATTGCCAGAGGCAACATAAGAAACAGCAAACTGTGGTATGGTTGGGGAAGAATCCTGGGGTCTGTACAAAGATGCAGTTGCCTTTCATTAGTGATGTGATCTACATACAGCAAGGTGTGAAATCACCTGGACAGTAGTTTCAAAGGAGGGTCACCTGTAACATGATTAACATCCAGAGGCCACTACCAAGATCAAAGCAAAGAAAATAATCCCATAGACAAAATCATTTTGTGAACTACTCGTACCCCACCTAGATGCATCATGGAGGATGTGCTATTCCAGGTCCACGTGTTATCATCTCCAGTGTGACAAATTCAGAGACAGAGCCTATAAGGAGGTAATACAGATCAAATGAGATCACAAGGGTAGCCCTTGTTCAGCTGTGACTGAAGAAGAGCTCTCTCCCTCCCTCTCACTCTCTTCCTCCCTCTCTCTTTGCCTTCCTCTCTTTAACTGTTCTCCAAATGCAGACAAAAAACGTAGCTAATCACAACCAGAGAGGCCTCCCTACAAACTCAGTTTGCCAGCATCTTGATCGTGGACATCTAGGCTCCAGGAGGAAAACATGTTCTGTCGTGTTCTTATTGTTGCACCTGTCACAAACAAAACCTGTAAACCAGGCAAGAGCACCGTTGTGTTTCTATTTCCATGTCTAATACAATACTCAAGACATAAGAGACACTTTGTAAGATTTTAATGAATTTGTAAAAGGAAAAATATGTGTTATCATGTGTGTAATAATAACCCTCAAGTGAGCATCCTGAGTGGATAACTACCCAGATGGTTTTCACACCTTGGAATTAACTTGGCACAAAGAAGTGTGCAACCCCATTTATCTTTCCTTTAGACATTATTGATTTAGAGTGGAAACAAGAAAGCTTGCTCTACTAACGTGAAAAAATAGAAAATATTACTTACGTTTGAGATGGAAGTAGTCCTTATAACCTTAAGAAAACTGACTTCAAATATCTCTTTTTTAGGGTCTATTTTTTTGGTTTGTAGCACTGTGGTTACACTATTACTTCATAAGGCAAAACTGCTTTCTAATAGGTATGTCATTGTAATTGTTCTCTTTTCAAGTCTAGAGGCTTTTCCCAGACTGGAAGTAGCTCACTTCCTTCTCAACCCCCTTATTGTTTTCTTTTTCTTTCCTTCCTTCCATTTTTCTTTCTATTCTCCTTTCTGTTTTCCTTTCTTTCTTAATGTGTTGGTTATAAGTTGAGTATTTGTTTTTAAGGATACTTTTTGAAGCATAAGTGACAATTTTTAACAGAAATCCGTAACTTCAGGTTGTTAACATCTAAATACTTCCAATTGCAGCATTTAAATGTGATTCTTATAAAATCACAGTGCCATTAATCTAACACAATAACCGATGGTTTCTTATTTCCTCTAATACTGTTACATCTGATACAGGTACTCTGTGTCTGTTTCAAATTTCTCTGAGAAAACCTCCTATTCTTTTATGGTTTCTTTAATTCAAGGTCCTCACACTGCCTGCAATGTGTGTAGGTACAGAAAATTTGTATGTTGCAACTCTACTTCCTGGCCTCAATGCAGCCCATGCTTTCTGCTCAGCCAGCACTCACTGAAGGGTTTTTCATAGAATAGGCATTTATTGAACTCTTCCATCTGCCAAGTACAAATAGGGCATGATTTGGCGCTCAAAACTCAAATTCCAATAATTTGGCTAAAGCAAAATGAATGTTAGACTGACTGAATGAATACAATGAACGTGAATCTATCAAGCCTGGCAGCTATGCTATTTTTCCTTCATGGAAGGTATATGGATTGGAGTTGGCTCATTTTTCCCAAAAGAAGAACCAATTTATCACTTAATACAGCTAAAAATACACATTTCAATTTCCATTGTTTGAGCACCATTTCAGAAATACTGCTGAATATATATTATTGATTTTTTTAAATTAAAGTTTGCTGTTTAATTTTTCAAATACACAGAGAACTCTCCAATTCACTGATTCACCTCCTTATTTTTGCAACAACCAGGCCTCAGCCAGACTACAGCCAGGTACCAGGAACTCAATATGGTTCTCTCAGATGGGTGGCAGCAATCCAACTACTTGCACCATCACCAGCCCCCAGTGCTTAATAGCAGGAATCTGGAATCAGGAGAGGAGCCTGGGCTCAAATCTATGCACTGCAACATGGAATGCAAATATCCTAAGCAGCTTCTTGACCACTGAGCCAAGCTCCTGCCCCTACTCATTTTGTTGTTGTTGTTATTGAATCAGAACTACTAGGTATAGTTTATTTTCAGTAAAGCCATATATTTTTTAAAAGATTTATTTATTTTATTACAAAGTCAGATATACAGAGAGGAGGAGAGACAGAGAGGAAGATCTTCCGTCCGATGATTCACTCCCCACGTGAGCCGCAACAGCCGGTGCGCACCAATCCGATGCGGGGAACCAGGAACCTCTTCCAGGTCTCCCACATGGGTGCAGGGTCCCAATGCATTGGGCCGTCCTCGACTGCTTTCCCAGGCCACAAGCGGGGAGCTGGATTGGAAGTGGAGCTGCCGGGATTAGAACCGGCGCCCATATCGGATCCCGGGGCGTTGAAGGCAAGGACTTTAGCCGCTAGGCCACGCCGCCGGGCCCAAATCATTTTTTAAGTTTAAAAAACTGGGAAATCCCAGACAAATGGGACAAGATGTTCATTCCAGATTTAGACACATCGTAGGGTGTCTGAGTTCTGGCTCTTATCTCCAACTCAAAAAAGAATTTAAGGATGAGATGGAGGTAAAGGTCAATAAAAAGGCAAGATCTACTTGCACGTAACTGTCTCTCCTCCTCTCTGTATATCTGACTTTGTAATAAACTGAATAAATCTTTTAAAAAATGATTTTATTTTGTTTCTTTGAAAGAAAGAGTTACAGGTACAAGGACAGATGGAGCTTCTCTATCCACTGGCTCACTCTGCAAATGGCCACAATAGGTGGGCCAAGCAAAGATGAGTCTCCTACCTAGATGTATGGCCCAAACACTTGGATTTTCTCTGTGTGCTTTCCCAGGTGCGATAACAGAGCTGGATTAGAAGCAGAGCCAGCCACAGCTCAAACTTGTGCTCCTATCGGATGGCAGCATCTCAGGCAGCAGCTTAACTCACTGCACCGCAACACTGTCCCCAGGTTCCAAGTTTTAAAACTCAAAATCTCATGTGGATCACTTGCCCAGGACTCAGTTAAGGGGAAGGAGGAAGGCAATGTGAATCCAAAATGGAAGACAGTTTCCTGGAAAGGAAGTGGTAAACCTCAATACAAGGCCATGACTTCATAGGGAGGGTATCAGGGGAACAGAAACCCAGATCTCACTTTCCTTCCTCCTTGTGAACTGCCAAGACTCTGCCACTGGCTCCCTCCCTATGTGCCTAAGCCAGCCAGAACCCTGAATCATAGAGGACCAAGAGGCGTAGAAGATGCACTTGGCCCTGTTGTCAAAGTTCCCAGCCTATCCTGTGGACACCCGAATGGTCCAGACACATTCAGCAAAATCCATGTCCAATGCGGACCTCACCAGTCCAATTGCAAGTGACAGAATGGGTCCTTCTCATCCTCTAGTACTTCCCAGGGATTCCAAACATTTCAACAAAAAGCTGCAGGTAGAGAAGGAGCTGAAAATTTCTACTCCTATGACTCCATTCCTTCTTCAGTCTGCACGTCACCTCACCACCCTACAGATACTGTGGTCAACACATCAAAGGGTAAAATACAGCCTCTTTCTGAAACTCCAAGAACTCCATTCACAAAGGGCAATGTTAAGGGCCAGTGCAGTGGCTCAACAGGTTAGTTCTCCACCTGTAAGCACTGGCATCCCATACGGGCACCAGTTCGTGTCCCAGCTGCCCCACTTCGCATCCAGCTCTCTGCTTGTGGCCTGGGAAAGCAGAGGAGGATGGCCCAAAGCCTTGGGACCCTGTATGACGTGTGAGACCCGGAAAAGCCTCCTGGCTCCTGGCTTCAGATCAGCTCATCTCTGACCATTGTGGCCATTTGAGGAGTAAATCAGTGGATGAAAGCTCTGTCTGTCCTTCTGTCTATAAATTTGCCTGAGAAATAAACAAATCTTTAAAAAAAGTCAATGTTGGTGTTACCATTGATCAGATTCTATTGCAGATTTGGAGACGACTGAGGAAGAACTTCCATAGCAAAGAACCTCAGAATGACCCAGACCCCCTCATGAGCTGCCTCATGTCCGTGGTCCCTCATCCCTACTTTGTGTCTCTGTGCCTCCCCTTGTGCTACCACTCCTTCTCCACCCTCCTCCAATAGCATAAAAATGCTTCATTTGGGCCCAGTGTTGTAGGCTGGTGGCTAAAGTCCTCATCTTGCATGGCTGGGATCCCATATGGGTGCCAGTTCTAATCCCGACAGTCCCGTTTCCCATCCAGCTCCCTGCTTGTGGCCTGGAAAAGCAGTCAATGATGGCTCAAAGCCTTGGGAACCTGCGCCCGTGTCAGAAACCCAGAAGAGGTTCTTGGTTCCTGGTTTCAGATCGGCACAGCTCCAGCCATTGCGGCCACTTGGGAGTGAATCTGTGGACAGAAGCTCTTCCTCTCTGTCTCTGCTCTTCTCTGTATACCTGACTTTCCAATAAAGAAATAAAATAAATCTTCTTTAAAAATGCTTCTTTTGTATTGACAACCTTCCAGTCCTCCCATCAGGGCCTCTGCATGATCAGTCCGCACTAGGCCTTCTCCAGAGATGTCTTCAAATGCTCTACCCACCAAAGCCTGCGCCACTTCTGCTGCCAGCTGTTGGTGGAGACATTTTTCACCCCTTGGTATGCATTATTCCAGAGAGAGCTCTGTATGTGGGTGTAATCCTTTGAAAAGTTTATTAATCAATCTACATAAAAGCCTGCATTGCTGGCTTTCTTGTCTCGTGGAATTCAATTCTTCCTGGGAACATGTCACAGCACATTACCCCGCTCAGCGTTAGCAGAGTTGAGCATCCAAAGTCATTCGATAGCACAGCCATGGTACACTGAGCTCATCTTTCTTTCAGAAGTTGATGGAGACAACTTAGCAGCACAGCTCCTTTAAATTATACCAAGAGGAATCTTTCTGCTTACAGGTTGTCAGCTCAAAAGTAATTTTGATTTCCAAATCCTATAAGGTTCTATATCTTAAAGTTATATTTAAACACCAACTTTATGGGGTCAGCACCATGGTGTGACAGGCCAAGTCTTCTCCTGTGGTGCCAGCACTCCACATGGGAGCCAGTTCATGTCCTGGCTGCTCCACTTCTGATCCTGCCCCCTGCTAATGGCCTGGGAAAACAGGGAAGGATGATGGCTCATGTCCTTGGTTCCTGCACCCATGTGGGAAAATCGGAAGAAATTCCTGGCTCCTGGCATTGGATTACCTCAGCTCATCTTGTTTGCAGTCATCTAGGGAACAAATAACAGAATGGAAAATCTATGTTTCTCTTCCTTTTTATGTTACTCTGACTTTCAAATAAAAAATAAACCTTGAAAGAATACCATATGCATGCCTAAGACCTTTATCAACTTTGCTTTTGCCCTTAATGTAAATACAGTTATGAACAAAATATCCTGTCATCTCAAGAATGCTAGAATGTGAGAAAAGCTTTACTTTAGATACTAATGGCCTTGATATACAAAGGCAAAAGGAAGTGGACAAAGTTGTCTCAGAGAGCTGGGACACTATGGCTGTGCTGTCAAATGATTGCAGGATGCTATTCCCTTTGCAAGCCATACCAAAATAAATAAATTAAATAAATAAATAAAGGATCTCAACAGCATCCACTTACAATGTGACTTCAAGGTGGAGAAAAATCTAAGAGAAATCCCACAGTTGAAGGGTGAGAACAACTCAAATTGCCATTAAATATTTAAGTCACAGAGTACAGGATTCCAAAGTTTTTCATTAACCCAGACTTCAATAGCATATAGATATTTTTGTACTAGGACCTTTTCTCAGTCCTGCTCCTGCTAGATTTGATCATTTTTAAAGATTCTTATGATTTAAACATGATTTGAAATTATGTCTTGCTATATCCTGTTATCCACACATATTATTGTTCACTTGTATATGTACTTTTCCAAACTTTTTAAAACTTTTTATCATGTTTCATAGTTTTATGAATGCAATGACATTTCCCACTTACTTGCTCTCTCTCCACACCTTACTCATCCTTCTTTTTCTTATTTTTGTTTTAATTTTTATAATGATGTGCTTTTAATTTGCTTTTTAATTGCAAGCTTACCCCTCTACCAAATATGGAATTCAGCAATAAGTGGAAAAACTACTGTTCCTTAAGAGTCTAGACAAGGGCTGTCAATGACAATAAAATTTCAAAATGTGTATGCACCCAATGCTAAGGTGCCTAACTATTTAAAGCAAATGTTAATGGATCTAAAGGGAGAAAGAGACTTTAATACAGTAATAATGGGGAACTTTAAAACCCTAGTTTCATTGATGGACAGATCAACTAGACAAAATTTAACAAAGAAGTAACAGAGCTAATTTACACTACTGACCAAATGAACATAACTGGTAAGTATTTTTTTCAACTTCATAGACCATACACAGAGAATACATGTACAGTTAAAAGAAAAGGATCCACCTGGGATCAAAAGCCTGGAGTTTTAACATTAACCTTGTTAATGAGTGTGTGAAGTAGCATTACCAACCTACAAAGTCTAATATGTTACTTCCAGTTGCAGGTGGAAAAACTACCACTGGAAGGCACCACCAAGGAAGCAATAAAGTCCTTAGGGTTCAAATCCTCTCTTAGTAGGGTGTTTGGTTTGATTCGGTTTGGTTTGGTTTGGTTAAGACTTATTTAATTTTATTGGAAAGGCATACTTACAGAGAGAAGACACAGAAAGATCTTTCATCCTCTGGTTCACTCCCCAGGAGTGGCTGCAACACCAGAGCTCAGTCAAACCGAAATCAGGAGCCAGGGGCTTTTTTCGACTTTCCCACAACTGCTTTCCCAGGCCACAGCGGGGAGCTAGAAGGGAAGAACAGCAGCCAGGATAAGAACCAATGCCCATATGGGATACCAGTGCATTCAAGGGAGGGATTTAGCCACTGAGCCATTGAGGCAGGCCCTCTTAGTAGGGTTCCTGATGACGCCAAGAAGTTAGTTCTGATCCCTGCAGTTATCTCAAGGACAAGCTTTGCTTTCATACTTCACTCTCCGAATGTTCATATAATCAGGGCTGGGTCAGACCAAACTCAGGAGCCCAGAATTCTACCTGGGCCTCCCACAAGGGTGACAAGGACCTGACTATTTGAACTACCCCCTACTGCCACTCTAACGTGCATTACCAGGAAGCTGTAATTGAGCACAGCACTGGAACTATAACCTAGAGAAGCACTTTAACCGCTAGGTCAGATGCCTGCCCCAAAGTGGATGACTGTACCAACATTAAATGGCCAGTGGGTGAGAGAGAAGGTTGTCAGGCAGAGCTGGGGTCATGGCTGTTCCTGAAAAACCTCCCAAGATCTGTGAGGCCACTCGTGAGAGCTGCTATATTTAAACTTTTTCACAGGCTCACAACTCTCTACTAATATAGGCATAAATGTCAAACCAAACTGTTCCCTGCATCATTCAAATGGTGACTATAAGAAAAATCTTCCTAGAAAGAAATAATTCAAAAAGAAAACCAGAAACTGGAATATGGGAGAGGATTCAGAGGAGGTGAAAGTTATTAGTCACGTGACGTATTAGGCCTTTCACCACCCAAATCATGTACTAATAAATCAAACCTGGAAGAGCGAGCTGCAATTCTTTCACTAAGTCCCAACACACCCTGAATTAAGAAGAGATTGTCCTGATAAATTAAAATTAAAAAACAAATCTCCTTTCCATAAATCTCATTGTATATCCAGTAGCTGTGTCTGAGCACAGCTGCGGTAGGCTGTGGGTCACAAAGTAGAATTAGTCAGTGCAGAAATTAAACCACGGCTTACCAGTAAGCATTAGTGACTCACGGCAACACACATCATGAGAGAAATGTCACAGACACAAATGTCTGAAAGAAAACATTCTAATAGAATGTACGAAAACACGCAAAATGCAAGAAGCAAGCCAGCCTCTCTGAAGCAGTCCAGGCACATTCAGGGTTGGTAAGGAAATCAGAGAAATGAAAGACTATAGGATATTTAAAATCAAATTCCAAATGCTTCTTCATTTATATATGGAAATGATACATCTGGAGTTCAAGCTACTGTGCTAAGCAAATTCAGTTTAGGGATTTGTTAAATGATTTTTTGATGGACTGGTGATGAGATTTTTTCCCTAGGAATAAATATAGGTCAGTTTCTTTAATTTCCCATCCTAGCTGGACATAAGTCCAGTAAGTACGTAATATTTTTTCCTGTGGTTTAAGAGCTGTATACACTTGTTTACTTGGCTAGTACATATTGAGTCAGAGAGGGATAGACCTATCCTTTATTTTCTTTCCTGGACATTTGAGACAAGAAACAGATGTTAAAAAGTGAGTCTTGCCTCCTTAGAGGCAAGAGTGACCACAACAGAGGTGTTTGTGAAACAGCGTGGGAGTCCCAACGACAGGAAAAATCCCAGGAGGTTAGTGTGGCTACCTGAGGAGCCTCCAAGCACAGTGTTAGCCATCTAGAGGCTCAGGGTAACAGCTCTGAGCACAGTCCACACATAGCTAAGACCCTAGTTCATGTTCCCAACCAGGGACATTGCCATGCCTTCCTGCAAGGGTCATCTGGGACTACCTGGAGGCGTTTGGTGTCACAACTGGGGAGACTGGAGACTGATGTTGGCTTCTAGGGAGAAGCCAGGGATGTCGGGGTTCATTTAAGAGCGCACAGGATCTAGGACTGTCTAGGTCCTAAAGTCAACAGTGTCCAGATGGAGAAGTCCTGCCCTGAACTAGGAGGCAAGAACGGAAAGGTTGGGAAAGAGGAAGAGCTGCATCTCACTCATCTTGTCACCTGCTTTCACCAAGTTATCCTGGAAGTGATATGAAAGTTCCAAACCCAGCTGTATGGTTAACATACTCGAAAACCTTGAACTTGGTAAAATCATTTCACCTCACTCTTCCTCAGCTTCCTCATTTGTAAATTGCAGATGGTAATGAAATCTACCTAACATATTAGATGTGTAGATTAAATTTAAAAACATATTATATCTTGAGTCTCATTAAGGCCACCTGCTAGAACTACTTACTCTTGAGATTTTTCCAGGATAAATGAAATAATGCAAGTGAATTTATTATAAACTTCCAAACACTATGCAAAATAAGGGGCAAATCATTAGAAATTTGCTACAGTATTTCATATAAAACTTAATCCTAGTGATTTTAAAGGAATACAGCAGAGTGACAATTTCCTTACAGTCCTTAGGTAAGGACAGCTGAATTATATAAGTAGATACTTCCCACTCTATTGCACATGAAACACAGTAGAGATAATTTTCACTTATAATTCTTCAAAAAGTAGTTTTCAAACATTAAAAACAGAATATTTATTTATTAGCTTATTTGGACAAGAATGAAACAAATCAGTTTTAAGTGGAGTTTATAACACTGAGATGAAGGGTTGTTAACAAACACAGTAATAAATGGACGTCTGATTGGTATGAGGCACTGTCCTGTACACATTATTGGCTTTGTTGTTTGTGGATCCTCAGTGCATCGAGTTTACACACAGAGCCACTGCTGCACAGCACAGAGTATCTGAAGAGGCTGACAGAGTAAGGCTATTGAACAGATTTTTTTTAGGATATATGTATTTTAATATGGAAAATGATTGAAGTTTTGGACTGGCAGAGGAAGGCAACTCTGCCAAAGAATACAGTTAAAGTCCCCACTAATATGCAGTTCCATCCCTTCCATTTGCATGCATGACACATTGACAGTATTTAAATGCAAATGAGGCACTCTGTGGCAGCCACAACCACCGTTATGAACATATTGCACAAATTTTCTAGAACTAAACATGTAACTTGTATCCCACCTTTGTTTTGTAAAGCTGAAAACATTTGATGCTGCTGGTAAACTCCACTTAAGGTTTATAACCTGTGCCACAGCAAAGAATGTGATATTTATTCAACTACCCATTTATAATTATGGCAGAAAAAGATGTCCAGGAGGAACTACAGAGGACTTTTGATGGTACAGGATCCAACTTATAGACTTTCTTAAAAGTTATGTCTTCAAGTAACTTTGGATATTTTTAAGCTGTTGCACATCCAAAAGGTCTAAGAAAACATTCTAGAAATTCAGGAGATATTATCTACAGAACTCATTTTATGAATATTGTCATAAATAAAGTTTTAATTAGGACTTGAACACTTTTAATTCAAAGCAATTTTTGTCAAATTCAATGGGGATGGTAACTGACATAAAATAAGGAGAGTATGTATTTATACACACACATATATATAATATGTAATATATAATGCTATTTTTATCTGGAGGGCAAAGTAACAGAAAGTCTTCCATCTGCTGATTCACTCTCCAAGTGGCTCAACAGTGGAGAACTCAAGAGTCTGAAACTCCATCCAGATTTCCCACGTGGGTGTCAGAGTTCCAGTCATTTGGGTCATTTTCTCCTGCTTTCCCTGCACATTAACAGGGAGATGAATCAGAAGCAGAGCAATTGGGACACAAATCATCACTTTGATGTGGGATATCAGTATTACCACCACATCAGCACCACAATATTTTTAGATCTGTATGCAATTGTAGCAAAGAATACAAATACAGTGACATCCTTAGGGCAGGCGTTTGACAGTGTTTAAGATGCCACTTGGGATGCCTAGGTTCAAGGCCCAATTCCAACTTCTGCTAACATTTACCATAGTAAGTTGTAGGTGATGTTCAAGTAGTTGGTTTCCTGCACTCAGATGGAGTTCTTGCCTTCTGACTTCATCATAGCCCCATTGAACCTCCCTGACTGTTGCAATGTAGGCATTGGGGGAATGAACAAGGAGATAGGGTAGGAAATTTCTACTCTCCCACGTATTTCTACCCCCATATCTGCTTTTCAAATAAATAAATCAAATTTTAAACTAATACATACAAATATATATCCTTCCTCTAGTTTCCCCTAAGATTTTCTGTGAGTATAGTGCAATATCACAATGACACTGATGCAGTCTATCAACCTTGCAGGAACCTCACTAGTTTTAGCTGCACTCCAGTGTTTGTATGTCTGTTTGCATTTAGTCCTATATAATTCACCATCTGTATGACTCATGCAATCACTGCCATGGTCAGAATACAAAATAATTCCATCAAAAGTATATTTTATGTTATTTATATATTATTTTTATATTATATTATATTTTTATATATATTATATATTTTTATATTATATTATATTTTATGTTATATTTATATTATGTTATTGCCGTCTTCCCAACTCCTCAAGCTCGCAGATCTCTGATGCATTCCTACAGTTTTGGTATTTCAAGAATGCCCTATAACTACATTTGGCTTGATTCACTTATGATAATTCCCTTGAGATCTACCCCAGTAATTGTGCATATCAATAGTCAATTCCTTTATATTTCACGTTATTGATGTATCATAATCTATCATCTGTTGATTGAATGGCATTTGGTTTTTTCCTATTACGGGGATATTACGCGTAAAGGTGCTAACAACTTTCATGCGAAGGTGTTTGAATGAACAAGAATTGCAATTCCTCTAATATTTATGGATGCTCAAACATTTTTTTCATGCAAAAAATATGGCTCATTCCTAGTCCAGGGAATACCAGGCCACGATATGATTCATGGAAATCCTTTTTTTCCTTTCCATCCAGATATGTGGACACTTTAAGAAGCATGGACTCAGCTTTGCTAGTCAAACCTTTCTGAAGGACAAGTCTGGGATAAACCGAAAGTATCTGTATTTGTGTCTAAGAAGGCCTCGTAAGAGAATCTGACCCATGAAGCTCAAGTTAAATTCAAAGGGTAATCATGTGTAACTTTGAAGAAATCCTTTCTTCTTATCCAGCCAAGGATTTGCTTGTAAGTCTTCAAAAAGAAAGGATAATTATCAGAAAATAAAAATGTTAAGAATTTGATATTTGTAAGCTTTAAGAACACTTTAGTGCTCTTTAAAATGAAACTCACAACTTGTCAAAAATAAGAGTGGACACCCTAGTTTAATGTGTGATCCAGATCAGCTCCAGTTTGAAAATCATCAAATCACAGGCTCAGGAGAACTAGAGTTTAATTCAAGAGAGAGGAGAGTGAAAGGGCAGAATGTCCCACAGCACCACCGGGAGAATTTTCAGAAGTTGATTGCAAAGGGGTGCTGAAACATTCTCGATTCTGCTTTGGATAGAATTAGAAGAACACTTTCTCTCACTCTCATTGAGATTCTATTTCATATTCACATTCTTTGGGGGAATTGCATTCATTACAAGAAGTTGGGCTGCAAAAACCTACCTGGGTCAGTGACAGCAGTTGCTGTTCCAATTAGTTGCTCTTCTTGTCAACAGCTGATTCTCAGGCTGCTCTCTGACCACCGTCCCTGAATGCAACACCCGACCAGCACTCCTCCCACTGGTTTAGGTGAGGGACAAGAGTGTGATGGGCAGAGCCGGGGAGAGATGCGATACTCATTGGTTCCAATAGAGGTCGGGGCTCAGAAGAGAACCAACCCAGGGGTTAAAACCATCAGCTGATCGGAGTGATGGACGGTGGCGGGCACTGTGCTTACTAGTAGTACATGTAGGAGCCTGGACTGGGAATGCCTCAAAGTTTTTTTTAGGGGGATTCCCCTGAACAAAATGGAGGAATCAAAGCATTAATCAAAAAAAGATGGAAAATGGAGTAGATGAATCAACCACCTCAGCTTTATGCTTGCAGCGGAAAACTGGACAAGGGGAAACCCTAAGACGGACTATGTCAATCAGTGGACTCTGCACCAGCCTCATCATACCTGGACTGTTGCTGATGATATGTTGGTGCTTCTAATTGATCGAGGTGACGCTCTGCTGGCTCTGCCTACAAACCTGAGAGGGCCTCCCTAAGAGGCGGTTGAACTTGAACTGGACAAGTGGGATGCTGGACTCTGTATGGTGTAAACTTTTAATTAGGGAATCTCAACGGAACTTGAGCTGTGGTTATGCATCAAGGTGAAGGAATTCATGATGGGGGAAGGGTTTGGGGTGAAGGGGGGGGAATCCCAGTACCTATGAAATTGTGTCATGTAATGCAATGTAATTAATGAATAAATGAATATTTAAAAAAAAAATTAAAAAAAAAAGATTCAATAAAGAAAAAAAAAAAAAAAAAAAGAAGTGTGATTAGACTTGGAGACTTCCCAGCATGTATTATTTAATGACTCAAAGTAGAACAAGCATCCTAACACAGGTCAATTAGAACTAGTCCTGAAATTCAACACCAAAATAGGGGGAAACATAGTTTCTTTCAGGGTACCTGCCTCACCTCATTGCTTTGCCCCTAACATATGTATCCAACTGCCTACATATATCCATTCACATTGTTACTGTCCCCCAGTGTATTCAAGAGAAGGTGGATTTGTTTTGTGTCCCTACATCTACTAAAGAGTTGTTTTTGTGTGTGTGTGTGTGTGTGTGTGCTTTTCTATTCCACTTCCCCCCTCAGTGGGTTGCTGCCTAGAACCCATCTACACAGTCTATCCTCAATATGCCCTATTACTGGCACACAAAACACAGCCAGATGTCTTCTATCCAAGCGCCACACCTCCCTATATTCCCAACCTTCCCATGAATACAAGATGTATGTGTGTGTACAAAAGGCACTTATTTATTATGGAGCTGGAAAAAATAGTGAGAACTCCAATAAAACAAACTGTATATAAAGCATGATGCAAAATACTTCATTGTAGCACTTTGCCTCATAGGAGTACGTCATTCCTGAATTGCTCTGTTATTCAAGACCCTCTTTTCTTTTCTTTTCTTTTTCTCTTCATAGAGAGCCATTGCTGATATGAAATAAATTCATGTATCTCATATGGTGAAACCATAAATCCCAATATGATGGCATTTAAGGTTGTGTCTCAGGGAGTGATTAAGTCATGAGGGTGAATCTCTTATAGGAAGGGACATGATCTTTCTCTACTACCTGGATCTACTAGACCTATGTGAGGATCCAGTAAGAGGTCACAATTTATAAACAGGACATACACTGAGATCCCAATGAAACATGTTTATGATAATGATACTTTTTATGTTTGTTCATTGCATTGTCCCCATCAACCACATAGTATGCACTCAATAAGCATTTACCAAATAACCAGATGAATGAGTGAACTATCAGAGCAGACACACACATACCATTGAAAAGCAACTGTTCATCTGAGCCTGCTGCAGTGACTCAAAAGGATAATTCTCCACCTGCTGGCATCCCATATGGGTGCTGGTTCTAGTTCCAGCTGTTCCACTTCTGATCCAGCTCTCTGCTTTTGGCCTGAGAAAACAATGGAAGGATGGCACAAATCCTTGGGACCCTGCACTTATGTGGGAGAACCAGAAGAAAATCCTGGCTCCTGGCTTGGGATCAGCTCAGCTCTGGCCATTGTGGCCATTTGGAGAGTGCACTAGCAGGTGGAAGATTTCTCTCTCTGTATCCCTTCTTCTCTGTGTATATCTACCTTTCAAATGAAAATAAATAATTTGTTTTAGAAAATTATTCATCAGTGTAACCTAATTTGTGTAGCTTTCCTCTGTGGGCATGGGTACATTGTGAAACACTGTTTTGCAAAGAAGCATTAATTCTCTTTGCCTTATTCCATACAACCCAGCAACTTGTAGTTATGTGGAAAACATGGACCTTAGTAAGACTTCCCAGCAAAAACTGTATCTTCTACTCTCATCATTTGCAGAAAATTTAGTGAAAGCCTGAAGCTAAAAATTTCCTTTCCTTTGAACAAATCAAATTCTTCAATGGCGTTCTCCTCAATGGCCTCCAAGGGCTGAAAAATAAGAATTTATTTTTAGGTTTTCCAGAGCAAGCATTTAAAGTTCTGGGAATGGAAGAGGAATTCTTTCAGATGTGTATAATTTAGTCATACCTCTGTTTAGAATAATGTATTTTAAGTGTTAAGAAAGAAATCACCTATTTCAATCTAGGCTGGGAAAGCATGTGTCCTGAAGCCTGATAATTCAAAAGCTAGGCATCAAGTTCTTTAATCTCCCCAAACCTCAGCTTGTTCACCTGCAAAATTGAAATAGTAATATTGTCCTAGTGCCTGTCAGCAATGAGATGTCTTCCTCTTGGAATGAAGTTTTCCTTTACTTTCTTGAATTGCAAAAAGAAGAAAATTGCAGCATTCCAGAATCCTGGGACTAGTCCAGGAAGATTTCTATCTTCAATCCTCCAGCCAAAAAGATGTTTTATAAAAGTCAGATACTATCATCTTTGCTCCCCCATCTCTACCAAATTTCAAATATTTGCTTGTCCAGTAGACCCAGATCTCTGAACTGGAACAGCTTACTTGGTCAGAGATGGACCCAGGGGATTCAGCCTGCAGCCTTCAAATTCCTCAGATAGGAACTGGCTACTCCTCCAAGAATTCCCGAGTGGGAACAATGGAACAGTGCAGTCAGCCAGTTGTAACTCTGCCATCTTTTGAGATCTCTCTACTCCTCCCTCCTCACCCCTCCTCTATCTATCTATATAGTTTGTTGTTTGTCCCTTAACAGAAACATTGAAAAGTAAATTATCATTTAGACAGAGTTTCCCCTAGGAAGCCTGGAAACCTTCTGTTTTAAATATGTATGGTTCTATCTTCTGGGAAAGGTCACATGGATTTTTACAGGATCTTCACTGAGAAAAGCAGCAATTGTCACAGTCTGTTAACTCTGTTTTCTACCAAACAGAAAAGAAAAAAATTGCATGATTAGTGTAAGTGGTGGGAGAGGAGGCAGGGAGATGCTAAAAGCCCATGAAGGAGATCTTACCCCGGGAGTCAGATAATACTCACATATTTCTTAGGGGTTCTATGAGTCTTTAGTGAATTCAGAATGTAACTTCACAGCATAATGCCTAAGATCTCTGTACTTAATAAATGCTAGCTCCCATTTGTGCTTTGTATTGGGATCAGAAATGATGGCTAGTAAAGCACATAAAATGTGTGTGATTCATGTAATTCATTAGGTCAAATTAGGCAAGACATACATTATACATTTTGCATATCTGTGCACTTATATGATAGAGTATTGTCTTAGAGAGCACTGTTTAAAGAGGAAACAAGTATATTTTCACTTTTCATACCATACATGTGGCAGAAACTTCTATTCCTCCAGTTCTCCCCTTTTTCCATACAGTGAGATGAGGTATTGTGAATCATCTCAGGCCATGATGAGCACAGGTGGCATGCAGTACTTTCCTAAAGTTATGAGCTTTCAGGCAATCTCCTTACAAAAGAAAGACAGCTTGGATAATGAGGTTATCCAGGCAAGATATTCTTCCAAGGAAAATCCTGATATGAGCTGAAGATATAGTGTAGGAAGCGGATTCTGATGTAAAGCAACCAAGATGTGAGTTAAATGCACTGTATTTGTTTTCTATTGGAGCATGACAAATTATTTCCCAAGCTTAGTAGCTATAATCAACAAACATTTACTATTTCACGATCAAGAACTCAGAAATGATTCCAACCCAGACACCTTATAAAGCCATAATCCCGATGTCAGCCAGGCTGGTAGACGTTTCTGGACTCTACTGGGGTTGAGAATCTGCTTCCAAGTCCACTCATGGGGCTGCAGGCAAATCTCAGTCTTCCCTGGCTGGTTGGCTGGAGCTAATGGTGCCCTCTCCCTTAGGTTGTTCATGACAGAATAGTTTGCCTCCCCACAGTTAATTAAAAATAAAACAAAACTTAAAAAGAATTTTTTGAAAGGCAGAGAGAGAGAATGAGAGAGAGAGAGAGAGAGAGAGAGAGAGAGAGAGAGAGAGGTATCCACTTGCTCACTCCTTAAATGCCCCAATGGCTTGGGCTGGACTGCGTTGGGCCAGGCCTAACCCAGGAGCCCAGAAATCCACCTGTAACTTCCCGTGTCAGTAGCAGAGACCCCAGACCTGCTGTCTCCCAGTTTGCACATTATCAGGAAGTTGGATCAGAAGCACAGTAACCAGAACTAAAACCAGCCATTCTCACAGGGGTTATGGACATTCCAAAAAGCAACTTGTGCTATAGTGTCAAACATCCATTCCCAGAGTGAGAGAATGGACAGAGGGGGAGAAGAGAACAAGAGAACCATGTAGACTCTATGATCAGGGTTCTTTATAACCTAATCTCAGAAGCAACATTCTATCATGTTTGCAAGTCACATAATCCAGCCCATGCTCTAGCAGAAGTGGAAGGTAGAAAAGCATTAATCATTGAGCCATCACTGAACCTCAGAGGACCATCTTAGAGCTGACCAGTACAAGCCCAGTTAGCCCTGTCTACCCCAAATAATGCAAAATCTCTCTTTATTGTTTAAAAGTTTCTCTAATAAGTGCAAAGTTACTTTTACAATCAGAAGCCAAGCAGTGAAACTTTGCATATTTTTAAAAAAGCTAGCCACCTACGATGTTAGAAGCTCTTTCACCCACCCCAAATAGCTATGTACTATGACAGCCAAATAGTAAAATGATCCAATTTTTCTGTCTATTCAAAATAGCCCATTACCATTTGTGTTTTTGTCACACTAAAGAACTTTCCTCTGCTACCACTTAAACTATCAGAAGGTCTCTTGAGCATTTTCTGTAGGAAAAAAAAACACTTTCCTTTTTCATTTTCTAAGTGTTAATTGCACCGAGCAGCAGCCTCTAAAGTGAAAATGCAAAGTGAACCAGACAACACCTCCTTCCAGAGACAGGTCCTGGAAGCTGACATCAAGTTTAGGACATGCTGCCTGCTAGCAATTAGCTCTAGATCTGCTCCTGACTGCTACTGCACAGCTGTCTCCTTATTTACACTTCTGCTATAGCTCTTCAGTGTCCTACAATGAAAAGGCCACTGGGACATGAGGCTACAATCTGGACCCACCAGCACACCAAGCCAACAGGATCTGGGCCTACCTTGCAGGATTTTACTCATCTTACATGTCTGTTTTTTTGAAAACGAAGTAAGGAAACCAAAGAAGATGTGGTTAAATCATGGGTACCTTTAAGTAAGGGTTAGGGATAAAACAAAATCAAGGCATTTCCTCTGTGGTTCAGAGAAAATAATCAAATACACAAAATCCTGGAGACATTTTTAGCGGAAAAATGTTTTCAAGGGAAAAATAGACCTGATTTAAGACAGTTGATCTAGGAGATATGAAATTGTGCCAAATAAAACTGGACACAGTATGGAGATGAGTTTCATCTGGATGGTGTACTGGTATTACCTTTCCAAACATTAGTCATCAAATTTGGAGAGTGGCCTTGACCACCCATGTCCTTTTTAAGAGCCAGGTAAAATTCAAGGCACTCAAACAGCATGGTAAAGTTGGCAAGTGAGTATAAATCATTTTTAATAGTTCCAGTTTGCAAAATAATGGCTCCTGCGGGAAGAGAGTGAGGAATTTTCACCACAGCTGGGTAGTCCCTATAATTTCCCTCAATTTTCCTCTAAAAATCCCACATCAGCAATGTAATTGTCCGCTTCACTGTTTCCGTTCCACCCCAGATGGAAGACAGAGAGCACTGAAGAGAATAATAATGTGACATTCAATAAAGAGTTTCCAGCAAAGCCCTGAGCGCGACTGCAGAGTGGGGGCAGCTCAGCACCACTTCTGAGCATCCTACCAGGCTTCCCACAGCCACAGCCATTCTGCGGGACCACCCACCCAGGGCCAGGAGAGGCAAGTTCAGAATGTTGTCCTTTATCTACATCCTCTTTCAGAGTAGTTTGGCTCATGTTTATTTTAATATTGATTTCCACTGAGTTTCCACTTGAACAAACTCAGTGGCAAGAAAGCAAAATCATTTTTTAAAGAAATTGTCTAGCAGCCTAACCCAAACACTGGCATTAAGCCCCTCTTTTTTTTTCTTGTTCTTTCCAGGATGGAAGGGAAGGTGAGCCAGGACCAAGGAAGAGGGAGAGGATGTGTCCCCTCACTGGTAACCAGTGCTGAAAATGACCCCGGAATCTCTTAAGAGATGACACCAGTGATTCACCTAAGCTTTCTGATCTTGACCTGTCCCTTCCAAGGGTTCTAGTCTGACAGTCTGTGAAAGGAAAAGGATTTGTGGATTGTTTTAGGATTAAGTCTAGCAGCATGGACCAGGAAATCTAGCCTAACAGTGTCTAAAGACAGAAGTGGGATCGCACCACATGTCATTAGGGTCCATGTGCATGCATTCTAGCACTGTACTCCACCGTCCCAGGGATTTGCCTTTTTCCTCGATCCTAACAAAAACTGGCTAGAACTTTAGGGTCAATTCTGAATTTTCCAGAGAGCAAAGGAAATCAAGGGAGAGAAGAGACATACCAATGGTCCTATAAGGAGTAGTAACCATTCTATAGTAATACATTCCTCTTGTTCCAACAGCTCTCTGATCCAGATTGGGCTGGCAGGATGGCTCTGTTTCATGCTCCAGCCTGGATAGGTTTGGTGTCATACTGCAGTTCGGTCTCAAGTCTACATGTATTTCTTCTATGGCCCAGAATATTAAGGGTCAACACCTTCATGAAACATGTTCCTTCTATGGAGGAATTCAAACACTCTTGAGAACAGCAAACAAACATGCCTCTTGGGTATAAGTTGCAAGCTAGTACAAAGTCTACATGCCAATGGCAAAAGCAGAAGGCCAGGTTCAATATCAATCAGATGGAAAGACTACTATTGCTGTGAAAGTAGAGGAATGTTGTCTGAATCTTACCCAGTTCCAACTTGGCAATTCACCAGGACTCACAAGTCTCAGAAGTCATAATATTTGCAGTTATAGCTTATTACAGTAAAAGGATGCAAGCAAACTCAACCAGAAGAAAAAATAAATGCACTTCAGAGGAAACCAACTGCAACATTCTGAGAGTTTCTCCCAGCTTCATCATCCAGGAAGCACTTAATGCTCCCAGCAAAGCATTGTGAGAACCTGTGCCAAGTGTCATCAGTAACAAAAGAGTGCCTAGTCCGAGGTTTCTATTAAGAGTAGGAGTTCTACTGATTATGTGGAATGTAATTATGTATAATCATCATACGTAATAATAATTAATGATAATGAAATATTTAATAATAACATATAATTGCATAGGTCACATCCCTTTGTCAGATACATATATTGCTAATGCTTCCACCTTATGGCTTGCTTTTCTACTCTTTCAGCGGCATGTTTTGGTGAATAAAAATTTATTTTAATATACTCAGTTCATTCATTATTTTTTTATAATTAATGACTTTGGGTCCTGCTTAGTACATATGTGCCCATTAAATCTTATAAAGATAGTTTTATCAGTTTATTCTTCACATTTAGATTTGGAAATCCATCTGAGGTTGATGTGGCTTAATATGCCAATCGGAGGAATGGAGATTCTCTTTCAGTGAGAACATCCAATTGACTCAGAGCATTCATTCTCATAATCATCACTTAGAATTTTTCCTGAGCTTCAAAAGAGCAATTGTAGAATCATTTGGATAAAACATGCAGCACTATCTTGCATGTATTATTAGGAAACTAAGTTGGCTAAAATATTCCTAACCTTTTGCTTTGTTCAGTCTGACTCTTACACCTTCAACTGTTCAGTGTCATTGATGAATATTTATCCACAAAGGATGATCCTCTGGGCCCCCAAGAATCCCCATAGTGCAGCAAATGAATGCTCCACTTTGGTCCCAGAATTTTCTTCAGAGTTTCATTCTGCACATTTTCCTTTGAAAGTACAGAAGATGACAGCCACTTTATCCCCAACAACTGCAATTTTCAGATGGATTTTGACTTCAGCATTGTGAAATGTGTGAAAATACATGTGATTTAAAATTTTTAAAAGTATGGTTCTTCTCTTAGGACCGTGTGTGTGTGTGTGTGTGTGTGTGTGTGTGTGTGTGTGTGTTTTATATTGAGGAAACAGTTTATAGAGGAAAAATAAAAATCCTGGAGGGAAAAATTCAGGACAAGAAACTAAGAAAAAATGGAACCTCAGAAAATCCAAGCTCTGGCCTACTGCATACTAGAATTGAGCCAGAGTGGGTGACAAACTCTCAGCTCACCTCCTTCCCCTGGATAAGAACAAGTCTACCAAAGGGAACCTGAGCTCTTAGGTGCAAGATTGGTGCCCAGTAAATGCAATGCTATTTACCCTCGTCACAATACCTGCTATAAATTCAACATTTACTGCATACCAGCCATCCTCTCCTTTTTCTCATAACTGAGGAAACCAAGGTTTGGAGGAGGTGATGAACTTAACCGGGGTTGCATAGATGGTCAATGGTAGAGTCTGGAATTCAGGTTGCCTGATCCCAGAATTCTTTATTTTAAATGAAAATCCTTTACTACTTCTAAAAAAAAGTCAAACGGGGGAATCAAGCACATTATTTTTAAGTTTTTTTAATATATATTTGAGAAGCAGAGAAAGAGAGAGAGAAAGAGAGATGGACACAGATTTTCCATGCACTTGTTCACTCCCCAAATGTCCACAACAGCCAGATCAAATCAGGATGGTCAGTAATCTGAAACTCACTCTACATCTCTCATGTGGGTGCCAGGGACTCAAGTACTTAAGCCATCACTTGCTTCCAATCACAGTATACAACATCAGGAAGCTGGAAATGGAAGCAGAGCTGGGACTCAAACTAAGTATTCTATACAGGATGTACATATCCCAAGCAGCTTCTGAAGCAATGTACCAGACACCTGCCCAAAGTAGATAACTTATGTTGGGGAGATAATTCATGTTGGGGAGGTAATTTATGCTGGAAGAAGCCCCCTGTACATTTAAAGTTGTACACGTAAATAAGACAGAAAGATTGTACTCAGTTTTGAAATGGTGATAATTTTTCTAAACTCCCAAATTTAGTTTGACTTTAATCTTATTTTCTTTATTTTTCTAGAAAGATCCTTACTTTGGAGTCAAGAGACAAAAGAAATAGAAATAATTATTGCCAGTTCACCACACACCTTTTTTCATCATTAACAGTGGTTTTTGTATTATTTACATAGTGAAATGCTATCTTTTTTTACTTCTTTTTCAATTATAATTATCATTTTATGATGCAGTACTATAGGTCCTGGGATTTTCCCCCTCGCCCACCACTGGGTTCCCCTATATTATTATTATACTATAGTTCTTCATAAACAGTCTTAGTCCATCATTGAGGGCATGCATAATGTATCCTATTGTCAATATATAGTTAACAGTATCATTGGGAGTCCATCTTTGATCTGAAAATAGACGCAGCAGACATCTATCAACATCACGGGTTGCAGAAGTAATCATCTAGTTTTTGTCCAGGGATAATGAAAAAATGTTGCAAAACATGTGACTGAGTTTTGAATAATGGCAGTGGTTACTTTGATTCTTGTAGTCTTGGTTTTCATTAAGTCTTACCTTTAACACTCAAAACTATTTTTATCCTATATTTATTTAATAGCTTTTCAAATCACACACATACACGTATATATACATATTCTATTTTTAGAGAGACATAGTAAAACAAAGACAGATAAATTTTATCCACTGATTCACTAGCAACATGCTCATAATGGTCACAGCAGAGTTCTGGCCAAAGTCAATCCAGGTGCCCATAAGCCAATCCAGTTCTCCCACATGAGTGGCAAGGACTCAAGTACTTGAGACATTATCTGCTGACCCCTAAGAGGCACATGAGCAGGAAGCTGGATCAGAAGTAGGGATGGAGTAGCCCAACTGGCAACTCAACCATTGCACCAATGCCCACTCCATTCAATAAATTTAAGTCATCATTTAATAGCCCCAAACAACAAAATGTTGTCAATCACTTGTATGTCTTTTTGAGTGACTTTGGTTTTTGAAAAAATATTTAGTCTCGTGACTAAAATTCTCATCTAATTCTTTAGTCACAACTGTCACTGATTCATCTATATGACTTTACTTACCTCTTCAGCCTCCATATCAATGTTCTCCACCAAAATGCTATCAGTGTGACAAGCCAACAGAACATGTAAATCAGTGTTCTAAAATAAAAACAAGTGACCAGAGTCTTATGATACAGTCTTTAAAATCATTACTAGGACAATCCTAGGTTCTCCTATAAACTTGACAAGCCTAAGATTATAGGGATTACCCGGGGACTGTATCATGTCCCAGATCGTATTTGGCTTTGATCTAGATTCACATAATGAGTTTTAGGCTTCATAACCAGGCCAAGTGATAGGCAATCTTAACCTCGCACTGGTTCCTTGGCATCCGTATAGAAGGAGAAAATTGACCCTAAGATGTTGAATGGCATGTACATTGGCAATTAGCTGAGAGCATGGTTTCATAGATATCAAGATATTCTAAAAGCAAAACAGATCTCCAATTTGCAACTGTGCTTACTCCTTATTTTGCAAGGAAGACACCTAGAGAAAAAGTAACACCAAGAACAAGTCAAGTAGAGGTAGATAGAATTATTGCTCTGCAAGACAGTCCAAGGTCAAATTCAAAGGCATTAAAGTTGATCTCCAATGTCTTTTCCTCTTTAAGCCATTCTCTCCTTTATGTAACTAATGCCTCTTCTTCTCCTTCTTCCCCTTTCTTCTGTGTGACAAATCAAAGGGGTCAGAGAGAAGTTAATACTGGAATGACAAGAAATGGGACATTTGCTGTTAAACACTAAGGCACCAACAATGATGGACCAATCATACTTCATAAACAATGCCAATGGCAATACTGCTGCCTTGGAATGGGATGGAAATGAGTTCATTTAAGAAATATGGAGTCTTTGTCTTTCAACCAGTCTCATGTCTTTGCAGCTGCCACTATCTTGTTTCCAAAATTTGAGAGATGGAAGACAGCTGAGGACTGGATTTCCCAAGTGATAAATGTAGACACAGAAGGCTAAAAAGATTTTCTTCCCTGGTGTGAGGAAATGGAACAAGGTTGGGTTTTTTTCTTTCTGGGGATTTAAGCAACTCTTGGTGCTTTTGTCTTGTAGACTAATAAACAAATCCCCTTAATCCTGGAATAAATTATTCCAATATTTATAGAGAACTAACAAAAGTGGTTTCCCAAATATTTCCTCATTTACGTTTCCACAACTCTGAAATAGGATTGCCTATGTATTATTACCTCCACCTTAGGTTAATGCATGGGCCCAAGTACATTTACAGAAGTTAATAGGCAGGTCAGAGTGTACCCTAGTGCTCTGGCTTCAACTCCTACATCCTTCCATCATATTCACTTGATTTATGCAGGAGTAGAAGAAATAAATATTTGTGCTTATTACCTAGGATTCTGATATTTGAGCTCATACTGAAATCTGTGAAAATTGTTACCTCTTCCTGTGTTTCTATGAGCCTGGTTCATAAAATTGACTTTGTCAGTAACTCTATTGAAGCTAATTTCATTTGTGTTATTTCTTCCCCCTGAGTTCCATTGGTTTTGGTCTGAATTGGTGTACTCAATGCCTGTGTTTCCTACTGTTAAGATAAAAGACACAGATAAACTGCCTCTTCCATCTAAGAAAGAGCTGAAGTGAAACACAGAGAAGAAAAACAAAATGAAACAATCAAAAAAAGAGGAAAACAGAAAATCAGGTTTGTTTGTTTTTTTTTTACTATCTACATTTGAAGTGACTGCTTTGATGACAACATTACTCTAAATATAAAAAATCCTGGTAAATAATAATCAAATTCATCTTAGTGAAACAGCCACTTCCAAGAATTCAAGCACTGCCATCAGTAGGAGTCAAATCCACACAGTTTTATGGTTGTCACAGAAGTGAGTGTGTCGAGCCATGCTGTGTTTCCTGGAAATCCTGACTTCGCTAATGGCTGTTGCAGGAAGGAAGCACATTCTCTATTGAACAGTAGCATGGACGCTTTAGATAAATCGATGAAAGGAAGGAAGAATTGGGAGTACTGAATTTATAGCATTAGTTTTTCGTTTATTGTTTTATTTTTTTTATTAGAAAAGCAGAGAGAAGGAAGACAGAGGAAAGATCCCCCTTCCACTGGCTCACTCCTGCAAATGATTGCAACAACCAGAGCTGAGCCTATTCAAAGCCAGGAACCTCCTCTTCTCCCACACTAGAGCAGGGTCACAAGGCACTGGGCCATCCTTCACTTCTTTCCCAGGCCACTAGCATGGAGCTGGATGGTATGGGATCCAGCACTTGGAGGTGGAGGATTCGCCAATTGAGCCAGTGTGCTGGCCCAGCCCCTAGATTTAATTTTAAACAGAATGATGAAGCAGGCACCAGAAACAAAGTGATGATTTAACAAAGTGAGAAAGTTAACTAGGGAAGGTCAGTGCAAAGGTCCTGGGGGACATAGGCACACTTGTGTAAGTGAAGAATAGCAAAGAGGTTGGTATGCTTGCCACAGAGAGGGCAGGAAAGCACAGCAGAAGGCGAGGTTCAAGAGGGAAATAGGAGATGCTCTCCTCCAGCCTCAGCAGCCATTACAAGGATTTAGGTTTCCATTCGAAGTGAGTTCCGTGGCTCTTGAGGACAGAAACGATGGAAATCAGGTCATCCTGTGGCTTATGTTAAGAATCCTAGGAAGAGAAAAAAGCATAAAATTGGGTAGATCAATTCAGTTATTGAACTCTCAGTCTTTTGAGAATCCAGGCATTGTTGAAGAAATTGGTTTTCATTGTTCGCTTTACAAATTCAGAGATGGTCTAACTTCTATCTTGAAATGTCTTGAATTCATGCCTTCCAACAAAACTCCAAGAACATTCCTGTTTTAACCTCTGATCCTCCTGGAGAGGCCTCTTCCCCTGTCCTGACTATCCCAGGAGGCATGGTACTTGTGGATGCAAACCACGGGGGGTAACTGGAAGTGGCAGGGTTAACATTTTAATTTAGATCAGCCCTAGTCATCAAAGACCAGAGAGCATCTCATTTGTTATCTACTGAGAATTCAGATCGGTGCTAAAGATACTTCAATAACATCATAAGGAGCTCAGAGATGAGTTAGAGAAAAATAGGTCTGTAAATAATAGCTGTGATACTGGAGAAAAAATGAAGAGTGCACCAAACCATGTAAGAGCCAAGTGCTCTGGGAACCTAAAGGCACTTCATTCTGCTTGGCGAGTGGAAGAGGGCTCTTCAGACAAGGTGGCATTTGAGCTCTGCCTTGTAAGTAGAGTGGGCTTAGCTAAGTGGAGATGGGAAAATAAATTTCCACAGAAGCAAACAATTTCACCTAAAGCATAAATGCTGGCAATTACACTGCAGATTCAAGTGCTTAGAGAGGTGGTCTCTTGGGGCTGACCTGTCATCAACACAGAAGCTGGCATGTGAAAAAGGTGGCAGAGCGTATGATGGGGGCTGGCGGCCTGGGCACATTGAAGGTCCAAGTCACAAGGGGCTTCCAGCTTCTGCCCACTGATGGGGAACCAGCAGAAATATTTTCACCAAGTTTAAGAAATTGGCTGGAATGTGGAAAGGGAAAGGGGAAAGAATTATTAAACAGCATTGTTCAGTGTAACTAACAGGTGCCTGAGCCAGAGCAGTGACGCAAGAAACTGAAAGGAAGGGACAAAGTCAAGGACACTTTGCAGGTAGAATATAAAAAGGACTGGAGTACGATTAGCACGTAAATGTCAGAGGAAAGAAGAGATAAAATATACAAAGGGAGTATAACGCAGCAATACTGTTATTAAGCTAATAACCACAAGGTGAATACCGGACTAAGGAGAGAATTCAAAACCAGTGAGTACAGTATCTGTGTATGAAAATTATTTTCTTTTCCTGCCAATGTTTATTACCCTGCCAATGTTTCTGTGCTGCAAATCTAGTGCTTGAACGCAAGGAAGCAGATGAGTAGATAAATAGTTCCCAACGTAAACCTGGGAAGGAGTTGCTAAAAGAAAAATATTGTGCAAATTAAATGGAATCATTTGTTTCAATAAAGAAGAACTAACTCAGGACTTAAGGAGCACTCGGTATCACCAGTGAACTCTACCCAGCAGTGTGAGCAACAAATTCTATGGGCCAAATATTAAAGTAGGAAAAAGAAAGAAAGAAAACAACGGGCTAGAGCTTCCACTTGCCTTGTTCTGGGAATTTTTCTGGTCAGTTAACTGTGATTGATTGGAACTTACTTATCTATGACTACCTGAAATTCAGCTATTGGGTACAAAGCCTCCTAACTTCGATTTTTGTTTGTTTCTGTTGGATTTCAAAGTACAGGAAAGCTTAATATCTGTGATGGTCTGCTGACATAATTTATTTATTTTATTTTTTTAAAGATTTTATGTTTATTACAAAGTCAGATATACAGAGAGGAGGAGAGACAGAGAAAAAGATCTTCCATCCGATGATTCACTCCCCAAGTGAGCTGCAACGGGCCGGTGCGCGCCGATCTGATGCCAGGAGCCAGGAACCTCCTCCACGTTTCCCCTGTAGGTGCAGGGTCCCATCGCATTTGGCCGTCCTCAACTGCTTTCCCAGGTCACAAGCAGGGAGCTGGATGGGAAGTGGAGCTGCCGGGATTAGAACCAGCGCCCATATGGGATCCCAGGGCGTTCAAGGCTAGGACTTTAGCCACTAGGCCACACCGCCGGGCCCTGCTTATATAATTTAAACAGACTGGCAGACAAGAGGCCACACCTACAGGCACTGGTTGAGATCTCATTTGCCACTAGAAATGTCCTGGACAAGTGAGGCAGAAATCCCCGAATTCACAAAACTAGACGGAGCCTGTAGAACTGCTGCTCTGGCATCCCAAGAATATGAGACTGCATGGCCACAGAGGATGGAGAACCCCAGTCAGAAACTGCTCTGGGCAGTTGAAGGGCAGCTGAGAACCTGAAGATAGCTCTTGTCCTTGACAGAGGCCATCATGGTCCGTGATTCTTTCTGCCAGGCACACTTTTTGCAGAGATCTTAGTTTGGCAAACAGTAGAAGCATATTTTTCCTTGTTAATATTTTAAAACATAGCAGGAGCACATGCAGGAAATACAAAACGATTCAGAAAGCACAGCTCGACTTTTCCCCTGCCGATGGTGCTAAGACAACACACAAATTCAGGTATTCAGGCCAGGGAATTCCCTGACTGCCTTTGTTTTTCACTCTCCTCTTTGGAGACACAACTGAAGGAGGCAGAGATGAAACGATGCTTCAGAGGGAATAAGATGTGGGTGGACTAAAAGAGAGGTGGCAAGGCAAGTCAGAGAGGCAGAAAGTAGAAAGGAAAAAGGGGAAGCCAAGTCACCCGAGCCAATTCAAACATCACCCACCCAATTGTGCATGGAAATGGAAGGGAAAGAAAGGGGAGGAGAGGAGTGAATGTTCTCATCATCAGATAGGAGCAAGGGGTATGGGCCAGCCTCAAAGGCAAACTTCAATTGTTTGTTCCTGTTCTGCAAGAGTATGTCTAGGTTGGGTGACAGAGGTGGAACCTGCATCTCCATTTGAACGATGCCCGGAATCAGCCCAGAGAGGTGTTATTTATTTTCTGATGCTCATTTCAAGCCAACATGACACACCTGCTTCTCTTTTCAATTAGTTTAAAAGCATCCATTTGCTCGTCTGCCACATCATACTGTCCCAATTGTTTCACCAAGCCTTTCTCTCAGATGTCTGGCTGACTTTTGTGTTCCAGAACCTGGGAACAGTCTGTTTCTGGATCGTTGGAAGCACTGTCAGAAACACAAACCTCCCCTCCCCTTAGAGTGCCCATTTGCTTTCTGTTCTTGCACTGTCAAAATTAGGTCAAGGTTCTAGGTTTGCGTTTCTGGACTGAAACAGCTCTCCAATAGTTGCCCACATGGCTTAAGTACACTGAGCTTTTGTCAGGTAGACGTGGTGGGTTCTTCCAGGCAGCTGCTAGGAGGCCACACTTACCATGGGGAGTGGATGAATTCTTCGTGACCAGAAGAATGCCTGCTAGTGCCCTCACTCATCTGAATACGAGCAAGTTACTGCCTTCAGCTCTCCAGGCCTGATCTCAGCTACAACATGCTCATGACATCAAGCCTCTTGTTAGGATCAGATCACGTAGAGCACACAAAAAATGCTCTGTAAATTAAAAACACTCTACCAGGATGTCGAGATGCGTGTTTCTGAAAAGCCTGGAATTCACCCAAGAATGCCTCAGCAAAACTGGGAAAATTGACTTAACAAGTTCAATCCAGGAGGTTTAGTTTTTATTTGAGTTAGGTAAACAATTTAATTCAAAGAAAATTGGTCCAGTAACACTTTAAAATCAGAAAAGTATTGTATTCCACAAATATTTCTTTTTGGTAGTCCCTAGTTAGGCAAACCTCCATACTCCTTCCTGTGCTATTTATGAAAAAATGGATAATAACCATTCTTTAAACCCAGCTGTGATTCTGCACCTTACAGCTACTTCTCCTCCTTCTCTTGACCCTCAGAGAGGAAGATTAGTGGTTCCTACCCCATGCATATATGACCCTGCAGAGCCCTTCAGCTACGACCCAACTTCCTTCTTGTCTCAACATTGGAGTTACTTACAAACCCTGATTGTGTGCCTTGCACCCATAATCCCCCTTCCCCAAGTGAGGCTTTAAACTAAAATGACAGAACCAGCATGATAACCTAGTGGCTAAATCTTCAACTTGGGATTTGGCCTTGGGGTTGGGGCAAAAGCAGATTCCTGCAGTGCAGCGGCTGTGGGGAGTGACCCAGCCAGGCCGGACCCAATGCAGGGAACTCAGGTCAACGTCACTGCCAAAAGGCAGTGACCAAGTCCTAGGCTTTCTCCAGGTCTGAGAGATCTCTTCCCTCAGGGTAAATACATCATGAGGGAAACTTGGGAACTGAATTAAGACCCTGGCTCCACCCTGCTGCTAACATCTTGCCTCAGAAAGAGTTTGAGCGGGGTTCGGCCATGGAGTTGAGGCAAAAGCAACTCCCTGCAGTGTGGCGGCTATGGCAGGTGTCCCAGCCAGGCCCACCCCAATGCTGGGGACACAGGCCAAAGTCACTGCCTCTCGGCAGTGACCAAATCCTAGGCTTTCGGTAACCAGCACACCAAGTGGTGCCAGGCTCTACATGCTGGCTGCCTGGTAGCGAACTCTGAGGTTTTTAGGGTATGTAATTTCTACCTAGGGACATCCATAGATAAGGCCAGGGTGAGTGTAGGTGAGGGATGAATTCTGGGTGATTTCCAGGGACGGGGTCACAGAACTTGCTTGCAAACACAGAGACTGGCACCTGGTGGTTTGGAGGGGAGAATCCATAAGATCTATTTCGGCCAGACTGATTCACCACCACACATGGGAATCCTGAGATGGGCTGTTACCATAGAGCATCACTGACTGCCACACACCAGTCCAAACAAAAGCTATGGCTGGGGGCCTGTCTGGAAAGAATAGATACCAGTACCTGACTGAGTCATAGAACAGGGGATGGGTCACACTTGACAGGGTCAAGACACTAACCAGCATGCAAGAAAACCAGGTCTGGAGATAGAATCTGTGTGGAGAGTGTGGGCCCAACCCTGGGGAAATACAAGTCCCACTGGTTAGCTCTCAAGCTGGGGTCGTGATGGGCTGAGCTGGATGTGACCATGGAACCTGCCATCACTTATGGGTAAAGGAACCGACAACAGTCTGGGCAGGTCAAGGCAGCAGCACCCAAAGGTGCATCCTAAAACAGGATGGGGGGTGGGCAGAGCTGCAACTGGAAGGGGGCGGACCACGCAGGGACAAGCAAACCTCAACTCACAAGGAAGAACAGAATTCAGGATGCAGCACAGGTCATGCCGAACTAGACTCTTACATTGGCTGGTCTGCATGAGTCAAGGATACTAGGCCATAGTATCAAAGGCAAAGGCTAAGACAGGTGAGGCAAGGGCTAAGCCAACTGGATCAGAGCAACCACTGGCATGCATGTAATCTGGGGCTGGGAATAGGCCCAGTTGGGGAGCTGTGATAGTATACCTTTGCTGGGTTGGAATCCCCATGGAAGAGTGTGGAGGCCCAAGTGGGGACTGTGTTCTGGTCTGGATATGGCTGCAATCTCCCTTAGTACAAGTGTGAACTGGGACTGGGCATACCTACCCGGGCTAGACTCCAGCACCATCTGGTGCTCTGGAGAAGCTGGGTAGATGTAGGACGGACTATGCTAAGTTTCTGCCCCTACTGAGCCATGTGTGAGCAGTGTCTGAGTATGGACGAGCTTTGGCTGGGCTGAAACATCCAACAGTAAGAACTGGAATGGACTGAAGGTCAGCAAGGAAAGGCCATTGTTCCTACCAGACAGGAGGTGGATTAAGAAGGGTAGGAGAGTTCAAGAATCATGATAGGGAGCAACCCAGACCAAGCCAGAGAAAGATACCCACCATCATACATTTGGCATAGATCAGGGGCAGACCAGGCTGAACCAGTTCACATCACCAGCTGGCAAATCCGAGCAATTACAACAACCAGCATGTGCATAAGCTGATTGGGCGACAGACAGTGCCCGACCCTGTAATGACAAGCACACAGAAGAATCATGTCTGGGATCACCTCAGACAAAGTCTTTGGCAATCTTCTGTGTGCTTGTCATTACAGGATCGGGCACTGTCCGTCGCCAAAGTCTTTGGCAATCCCTCCAACTGAACTGCTGATCTCAGAACCCGCACCATGAAGAAACTATGTCAGCCAGTAGATTCTGAATAGATTTCATCGTGCATGGAATGGGGTGATTGGCAGCAATTCAGAACTGTTGAACTATCAAAACTGCTTGAGCAGGACCCTCAGAGCATGCCCCATTCAGGGATTTGGGATGGGTGGGAGGCTGGGTGGGGCTTCTTGCTTTGTTTCTCCCCTGACCGCAGATAGAGGGGGAAAATGATGATATTAGTGTGGAAACAATGGTCTTACCCACTTTCCTGTAGCCCTTGACCCTTTGTACCCTAATCAACTATGTAAGATTATTTTTTAAAAAAGTCTTCACCTTGAACACCCAGGATCCATTTTGGGTGCTGGTTCAAGTCCACGCTGCTCCACCTCATTCCAGTTCCTTTCTTATGGCCTGGGAAAGCAGCTGGGGACAACCCAAAACCTTGGGACCCTGCACCCATGTGGATGACCAGAAAGAAGTTCCCGGCTCCTGGCTTTAAATACGCTCAGTTGCAGCCATTGATGCCACTTGGAAGATCTTTCTGTGCCTCCTTCTCTCTGTAAACATGCCTTCCCAATAAAAATTTAAAATTTAAAATTAAAAAATGGCCGCTGGGTGAATGTCAAAAGGTTTCCATAATGCAGTGTAGGACAAGTGATGAAGCCAGGAAAAGCATGAGCACAGAAAGCAAGACTTAAGAGGGCTGGAGGATGCCATTCCTTAAGCAGGAACTCACACAGGACTGAAGACCTGTCCTGGGCACTAACATGGAACTGTGTAAGCCAAGAGCCCCAACTTCAAAAGATTCTGAATAAATCTCTAGTTTGTTCCTTCGCAGTCCCCACATACCTTTTTTACTTCCTTTCTTAGTCTTACATCTCATGTTAATTGGCTTAATATGTTGCTTCTCTCAAGAAAATGCATTTTAAAGAGGCAGTTCAGCCATGTCCATGTTTGACACAAGGGACAGGGCATGACCATTAGACAGTGTCAAGCCAGCTAGGAGTTAATTGCTTGCCTTCCCAAATCCTGACACAAGAATCTCCACCTTCTCCGTTTGGAGTGCAGCTAAAACTTGCAGCTCACACCAACTTCTTTGCCAACAGCTATTGTTGGGTCTGCAGTCACATCCTCCAAAACCTAGTCCTAAGAAGTGCCCCCAGATCCTGGTGCTGTGACACAGTGGGTTAACCCTTGCAATGCCAGAACCCATACTGTAGCAGCAATTGAGATCCTGGCTGCTCTGCTTCCAATCTAGCTCCCTGGTTATGCACCTGGGAAAACAGAAAAAGACAGCCCAAGTACTAGGGCCTCTGCACCAACATGGAAGTCCTGAATGGAATCCCAGGCTCCTGCTTCAGCCTGGCCTGGCCTAGCTCCCAGCCATTGCAACCATTTAAAGAGTGAGCCAGAAGATGAAAGCTCTTTTTTCTTTCAGTGTCTCCCCTTGCTCTCTCATTCTGCCTTTCAAATAAAAAAAAATAATTTTTTAAGTGCTAGAAATGCCCTAGACCCCTTTTGTAAGGAGTGGATATGTTGACTGCAAAGTCATCCATGTCGCCAGCCTCCCTCCCATCTATTCCCCTTCTCTGTCACTTTGAATTTCACCCGGCTATGACCAGCAAGCTGCAGCTTCTGAAAGCATGTGATGAACTGGCACTGTAAAAGGGACGACTTGATTGCTGCTTTGATGAGAGTGCCATTCTTATAATACACGGAACAGCAACAAGCATGTGAAAGCACTGTGTGACCTTCCGCTGGGCCCCTAGGACAGCAGTGTAATTAACTGCTTCCCCAGAAAAGATTCAGAACTCTGGTCTTTGAGTGTATTTATGCTCCAGATTCCTTGGAATAGAAGGTTATTTTCCATGAGAATTGCAAACATCTTTATGTTTATTTTAAGCTGTCTATTCTCTGAATTTGTAATTCTTTAAGTATTAGTTATGGCTTATCCGGGACTTAAGAACAAGAAAGAGGCTTCCACTCCAAAGTGCATTAAATAATGTAATGTGTAAGCTCCAGCTGAGTAAAGAAATTGTAAAGCTGAAGAATTCAATTTGGTTTCCAACTCCCTCTGGGCTATGTAACCTTACAAAGCCTTTGAGGCATGTTCCAGAATTCCTGCAGGGTTGAATTGGGATATTTTGTAAAACATTAAAACATTATATAAGTTAAATGGAGATGGGTCCCTAGGAATCCACAGGGGACGGGCCAAGGTTATACAGCAGTTTCCCTCCAGGAAATGTCTCCTTGAGCACGAAGCAATCCACCTCAGAATTAATGGTCTCTGACTATCGAACACCCCAAAGAAGTCAGTCTTCCTCCACCCCGTTGCCCTTTAAGCCCCCATTGACCCATTGTCCATTATCATTGGAGCTTAAAAACCTTAAACTCATTTAATATTTTCTGTGGAGATTTGTTCTGAGATGCTTCAAATGAGCTAAATGCTGCTGTCACAATCTGGTTTGGGTTGGTTATCTGAGAAACTTCTAGAACAGCAAATTGAAGACAAAAAAGAAATTCGTTCATACAGTCTCTGGAAGGCAAGAAAAAGAATATCCCACCCCACAGGGTTGGCACTGGTAATTTGGCACTTGCACTTCAAGTCTTGCTAAATCATACTGGCTTTGAAAATGCTTAATGAAATGCCCCTAAGTGGGACAAAAGAAAAAGAAATTAAACAGTTTTTGCGCTCCTATGTTTTGCATGTAGTTGTGATTGCTGCTCGTCAGGAGCAGAACTAAAAATATTTTTAAAACAAGAGCAACTACTTGCTCCCAAGCACAAACACATAGTCTACATTCCCTATCTCACATTTTTATATTAATTCTAGTCCTGCTCTTTGTGGCATATCAACTACGTCTATGTACTTACTCTCATTCGACCTTCATTATAAACCAGTGAGAACAGATGTCCAATCCCTATTTTATGAAAATACTACTCAGAGTTAAAGTACTACTTAAAAGCAAAACTTCATTGAAACTGTTTCATTCTTACTGTGATTCTTGGGTTTGTGCTAATTTTAGATCTGTGGGTTGCTTTGCAGCCTGACTTTGCAATAACTTTTTTTTTAAGATGAGTCAGGGGAGGACAGAATCGTCTGCTGTATGATTCTGGTAGAGGTCAGCTAATGCAAAGAAGAGAGTTGGTTGGATGTGGAAATCCTGAAGGGCTGGAATAAGTAGCATTTCTAGGTGCTCAGAAAGACAATTTGCCTAAATGAGAGTGATTCCGTGTCAGCTGGGTGCTAGGGATTCAGTGAGAGTTACGTGCTAGTTGAGAGTTTTAAACTTGAATATCTGTCAGAAACAAAATCAATGGCTTAGGCATTCATTTTAGGATTCTGGAAGATCACATGAATAAGGATACTTCTCCTGGGTGACTCTTAAAAAATAAGACTGGGGCCTGGCACAGTAGCTCAGCGGCTGAAGTCCTCACCTTGCATGCGCCAGGATCCCATATGGATGCTGGTTTTAATCCCAGCGGCCCTGCTTCCCATCCAGCTCCCTGTTTGTGGCCTGGGAAAGCAGTCAAGGATGGCCCAAAGCTTTGGGACCCTGAACCTGTGTGTGAGACTCTGAAGAGGCTCCAGGCTCCTGGCGCAGCCCTAGCCGCTGCAGTCACTTGGGGAGTGAATTGTCAAATGGAAGATCGTTCTCTCTGTCTCTCCTCCTCTCTCTATATATGACTTTCCATCAAAAAATAAATAAATCTTTAAAAAATAAAATTGGACAAATCCCACAGAGAAGGGCCAGTTACTTCCTTCTTTATGATGTAAAAGACAAAACTAAAACTTAAATTTCCACCAGATATGAAAATAGAAACTTCCATTGTTTGAGACTCTGACGTTGTTTTGGACAATCATACTCCAGTCAGAGATTATTAAGACAAATTATTTTTAAAATAACAGCTGTGAAATACAGTATGTAGACCAGAAAGTGAATATACTGTTATTATACAATTGATTAATTTTCCCCACTGAACAGCCTATAAGCAGCTTGTGGGTCATGAACATTGTCAGCACCCAACACATTCCTTTAAACCCTTCCACATTTGCTTTAAGTTCAACTCTTGGCCCAGCCTTCGTTCACCTCTCAAAGATGAACAGTTTAACTTCCTGTTAAAACTTTTCACTTCGAAGCACTTCTCTGCTGGGTGAAAGATGAGGAAGACTTCAAACAATTATTGATTTACAATAGACAGCTATAATAATAATGCAGAGTGCGTTGCTGCAGCACATAGAGCTATTTTCTAAGACCTTCTATTCTTCAAGACCAGCGAAGACTCAGACACGCTGTATTTGGAGACAGGCCTGACATCTGAATCTTCAACTTTTTCTGAGAAAAAATTCTTTTGTAAGATCATAAGTGAGAGTAAATATTTTCAGACCATTTTAAGAGATGCTTTTGAAATCTCCTCTATGCAGGCTTGGGTCAAGCTCTCCATTTCTATCTGTCTCCTTTCTTTCTGTGAAAATCTTGATCTATTGTTCAGTACAAAGATTATTCCCGTGTCAAATCCAGAGCTACTTACGTGTTGTTAGAAAAGTAGTTAGTATTCAAGACACCAGGAGAAGCCTTTTCTAAATTAAATGAAATTTCAGTGTGGTTATATAATACCAAATCAGATTGCCTGATTTTAACAGAGATTTGGTTAAACTCAATTTTATATGTAATTTTCTATTTGTAGAAACTAATAGAAGGAAATTGTAATAGACATGAAAGGAAACAGGAATCTTATAGAGTGTGTCATATTCTGTTATGTATTAAAATGATAACCCTGATTTCATGGTCCAATATTTCATTAAGCTTCCTGCTGTCGTTAATGCTTTTATAATTAGAATAACCTTAAATTTAATTCAGAATTTACTACATATTTACAACTTTCCCCTGGCACTTGGCAATCAGATTTTAGAAGGTTTTCCCTTAAAGGGATGTGATTAACCTTTGCCCAGAGCCTGTATTTGATTTTGGCAGTCCAAAAAAAAAAAAAAAATCAGGAAAAAGAGCTTAGTAGATGAGCATTCTGCATAAAGCATTTCCTAGTACATAGGAGCCTATATTAAATAAGGTTTGGTGTACTCTGAGGGATTTTCTTTTGAATTATTAGTCTCTCAGTGAGGGCCATCTTTTCATGAAGTGTACCCTGACTCTTAACTCTCTGAAATTAGCACGTGCTTAAATATGTGTGTTTACAGGCATACTGGACTCCTATATGTTAATACACATATCTGTTTCCTTTCTCCATGTATCTCCATGTATCTTTATTACAAATGTTTATGTGTGTTTATGTGACTATCAATATGCATATACATATATACTTACATATTCACACAAACATCTGTGTGTGTGTGGGTTTTCTCTTTAGTGTCTGGGATTTCCCTTTGTTTTAATTTACATTCTTTTTATGGGAAACTGTAGATAAATGAATCAAAGATGATAAGTTCTTATTCGATTATCTGAATTCTTGGGTCATTTTCAAACAGATGTGTGATACATTTTATCATCAGTTACAAACCAGTAATAGCCAGCATACATTGAGTGCTAACTAAATGCAAAGCATGTTGCTAAGTACCTTAATCAGTTCTGCAACCTTACAAAGTAGTTGCTATTACAAGCCCCATTACACACATGAGAAGGCTGAGGCTTAGGGAAGTACCTTGGCTAACTCCCAGTTCTGCGTAAAAGCCCCAGGCTCGGAGGCTGGTCATTCTAATGATGAAGTCACATTACTGTCTACACTGCTGCGCTACCACGTCATGCTCTTAACCCATGTGCTGCCGTTTTCTAGAATTCCGTTTTCTAGAATTTCATTGACACACTTCTTTAGGTGTTCTTCTCTATTAACTTTGAAACAAAGTAGTAATGTTCTCAAGCAGCATATTTGGAGTTTGATTGTGGTCACATCTGAACCTGTGAAAAT
The DNA here is from genome assembly GCF_030435755.1 of Ochotona princeps. Classification (NCBI taxonomy): domain Eukaryota; kingdom Metazoa; phylum Chordata; class Mammalia; order Lagomorpha; family Ochotonidae; genus Ochotona; species Ochotona princeps. The sequence continues at coordinate 29,027,517 of NC_080840.1, forward strand.
ATTTTGGAAGAAAATATTTGTTCATGAATATTTAATCTTCTCATGTGAGAAATGCTGCTTCTGTTTGCTCAAGTTCCCTTTTTCCAAATCAATGGACTATTTTATTTCCTCATGTAGATCAAAATTAGTTGTTCCATAAATTACTCCTATATAATCCATAACCTTATTGCTGCTGACAGAGCTATGCCGTTTTATCACACTATTAAATATCTATTGTATTTATTGTCAGAAATCAAGCAGAGTCTGAATTTACACTAATCACAATCTAATAACGTTGCTTGTTAGTGTTCCATGAAAACTGGCAGAAGATGTGAGATTCTCAGACCAGATAAAGAACATTGTTATTCATAGCTAACACAGTAGCAGTGCATCAGTTGGCAATCCATGTAAGAAGCCCGTATTTCTACAGATTAAAGCAAAGTGTCTATAAAGGATGCCTGTGCATGTCGTGGGTTGTGTTTACTAGTTAACAACAGCAGTTTGGGGCATTCTCCATTGCGAAGTGGACAGAAAAAAGCCTGTCCTGAGTCTGAGTGTGGATTGTACCTCATCCTTTTCAATAACTTACTGCAAACACAACTTAGGGATGCTCAGAGTAAGGAATAATCAGTCATGTCAACATTTGCAATCTGCAGGAGGTACAACAAACATATCCATGGCCACCAGAGGGGATCGTGAACTGACTCTCACAAAAGATCCTTGTGAGTGCTCTGGGGTGTGTGTGTGTGCTTGCATTGAACTCACTATGTTGGAATGATAGATAGATAGATAGATAGATAGATAGATAGATAGATAGATAGATAGATAATCTATAAATATATATGTTTATGTGGCCAAATAACATGCTCAAGGAACCTAGATAGCAAATTCTGAATCTGGACCTTAAACTTTGGTTTTTAAATGCATTACCCTTTCTCTGACACCATGCTATCCAAGAAAAGTATGTGTTAATTTTATTAGAGAATATATTTTAGTACCATTTATGGTATTACATAGATTGCCATCATCTGTTTATACATACATCTCTGAACTTAGCTACAAGTGCTTTGAAAGAAAGTTGATCTTATTCATCGTTATGAATGCTGTGGTGTCTCATGCAGAGCCAGGAGTGGTTCAGGAGAGATGGGAATAGCTGCAAGGAAAGATGAATAGATGGATGGAAGAGTGGATGGAAGGGTGGATAGATAAATGTATTTTTGCTCTACATTTTCAGTATGTCTTCTTTGACAACAATAAAAATTGTCCTCTAAACTTTATGACATTATTTCTGGGTAAACTGAAATCAACAGCATGAATTTTAAAGTGATCTGGCAAAATGGGTTTAATTTTGCTGAATACCACAGTGTTAGGACTAATAAGCAAACACTTTTACTTAAAAGAAAAATGAAGCAAAGTCATCGTATTATATATATATACATATATATATTTATAAATATATATAATATAACATAATATATAATAATATATATTATATACATATATTATATATAAATATTATAGATATAAATATAATATATATTATATACATTTATATACATTTATATATTTATGTATTATATATTTATAAATATATTATATTATATTATATATATTTATATATAAATATTATATATAATATATATTATATTATATTATTATATATATTTATATATATATATTTAAATATACTTAGTTGAAAGGCAAAGTTGCAGAGAGATGTGACAGAATCTTCCAAATGCTGTTTCACTCCCCAGATGGCCACAATGGTGGGAGCTGGGTCAGTCTGAAACCAAGAGCCTGGAGCTTATTCTGTGTCTCACATGTGGTTGCAGGGGTCCAAGCACTTGGACCATCTTCTGTTGTTTTCCCAGGCCACAAGCAGGGAGCTGGATTGGAAGTGGAGCAGCATGAACATAAACCTGCCCCCATATGGGATGCTGGCATCCATTGCATCACAGCACAGTCAGTACATTTTTAAACACAGTCAATATCAGCTTTTGTTTCTACATGCCGTATCTGTAAAGTGAACATGAAAACAGCCTGTCTTTCTAAGGATTTACAATTTGCCTTAGATTTGAAATCCTCCTTCCTCCCTTTAAGGAGGAAAAAACATAAGGCGTGCGCACATGCGCACGCACACACACACACACACACACACACACATCTTTCAGACTTTTCTTCCTTGGCTTCCAGTTATGGTCAGGTGGCTTGCAAAAATGCAAACATCACTTTTGTCTACTCCTGAAGCTTTGCCACTTAGCATTCCATTTCCCCAAACCTAAGCTTCAGTGATGTCCAGTTAGCTGGTGGTTCCCAAGCACATCCATACCTACAGGTTTTCTCTACCTGGAACACCTGTCCTTGTACCTTCTCACTGGCTAGTACATCATCAATTTCAAGATTCACTTTTAATTTCACATTTTGTATAAAGTTTTTTTCTCAATGTTCACCTCTGTAATGTAACTGTACTCCTTGCCCTACCTCCACTGAATTCCAATCAGAGTTCATTCAGAACTCCCATGTTACTTTGCTGCAGTTACACATTGGCAAGTCTTTGCATTTCTGTTGTGTCTTATTTATTGTTTTATCTAGCAAATTAAGCAGAAGGCCTGGCATACAGTGGGTACTTATAACTATTGGCTTTTCTCCCTTCTTTTTCCTCCCTTATCCTTCCTTTCATGGATAAAGTCATTATTGAGAAAAGTATTGGTGAATATCTCAACTCTGAGAACCCACTTCTTGTGAAAATCTCAACATCTTATATTTGCTCAACTTGCTCTCTTGCCATTTATTAGCACCAAGAAGTCTGAAGAAGGAGGTATTTCACATGCTTTGTGAAAAACACAGATTTGGGAATTGGGGAACAACTTACCACATCTTTCAGAGAAGGTAGAGCTTCAGTGATAGCACGAAAGCAGAGCCAGCCTTGGGTGGATGCGGAGTTTATAGATAGTTGCTGGAGTATGGAGGGGCTGGTGTTGCAGGTAACTCCTTCTCTGGAATTGTCACCATTCTGAAAGTGCTGCCCGAATCTTGATTTGCCTTTTCAAGAACATGCTAAGGGTAAAATACTGCTTAACCCAGAGGAATACATCAGAGCACAAAATGCAGAAGATATTTGGGAACTTTGGGGAAATCCATGTCCCTATGACATCAAACCCCACAATAATCATAAACTCCATCTTTCTTTTAAAGTACAGAAAAAAAGACAATACTTGATTTATTCTCTCTCTCTCTCTCTCTCTCTCTCTTTCTCTTTCTCTCTAAATTCTAAGTTCCTCATTTTCCTTCTCTTATTTCCATCCTTTTTCTTGGATTTTCGGAATGAAGATTGTGGTTCTAAAAGAAAACAAGTAATCAGAAGATACTGTAATTTTTTAGGATGCTGTAATTTTAAAAGGAGTCATTCAGAAGACAAAACAAAACTAAAAAAAAAAAAACTAAGAAATAAAATGCACAAGATCAGGCCACCTAAAATGGTCCCATTTATACAGCTCTGGAGAAGGAGGCAACAGGCACTTCCTAATGACTCATGCAAGACAAATGCTCCCAGGCTGGGAAATTGCATGTATGCTGCCCACACTCTGCTGCAAGCAAACAACACAAGGTCTTGGCACCAGTTGTTAAAAATAAGCCATGAGCTCTCAGAGAAAAAACAGTCTTTTCATTGAGGACGCCCCATACCAACTTCACTAAAGGAGCTGTTGAGAACCTCTGCAGTGGACTCAGCTGACCCAACCCTCCTACTGGCCCCAGGAATAAGCACAGAGAGACTTCTACTACCTTCCTCACCAGAAAGGAATGAGGAAAGAAGCAACGCTGTAGAGCTCTCCAGTCACTTTTGTTGTGAGATTTTCAGTTGAGACAAAATCAGCGCAATTGGGCTTAAGAATCAAGCATCTATTATTTTCTTGCTATCCCAAGTAGCCTCAATGAAAGTCTGTAATTTTCCAAGGATATTTTCTCTGCATCTTAAGCTCATGGGTAGTTTAATGGAAGATTAATCCAAGGGATTGCTGTATTATACCTACCTCGTTAAAATATTGCCTTGAAAGACCTGTTTAATACCCAAGAATCCTGCTGATCTTCTTTATTAAGCTCTTTAAAGGAACTCTTTAAACAGGGAGCAGAGCTGAATATGATAGCTTCTATTTAAGCTCAAGATTTACTTTACTACCGGGGTGCTTATATTCAAAGTTAAAGAATCCCAGAAGGCATTCAGACACTGGCCGTATAATCTATACAGCATCCTGAACTTTTCCAAAGAAGAAATGGAAGTATCTACCAATGGGAGAGAAAAAAAAGACATCTGTTTTGACTCCGTATTTTGTCTCAATCAGTTTGTGTGTTCATATAGGATAGAAATCAAACAGTATTTTTCATAAAGTATTTACTGTGTGGCAACCACTGTTCTAATGGAACCAATAATATGAGGAAATGGATGCTATGGGAGCTCTGTTTTTACAGATGAGAAATCAAAACCCTATGAGTTGCTCATGTAACCTGCTCTAGACGCACCAGAGTCCATCATGTAACAATCATTCATGTCAGCAATTCCTCAAACATCTCTCCATTGCAACCTTAGCACTGAAAGTGCTTGCACCTTGCACAGTAGCGTGCTCCTCTTTCTTGTCTTCATGAACTGGCCCCTGTGTTCCCATTTGAGTCTTAGAGCCATGCATCATTTACAGAGGCATCAGGACATTTCACCACAGAGAACCTTCCTGGACTTCAGAAGAATCTGCTCCTTCTCTGCCTTGACCATTTTTCAGCTGAGCTGTCTCAAGTAGGCACAAGCCTCTATATTCTCATATTAATGACTGGTTATGAGGCTCACACAGAATAACAAATTGTAAACTGTTGACCAACATAAGTCATTATTACAAAGAAACTGTGAGATGTAGCCAATAGCAACAAAAGAAAACATGACCAGTTCAGACATAATGCATACATTTGGTGAAAAATCAAAAAGGTATAGGAGTGATTGAACGAGATAGTAAAACATAGTGGGATGTAAGTATGTTTTTATGATTCAGAGTTGGTAATATTGAAAGGAGGTTATGAAGAAATATTCATGATTTTCATAAGCTGTATCTATATATTTTTCTGGTTTCTAGGGCTTTGGGAGTTGGTGTTTTATTATATGAAAGCATGGAATGCAGGTGAAGCACTGTCAAATGGAGTGTGTGAGCCAGAAAAATGGTTGCAGTGAGCATTCATGATCAGACCAACATGTACTGTCAAAGTTTAAGGACAGGTCCCCAGGCGAGCCAGGGCCACTAGAACAATTGGACTGGCTTCTTGAAGCAGTGTGGTCAGGGAGTGAGAGGATCTCCCAACCTCGCTTGTGCCCTCATCCAGTTATTTCTTGATTGAGTGCTCCTCCAAAAAATCGTGTGCTATTTCTTATTGTTGGTATAACTCAGAGACCACCGGGCTTATAATAAAGGCCTTGGCAAGTTCACACATGGATTCATATATATCTGACATATGGTAATCCAAAGAAATTTGCATTGAAGAAAATATTTAGTTTAAAGAACCTGGGGAAATTGGATTCACCAAACAGGAGGAGAATCCTATTTGTTGGAGGGCATAAACTAACACCTTCTCTAATTCTGCTAAGGTTTAGAGAGAACAAGAGCCAGAATAGTGAGTCTCTTATGATGTTTTCAGCCACAAATAATTCAGCACTCAAACAAAAGATATGGCTCAAACCACACAATATTTGTAATCTCATATAGTGATGAAATGTGTTTGATATCCAAGTGGCTCTATAGAAGCCCTTGCTACCAGCACTGGTAATAAAAACTAGCAATATTAATAATATCAATATTAATATCACCATAGTAATCGCTATCATTATAACAATCAATTCCAAATAGGGCACTTTTTAAAGATCTATTTATTTTTTACTGGAAAGACAGATTTACAGAGAGGAGATACAGAAACACCTTCCATCCACTGGTTCACTACCCAGGTCGCCACAACAGCCAGAGCTGAACTGATCCAAAGGCAGGACTCAAGAATCTCTTCTGGGTATCCCACCTGAGTGCAGGGTCCCGTGGCTTTGGGCCATCCTCCACTGCTTTCCCAGGACACAAGCAGAGAGTTGAATGGCAAATGGAGCTGCTGAGACATAAATTGGCACCCAAATGGAATCCCAGTGCTTGAAGGGGGAGGATTAACTAATCAAGCCATTGTGCAGGGTCCTAAAACAGAACACTTTTAACATTGATGCAACAGCTCAGAAACCAAATTGGTTTTGTATCCTGTTATTGGTATCTCCTCTCATGGAGATACCCAAAAGGGCTGCCAGAGTTTCTGGGATTGCATGTAGAGCAAGTCAGATCCAGAATAAAACAAAGAGCTGTCTTTTCTCTTGTAGGAAAAGAAACCTTTTCCCCAAAACCCTCGAACAATATTCCTTTGGATCCTCAATGTTGAATTACTTGCCTATGCCCTAGGGATAAGAAAAATCTGGGAAAATAATAATTGGCACTTTTCATAGTAGAAGGACCTGATCAATATAGGAATTTCCTGGAAAGAATGCCAGCCATTATTAATATTAATATTAATATTAATATTAATATTAATATTAATATTAGTTGTCCTACCAAAGAGGATGGGAAGTTCTATAACACCGAGTCTCTCAATCTCTCCCCACTCCCTCTCTCTCTGGAAGCAAGGAAATACAGAAATTATCCAGAAGAAAGAGATATTACTGATAAATCTGAAGTTTGTGCAAGTGGTTAGCTACTTTGGAATCAACCTTTTTCCTATATTAGGCGAGTTCATGTGAGGCCCACCCTTGTTTATCAGCCACAGAAGTCAGAATATGGGAAATGGCAACTTCCATAACAGAGGTTCCCAGAAGCACACCCACTCCTGCCATCAATTGCCAGGTTTATGGCTGAAACAGAACAGCCAGATGCCAGAGAATAGGAACTCAGCAAGAAGCTGGAGTCACTGGCAAACAGGAACTGATCAACAGCTGTCAGCCACAGAGCCCCAATGCTGCGATCAGTGCAATGCCTTCACTTCCAGGTGACTCAGCAAGCTTTAATGATCAGAGAAAAAGAACGGTCCTTACTACTGGTTGAAATGAGTTAGGCTCACTCTTGAGAAGCTGGCCATAGATCAGAAGATCCAAGCAGAAAATGACTAGGTGGTAGCCATAGCACTAGCTACAAGAAATGAAAAGGACTTGCTCACAGAGATGGGACACCAGAGATCATGGGCCCTGGCTAAAAGCTAAGGTTCTGACAGCAAACAGGTTATACTGCAAATCCCTCTTAATAGCTGCATGAACTCTGGCTGATTATCTAACCTCATTAAGCCTCAATGTTCTTACATTCGATTAGGGAATAATGATTGTACTCTTTATGCATCTATATGAAGATAAAATAAATTAATATATAGATATAATTTTCTTAGAATATTACCTTGCATGTATAAATATTAGCAATTCTTAATACATAGAAGGCTCTGAAAAAACTCAGCCATAATCAAAATCAAACCAACCCCAAATCAAAGACAATACCTAAATTGATTATGCTCAAGTCAGTTAACAACTGAACTCAATGCAAATAAAGGGGTGTTGAGAATCACAATTTGACCAGGGGGCGAGGTGGGCTGTATATCCCCCCTTCGTTTTACCCACAACATCATTTTTGAATGCATTAATTTTTATAAGGTTACTTTCCTATGTAAGAGTAAAGGCCAAGCCTCTGCAGAACAATTTGGAACCTCTCTGTGATGTTCCAAGTAAATAAAATAGGTTAATGAGAGCTAGATCATCCGCAGTCTTAATCAAAAGTTCTGCCTAGTGGAATGGACACAAAACACATGTGCTATTTAAGCTCCTTTCTATTATCTTCAAGAGCAAGACCCATATAACATAATGGGGATAGTGTAGATATCTACGGAATCTAAGAATATCCGAAAGATTTGGCCTTTCGGAGAAGGGACAAAGCTCAGGCGTCAGCTTAGGATTCAAGATAATTTTAAGTCTGAGTTGCCTTGTCACTAGCTCGCACCCAGAATTTCTTAGAATTCTGCTAATATACTGAGTAGGTTTGTTTCTATTTCTCATTCTACCTCTCCCACTTCTACAAACAGTGACCTGTGTCATCTGGTTCCCACTTAGCCATCACTTTGGTTGACTCATGACTTCTGCCTACAGTTTCTGTTAATCACAATATTCCAAGGGCCTTCTGTCTTACAATCTTGCTGCCTTCATTCTCTTAAGGCTCATATCAGAACTTGGCCCAGTTTAATTCTCATGGTTCTGGTTGATCAAAGTTCTTGTTCTGCAACCTTGTGGTTTATAGATGGTTGCTGACAGTCCACAACTGGTCTAATTAATCATCGTGCCCAAAAAGACATATTCCCACAGGGTGGATGTGAATATATTTGTTCAAAGAGCTACCTGGGGGTTTTCTGTCTAAAAAAAGACTGAGAACTTTGCTGAAATTCTGAAAATGTGTCTGCCCACCTCAGCAAATATCTCAAAAAGGAAGCTAGATCCAAGCAGGGAGAGCTCATCTGAATCTTTCAACCCACAAACATTTTTAGTAAACAAAGGACTTTGGCACTTGAGTAGGCATAAAAGGAAACTCCAAGAACTCAGGATACATTGGTTCAATGAGATGTGCAAGTCACCCATGACATGAGGAAAGAAAACAAACTTACACCACTTTTATGTTCCAGTAAAGAATGCTAAGAGATTAATACAGTATATTAATGCTTCTATAAAGATGAGCAGATATGCCAAAATTCAGAGACTTTATTGCTATCATGCTATTTATTTTCCCCATGCATTCCAAATATTATTTATTCATCACTTTTCAAGTCATTTGTGGAAATTGTAGTTTGTCCTAGTAATGCTCAGGTATGGATCAATGTAAAGAAAGAGTCATTAGAGGAAGGTGAATCTCAGAATGCTTTCTTGTCTTAGAATTTGATCTTTGGAGCTCTTAATTATTTGGGGTTTGTTTCTCACAGCCAAGAGGTACCTAAGAAGACATTTTCCTGGATTACATTCTGGAACAAGAAAAGGACATTTGATTAGAATTAAGGTAATTCTAATAAACTATGAGCTTTAGTTAATAATGTATCATGTTGGTTAATTAGTTGCAATGGAACTACCACATGAATGTAAGATGTTAATGAGAGGGAGTATGGTGCAAAGAAATAGGAAGCGGGATGTAAGAATTTTTACACTGTCTCCTTGATATTTATGTAACGCCAAGCTTTTGTTGTGAAAACAAAGCTTACTAATAAAAACTAGATGTATCTCTGTGAATGTGTAATTTAGGCATACAATTCACTCAAATAGCAAATGATTTAGGACATTGCCAGTAGCGTATGTCTCTACATAATGACAAAAGATGAACTATCCTACTAGCAGATTACTGAGAAACGAGACTCCTCATTTGTTGAGCCACTATTTGACCTTATCAAGTACCCAAATCATCTTCATTAACTCCTCAAAATGCTATTATAACTTACAGTTAGAAAATCTTCACTAGGGGAAGGCACATACTGTCATTCTAGTGCTGTGACTTCACATCTTCACATGATGGGCTTCTTGACAAACAAAAATAAGAGTAGAATGTGCCAAACAGGTGGCACTTGGCAGAGGACCGGCACAGAGCAATAAGTTCCTCTTAATGAGAAAGCTTCTAACAAGAGCCATTTTAGGCACAATCAGCCCAGCAAAGAAACTCAGCAGAACGGAATGAATATTCTAATTGAATTTATGTTATTATATTGATGATGCACTTCTATAGTGCTTTTTTTTCTACCAGGGCTGTCAAGCACATCAGGCTAAGGTCTGCATAATAGAGTTCAGAATATTGAATAGCAGAACTGAACTGTAAAATGCCTCACCTTCAAAAGTCTTCCAGGAAAACTACAAAATCACAGTTTTTTTGGGGGGGTGGTGGTTAGGAGTTGGGATTCACAGGTGCCTTGGGAGAAACATTTGTCAAGGTTTTGCTTCTCATTGTTTTCTATCTGCTCTTGAAAGAGAATAGGCAAAACCAGAAAAATTTAAAAAGCCCAGTTTGATGTTTACTGTGTTTTGGATGTTCATTTATCATCAAAATTCATACTGAAACATAATCCCCAATGAAAAAGTGTTAGATTTGAAGAGGCATTTAAGCTTGAGGGCTCCACTCTCTTGGATGGAATTAGCAAATAATCCCACTTGCCCTCTGCCACCAGGAAAGCGAGGATGCAGCAAGACGGTACCACCTTGGAAGGAAAGAGGAAGCCTTCCCCAGACACCAAGTCTGCTCACACTCAGCCTTGCCTTTCCCACCGCCCAGAACTACAGGAACTAAATTCTCATTATTTATAAATTATGCAATAACAAGATTCTTGTTAAGCATCAGAAGCAGACTAAGACAGGGCTGGGCATGCAGGTGAGCTTCCTACAGCAACTGTGGGTGATGTTATTCAAAGCTATCCTGCTGCTGGTTTCAGGATACTCATGTCTGTCTTTATCAAGGCTATCACAATGGGATGCAGTTCACTGCAATCAGAGATGGAAGGTCTTTTCCTTTTAAAACTAAGACAGTTCCATAGACGCTCTAAAAGCCAGAAATTACGGAGTTGGGCTTAAGAAATGGAGGGTCCAATGAATAGCAAGATTCTACCATCCATTCTTCAAAGGGCCCCTTGTTCTCTCCATTCTGCTGCCTTCTGGGGTCTAACTTTGCTCCCTTTCCCTCTCTGCAGGCCAACCTTCGTGATTTATTCAGGATCTTACTGCTCTCCCATGTTTCAGTTGCACATGGCTTTTATCTGTCACGGGTCCTGCCAACTCTGGATCCTGCTCTGCGTGACAATTTAGTTTGGCACCCAGTACATCTGACTCTTGTCATTTTCTCAATTCCAGATTGAGACAGAAAATGCCCAGGATGGAGGGGATACTATGTATCCCCAGTGCTTCCAGGAACTGAGAAGCATTCCTGGCAGGATCTCTAAGTTGAGAATATGAGAAGAGAGGAAGCATCTCACTTGTCAGTGTTATCATCTTTCCTTTAAAACTTAATTTATGGGCCCGGTGAGGTAGCCTAGCAGCTAACGTCCTCACCTTACACAAGCCAGGATCCCATACGGGGGCCAGTTCTGATCCCAGCAGCCCTGCTTCCCATCCAGCTCCCTGCTTGTGGCGTGGGAAAGCAGTCGAGGACGGCCCAAAGCCTTGGGACCCTGCACTCAAGCCCGACACCCAGAAGAGGTTATTGGTTCCTGGCTTCAGATCGGCACAGCTCCAACCATTGTGGCCACTTGGGGAATGAATCAGTAGACAGAAGTTCTTCCTCTCGGTCTCTTCTCTCCTCTTTATATCTGACTTTCCAATAAATATAAATACATCTTTAAAAAACCTAATTTGTATTAGTATTTTAATAACTTACTCCTTACAGAAGAACAAAAAGTCAGGAAAGGGTGGGCATTTGGCTTAGTAGTTCAGACTCCAGCTAAGATGCCCACATCCCATATCCAAGAGCCTAGGTTTGATTTCTGATTCCACTGTGAAGTGTTTGGGTTTATACCACCCGAGTCAGAGATCTGGGTTGATTTCTGGCCTTTGGATTTTGCCATGGGCCCAGCCACAGCCACTCATTACAGGCACTTGGAGAGTGAACCATAAATAGAATCTCTTTCTCTCCATCTCTGTATCCATTACATTTCAAACAAGCAAAAAGTTTAGTGTTTCAAACATCAGAATAAGCAAACAGATTTCTGAATGTCTATAATTTCATAATACAAAGGTAACTACTATAAATATTTCAGAAAGTCTCTTAAAATGTTTTAAATAAACATTTATTTATATATGTACTAACATTATTGACCAGAATAGTATCATACACACTTCTTTAAAATCTGCCTTTTCACTTTAGAATACGCCTGAATATATTAGAAATATTTCTAATCTCATGAATGCAAATCACTATTTTAATGATGGCATAATTATTCCTCATATTGATGCGCTGTAATTTAACCAGGCACCTATTGCTAGCATTTAAGCTGTTTCAGTTTTTTTTGCTGCTATTAAAAACAAATGAAAAAAAAAAAAACCCTCTCAGATCAACAATCTCATCACATATGCCTGCCCAATCTCTGCAAGCTTTTCCTAGTATAAATTCTAACTATTGGATTCAATCATTTAGAGGGCAGTTGGCACATGATCTCAGTGTTTTGCATAAAGGTGACTCCGATGTACATTTCCAGCCTTGTATCTGCATAATGTGGCTGTTTCTAATATTGTGAGTATAATCATTTTCTTTTAACTATCTCAGTTTTTCTTTAACTGCTTTATGTCCCCTTAACTTGACATCCATGTGGCAACTTGGGCTAAAGTTGTGTCGGTTACAGCTCCCTTCAGACCAGAAAATTTCTGTAGGTGGCTCTCCTTGGCCAAATGCTTCATTTGGGAGAGTATTATTTTCAGTTTGACCTTTTCTTCTTAGCTGTCTTTACAATTTGTTAAAATATTTGTATGGAGCGTCTGCCTTTGCTTCACCTGCTGGTTTGAATGCAAGAGTGGTTCTTTACTTCTATATTTAAAGATGTCAAATATATCACTTCCAGTTTTCATCTGGAGAGTCTACTGAACAGTCATCTTTGGTCACTAAGCACAGACACATCTGCAGATAAAATTGACAGTCCGATAAATTATGGGAAGGCCTTACACTGAGCCAGGATTTGACATACAGGTACCTGCTTATGTGTAGAAAAAAAGCACTCATTCATTCACCCATAGGTTTATTTATCCACCGATTCTTACAAAGGATAATTAAGTGATAAGCCTTTGTATTTTCTCAGGGTAATTTTTCCTTTAATCTCCTGTTTATTATTTTTGAGACAGTATATTTTTATTTTACATTATTGTCTAAGGTTTATTGCACCATAAAAAAGTTCAACAAGCAAAATATGAAAAGGTCATAGTTGGACCAGAAAAGTAAGCATATAAAGGAAATACACATAATCAAAGGAAAAAAGATGTCCAACCTCACTCATGGAAAGTAAATTTTAAAATAGTCACAAAATAATTAAAACAATACATGATGCTTTCTACACATTTGTTGAACAAATATTTACTCATGAGCTTGACAACATACTGTAAAACATTGGCTTTACGTGATCAGAGAGGAGAAGAGAGGAAGTGCCTATCCAGTGGTTCACTACTCAAATGCCCACAGTGTTTCTGCTGCCCCACCATAGCCAAGAAAGTAGGGACAGGAAGCCAGTTCTTTGAGCCATCACCATTGCCTCAAGGACTCTTGAGTCAAGCTCTGGAGATGAAAACTACACCTGTGCTCCGGTGTAAGGTGCAGGAATCCTGATAGTCTCAACATCCACTCTATAGGTGCTGTTTTATTATAAGCATCCTTATGGTTGGTCCTTCATCCTTAACATTAGTCCTTTGATATTTAGTTCATAATCAACAGGGACAAATAACAAAGAGGAAGGTACTTATGTGACAAATTTAGGTGGTCAATGTTTTCATGGTTTTTAATAAAAGGAAAATGCCTGTTTATTATAGCAATTTCCTTAATTACAAGAAGGCAAAAACCAAAGATCATCTATAATTATCTAACCCAGAGCTAATCAACAAAGACCACATATTTATTTCTGTTTCCTGCATCGTTTTCTTCAGTACAATTCCAGATAATAACCGCCAAAAAGAAATCACTTCCAAAACAGCCTTCAGGATGCAGTTGAAAACATCTTTGAAGTGGCTGTTTGTACAAAAAGGATGATAATTAATCATAAAGAAGGGAGAACAGGAGACATCTGGGCAGCATTGAGGACAGGAATGGGGAAGGGAGGAGGAGGGGGAACAAAGGTAAGGTCAAGGAGGATTAGAAAGGAAACGAACTGAGAAAATTAGACATAGAAAAATGGAAATAGCTGGTGTCTTATAAAAGTTAAAGGAAGGAAGACAGAGAAAAGGCCAGCAACAGAGAAGATCCTTTCATTCATCAAAATTATTTTAAGGTCACAAGTGACAGAAACCTGATATGCAACAAGATATGTAGAAAAGCCATCGTGGATGGTGGGGTGGAGTCTTTGGCAACCTGCATATTTCTAATAACCAAAGGGAAGATTCAGCAACCAGACCACACAAAGTTCAACTGTGTCCCTCAAACACTAGGAACCAAGGGCTCTGAATTTCTGGGCTTCTTCAGCACCATCTCTTGCCTTTAGTTTTATCTCCACAGTATGTATAACATCCCACAGTAGACCAATTGGCATCCTGGAGCAGAAAACAGGACTTCCAAGAGACACCAAGCTTCCTACCCTAAGCCTCTCACAACCAGATCCTCACTCTCTTCTCTCAGTTCCAGTTAGGAAAATCCCTAGGACTACTTTGATTTGTCCACTTCGAATAAGCTGGACACATTGATCCAGTCACCTATGGAAAGAAGACTGAGGTCAAGCAAGAAAATGGCAGCTTTCTCTGCAATCACAGGGTTAGAGTAGAAAGACAAAAAGGGGGGGGTGTGCAGAAATACTATAGAGATCCTGTACTGTCCTGATGTAGTATGACTCCAAACACCTGGAAACCATGAGAAAACAGTTGATCACTACAGCTTTTCAGGTTGACCATCTTCCCTTCGGGTGCCTGTTTGCTTTGGACATTTCACTCAACTCCTGGTAGTGACCCATATGCCCTAGCACAGTCCCAAGCAAGATTCCTTCATGGCTAGTTTAGGCCATGACTCTTACTCAAGAGTCCCTAGCAAATCTCAAATTTTTGAAAAAAGAGTTACCAAAATTTTTAGTTGATGCATAATAAGGGCACATATTTATGAGGTAAAATGTGGATTCAGTACATGTATGCAAAGTGTAATGGTCAGATTAGGGCATCTGATGTATCCATGATCGCCAGCACTTACCATTTCTTTGTGTTGGGAACCACTAAAGCCATCTTCATTATTTTGAAATATACAGTTACTTTTGTCAGCCTTAGCTATCCTATTCTGCAATAGCATATTAGAAATTATTCCTTTGGGGCCCTGCGTGGTAGTCTAGCAGCTAAAGTACTCACCTTACACATACCAGAATCCCATGGGGGTGCTGGTTCTAATCCCAGTGGCCCTGATTCTCATCCAGCTCCCTACTTGTGGCCTGGGAAAGCAGTCGAGATGGCCCAAAACTTTGGAGCCCTGCACCCATGTGAGAGACTCTGAAGAAGCTCCAGGCTCCTTGCTTCGGATAGTCTCCGCTCCATTCACCTTGGCCGCTTGAAGAGTGAATTAACAGAAGATCTTCCTCTCTGCCTCTCCTCCTCTCTATATATATCTATATATCCATATATCTATATCTATATCTATATCTATATTACTCTCCAATAAAAATAAATAAAAATCTTTTTTAAAAAGAAATTATTCCTTTTATCCACTGTTTTGCATACATTAAGTATTCCTTCTCCATCTTCTCTTATCCACATGCTATGGTATATTATACTTCATTGAGATGATTTTTTTAGCTTCTCCTTTAAGTGAGAACATGTGGTATTTATCTTTTTGTCCCACATTTCTTCCATTTAATATGTTTTCCAGTCCTATTAAAGTTGCTGCAAATCATAGGTTTTATTCTTTGAGCAATGTTTCAAAAAATTACTGGAAATGTGTATTATGAAACACCTATGCATAGATCTTAAAATTACTTGTGCCAAAACATTTATGCTTTTTTTTAAATGTTAGTTTGCTTATCCACTTGAAAGACAACATGATAGAGAGAAAGAACCCTTCCCTCTGCTGGCTCACTCCCTAAACTCCCATAGCAGCCAGGGCCGGGGCAGGTCAGAGTCAGAAATATGGAATCACATCTGGGCTTCCCAGGGGCCCAAGTATTGGAACCAGCAAATGCTTCCTCTTGAGGAGTGCATTAGCAGCAAGAGGAATCTCAAGCAAAGCAGCTAGAATTATAACTGGCACTCCCATACATGATATGAACATTCCAAGGAGTGGCGTCATTCACCATGCCCACCCAATAAATTTATGCTTTAAGTCCATTTTTTCATGAATTTTTTGCAGTACCCATGTAAAGCACAGTTTCTTTATCCATTCGTCTTTCAGTGGATGCCTAGTGTTATTTCCATATCTACAAACCTCAAACTTAAGAAACTGATTGCCTGTTATTCTAGCTTGGGAGCTAGATAAAGCAGTAGAGAACATTCAAAAAGCATAAAGGAGTGTGAGGTGTGGTATGGGGAGTCACCATTGTTGACTGGGAACTCCACGGTGTTGACCAGTTTTTGTCAAATTTCAGTAGTTACTCGTTGATGGATTGGGGAAATACGTAGACTTGAGGTGACACTGGACAAGAAGGGAATCAACAATAAGTCTGAAATAAGAAACCTTGGCTCCACAGCATCTCCTCTATTTTAGAAAATTATATGCACTCACCCCTGTTTTTTCGTTTATCTTTACTTTAACTCTTTTTTTTAAAGATTTATTTATTTTTATTGGAAAGGTGGATATACATAGAGGAGGAGAGACAGAGAGGAAGATCTTCCGTCCGATGATTCACTCCCCAAGTGAGCGAAACGGTCGGTGCTGTGCCAATCCGACGCCAGGAACCAGGAACCTCCTCCAGGACTCCCACACAGGTGTAGGAACTCAAGGCTTTGGGCCGTCTTCAACTGCTTTCCCAGGCTACAAGCAGGGAGCTGGATGGGAAGTGGAGCTGCCAGGATTCGAACCGTCGCCTAAATGGGATCCCGGGGCGTTCAGGATGAGGACTTTAGCCGCTAGGCCACACCGCCGGGTACATTAACTCTTAAGATAGTCACTTTATTTTCCATTCACTTTGCTAGTATTCTTTGAGTAAAAGCAGTGAGATTTTGCTCAAGCACATTCTAATTTTTTTAATTTCCCAACTTTTTCACAGACCATCATTCTAGCCCATTCCATGTACTAGATTTTAAATTCCGTGGGAGCACCATGCCTGTCTGATACTGCTTCACATTTCTGTCTTCACTCTCCATGTTGTGATGCAGAATGCCTAGTGGGGCTCAGTTGACTCTATAATCACAAAGTACTTGGACTTTATGACTACACCTATTCTTAAAGGAGGCTTAGGATGCATTTTGTGATTAAGATTTTGCTTATTCACCTTCTCAGCTACTTTTTAAATCTTATTCAATTCCCTTCAGCCAATAATGATTGAGTGGCCAACCCATGTCTGGGGCATGCACACATTTTATTTAGAGAAATTATCACCTACTTCCAAAAGGACAGAAGCCTCTTCAGAAAGCTAGACTACTGTAGAAATAAAAAAGAAATAGGCAAGCTCAAATTTAACCACGTTGTGCCGAGAAGATGTGAGGGGTGATGCAGAAAGCTTTAACCAAGCTGTGCATCCGCACCACCCTCAGCAACTCCAACAGCAAGAATCTCCAAGGGCTAAACCCAGCGTTTCGCTGCTGTGGCTGCTGCTGTTTTAAGAACAAGTAGAATGACTCAGAGTGCTGCTTTTTCTTCTCATCGTGTTCTCTAGAGAAGATGTGGAAAGTTACTCTATTTAAAGAATCACAATTAATGTGGAGTCATTGCCATGTATTAATAAGACTGTTCAGGAGCTTTTTACGGGCTACTTGAAACTCAACAGTATGGGCAATTAATAATGTAACCCTGGTATTTTTTATGCTGTTATTATTCACTTTTTGAGACTTTAGTTTGCACATTTTTCTAATTTGAAAAAAGTGATTTTTGCTTTGTTTTGATTTAACTTGGTGTCACATATGCATTGCCAAAGATTGTATGAAGTATATGAAGTTCCCTTCATGGAAAACATTTGGGGGAAAGTAGCAAGGTTGATTTAAAGGAGAAGTTCAAATTCCCTAAATCATCCAGCTCCAGAAATCCCAAAAGGATCATCTTTTGATTCTTAAATATCCCAAGGATAAATTGATATAAAACAAAATCAGACTTTAAGAGGAAAGATACAGGGCCGACACAATGGTTCAACTGGCTAATTCTCCTTTTGCAAGCTTCAGCATCCTATGTGGGCACCAGTTCATAACCCAGCTGCTCCACTTCCCACCCAGATCTCTGCTGGTAGCCTGGAAATGCAGTGGAGGAAGGCCCAGGTCCGTGGGACTCTGTACCTGCATGGGAGACCTGAAGGAGGCTCCTGGCTCCTGGCTTTGAACTGGCCCCACTCCAGCCATTGCAGCCATTTACAAAGTGAACCAGCAGAGAGAAAATCTTTCTTTCTGTGTCTCTCCTTCATTCTGCAAATCTGCCTTTCCAATAAAAATAAAAAAATATTTTAGAAATAAAGAGGAAAGATACAATATTCACTGGATCTGCCACACATCTCTCATCACTCCTACAGAATGATCAGTGGACCTAGAAAACGCCAAACAGAGCTGTTCACCTGACTTGTCAAACAAACTACCTCATACTTATGGACATAATATAATACAAAATATTATTTCATAGTTATTTGCATAATGATCTGGAAGGATTTCTCAGGGTTAAAATCAGGTTGCCAGTAGGCTGGGTTCTTTCAGAGACTCTAGAGAGGACACTTTCCTCGTATCTGTACGTTCTGTGTTGCTTGGCTCCTGGCCCTCTGCATCTTCCAAGTCAGTAACACATCAAATTCCTTTTCACACCCACAGCTCTCCAGTTCCCCGTCTCTGTCTCCCTCTCTTCTTATAAAGACCCTTGTTGTTATATCAGGCTTGTTGGAAAATATGGACTAATTTTTCATCACAAGATCAGCTGATTAGAAATCCAAACTCCAGCTGCAACCTTAATTCTCCTGTTCCCTATAACCTGTACATCCTTAATTTCTAAGGCATAGGGAGGGGATGCCTTTGGTAGGCATTATTTTGCTCACTGTATTTCCTCAGTCCTTAGTGGTGTTTAGGATGCCAACAACCCCAGGAACCTATGGTTCTACAATCTTCATTAACTTTTATTTTCCCTGGGGTAGTGAAGGAGTACTAGTTAGTGACTGTGCAGACTGCGTATTAGAATCTGAGGCTTCCCTTAGGAAAACTCAGTAAGTCCTCCTGTTCGTATTTACACCTTCACCACCCCACTCCCATAGATGTATGCCTAAGACCTCAGAAGATTTGGGTGAATGTTTTCATATATTGGTTTTCTTCTTGGCTTTCTCCGTGAGTTTAGAATTCATCTCTCTCAAGAATCTCTTAATCAGTTGTCACTCATTTATTTTTTTCCAGCTCCCAAAATTTTATTACTAGTTTCTGCTTGTCTGCTCTCTTTGTCCTTGTGGGCTTATACGTTCATCATAGTTTTTTTTTTATAGAAACATTGGTAATTAATCCCTTCTTCCTGTTCATGTTCCTTGCAATGTAAATTTGTAGTTCCTCCAAATTAAGAAACTCAGCTCTTTTTCCCATGCCTTACATTTAGACAGATCTATGACTCTCTTGAACCAATAGAATGAGGCAGAAGTCATATTAGATATGAGGGTAGATGTCAAGGAGAATTTACACAACTTCTGCTCTTTTGGGGATTCTATTACTTACACAGAATTATTAAAAAGCCTCATCTCGTCTAATTATAATATGTGATCTCAAGTCAACCCATTGCTCCCAGTGGAGGCCCTAGAGATGTGAGGGGCCAGCCAAGATCAGTGCAGCTGTCCTTGACTTGCAGTTGATTACAAATGCATCAATGGGACCAAAGAAGCTATCTGAGTCCACCAACTCCTTCTGCTAATTTAGAAAACCTGTACTATAGCCTAGCTGTTGTTTTTTATTATTGTTGTTGCATTTCATTTTATGACACCAATTCATAAGCTCTGAGGTTCCCCCAACCCCTCCCCATGCCCTCCCCCCATGGTGGATTACTCCACCTTATTTCAGTATTACAGTTCAAATCCAGTCTTGTTTCTTTCATTGCAAGCATGTACCATGCATAGAGTCCAGCATCTTATTGTCCAGATCAATTCAACAGTTTCTTGGGAAGACCATCTCTGGTCTAAAGGCAGAGCTGGCAGAATATCGTTCCGACCAATTAAAAGCCAAAACATAACATCAACAACAGTTTACAACATTATGGGGTTAATTGACATGGTATTGAGAGAATGATATGTTAGAAAATGAAGGTTCTTACCACATCCTGTGACTGCTTCATTAACATTTCAATTTTAGTTTATATACAACCGGCTTCTATTCACCTTAAAATGACTATAAAGTACTATTCAGCTGTCTCGTGTCTATTTTCATTTTTGTATTTAGCAGTTTATTGTATTGAAGCATAATTTTTACTGAACTTGGCAGATTTTAGGATATTTCAAACTGGCTTATAGCTTTAACAAGGCATATGTCACCAGTTGAGGCACAGAACAATTTTAGGAGGGGTGTGCAGAGAAATCTTCAATACCCTAGTTAGGAGTAACTTATTTTCGTGTCCTACCTAGTAAGGTATATGTGAGTCCCCGCTGACCGTTTTAACCCAACTGCATTTTGGAAATATTTTGTTACACAGCAAACTCCACCTTAAGTAGCCTTTAAAAATCTCTTCACTGCTCCTAAATGGAAATCTAAGGGTTAAATAAAGATGCATGTGTTCAATCTTCCATTTTCATCTAGAACTTGCAATTTACTGTTTTCTCAAATCTGATACTATTCAATACAGAAACATACATGTATGCATAAACACATTAAAACTTACTTCTTAAAATTCATTTATATATTTTTCATTCATTGTTCAATTTTCATAAAGCAATTACTTTGTCAATGGTATAGTTTCTGAATTGTAATAATTCTTGTCGATCCAAGAATGAGTTCCTGTGATGATACTTAATACTCCATATGAATTACATGCTTGTTTTCACTCTTGCAAATTGAAGACACTTCATGTCTTTTCTCATCTTACTTTCCAATAGTATGCTTTCTTATTATTTTGGGTTTTTTTTAAGTTTTATTTCATTTGAAAATCAGAGTTAGAAACAAAGAGAGACAGATCTTTTATCCACTGGTTTGTTCACTCCCCAAATGGCCATAATGACTGGTGCTGGGTTAGGCTGAAGCTAGGACCTTTTTCTGTGTCTTCTGCATGGTGCAGGGACTGAAGCACTGGAAATTTCTTCCACTGCTTTCCCAGAAACATTTAGCAAAGAGCTGGATCAGAAGTGGAGCAGCCACGTTTCCAACTGACATCCATGTGAAATATTGTAGCTGCAGACAGCAAATTAACTGACTACGCTACAATGCCAATCTTTCATAGCATTTTGTTTGTTTATTTATTTATTTGTTTATTTATTTATTTATTTATTTTAATTATTTATTATTTAACTTCATTAATTACATTGTATTATGTGACACAGTTACATAGATACTTGGGTTCTCCCACCCCTCCCCAAACCCTCCCATCATGGTGGATTCCTCCACCTTGTTGCATAACCACAGCTCAAGTTCAGTTGAGATTCCCCCATTGCAAGCGTATACCAAACATAGAGTCCAGCATCTTATTGTCCAGTCAAGTTCAACGGCTCCTTAGGTATACCCTCTCTGGTCTGAAGACAGAGCCAGCAGAGTATCATCCCAGTCAATTGAAAGCTCCAACATACCATCAGCAAAAATTTACATCATTATGGAATTAATTGACATATTATTTATTTTTATTGGAAAGTCACATATACAGAGAGGAGAGACAGAGGAAGATCTTACACCCCCTAACTGGCTGCAGCAGGTGGAACTGAGCCAATCCAAGCCACATAGCATTCTTAAATAGCAAATTTTTAGAATCTTGGCTCATGGGTTACTATAGAACAAAATTTTGAAATATGGCCTCTTAAAATCACATTAAAATTAGTTCTCTGGGACGGTTATTTGGTCCTGCAGTTAAGACTTCCACATCTACTTAAATTGACTGAGTTCAATTTCTGGCTCTGCTCTTGATTCCAGGAGCTAATGTGCACTCTGGAGTCAGCACCTTATTGGCTCAAGTAGACAGAAAATGCAGAATGAGTTCCCAACTTGTGGCTTTGACCTGGCACAACTCTGGCTGTTGCAAAACATAAGCGAATGGGTCAGTTGTTGGGACATCATTTTCTCTCTCTGCCTTTCAAATACATAACAAAAACAAAAACAAAAATGCACAACTAAAAACTTCTAAAAATCACTTCTACTCATGCACATTTTACTAACTTAGTGTAAATTGCCCATTTAAGTTGTACAAATTGTTCATCTGAAGTGGTTTAAGCTTCCTAACATG
This sequence comes from Ochotona princeps, assembly GCF_030435755.1. NCBI lineage: Eukaryota > Metazoa > Chordata > Mammalia > Lagomorpha > Ochotonidae > Ochotona > Ochotona princeps. Next base: position 29,049,722 of record NC_080840.1, read on the forward strand.
ATACTAGTACATAATCTAAAAGTTCAATGTTGTGAATCAAAATAGAATGTGTTTAGCTACAAAAAAAAAATCTTAATTTCTATTTCCTAAAATGTAAAATGTTTTGCTTTGGTGTCATTTCTTAGTTGGTTTTATTTTTGTCAACTCTCTAAAGATTAGTAATTTTTTATCATCTGAATAGCTATATCTTGCCAAGTTTGATTATAAAAGAAATTATATTTAGGATATTTTATTGGGCCATTCAATAGGAAAACAATCTCTGTATGTTTGAAAGAAGATCACCATTGTGTTTGGCTCTGATAATCAAACCAAAGCACGATATAGCTCTAACCAATACAATAATTATTGTATCCCATTCTAATTATAAGACTCAAAAATATAATCATCATTACATGGAATTTGAATATTTTTCTCAGTACTTAGCATTTGTTAGCTGGGTTACAATTAAATGTGCCTATTTTACCTCCAAATTTAGTGATAATAGCTGATCCATTGCTTTTGTGAGAAATATAAAAGATTTCTGAGCAATATATAGCAAACAATAAAAGAATGCAATCATCTTATATCCCTGGTTATTAATAGATTTAATGATTCATTCCACCCACTGATGATCATTACCATTTCCTATATTAGACAAATACCAGTATCTTTTATGCAGCAACTTGACAGGAACATATGAAAGACATACCATATGGAAAACATATGGAAGATGCAAGCCCCAATGTGGACATATGCCAGAATCAGCAAAGAGGACTGGTTATGATGAAAACCCAGGGAGATAATTAATTAATAGTAACAGAAGTTAGTATTATTGAACGCCTTCCCCTTCAGCTTTTAGTATGTATCCAATAAAATAAAAATGAAAATTGGAAAATAGGGTATAGAGTTAACTTTATTAATGTGGCTCAGACCCAGGCGCTTGCTTCCACAAGTGATCCAGTCCTCTTTATGCTCCATGCTTTTACCTCAATGAAGCTCAAAGAAGCTGTGTGGCTACTGTGTTTTGTTTGTCCTTTTCTAATCAATTTTCTCAAGGAAACTCTAAAAATGTCCTATAAAACATGAAAACTGTTATATACATGGACTTCTAGGTGAAATTGCACAGCACCTTCTTTGATAAGAGTCTCATTTTGCTGCTTCCTCTTGAATATTCTTGCAATCTGCTTTTAATAATTCACTTTTTCGCTTTATTCAACTTCATTTTTACAAAGGATCTATGTTGGTGGCCTATTTAATTAGTGAAAGAGTGATACACTTTCATGGTTATTGCAGGGATAATAGTTCTTTTATATTCTACAGGTATGTAATCAATGCACCTTTTAAATTCTATGGAGTGTGGTCCTCCTTCTAATTGCAGCAAATTGGCTGTACTAATCACTTTGAGTTGTTAGCCAACATAGTTATAGATTTGTACTCGGTGTTCTACCAGAAGATAATTGCTTAACAATACAGAGAATTTCAACAGTGTTGATTGTAAAATAAATCCAATATTAACCCCAAAAGCTGCTTTTGTAGTCCATTCATTCATTCTTCATTCCTTCATTATATACATATATATATATATATATATATATATATATATATATATAGCTGGGAGCAGGCAGTTAGCCTAATAGTTAAAATGCTTGCATACTACATGAGAGTACCTGGGCTCAATACCTAGGTAAATTGTAGGAAGAAGTAGTAATGGTTTAAGTAACTGTGGTCCTGCCATCCATTTGGGAGACCTGGATTGCAACCCCAATTTCCTACTTTATCCCTGGGTCCAATTCCCAACTGCCAAAGGCATTGGGAAGTGATTCAGTCCTCTTTATGCATCTGTCTGCCTCTCTATATTTCACTGTCTCTCAATAAAAACACAAACTTTAAAAAATGCATTGGGTATCAAATGTGTATTAGGCATTGAACCAAATATTAGGAAAAAATTAAATGCATTTCTTTTGTCCAAGAATGTTAAATATACCTTTACAATAAGATGCTGGACTTTATACCATTATCTATACCTACAATGTCAGATACATTGAAATAGCAGAATGATACTGGACTTGTGACTGTTGCTGAAGGACTCTATTATTGCAATAATATGAGAGAAAATAGTGGGGACAGGAAGAAGAGAAAAGAAGCAGAGGTGGAAGGGGGAATCCTTATCACTATAAAAACATATCACAGGAAATAATACAATTTTTTAATCTAATTAAATTTAAACTATAACCAATAAAAAAGAATTTCACAATTAGTAGACATAATAATGAAATAGAAGATATTTCAACCCATGAGGAAATAATTATGAAACATCTTTTATTTCAGGGAAATAAGTCAAGCTTGTTTTTATTAACAGTGGAGAAGCATGAAAGAATCTTAATCCAAGTATGATTATAACTAGAATAAAACATAAATGCCACTGGCTTAATTTTTTACATAATGGAGAATAGAATGAACATATGTTGCAGCATGTATCTCTACTCCCAATGAAACTGTTAATTATATCTTGACGACAGGATGCTTGACTTTCTCCCATTGTCTATACCTACAATGTCATAACACATTTAAATAGCAAATTGATGGATTGTGACTATTGCTGAAGAGCTACACTATTGTAATAAAGTAGGAGAAGACAGTGGGGAGGAGGGGAAATGGAGGGGAATTTATGGAACTGTATCGTGAAAATTTTGAAAAGAATGCATGCATTTCTGCACGTTTAGCGTGAGAATAAGCTAAGCCAAGAAAAAAAGAACTAAAACAGAAAAGAGGACTATAGTGAAGTCAGCTGCCAACCATCCTACTGAACCACTTGGTAAAAATCTGAAGAAAGCCTTCAGACCTGGAAGAATATCGTGCAGTCACCCAGTTTGTAAGAGTTAACAAAAGGTCCTACAGGGCTGCTGCTGTCAGACTCCTAAGAAAGTGATGCAAACAGATCTTTCTTGAACTCGAAACTTTTTAAACTTTTATTAAAATAAAGGGGGCAGATTTCAACTATATCATATGTATTCTAAGACAATCATATTTTCCTCTTTTCCTCTTTCTCTCCCTCAGTCCTCCTCCTTCCTTCCTTTCAATTTTTCCAGTGTGTAAAAACACAGTTTCAGTTCACTCTATCGTCACATACTTAATACTTCAGTAACCATAATATTCAACAAATAATAGGTTTTTGGCAAACATTTTAGCTATATCTCCGGTAAGAAGCCTATCTAACCTGTTGGGAATTTAAATTATGTGTTTTCCCTGGCCTAATAGTGGAGACTTCAGCCTTTAACAAAGTTCTGCAGCAGCAGTAGCAGTCATAATACTAAACAAAAGGGCTTGTAAGAGAGATACAAAGAGTTTAAAATATATACAGAAGGCTGATGACAAACCATAATGAGAACTCAGTTCACATTTAAGTACCAAACTTTGTGACGGGAACAATGACCTTTGATGGCCTAAAGAGCTAAAGAATGAATGAAACTATCGTAAGAAAAGCAGTTAGAGAATGTCATACACCCACATATTACAATATACTACAGAATGGAAACTGCCCTTAGTATATTATTAATATTATATATTTATAAAGATGAATGGAAATTGTTTTTACATTTTGAGATGAAAGCAGGAAAACAAAATCTAAAAAAGGATAATCTTAAAGAGGAAAACAAAAAGCTAACCTACTGTTGTTATTTAGAGTTTCAGCTGTGGAATTAAACTGTTCTTGGCTAAAACTTTTTTCTCCCCAGTCTCATGCCAGGAGTGTAAGCAGTCATAATCCTCTCTTTGTCTTTTGTTATACTTAGAAACTTAAAAGTTCTCTAAGTTTTGGTGTCACCAGGTACCCTTCCAGCAATAAAATTTGCCTAAGTGTGAAACTTACAAGTGGAAAACCAATCAAAACTCTCCTTCATTTTAAGCACAAACATGATTAATTCTCATATCACATATTTATAAACAAAAGCATGATAAATATTAGATCAATACACTGGGAAAAAGACACACAACACTTGAAAAATCATTGAACTATGAACAGAAAGAAAACAATCAGGAGATGAAAGCCGGTTTGAGCTGAAGATGATGAGTCTGGCTTTGGCTAACACTGATTTTAAAGTTAAACCATTGAAGTTTCTTTCACTATCAGTAAATTTCATTCACTATCAGTTTAAGATGAGCTTAAGAAAATACATAATACAAATCAGAATTCCTCAATACTACAAAAATATGTCTGTAACAGGAAATTGAATAAATAAATACACTACAAAATAATTCCATTCAGAATTGCAACTTTATAGAGGGTGTTTCTGAATAGTTTTCGTGTCATCTCTTGAAAATTTCTAGAAAACCAAAGATTGCTTATTAAAGCTTTATAACCCATCAACTTAAATAAGTACCTTGTGATAATCATGACAACTTCTTAAGCTGATGAATGAAAACAAGAATATACATCTGCCGTAATTGGTGCTTTCATCTCAACTGACCCATGCGTGAGAACTGAAAAGCTGTGCTTGCCAGCACAAGCACATACCACTGCTGGCTCCAGGATGACCCCACACGTCCTTTGTATCAATGGATTCAGCACACATTCTATTTAACCAGAAGCGCAACTATAGGCTGACGTATTTCCCTATGAGGACTGAGAGGACAATATGTCGCATGCTCATTAACATCAAAACAGAGCTATGTCTTTAATCATGTTTTTGGCAAAAGGGTCACAGTGATAAGCCCACACATTGGCTTGTTATTTCTTTGTTTTTGTCAGAGAGTCAATGAATAGGGGAATGTCGTTTCCTTTAATTAGATCTACGTCAACACTGTACTTTCAAAAGTACCAAGTATTTGTGCAAACCATCCGTCTCTCACATGTGTGCATGCCACAGGCCACACTTAAATGTGCCTGTAGAAGAGATTTATTTCTGGGAAGGATAGGAGTGTAACATTAAAATAGACACATCAAAGAGCAAATAAGATATTTGGCTCTGGAAACCAGAAGAGAAAGTAAATACAGGTACAGAGATGCAAGAGTCAGTATAGAATTATGGAAGGCTCTCGGGGAGACAGTAGAAGAGAAAGAGGGGTGCTTTAATGAGTGTTATTAAACATGTCCTAAGGATGAATACTTTAAGTCCACATAACAAATTGCAAACCTATCTTAGTAAATAAGCTGACTGAAAGCTAATTTAGGAATAGATTTTTGTAACTAATAGCCGTAACTCAGCCATCACAGCAGCCAAGCTTTAGTCAATTGCAGGTGATTGCAGGTGGTCAACTGAATAGCACATGTTCTAAATGAGTCAAATGCTGAGCTCAAACCAATAAAACTGCATGCATGCACATGGGAGACAGAGGGGGGAGAGAAGTGTTCAATTTAAGGAATGCAGCCTGGTGCAATTGTCACCAAATTCACAGTGCTGAGCATGCCATGAATATGTATTCTTAGACACACTTAACACAATCCAGAGCTGACAGCAAGTCAGCACAGACAACAGCACCCCAGTCAGTCAGTTCAGACACTCATCTATGTGGTTGCACAACACAGAATTCTATGACCAAAAGGACGCTGCACCATCCAAGCTGTTTGTGAACCTCACTTTGGCTTTCTGCCCATAAATGCTGCCTGATTATATTGTGAAGTGGAGCTCTCCGAAACTGCCTTTTTTGATGGCTGCCTTACTTGTGAATCATTATTTGCTCAACTTTTAAATTCAATTCAAGTAAAGGTGTTTTTTTTTTTTAACAATACTGTTATTCTAAAGTTTGTGTTCATCTTCCATAAACTAATTGAATTCGTTATCTGGTGAACATTTCTCTTTATTTTTATTTGTTTGGTTTTGAATTTGTCTGCATTTGTTTTGATTGATGTCTCTTGGAGATTCTAGAGAGCTGAAATTCATGCATCTCCTTTTCAAGGTTAAGCACACTCCCCTACCCCGATCTGTACCAGTAAAAATTATCCCAAAGATGTTTGCTCTTAGAAAAAGCAGTTGACTTTTAGCTGCAGCTGCTAATCTGGGAAGACTATGAGCCTGAAGCTGCTGTTCAGTCTTATCTTCTCCACCCCTCTGGGAGCTCGCCTTAGGATAATGTTAACACAGAGAGGAAAGGAGCTTAGAGAGGCGAAGAGAAGGCTTCCTGATGGCATCCTTTAGTCTATCAGATCAAGCTGTGCCTGAAGCTCAGCTGCACCCGGATTTATCACTGGCAACCCAAAGGGTCCTGATTAATTCAAATACTTGTGGAAAGCAGTCAATATCAGTATAGGAGGAAAATAGAATTTCTGGCATTAACTTACAGCAGTTTAAAGAAAGGAATATTTCCTTCAACAAAATGCAAGATGGTTAGAATACTGCTGTATAGTAGCATTTGGCTCTTTGTTGAGGTGTATAGACACAACTCTCCTAGATCAGAGTTAGAATCAATTGTGGAAAAGAAATTAAACACAAAATCTTCTAAGAGAAGCAGTAGAAATTTTAAATGATGTAAGATTGTTTCACCAGGGAAATTAGAGACAAGCTGAATTTGAACAATAACTAATTTGAAAATGCCTCCAGTAAAGTGTGAAGAGATAAATGACATCCTTAATCTTTCATATATGAAGAACATCATTCTATGAAACTCTATATATGTGAGTGTTAGTGTCTGCATTGTAAAGCATTTGAATAAAAGTAATCATTGTGGGATTTATTGCCAGGCAACCCATGATTTACAACTTGCTTCCTTATTTCTTATGATGCCAACACCTGAAAAAAAATACTGTATTTGCCAGCTGTCTTCACTAACCTGTAAAACAGAAAGATAGTCATGCTCCTGGTGATATGGTAGAAGAGGTGTAAGATCCATATAAACAATGTCTGGCTGGCATAGACGCTCAGTACAGAATTACTGTTAAATAAACAAGCCAGTATGTAGGTGAAGTCATCTGCCCCAAGAAAATGACCTGAAGAAATGTCAACAGTGAAGAGCTGAACTGCTCTAGCAGCCCTCCGAATAGCTATCTCTCTGTGGCCTCCAGCCAGCAAGAAGACAATCACACAGCTAAACTTCTCCTCAAATCTCTACTGAGAACAGCTTAGAATGTATCTGAAAAAGTTTTTTCCCAATTGCCAATTTCTCATTGATTATTTTTCTTGATTCTCGATCTGTTACTTCATACAATCTCTCAGGCAAAATACATATCTTTCGACAAAAAGTGATTTTCAAGAAGTTTGAGCCTTTTTAGGTGCCTGAGTTAATATAATAAAAGAATTGCCTTAATACCATTGATACAGTAAGATGACTTGATGCTATTAATACAGTGAAACAATGATTGCTATTCTATAGTGAGCTCTGCTAAGTGCCGAGGGCCATACTAACTACCTTAATCCCACTATATGAAGGGATTGATAAATTTGTACTATTACATAGATATATAAAAATAAGACTCAAATGAATTGGATAAATTAGCCAAGTCACAGAGCAGCATTATCATAAGCTGCATCATCTAATGGACCCAAAACTAGAATATTTGACTAAAATTTTTTCACATTGAGTTGATAACCTTATTTTGTTTGGAAGACACAGAGGAGAAAGAGAATTTTGCACCCACCAGTTCACTTCCCAAATGCCCACAGCTATGGCTGAGGCAGATCAAAATCAGGAGCTGATAACTTAATCCAAGTTTCCCATGCGAGCAATAGGGACCCAAGTACTTGAGCCACAGAGGTCTGCGTCAATGGGAAGCTGAAACTGGAAATGCGGGCATGGCATACAATCAAACACTCTGATAGAAGATGTGGACATTCCTAGTGATGTCTTAAAATGCTGCACTGAACCCCCTCCAACAAAACCAATGTTCTTAACCATGCCATTTTACCACTTCTAATTAGCATCTCTACTTTACAGTCTATGGGATGGCCACCCCTGTTCCGGTATTGATTTGCAAGGCTTCTCTTAAAGCTTGGGCAAACAAAGGAAAATGGAAAGCCAAACTAAGGAAAACTTGGAATGTTTTCCAAATCTCTAAAATTATGACATTTTGAGTTAGTGCAAAAAAAAGGAACAATGATGTGAGGTCAGAAGTCTTGCCCAATGGCAATGTAATGTCTTCACCGTGACCTCTATTACTTCATTCAAGAATTATTTCCTTCTTTCCTTTTGCCAAGAGTACCATAAACTCCAGAATTAGAAACCATGTTCTGCTCAGCTCTGAATCCCTCAAACCTGGCTAAACGAATCACACACATAAAGGTGTTAAATGTATTTTGATGAATAAATCAGTATCCCTTTATAAGAGCTGGTGTGGTGGTACAGCAGTCTAATTTCTTCCTGCAGCTCCAGCATCCCATGTGGGCACCAGTTCATTTCCTGGCTCTGCTCCACTTCCAATCAAGATCTCTGCTAATAGCCTGAGAAAGTAGCAGAGGATGATCCAAGTCCTTTGGTCCCTGTAACCATATGGAATATCCAGAGGTTCCTGTCTCCTGGATTCGGAGCAGATCAGCTCTGGCTGTTGCAGCCGTTTTGGGAGTGAATCAGTGTGTAGAAGACCTCTCTCTTTCTCTCTCTCTCTTTCTCCTCTCTTCATCTTTTTCTGTAACTCTCCCTCTCAAATAAAGATAAATCTTGAAAAAAAAAAAAAAAAGGTGTTCCTTTATGGTATGTCTGCAGGAAATTCCCACAGAATAATGGGGAATTGGTGGAACATTACGGGCCGCAAGAGAGGACCTATAGGACAGTAAAACCTAGACTCAAGTGATTGGTTCCTGCCTCTCATGTGGGAGATCTGAACTGAATTCCCAGCTTCAAGAACAGCACCTTGGCTCTTGAGGGGCACTGGAGGAACAGATTAGCAGAAGGGAGCTATCTCTGCCTGTCTGTCTCTGAGGTTGGGTGGGAGGGGTACTGGATAGCATTGGAATCTAGATATTCTTCTGCTGACAGATATTGCCCAGAGCAATTGATATATCCCTGGTAGAAGATTGGAGATTAATAAGGATCATCATTAAAGTATCAGGGAGGTGGGATTCAAATGCCTATTCATTGTCGTCATAGACTTTCTTCATCATTGAAATCAGGAGAATTGTTGCAGCTTTTTACACAGCCATCTCTAAAGAAGAACAACATTTTTCTTTCTGGAAATCCAATAGGGTTAAAGGCCCAGAAAACAATATTAACAAGGAGACATCAGCCTTTCGATTTCCTGGGGCCCAGAAAAGAGGGTAAATGGGCTGCAATTTGTGGAGGCTGACAATATGTGCAGTGCTAAGCATCTGCTGGTACACACCAACCAGGAGGAAAGGGAAAAGGACTGACTACATGAGGATTATACAACAGGGCAGACTACATGTCCTAGGAAAAGCTTTCTATTATAGAAAGTGAAACAAAAAGATGAAGGGTGCAGTGTCTAAAGAAAGATGCATAGAGGGACCAACCACCCTGGTTTGTGAACAGGTGTCCTAGCCTGGTCCTAAAACCCCACCATCCCTGGGGAGCCCCTCAGTCTTGAGCCTCCAACAGCCGAATACTTACCTGAGTCCAGATATGTAGCAGCATTCTAACAACAGGACTGCTAAAGCTTTATTAATAATGTGACTAGCCTACTAACAGTCACTCCATATCTAGGGGCTCCAGTTTCCTCATTTGTTAAATGGGAGCAATAGTGTTTAAACATGACTGATAAAGAACAGAACGAATTTTTATGGTTCTGTTTTCACACAGAAACAGGGTCTTGTCAGAGGCAACTCATACAGTGGTAGTACCTACAACAAGGTGGTCAAGGAACCAATTGTTGGGTAGATGGGACTAAAAGCAGTTCTACTGGAGTGCTAGCACCCACAGTAGCCTTTTTTCCCTGCCAGCGTATTAGAAGATTTTAAGCAATACCAAAATCATCTGGCAACTAAAATGCTTTCAGAAATCAGTGGAAGACAGAAGTCTGTGAAGTTTTTTTTTTTTTTAATTTTGCCTGTTACCAGAAATATCTGTGAAAAATATTTCAGCTATCCAACTTGTTTTGCCTTAAAAAAAAGAAGAACAAAAATGGTGACCTTAAGCCTCTCAAGTGTAAAGAAACTGGTATTATTCCAACAGATTCTATGAAGGATCTACATTTTTCTGATTGCCTCTACGTTGTCACGCACTTTGGAGCGGAGGTGGCTTCTTGCCTTGCCTGGGTTCATAGAGCTGATCCTTTTCATCTGAAAGTCTCATTCTCAAATGCGTATGTTCCAACTGAGTTAACAGCCCTTGTTTTTGTTATTGATATAGGCCAAGACTAAGCCACTTAAGGGTTATATATATATATTTTGTTACTGCAAATGTTTCTCAAGAAGAGCATACAACTTACTCAAAGCAATCCAGATTTCCTTAGGTAAAAATCATTTGTCCATGGGCCAATAGCACTCTTTCAAGAAGAAAATTCTCTCATGGCACTGTGGGCCAATTTTTCAGAAGAATAGATTGGCAAACATGTCAAAAGAAGCTGTGATATGGATTTATAAATAGCTGACAGAGAAAAAATAGGAGTTCTTAGCAAAGACGGATGTCAAAAATAAGTTCTAGAATTTTCATGAAGTAAAAAAAAAAATCTCATCAGCCATTGGGGAGACGAAGAAATTTGCTAGAGAATGTTGAGCAGATCTTAGGAAAATATTTAAGATCTTTAAAATAAAATGAAAAAAAAAATCCTACTGGGAGAACATAACATTTAGTGAAAAGTCAAACTTTATGACAAGTGTATTTCCAATCATTTCATGGTTCAAGATTTATTTATTTATTTATTTATTTATTTATTTATTTATTTATGTTTTTATTTAAAAGGTAAAAAGACAGAAAAACAGAGTTACTCCATCTGGTGCTTCCCTCCAAAACACAGCTGATAAGAGCAGGTGCAGACTTGGCTTGAAATCTAAATCAATCTGCCTCCAAAATACAATTAAAATTTGCATGAAACTTCCATTTTTCAGAAATTATATGTGATGGCTTCTCGTGACTTTTAAATCAAGGTGGTTTTTTTTTTTTTAATTTTTAGAGTTTATTGCTCTGAAAGGCAGACAGACTCAGAAGGAGAGACATGAAAAGATTCAATGTGATTTTTAAAATGAATCTTATGGGATTTATTTCATAAAACATTAAATATCTAATGTCTTTGTTCTAACAGAAATGTGAGAACCACAGAACCAAATAAGCAAAGCAGAAAAGCATTAGAAAATCAAGAAAGAACAGAGTTTAAAAAACATAAAAGAAAGAAAAAGCTTCCAGACAAAAGGAAGCAAGACCCAGAGGAGCTTGATGCTATCCTGATGTCCAGAAAAAAAAAATTGTGTGTTCCTGAGACATAGTTCCAAAGGATTTGTTCCTGAAACGTACATGAAAGCGCATCATTAAAAAAAAAAACCCCAAATTTGTTTTCCCATATACATCTCCTCAGTTACTTTCCATCTATTTCATTTTAAATTGATTGGGATATTTTGGGTTTTTTTTAGAAGATTTATTCATTTTTATTACAGCCAGATATACACAGAGGAGGAGAGACAGAGAGGAAGATCTTCCGTCCGATGATTCACTCCCCAAGTGAGCCGCAACGGGCCGATGCGCACCGATCCGAAGCCGGGAACCTGGAACCTCTTCTGGGTCTCCCACGCGGGTGCAGGGTCCCAATGCATTGGGCCGTCCTCGACTGCTTTCCCAGGCCACAAGCAGGGAGCTGGATGGGAAGTGGAGCTGAGGGATTAGAACCGGCGGATTGGGATATTTTGTAAGGAGAAACATTATGACATAAAATTACTGTGGTTATTTTTCATTGATTTCACAGAATGTACTGAGGCCCCTTACTGTACTGTACTGTACTGTACTGTACTGTACCAGGTAACACACAGTGCCTGAAGAATGAAGGAATTAGGAGCTGCCCTTCACTGCCACTCTCACCAATGTGTTGGACAAGCACTTCTAGATGTTAATTCCCAACAGAATAAAAGGTGTTGTCCAGTCCTTGAGTGAATTACAGCCTAGAAGAAGCGGGAAGTTAAGCCCCTGCTGTAAAGCTAACAGTGAAGTAACATATTTCCTCTGGAGTATGAAAAGGGGAATGAGAAGCATGGCTAAACCTTAGCCTCCCAGAGGAGCTATGAGAACACCAGTCAGTTATCCAACAATTTAACGTTTTGCAATGCTGTTTAACATTCCATAAGTGTAAGTGGAAACCAGTTCTGGCTATTGCTTATTGAAACTAATAGAGCACTATCAAGAAAGATTAATAGGCTTAGTATTGTCAACAACGCTCACTTCCAACAAAAAGTGAAAATCAAGTGGAAAGAAACAAATGCTACCTGGGGGTTAGCAAATACTCGGCATCACCTATAATTAACATCATAAAACTTTGAAAAACATAAAGCATACCAAAAAGCAAAACATTCACTCAGTAGTGAAATCAATACAGCATGTGCCATTTCAACAGTACGCATCACCAAATCCCCAGCTTTCTTCCCAGTGCTGTTTGCGTCTGCATTTTAAGTGATCATATTCTCAATTTGAGCCAGAGCTCTGCATTTTTTTTCTGTTTAGTTGATCATTAGGATAGCTCAGTTTCCCAACACAAGTATTTGTTTCACTCAAACAAATCTAAGCTCAAATAACTACTTGAAAATACACCCAAATGGGCAGAGGGCAGATGTAACATGTGCAGAACACATATCAGAAATATTCGTTCTGAGCTTTTTGGCATTGAAGGAGGGAGCCATTTACACAAAAGCTTAGCAGGTAATTTTAGAACCTTTATAATTAAATCACGTTCATAGAACTAGAACAACAAAGCCAGAGCCTCTCTACTGAGCACAACACTAGATGTAATGCAAGATGTTTCAATTGTTCATGAACAAACAGGCATCTCTCAGAAAGGATTGCTATTCCCATATGATAAAACTGAAATTGCATATTTAAGTAAATTTCCCAAGACCATTTACACAAAATTGAAATCTGTTTTCATCTGGATCCAAAAATCTATGTGTGTTGCACAATATCCTGCTAGTGTTAAGTGTCCATGGCTCCCTTTCAGTCTCTCGCTTGAAATATCACCAGGGCAAAAGCCCAGTATTACTTCCTTTTCCTTGGAATTTGCCTCAAGCTAATGAACTGGGAAGAACCTGAGTAATTATATGGTAAACTTCTAATTTCAGATAAATTTATGACATTTACCTGCAATGTTCAGATGTCATAAACTTTCGTTAAAAATTTCTACCTGGAGGTGTCACATGCACATTCAGCAGAATATGGTGCCAAAATTAAAAAACAAACAAACAAACAAGAACAATGTCCACCTGGGAGCACTACTGAATGTTCCACTGTTAGGTATGGAACATATACAATAATAATTTTGGAGTTATTTTTTGTTTATATATATTTCTTTATTTTGATATATATAAAATATATATTTTTTATTTTGATAATCTTACATAGTTGGTTAGGGTACAAAGGGTAAAGGGCTACAGGAAAGTGGGTAATACCATTGTTTCCACACTAATATCATTTTTCCCCCTGTTATCTGGAGTCAGGGAGAAACAAAGGGAGAAGCTTCACCCAGCCTCCCACTCATCCCAGCTCCCTGATGTGAGGCATGCTCTCAGGGTCCTGCTCAAGCAGTTTTGATAGTTCAACAGTTCTGAATTTCTGCCAGTCTTGCCATTCCATACACGGTGAAATCTATTCAGAATCCACTGGCTATAGTATCTTCAATATTGGGGTTCTGAGATCAGCAGTTTAGTTGGAGGGATCGCCAAACAAACTTCGTCTGAGGTGATCCCAGACCTAATTCTTCTGTGTGCTTGTCATTACAGGGTCAGGCAGAGTCCGTCGCCTCAATCAGCTTATGCACATGCTGGTGGTTGCAATTGCTGGGTCATTTCTGTTTCCAGCCCTGTCTTCCATGCAAAACAATGGGTGTTGTAGTCCAGTCCGATCATGCCCACTTCATACTCGGCCCTTACACAGACAAGCGGGAGCTGCAGCCTACTTGGGGCGACTCTTCATAACCCCCAACAGGCCCACCCCCTACCCTGGTTCCCATGCATGCCAGTATGTACCGCAGGCTTCTTCATTCTCTCCCACATCCTATTAAACTCTCATACATGTCAATGGGCATTGAAGCCTACTTCAACTTAACCAGCCCTACTATCCAGCCCACACACATACTGGCAGGTGCCTTTCTATCTAGCCATCCCTGCCCCTGTACTGGTTTTCAAGCTCTCCAGTGGGAGTGGTAATCCAAGAGGGAGGTGCCCACTATTTCCCTACTAGGTCACTCCCACTCCTGGATTATGCACTCTCCAGGTGGTCCTGGAGTTTAACTTGACAGATTTAGCCCCCAGTGCCAACCATTTGCCAGCTGATGCTGCGGCAAAGCCCAACCAACCCTCACCCGTTCTAGTTTTTGCCTGGACCAGTCAGAACAGTCAGACCCACCTGATTTTTCCCTGATCTAGCACACATGAGGCCTACAGGTGTTGTAATCCTGCCTGATCTGGTGTGCCCCCATCACAACTCACGTTATCCAGTGGAAGTGGCTGTCCAGCAGGGGAGTCCACATTCCCCTGTCTGCTTTGCCCCCTCCCTCCCTGGTTCTCACATGTGCTGTTGGGCACTGTGGCCACATATGGAATGACTCACCTCACCTTGGCATTCTGTAATGTGCACTGATTTGTGTTGCAACCAATCTTGGCCCAACCCACGCTCTATTCTGGTGCTTGGATTTGCCAGCTGGTGATGTGAACTGGTTCAGTCTGATCTGCCCCTGATCTATGCCAAATGTATGATGGTGGGTATCTTTCTTTGGCCTGGTGTGGGTTGCTCCCTATCATGATCCTTGAAGTCACCTGCAGGGTCTGTGTCCTGACAGAGGAGTTTCCCAAGCTCCCCCATCAGAACGTCTCCCTATGCCAGATCTTGCGCATACTGGTGGATCCATGGGCCAGCCATCCTAGATAGCCTTCAGTCCATTCCGGTTCTTACTGTTGGATGTTTCAGCCCAGCCAAGGCTCGTCCATACCCAGACACTGCTCACACATGGCTCAGTAGGGGCAGAAACCTAGCATAGTCCATCCTATATCTACCCAGCTTCTCCAGAGCACCAGATGGTGCTGGAGTCTAGCCCGGGTAGGTATGCCCAGTCCCAGTTCACACTTGTACTAAGGGAGATTGCAGCCATATCCAGACCAGAACACAGTCCCCACTTGGGCCTCCACACACTTCCATGGGGACTCCAACCCAGCAAAAGTGTACTATCACAGCTCCCCAACTGGGCCTATTCCCAGCCCCAGATTACATGCATGCCAGTGGTTGCTCTGATCCAGTTGGCTTAGCCCCTGCCTCACCTGTCTCAGCCTTTGCCTTCGATACTATGGCCTAGTATCCCTGACTCATGCAGACCAGCCAATGTAAGAACCTAGTTAGGCATGACCTATGCTCCATCCTGAATTCTGTTCTTCCTTGTGAGTTGAGGTTTGCTTGTCCCTGTGTGGTCCGCCCCTTCCAGTTGCAGCTCCGCCCACCCCCCATCCTGTTTTAGGATGCACCTTTGGGTGCTGCTGCCTGACCTGCCCAGACTGTTGTCAGTTCCTTTACCCATAAGTGATGGCAGGTTCCATGGTCACATCCAGCTCAGCCCATCACGACCCCAGCTTGAGAGCTAACCAGTGGGACTTGTATTTCCCCAGGGTTGGGCCCACACTCTCCACACAGATTCTATCTCCAGACCTGGTTTTCTTGCATGCTGGTTAGTGTCTTGACCCTGTCAAGTGTGACCCATCCCCTGTTCTATGACTCAGTCAGGTACTGGTATCTATTCTTTCCAGACAGGCCCCCAGCCATAGCTTTTGTTTGGACTGGTGTGTGGCAGTCAGTGATGCTCTATGCCAACAGCCCATCTCAGGATTCCCAAATAGACCTTAATGATTCTCCCCTCCAAACCACCAGGTGCCAGTCTCTGTGTTTGCAAGCAAGTTCTGTGACCCCATCCCTGGAAATCACCCAGAATTCATCCCTCACCTACACTCACCCTGGCCTTATCTATGGATGTCCCTAGGTAGAAATTACATATCCTAAAATCCTCAGAGCTTGCTGCCGGGCAGCCAGCAGGTAGAGCCTGGCACCAGTTGGTGTGCTGGCCACCAAAAGCCTAGGACTTGGTCACCACTTGGCAGCAGTGCCATGGCCTGAGTCCATAGCATTGGTTGCGGCCTATTTCGGGCACCCCCCACAGCTGCCACCCTGCAGGGGCTCCTTTCATTCCATATCCATGGCCGAACCTGTTTGTTCCTCTACTGCTTTCCCAGGGCACAAGCAAGGAGGTGGATAGGAAGTAGAGTAGCTGGGACCAGAACTGGTGCCCATATGGGATCCTGGCACTTACAAGGTGAGGATTTATCACTGGGCCATTGTGCCAGGCCCTATTTTTGGAATTCTTTGTATCTTAGTGATGGACAGAAACTACATTCATCTCTTAGATTTCCTGTTTGGAATTTTAGCAATTTAAAGACATCTTCAGTTCAATAACACAAAGTTTATCTTTGGATTTCAAATGCTGCAAAAATCCACATAAATCACTCAGGAAGATTTTCATTGCAGATTACAGAAATACCACTAGAAGTAGCATAAGTAAAACAGCAAACGTAAAGGTTCTAAGTGACTAAGTAATCCAGAGGCAGTGTGACTTCAGGCATAATGTGGCTCTAAATAAGCTTTCCCCATATATTGGCAAGATGACCACTCGCACTTCCGGCTCCTGTTTTACAAGATTGGTGAACATAACAGAAGAAGTTGTCTTTCCAAATAGCTCTTGCGAAAGTCTTGGGGTTCAAGTTCGTTGGGTCAGTTCATTATTAAACTAATAACCATGACTAGCAACTTGAAATGCTAATGGGTTAGACTGAGCCACCTGCCCATCACATGAACTTTAGAGGGAAGATGAGTGGGAGAAGAGAGATGTCCAAAGGAAAACGGATACAGTTTCTTAGAAAGAGGAAACAAATTCTAGGCAGACAGAAATACTAGGCGTGCATCCTCAATGGCTCCTACATTTTTTTTAAGATTCCTTTTTTTTTTTTCAAGGAAAGGCAGATTTAGAGAGAGGGAGAGAGAAGGATAAATGGACAGAGGAAGAGAGAGATCTTCCATCTGCTGATTGACACCAAAAATGGCAGCAACATAGCCAACTTACCTCAATAAATATTTGTTATGTAATACAGCTGCAGGTAATAAATTACCAGTTATAAACGCTGGCACTGCCAAGCTCTGAATGATTCCCTAAATCATGGGCCCTCAAGAGAGAGGCTAAAGTAGCCACCAACTGAGATCCTAACAGGACTGTTATGTAAAAGGGTTTCCAGGACTATGGATTCAATTCTCAGATTCACCCCAACATCTTGCTTTAGTCGTTCTGCCCTCTGTCATAAAGGAAGTGTGCTGTGAGACTTTGTGAGGGCAGATTAATATACAAGATAAAAAAACAGAGGAAGAAAAGTTGAAAACATTTAAGAAG
The DNA here is from genome assembly GCF_030435755.1 of Ochotona princeps. Lineage (NCBI taxonomy): Eukaryota > Metazoa > Chordata > Mammalia > Lagomorpha > Ochotonidae > Ochotona > Ochotona princeps. The sequence continues at coordinate 29,067,192 of NC_080840.1, forward strand.
AATAGAAAACATTTAAGAAGAATAGCACAGGCCAGCAAATAAGCACAGCATCAGGAAATTCTGGGTATTAGTGTTACTTGGACTGAGGAAAATGGCAGCTTGAAGATTTTCTGTAGTTTCACCAACCAACTACCAAGTACAAGACATTGTTAAGAGGTTCCAGGCAAGGGGTTTAATATTTAGTTGTAATTCCAGTTCTAATGTAGTAACTGGTGTTTCCCTGAGGAAGACAAGATAATCATGGTATTTTTGAGATTGGAATTCATTGCATAACACCTGATAATGTACTCCTCATCATAGGAAAAATTCAGCAGTCTTAAGAACACTGTGTAGGGCCACTGTTGTGGGGTAGCAGATTATACCACCACCTGCAATGCCAGAATCTCATATGCACGCCAGTTCAAGTCCCAGTTACTCCATTTCCAATACAGCTCCCCGCTTATAGGCCTGGGAAAGCAGTGTAAAATAGTCGAAATATTCAGACTTCTGCTACCCATATGGGAGACACAGGTGAAGCCCCTGGCTCCTGGCCTCAACTTGGCCCAACTCCAGCTATGGTGGTCATCTAGGGAGTGAACCATCAGATAGAAGACTTTTCTCTATATCTATTCTCTCTTCCTCTTCCTCGCCTTCTCTCTCTATCTCTCCTTCTAGTCCTGTAACTCTGCCTTTTAACTAAATACTGTATTTGCTTTATAGCAAGACAGTGCTTGACATGCAATAAACAGAAACTGAGATTCATGAAGATTGCATATCTTTTTACAGGTCAAAGACTAGTAACAATGGGATCACACTTTGATAGCAGGTGTGTCTGACTTAGAGAGCCTGAGCTACCCTCAGACATGCAGGGATCCTTGCTGCTTGATCCTTTGGCTAGTCCTCACTAGTTTCCATCAGACATCCCTGGGGCCAACCTGCTGCCTTGTGCATCCCTCATCTGAAATGTCCTCTGCCTGATTTCTGTCTTGGGTGTCCCTAGTGCCACATGCTCTCATTGCAACTATTTTTGTTAAAAGAGCTTCTTCATTTCATAACCTTGGGCCACATTTCTCCTAAAATTTGCAGACAGGATTCTTCTCTTGCTCATTTCTTTCTTTTCTAAAATATGTGTATATGTATTTGCTTGAAGGAGTTACAGAGAGAGGAAGAGACAGAGAGACCGCTTATGTCTGTTGAATCATTTCCCAAAATACCTTCAGTGGCCAGAGCCAGAATAGTTTGAAACCAGGAGCCAGAAACTCTTCCTTCTGGCTCTCCCACATGGGTACAGAGGCCCAAGTACTTCAGCCATCCTCTGCTTTTTCCTCAAAACTATTAGCAGGGGGCACGGCATGATAGCCTAGCAGCTCAAGTCCTCACCTTGTACATGGAAGGATCCCATATAGGCACCATTCATGTCCCAGAGTCCCCACTTCCCTTTTAGCTCCCTGCTTGTGGCCTGGGAAAGCAGTAGAGGGCAACATAAAGTCTTGGGACCCTGCACCTACATGGGAGACCCAGAAAAAGCTCCTGGCTCCTGGCTTCGGATCGGCTCAGCTCTGGCTGTTGCAGTCACTTAGGGTGTGAAACAGAAGATCTTCCTCTGTCTCTCCTCCTCTCTGGTTATCTGACTTTCCAATAAACATAAATAAATCTTGAAAAATACATTAGCAAGGAGCTGGATCAGAAGTAGAGCTACTATGACCCAAATTGGCAGCCATATGCAATGTCACTGGCTTTACGCACTGTGCCGTGGCATCAGCCTCTCTCTTGTTCATTTCTACTCAGGTGGACTTTTCAAATTCTAGACTCTCTCAGTCTATGCTATCTTGCTGATATTACTGAAATAAGCCTTTGCCAAGTCCCAGGACAATCACTCTCATGTTCTTTGGCCTTAACAGATATTTCTCAACAGGGGAAAAATAGGTCTTTGGATTTGCTCCCAATAAAAAGTTTCAACTTTAGGCTTTTTATCCACAAACTGTAAAAATTCAATGTAAGGAGATATGATTGTGACCTTTGTAATTCAAAAGTGTATTGTGTTGCTAAGAAAATCTCCAAGGGATGTTACAGCTACTCTGGAGTGTAGCCTGGCAATATTAATAAATTTGATATACACATGGATTTTCATGCTTCTGAAGCTCTGTACAAGCAGAAGTTGCAGGGCTTAAGGGTGCATGTACTCTCTGAGATAGTTTCAGTAAAACTGACCAGAATTTAGATAGGGGAGGAGTTGAATAATTCATAGTACATTGAAACTTGAAGAACATAGCCATTTTAAAACAATTAGATAAATCAGCAAATATTACTCTGTGGAGAAATCTGTTCCATTAGATCATCCTTGACTTTGCAACCCCACCTGCACAGGTTCATTGACCAGTAGACATGAACTGCAGAACACCCTTATGTATTCTTCATTGAATTTCAACCTTAACTAATCCTGTCCAGGACTATATGCCTTGCTTATGCCCTCACCTCAACCCTGTCAACGTCCTTTTGGTCTTTATTTTCTCCTTATGCACCCTAACAACCAGCAGTATACTGTAACTGCTACCCCTCAAAAAAATGAGTTATGCTTATACATACAGAGCTACAACAGAGCCTAGAATGTATTACTCAATGTCATTCTAGATAAGTAAGTAATGACCAAAGATGCAGGTGCAGGAATAGCTATAGACACAAATACCCACATTGAAATATTCGCTGAAAAAGAAAGCTTTTGTTGTAAGACCTTTGTTAATAAGTACTTGCCGTTTGTTGACCTTGTTGAAAAAAATCAAGTTGTAAATTTTTATTATGAATTTTTTAAAAATTTCAACTTGGCCAGATATGAAACAATTTAAAAACCTTTAAAGTGCATTACAAAAAAATGGCTTTAAAACACATACACACACTTTTATCATTACCAGAAAGAGACACCTTGTTAGATAAAAACAAAAACCATGGTCTGGTAATCAGATCAACAGACAAAAATCATGCAGTTAGGGTCTTCAGGCTCAGACTTCTATTGAATTCTATTGCTGGAATTTCACATTCGTTCCTTATTGGATGACTAAACTAGGTGGCGGTCAACATATTAAGACAGCAGGCGGCTACTCAGCTTAGTTCTGCTCAGCCTTGGCAAGAGCTCAACTCTCTCAGGTGTTGGATGGACAACTTTGTCTCTTCTTCATCCTGCTCTTTATAGGATTATCTGGGCACCTGTGTTGGTAATGAAACGTGCGGTGATCCCAACAGGGAGATGATAACTTTTCTTTACCCTCTTCATGGCCTGCCTCTTCACGTTGTGGTACGAGGGCGAGCATGCTGGGCTCCATGCCCGTAGGGTCTCGTGTGTAGTGAGCTGGAGCCTTCTCTTGCTGTAGGGCTGGTGTGTTTGGGCCAGGCCTTGGGGAGCACCCTCTCAACCTGTCATTCTTTTTTCCCCACTCTAAGTTTTTCTGGTAATTTGCTGGTCATCGGGTGGAAGTCCCCTATGACTTGCATGGCGTCTGTAATGGTTAGGGTCTGCTGCTCATGCACTGCCTTGCCTAGAGCTCCATTCGAACACTGGCTGCCTTTCCTCCTTTTCTTTCAACAACATCACACTCCATGGTCTCCCCATCTCCCACATTGCGATGGTGCTTCCTGGGGCTCTTTTTCATGTAAGCTAGCATATGAACGCATCTTCCTTGCTGTAATTCATGTTGATGAAACCGTATCAATTTCTTTTTAAGATTTATTTTATGTTTTATTGGAAAGGCAGACACATACAGAAAAACAGAAAGATCCATCTGTTGGTTCACTTCCCAAGTGGCTGCAATGGTCAGAGCCGAGCCAATCTGAAGCCATGACCCAGAAGTTTCTTCTGGCTCTCCCACGTGGATGCAAGGTTCCAAGGGTTTGGGCCATCCTCGACTGCTTTCCAAGCCACAGCAGGGAGCTGGGAGGGAAGTGGAGCAAGCGGGACATGAGCCAGCACTCACATGTGATCCCAGTGGATGCAAGATGATGATCCAGCCACTAAAATATTGGGCTGTCTATTTCTTAGACTGAATCATGTTCACTGTTCCCCAAACCTTTCTTGTGATATGATTGTCTCCTCCAGTAGATTCCACAGATGCGAGGCTGCCCAGGACCCACTCCCTCTGCTGCTTGCCCATGGTGCCAGCTTTTCGTTTGGAGGTGCTGGTAGTGGTGGACTGCTGAGGGGTCATGGCCTCACTGCCCATGTTGGAGGTGATGGAGATAAGGGTCTCCTGAAGCAGCTGCAGCTCCTCACATTGACTGGATGCTAATGAGGTCCACTGCAGAGGCAGGGCTGTTCAGGGCTCTCTACGGTTCACTCTTGGCTCCTGCTCCCCATAAAACTGGAAAATTTTTTTGCACCATTGATAACTTTAAATGGTGAGGATGGAAATGGAAATGTGGCAAATGCATATTACTATGTTTTTTAAAAATTAGAACCCTCATTGTCAACAACTGAAGTTGTCACACACTATTAACATGATAAATTTAGAAGAAGGCTTTCATTTAAAAATTGTCAAGGGATAGAGGGAGCTCTATAAATATACCTATGAGGGAGAAGGATCATAATGCAAATGCCCACCCTAGGCAACTTCAAGGACACCATGCATCTCTATGGATATTGTCTGCCTTCTATCCCCTAGGAAGAGAATGCAAGATAACTATAGGAATTGAACTCTCTGAAGTTACAAAGCACAGAGATGTGGTATAAGCCATTCCGGGCTAATGAGCTGCAAAGGAAAAGCAAAGGAAAGTGGAATCTCAGAGCAGTGTGAGGTTGGCACTCCATAGAGGACAAGGACAGATGAAGCCAGAAAGGACAGCAAAAACTACCAGGGTATGGTCTTGCTAGCAGATCTCAACATGTTTTTGCTCCAATAGAGACATGACAGATAACATTCTTGCTTACAACACATCCTTATAAACACTCCACAGTGTGATAAAGCCCAGCACTGTAATAATCTGTAATCACCTTTTAGTAATAACTATCAGCACATTAGGGATGATAGTTTCTCTCAGAGGATTTTAGCACACCTAAGATAAGCCTCAGATTATATGCAATTCCCCCAGATATACTTGTACACAGTCAGTTTCATTTCCAATCAAGAAAGCACTGCAAATGCAAGGGAGATTGACAATGGGAAGTGGACAATCAATCTTCTTTTGTTTGTGTTGAAGAAAAGAACTTCACAAGCTTTAGTGTTTTATCATGTGCAATAAGTTACATGAGACACACTTGAATGTGACAGCACACACCAAGTTGGTTAAAATACATTGGATGCTCTAACTTCATGTTTCTGATCATGTTTGGCTGAAAAGGAATAATGAGATAGGATTCTGCAGCTCCCACTGGGGAACACAAGAGCTGGGGTAAGGGGCATGCAAGGCCAGGCATAGCTGTAACACCCATCAGCATTTGTGTGGGCAGGTTCTGGGGACAGGCTGGACTGGACCGGGCCTTAGCACTTGCTGGCAAGCACACAGAGCCAAGACAGGGTATGGACCATGCCAGGCTGAATCTAAGCATCCACCGCATATGTAAGAGTTTGGGCTGGTATAGGCCTATCAGTGGATCTCTGGGTACTCCCCTGCTGGGCTGCAGCTCCCACTGTCTAGTGCAAGAGCCAGGGATGTGGGTGGATCAGGCTGAGTAAGGCTCCCATCAAGATGTGTGTGGGCTGGATCTGGGTGTGGGCCAAGCTGGGCTGGGCTCCAGCACCCACCAGTGCTCACAAGAGCCAGAATGTATGTGGGACAGGTCAGGCTAGGCCACAGTATCCACTGGTGAGTACTTAGACTATGGGTTGGTTATGTCAGTCTGGGCAGTGGTACCCAATAGCACATGCTAGATCCATTGCTAGGAGCAGCCTGGTAGGAGAACTTAAGGAACTCACCTGCTAGACATGGCTTCTGGCAGTAAGTGTGAGAGGCAAAGCTGAGGGCAGGCTAGACCATGCTGGGCTACAGCCATTGGCACATGTGTGAGCTGGACCTGAAGATGAGCCATATAGAGCCAGTTCACAGCACAATTGGCACAAGTGAGAGTCAGGACAGGGTGCAGGCCAAGCCAGGTTTGATAGTAACGCCCATCAGTTCACAAGAGGGCTGAGTATGGGCTAGGCTGGACTAGGCTGCTGTACCTGCTTGCAAGAGCTGGGACTGGAGGTGGACCAGGCTGAGCCAGGCCATAGAACCTTCTGGTGAGTACCAAGACTTGGTATGTGAGCCATCTCAGTCTGGGCCACAGCACCTGCTAGCACACACAAGACCCAGCACTGGCAGGGAAACTTGGGGATTCCCTTGCTGGGCTGCTGCTTCCACTGGTGAGCATGAGATCTGGGGCTGGATGCAGGCCAGGCAAGCTATGCCTCAGCACCAGCTGTCAAGTGCCAGGACTGGTAACAAGACATGTTAGGTTAGACTTCAGTACCCCCTGGGTGATTCAAGATCCCGGGCTAAGGGTATGCTTAACAGAACAGTGGCCATTCCCCTGCTAGATTGTACCTATTGCTGGTGAGCATAAGAATCAGGGCTGGGGGCAGCCCAGGCTAGATAAGTCAGCAGCACCTGTTGGCATACTTAAGGACTGGTTCTGGGGATGGGGCTGGCTGAGCTAAGCCACAGTTCTCATGGTGCACAAGAACCAAATGGGAGGTGAGCTGGGCTGGACCGGGATAGACTATAGAAGAAGCTGGCATACACAAAACCTGAAGCTGGGTGTGGGCCTGGTGGGATTAATCAGTTGTTACCTGAATAGGCTATAGCACTGACTGGTATGTGTGAGGACTGGGTCTGTGGTGTGCTGACTGAATAGACTGGACGACACCAATTCCCAATTTGTGTGACAAAGGTGGTCAGGGCAGAACTGACCAGGCTACTGTATCCACTGGAATGTGCATTGGCCGGTTCAGGTGACAGACTGAACCTGACCCTGCACTGCCTAGTGTATGGGAGTCGAATCTGAAATCATCCCAGGCAAGGTTTCTTGGAGGATTCCCCAAATGGACTGCTAAACTCAGACCCTGGCCACAAAGAAAATCACAAGGTGTGTAGTCTGACCTTGGACTGCATGTGTTAGGACTGGGCTTCCTCAGTTGCTGATGCCTGTGCAGTGGACAGCATGCCCAGATGCACACAAGTGACATGATGGTCAACTCACCTAAGTTATCAGGTAGCATTGACTGCCTCATCAGAGGATGGAAAGCAGAACAGATTGGGCAATTCTGGCCTAGTTTTAAGCAAGTCTCTAGATCTGTGGGTGCACTAAGGTAGACTTTGTCAATCAGTAGGCCTTGGAAAGAATTTCTTAACTCTGGAGCAACAAGACCAACAACATCTTGTGGCTATTGAGACTATTCAAGTAACACCTTCAGATTATACTTCTCCATATTGAGGTCTCTGGGACATCATCAAAGAACTGGCCCCCAACCCTGAGTTCTAATGTAATTTAACAACAATGACCAGCTTTCTCCCCTTCCTCTGTTGCTGACATAGGAGAAAAAAAAAAGACTGAAACATGTGTCCCAACCACCTTCCTCCACCTCTGACCCTCACCCGCTAATAAGAGGACGCCATGGACATACATCCCTCTCAACTATGTAAGCAATATTAAGAATAAACTTGTAAGAAAAAAATACTGAAATATGAAACAAGGCCCCTGACCTACACCATATACAAAAATCAACTCACAATTAATCAAGGACATAATCCCAAGACCTGAGGCCATCAAATTACTAAAGGAAAACATAAGGAAACACTGAAAAGCATTGGCAGCAGCAAAGACTTCTTGGACAAGAACCCAAAAACACAGGCAATAAAAGAAAAAATAGGCAAATGGGATTATGTCATGCTAAAAAGTATCGCACTGAAAAGGAAACATTCAACAAAGTAAAGAGGAAACTGACAGAATGGAAGAAAATATTTATAAAATATGTATCTGATAAAGGATTGATATCCAGAATATATAAGGAGTTCAAGAAACTCACCAACAACAGAGCAAACAGTCCGGTTAAAGAAACGAGCTAATGTTAGTTTTCAAAGCATGAAATACAAATGGTCAATAAATACATGAAAAGATCCTCAGGTTCACTAGCCATCAGGAAAATACAAATAAAAACTAGTGAGATTTTACCTTATCCCAGTTACCATGGGTATCATCCAAAAATCAAAAAATAACAAATATTGTGAAGATGTAAGTGAAAAGGCACCCTAATGCATTGTTTTAAGAAATACAAAATAATGCAATTGCTATGAAAGATAGAATAGAGATTTCTCAGAAATCTGAAAAGTAAATCAGCCAGATGACTCAGCAAGTTCACTTCTGGGAGCTTACTCAGACACAATTAAATTAGGATATGAAAGAGTTATCTCTATCCTCATGTTTATAGCAGCTTAGTCAAAATAGCTAAGATGTGGAATCAACCTAGATGTCCATCAACTGATAATTGGATAAAGAAAATCTAGTATATACCCCTGGTGGACTACTACTCAGCCATAAAAAAGAATGAACACCTGTCTCTTGCAACAAAATGGATGTGACTGGAGATCACAATGCTTAGTGAAATATGCCAGTCCCCAAAAGACAAATATCTTATCTAATTCATGGTACCTAATACATAAAATACTAAGCAATTTAATGTATGTGAATGAAATTGACATCTTGGGATTTGGTTATTGTTTATCGCCCTTGTCTACACTGCTGCAGAACGATGGTTTTTCTACTTTCTATTTGTTGAATTCTTTAGTTGGTGAAGGAATAATCTGTGATTACAAGCAAATCCAAGGGGTGCTATCACGAAAATTAAGAGGGAAAAATAGAAAGAAAAGAAAAAGAGCGGAAGTATTGTTATATTATTAAAATTTGATCTACGAGACATATGTTCTCTTTATATTGATAAAAGAAGAAATACCAGAGTAGACTAAGAATCTCCAGGTAGGACAAAATGAGGAAACACTATGCAAAAAAGATAATTAGAAGCACTAAGTTGCTGTTGTCCATTTCTGTACTTTTACTTTTTATAGCTGAGGTCAGCTTATGCCCTAGGCACTACATGAAAGGTTTTAGGCTTCAAGGAAAAAAGCCACGAGTTTAGTACAGTGAGAACTGGGGTGGGGGTAGTGAAGGGAGAGTGGAACCGGTGAGTGCAAAATTGCAACAATTCAAAACAGCGCCAATGGAGAACAAGCTAAACCGGGAAATGGAACACTGCACAAAAAGGAGCTGCACTGACACTAATTCTGTGTTAGGAGATAAATTGTGGAAAGTTTCTAAAGCTGCTAACTTAAGCAAATGTAACACACAGAGAGAAGAAATAGTTGAGCTTTGGTACAAACTTCAATCCCTCCACACTTGGAAAATTGCAGGGGAGAAGAAAAGAATGCTGAACTATACACGCTTTTAAAATATGATCCTGAAATATTATTCTTTCATCTTGCTGGTCTCCATTAGAAGGAATAGTTTCTGGTTTTAGGGTTTTATAGCCATTGTAGAAAATTCTTTCCCTATATGCAGTTGTTCAAGGCTCACACTCTAAGCATCGTATCTTAGGGCTTGCAAATCATCCTCAGTGTGTTTTATAAGGTCATTTTTCCTTTTAAGTCAAATTGCATCTTAAAAGGTATCATAACTTTATGGGTGCTGTGCTTGGTGGCAGTAAAGATACCAATATCTTGCAGTAGGCCTCACACTTTTATGAGATCCTCTTGGACCCTGCTTACATTTATGTTTCTCTCCTCGGCTCCTGTATGCATTTCAGTTTACCATCTCATATCATTGTCATCAATGTATATCTTTCCATCTGCTGCTACTCAGACCGAGGCAATATGAGATGTAAAATGGAACGTAAAGTGGCTTCATCCTGTTCCACTATTCACCTTCTAAAGTCATCTTCCGCTGCCTATTACCTATGAATTCTCCCCCCATCTTCTAGTCCCCACCCCGTCTTTTCTCTCGCTGTTTCCAGATCCTTCCCACACTTTTCACTAGGATGACAAAGAATTAATACTGAGAACTACTTGAAAAATAACCAATTACACTACCAAAGTCATGCCACTACCATTTGGTTTCTGGGCCACACCACTCCTGGAGCAGTTCTCCTGAATAGTTCTCATGGCCTCCCATCTGCAGGGCCTAAATGAATCTATTTTTAAAACAAGGTGATTCACTATAGCATTTGAAAAATATATCACCCAGGTCAGTTTGTGAATCATGTAAATATACAAACACAGACATGTTTGTAATCAAAAATCTAATCACCTCACACTGCAAACAAATCACAAATTATTTATATGACATCTTTGGAGGCTTTTTGTTTGTTTGTTTTTTGATTTTCAGTGTTTTGCATCTCTTGGAGAAAAGAAAGTGCAGCAGCAACACCATTTTTTATTTGAATGGTAACGGTGGTGCAGAAACTGTTTATAATGGCAATTACTCTTCTCTCAGTGCTATGGAAAGAAAGTCTGTGTTCCCTCTAAAACTCATGAGTTGCAGCTCTAACCTCTAATGTAATAATATTTGCATGAGTGACCTTGGGAAGTAATTGGGTTTTTCTTTCAAATCTTATTCTTTGAAAGACAGAGAGCTGCTTTCCATTTTCATTTCCCAAATTCCCGCAATGGCCTGGTACCAGAGCCAACAGCTAGGATCTCAGTCCAGCTCTCCCATGTGAGTGGAAGGAACCCAACTATCTCAGCTCTGACTGCTGCCTCCCAGGGTCTGCATTAGCAGGAAACTGGAGTCAGAAACAAGAGCCAGAACCTAGGATTTTCATGTAGAATGTGGACATTTTTTTAAAAAGTAGTTTTATTTTAATTTGAAATGCAGTGTTAAAGGAGAGACAGAGAGATTTTCCACTGACTGTTTCACTTCCCAAATGATCACAACAGCCAGAGGTGAGCCAGTCTGAAGCCAGGAGCTGGGAGCAACTTCTGAGTATCCTACGAGGATATAGGCACATAACAACTTGAATCACCTCCCGCTGCTTTTCCATGCCACAAATAGGGAGCTGGATTGGAAGAAGTGGAGAAGCTGAGACATAAACCAGCATTTAGATTAAATCTAAATGATGAGTTTAAACCCCTTAGAAGAGGTAAGCCTCTCTCTTTCTCCCGCTCTCTCTCTCTCCCTTCCTCCTGCCATCCCTCCTGCCATCCCTCCTGCCATCCCTCCTCCTGCCCCTTCCCCCTACTCTTTTGTCTCTCTCTCATTCCTTGTGTGCACACACCAAGAAAAAAGCCATATGAACATACAACAGAAAGGCAGTAATGCAGCAATCCAGGAACTATGAGAAATAAATGTCTATTGGTAAAGCCACCATTTTACACATTTTGTTAGAGCAATCCCAGCAGACTAGGCCACCTGGTAACAAATGTAATACTCATAAAAGCCAAAATTAATAAACTGTGGTTGCACATCTAATGGCCAGTCATCAGCACGTTAATTTCCCTGTATGCAGAACTAGCCATGCTGTTTATTCACTGGCGACTCTGAATGAAATGGGCTGCATTAATACAACCATCTGCTCTGTTTGATTTGATAAGTGGCATTAAGACAAGAAACAGAAAGTTTATAGTCAGTACAACTTAAACTTATGTAACAGAAGGTAAATGATCTTTCATTTGGAGGAGCTGAACAGAACATTCTCCAAGGATAAAACTTAAATTAATGGTTGCTCTATAACAATTCAAGTTAAATTTGTCTCCAGTGGACTCAATAAAATCCATGAATATTCACACTTTTGTGATTTGAATGAATTGTTGCATTTTATTCTGCTCCATGCTTCATCTGTGATAAGAAGCAACAAACATTATATAAAGATTTCAAGGCCAATTAGGTTATTCAATAATTATCTTTATTTCTGCTCTGTGTAGACTATTGATGGTTTCTTGCCTAAAGAGCTTTCCTCTGATTATGGTATTAAAAGATTTTTCGATACTTTCATGCAGGTAAGGCTGTTCTCAATATTTAACATAAATGACTATTCTCCTGCAAACTCTTCAAATGGATTATCAGAAGTCATTCTGGCAGAAGTAAAACAAAAAGCATTAGGAGCTAACTGGGAACAGCTGCTTTGCTGAACCAAAGAATATAGAGCACTCACCATCAAAACAAACCTGGATAAAATGTACCATTAACAATTTTATCCTTCCTTGAGAACTGAGGAATTCTTATGCTTTATGCATGTGAACACAGATTTTCTGGATTAGTATAGTTTTACTTGCTCACTAGTCATAATTTTCCCAGAGCTTTTAAAACTATATCTTTTTCCACTTTTATGGGTAATTCCCTATTATTGCCTGCAAGGGTAATCAAATTATTTTTATCACTTCTTCCAGGTTATTAAAAAGGATATGCAGAGTAAGTAGCCTAATAATTATCCTGCCAGCATTCTGCAAGACAATTTCGTCTCTCGGTCACACCAGGGCCATCTTTCACTGTGCTTTCTGTGCCCTGGCTCTCCCTTCAGTCCACTCTCCATGTATGAGTTCAGAGCACCATTTGAACTGAGCACATGTCACATCCCAGATTAAAACTTCCTTACCTTCGTGTAGAAGAAACCCCAAAACTCTGAATCATATCAAAATTCCTCCATTCGCTTGTCCATACCTAACTCCCCAGCCTCAGTGTGTGCCAGCTTCTTTAGCATTCTCCAGCCTATGTGTCTTCGTCACATTTTAGTTTTTCACTTGTTCTACTTGGGACCATTACACATGCCTAGGGATGTGTGGCCTGAAGCTTGAGCTTCAACAGCTTCACTTGAACTTTCCCTCTGTTCTCAAAGCTTCTCTGTGATCGTGTAACATACTTTGGGTAATTACTTGCTGACTGTCTCTGCAACTTCACTGTGCACTCTGTGAGGGCAGAGCTGAGTTCCCCATGCTCACTACCATATCCTCTTCTCCAGATCATAGATACCTAGTGAATACTCATGGAATGGAAAAGTGAGCAAATGAATCAGTAAAATGTTCCTAATAGAGCTTACATCTGAATCATTTAACATTTTCCTGCAGATTTGGGGAATAAGGAAAAATGCTACTTCCATTGCAATAGTGATACAAGTATCACTTCAGAAACTCACACCACTTACTCCTCTTAAGTTATTTTATAAGAAAGAGACAAACCAAACTGACAATTCTGTAAAGATTAATTCTGTCCCACACAACTGAAAGCTTTCAGTTTGAGACATTCCCTAAAGACACTGTCTAGCTCTTCTGATCATCTGCTTACATACACATACAGTTGGATCCCTTAGATCATCTTAATCTTTTTTATTTGAGAAACACAAAGAGTAGAGAGAAAAACAAACAGAGGGCTCCCATGCACTGCTTTACTCTCCAAGTGCTGCCAACAGCTGGAGCTGGACAGAAGCCAAAACCTGGAATTCAAACCAGACCACCCACATTGGTGGTAGGGACTCAATAACCTGAGCCATCAGCTGCTGTTTCCCAGAGGATTCAGAGCCAAGGCTCAAGCCAGGCACTCCAATGTGGAATGCAGGTACACCAACCAGCGCCTTAACCGTCAGTCCTAAAGCTCATTCTCTCATTCATCGCTAAAGATACAAATGCTGCTGAGTTAAACCAGATTATATCCAATGGTTTGCCTGGAAATCTTGGCAGTCCACTGGCTTTAAGGGAAAAGGAAATATTGCCTTCAGCGCTTGCCAGATCCTCTGGTATAAATACTCTTATCATGGCCCGTTTTAAATAACTGTATTTAGTAACTACCCTTAAAAATAGTTAAAAATTTAATAATCTCTATTATATAATCATCTCTAGTATACAATCAGCTATATGGAAATTTCACGAAATTATTTGTTTCTCACATACATACAAGATAGAGAATAAACCAACTGAATTCACTTTCAAAAGCATAATACCGCACAGAAGGAAAAAGAACTTGTGTACAGAGAGTGTATGCTGCCAAATTTACTGTGATAAAGTTTACTTTGTAATCATTTGATTTCTTCATCCTATTCTCATCTAGAGTCTGCCCCAAAGCAATTTCACAGCTTAGATACCATCTGTTCCACTTTATTGCAAACTTTTTAAGTAGTCAAATGGTGAGTGTTAAATACCACAATGAAACTTTTCTTCTAGTTGCTAGGTACAACAGCAACTCATGCTCTGGTCCTCACCCCTTCCCATATTCACTATAACTCACTCATTATGGAGCATGTATGGCTGTTCCCTGTGTGCTACTTTAGGGTGTCAGAATTCAAACAGACAAATTCCAGTTTTCAAGAAGTTCACAGCCTGGTAAGGAGATGCACAAAGAATTCCAGTCAGAAAGTTCTAGCATTGAGGTAACCAAAGAACTCAAACATAATTTAAAAAGCTAAGGTTTGAATCTAAAGAATGAATAGGAATTGATTGTGAAAAGATGGAGAGGAAAGATACTTTAGGGAGAAAGAAGAGCCCTTACAAAATTGTTCTAGAGCAAGGTACAGTCACTGTTCAAATGAATAAGGCATAGAATCGAAGGGGGTGGGGAATGACTTCTGAGGCTGCAGAGGCAGCTGGGCTGATGAGGCACTCATCATTAGGACTTCACAAAAATCTTCTGGTCTTTTACGTTAGACAGTAGTGGGGTGAGCAGGAGGTAAGAGACCACGTGCTGGAGCAATGACAACCCAATAACTAACTCCACCTCTACTATTGATCTTCCCCTGTGCTTTCTGTTCATCTTAATTCTTTACAGTTGCCACGTGATTTTTTTATGTTGAAGAAAAATAAATGATGCCATTCTGTTGCCTCAATTGGTCCATAAATCTTCTTTAGGTACCATTTTTTTCTAAAATTGGTATTCAACATGAATCAGCTTCTGGTATCACAAATCTAAGGAAGTAAAAATAGATAGGTTAACAAAATAAAGGGAACATCTCTCCCAGCATAATTTGTAGTTTGGCCAAGAAATTATCTTAACAGTTGTGACTATCTATTGCTCTAGCATGAACTACCCCAATTCCAATTGCATCAAACTACAACAATCATGATTTGTTCTCATCCTTTAGGTGATTGTCTAGATTCAGCTTAACTGATCCTACTCTCTAACATGCTCCCAAACTGTAACTGGACATAAAGACATCTCAAAAGCCCCCTCAGTAGCTACTGATTGGAACCTTAGTAGAGACATAGTACTAGGCCTTTTTATGTAACCCAGTCTTCACTGTACAATTTTTTTACTCCAAGATATATGTCCCAGAGAGAAAATCAGATCCTTTCTAACCTAACTTGGTTATTTGCATAACAATACTCTGCCATATTCTGCTCTTTGAAAGTGGACACCATGGTTTGTCTATTCACAAAAGAAAAAGAATTAGAATCTAGCCCTTGGTGGGAGAAAATGTCAAAGAATTTGCAGACAAGCTTTAAAACTGTCACAATTGCTTTCATACTTTTCACTGAGATGAAGGACATTCATTTCATTTCCATTTTGGTGCACAGTAACAAACAATATTTCTCACTGGATACTGTGACATGACTGCTAGCAGTCTTGTGTTGGAAACTTGAGAAGACCATTGCATTCCCAACAGCTAATCCGCAGGTCCAACAGACCAGGGTGTTTGTTAACTGCTACATTCACCCAAGCCCACTCATCTCCTGCATCCCACAGATGAAGCACATGTTCTGTTTAGCTAGACAAGAAGATGGCCCACACGTGGCCCCGCTGACATCACAGGACAGTTGCCTATAAAACTAGACTTCTGACGCCGGGCTCCAGCCTCGCTTCCTCACAGGTCGTCGTCCTCATCCGGGAGGGCGGTCGTCTGAGCAACCTCTAGGTCGTGCTCATACTGCGCTGCCAATGCCGGGTCCATGACCACCTCTGGCGGGGCGAGAGCAGGCATGACAACAAACTCCAGGTTGGGGTCTCCAATGAGCTTCCTAGCAAGCCAGAGGAAGGGCTTCTCAAAGTTGTAGTTACTTTTGGCAGAAATGTCATAGTACTGGAGATTCTTCTTTCGGTGGAAGACAATGGATTTTGCCTTCACTTTCCTGTCCTTGATATCCACCTTGTTGCCACACAGCACAATGGGGATGTTCTCACACACGCGCACCAGGTCTCTGTGCCAGTTGGGCCGTAACAAATAACTGCTAGAATACATGGAAAGAAAGTTAAATTTCCCGTATGTGCCCTCTGATCAAGATCGAAGTCTTAAGAAATTTGGCTGATTGATAAATACAGAAGCAAAAACTAAAAACCAAGCCATAGGAGTCACCCTCAAGAAACAAACATTTCAGGGGTAAACAAAGAGAAATCAAGATTACCTTTAAGAGCTAAGGGGCAAGGACTGATTCCATTTCCAAAGCGAGAAGAACGTAAGGACCAATGGCCGAATCCTGTTGCCCCTCAGTGTGTGCTTCAGTTGTATATGCTTGTCACTGTAGGCCAACAGGGTGTAAGTCTCTTAATCTCCTCTTTACACGTTGGAAGAGTTAAAAAGAACACTTCCAGCTCTCATGTATACAGATATCTGAATCTCATCATGGACAAAATGAGGTAAGAAGCTTCTCTGCTAGAATTTTTTCTTAATGAGATTCATTTCTATCCAGGTGTGAAACACTAGCCATATACCTTACAAGATGAGGGATATTTTAAATTCACACAGCTTACAAGTAGTTTAGCCTCATGTAATTTACAATACTTGAAGCAGGCAATTCTTTTCCAATTCTGTATGAAAGAAGAGTAAATGCTGAAAGGAAAGTCACTCCTTCGATCTGATTTCAAACATGCTATTGAAAGATCAGAAGAAAGCACCTCTAGTCTCACCCCTTTATAGACTGCCCAGCTACTCACTCAGTTGTTCATAGGACAGCTTGGGTTAAATAGTAGAATCAGAGATTACACCCTAAATTTGAGTTGGTAGCCCTATTCCTATTAATTTATGAATTATCACTTTGTCAAATGTATCTCAAGTTACAAAAACAATAAGAATCATCTAGGAAGCCATGAAAAATGTCCAGTTTCTTGGGTGTTGTCACAGAGATTCTGTTTCAGCAGTAGGTTTTGGATGCATCCTGGAACATATTTGATTATCTTCTGTTTACAAATCACTGTTCCAGGCATGGGATAAACAGCCAGCAAGAAAAAGTCCATGTCTCACAAAGTTGACATTCTAGACAGGGAGAGAGACAATTAAAACAAAACAAAACAAAAAAAAATAGTGATTGTAAGATTGGAGAGGAGAGCGGGGACTTGGGGAGACTTGAGGGAGGGAGAAGGCAGACACCAGCACCAACTAAACTGTATCAAAAAAACAATAAAAATATATAAAATAAATAAATTAGGGGCCCAGCATGGTAGCCTGGCAGCTAAAGTCCTCGCCTTGTACACACTGGGATTCCATATGGGCACTGCTTTTCATCCTGGCATCCCCTCTTCCCACCTAGCTCCCTTCTGTGGCCTAGGAAAGCAGTCAAGGATGTCCCAAAGCTTTGGGACCCTGCACCTATGCAGAAGACCCAGAAAAAGCTCTGGGCTCCTGGCTTCGGATAGGCTCAGCTACTGCCATTGCCGTCACTTGGGGAGTGAACCATCAGACAGAAGATCTTCCTCTATGTCTCTCCTCCTCTCAGTATATCTGACTTTGCAATAAGGATAAATACATTTTTTAAAATTAAGTAATAAATTAATTTTTAAAAGTGAACAGAAAATAGAACTTCAGCCAATGTAGTTCTTTAAAAGAAAAATTGGGGGGCTGGACTTGGGGCATAGTGTGTGGGTTGACCTGCCACCTGTGACACTGGCAACCCGTATTGGTACCAGTTGAGTCTCTGCTGCTCCACTTTAGACCCAGCTCCATATTAATGGGCCTGGGAAAGCAGCAGGGAGTCTCTGAAGTAGTTGAGCCCCTACTTTGATGCAGGAGACTAGGAAGAAGCACCTGGCTCCTGATTTTTGTCTGGCCCAGCCCTGCCCATTGCAGCTATTTACAAATAAGATTCTCTGTCTCTCTCCCTCTCCCCGCCTCCCTTTCTCTGTATGTTTGTTTGTGTGTCAGAGAGTGTGTGTTTGTGTATCTTACTCTCTCTGTAACTTTAAATTTTAAATAAATAAAAATAAATATTTCAAAAGATTACAAGCAAACATTCTAAGTAAATAGGGAGTGCTGGATGACACTATTTTACTTATTTTAAAGTAGAAATGTCTTTGTTGTTTACTATAATTTCAATGTACCTAAGGAAAAGAAAAAAATCTGAATTACTGTAAATGTAAAACAGAAAAATGGAAGTCCATTGTGAGTTAAAATTGGTTTGATTTCACCTGTTTTTCCATGCTGCTTCGTGAGAAGAAAATGACAGAAAGCATTTTGCATACAATCACACAGAGATCCTAAGATTTATTTGTTCATTAAACAATTATTTATTGAATACCCACTATGTGTCAATCCCTGTTCTAGCAGCTGGCAACAAAGCAGGGAGGGAGACAAAGACCCTGCTGTCTTTCATAGTCTTGCTAGGGGAGTAGAAATGTCAGTATTAAATTATCACTTACTAATATAATTTAAAGTTGTGATAGATCCTGTGAAGAAAATTAAGTAGTTTGGATAAATGCCCAAGCTTAACTTCATGGATCTGGGGGAATAAATGGGATCAGGAATGAAAAGATTTCTTGGTAAATAAAACAAAGAAATTTTATCTTAGAAACACAAAAGAAATAGCAAATGAAGAGTAGAGAAAGATCTCAAAGTGAAGAAAAGGAACAAACTTCATGTTAGCTGATTCTGCTTTTCTATACCAGTAGGAAGCCTTGTCCTAGGGAACTGGGAGAAATTTTTTTCTATTTTTTTTTTTATTGTTTTTTGATACAGTTTAGTTGATGCTGGGGTTTCCCTCCCTCCCAAGTCTCCTCCTCTCCCCTTTATTCTCCCCTCCAGGCTCACAACGGGTATCTTTCATGAATTTTGAAGTTGAGAGAAAAATGAGACGACATCAGGGAAATCTGGGTTAAAGGAAGTTTTTAAAGGACTATGGAGGAAAAAGTGGTTGGAAGTCAATGAAATAGAAATGAAGAGTTCACTGAACAGCATAAAGTATCAGCAAGCATCTGCATTCTAAAACACTTGGTCTGAGCTTCTGCCATTTCTCTTCCAAACCACTCCTGTCACATCTCCCCGCGTCTCTCAAAAACCTCCCAGCTCATTTTCCCATGTCTGCTGTATTCCATTCCCCACACTGAAGCCTGATTTCATTGGGCTCTCCCAATCAGGAAACTCCTGATCTTCAGTGCTGGGGAAGTTTTTTTAACTGTTGGTTTGATATTTGCAGCTCCTCATTACATTGTTTCTACTATTAAATATAACATAAATGAAAAATCCTAATTTTATGTGTATCTTACATTTATAAAGTCACAATCTCCATAGCCACAATAAGAAATTGAACTCCACCACGATGCTGGCAGCTGGAGAAGACTAGTTTAGATATTGTCAGGGAAGACCCCTCTGAGTGATAACATTGAATAAAAGACCCCAATCAAACCTGAAGATCTTGAGGGAACAGCATTCCAAGCTGAAGGAACAGTAGAGGTAAAACATCTGGGATAGGAAATATCTAGACATGTTCCAGGAAGAACAAAAAGGCCCATAAGACTAAAGCAGAATGAATGAGAAGTATGGTTTCTCATTGATGAGGTCAGATAAAGGCACAGATCATAGGGCAGTGTAGACCCTTGTAAGGAGTTGGAATTTTGAGTATGATAGAAATTACCAGAAGACTTTCTAGGAACAGATGATGTAATCTGTATTTGTAAATTATCACTCTGATTAGGTAAGAGAGTTGAGAAACAAGTCATTAGGTACTTTCAGTAGTTTAGGCAGTACATGATGGTACCACAGTGGGAGCAAGCAGAATTTTAAGATAAGGTAGTAGAACTTACTGATAGATTGGCCATGAGGCATGTAAGATTTTGACTGAGGATGGTTTAATTCAAAGTTATTCTATTAACTATATTGGGGACCCTGAGGAAGGAACACATCTAAATGAAAACATAGAGATACGGATAAAATTGGAAATGTACATTAGATATAAAAGTTAATATGCTGAAGATGGAAATGATATCAATGATTAGCAAATGATATAACCAGCAGAACCTGATGAAGTATGAACTAAAGGCAAAGATGGGATCACTGTGTTGCAAAGACCTTAACTGAGATACATGTGACAGGAATGGGTATTGAATTCCTTTTTTTGAGTCGAAAAGCCAACATGTTACTTCTGTCTTATACAAATTGAAAATGAATTTAATTACATGGAAACAATGCCAGTTTATATCTGGTAAGGAAGGAAGGTGTGAGAATATAGTTTTTCAGGTGCATCCTAAGGGATTCTGATATTAGTGGCCTCTAACTACTTTTTGAGAAAAACTAATTTAGGAGAGATGATTAGCATATGAGTTAACATCATTTGGGGACTTAGTGCGATAACTAAATGGTTAAATCCTTACATAGCAAGAATTCAAATCCCATATGGGCGCCAATTTGTGTCCCATCTGCTCCACTTCCCACCCAGCTCCCTGCTTATGGCCTGGGGAAGCAGTCAAGGATGGTTGACTGCCTTGGGATCCTACATCCATATGTGAGACCCAAAAGAAGCTCCTGGCTTCAGATTGGCTCAGCTCTGGCTGGTACAGCCACTTGGGAATTGAACCAGCACATGGAAGATCTTTCTCTCTGTCTCTCATTCTCTCTGTAACTCTTCCTTTCCAATAAAAATAGATAAATCTTTTAAGAAAAGAAAAGATCATTTGGGATGTCTGAATCTTACATTGGAGTCCTTGGTTTTACATCCTGTTCCTTTTCCTAATTACAACTTCCTGCTAACATTCACCCTGTGAGGCAGCAGGTGATGGCTTCAGTAATTGTGTCTCTAATACTCACGTGGAAGATCTGGCTTGAGTTCCAGTCTCCTGGTTCCAGTCTGTTGCATTGCCAGCTATTGGCATCATTTGAAAAGTAAACTGCTGCATCTCTCTGTTTATCTCCCTTTTTTTTTCTAACTTTCAAAAAGATAAATAAAAATTGCTCATGAAGACTAATTTTGGCAAGTACTTCTTGTGCAAAGGAGAGAAAGAGCTCATTCATTTGCTAACAGGTGGAAAGGGGTGGGAGAAAGTAATGTCAAGAAAATAACAGGACTCTGCAAAGAATTAGTTTACTTTAATGCAACCCCAGCCATTAACACCAGTGAAATGAGATTGTAGTGCCAATGCAGGAAGGGATACAGTGAAGCATTGTGCCCTCACTCCTGCTCTTCAGAGAGCACATTCTCTTTCTCCTCCCACTAACCTCTCCGAGAACAGTGTCACATCTCTTCCTAGTTGCCCAGTTTCTCCACTCCAGGGATGTTGAACATTCTTGGCTGATTGAAGAGTTAATGAAGACTTGAACATTCTTCACAGAAAAAAAGTGCATGTTCTCTAGTGCTCTTTGCAAACCACGTAATCATTTATGGTTTACACAAAAGCAAAAATAAGTTATGGAAGCATATGGGGGGGATATGATGGTTAATTCTATGTGCCAAATTTGTTAGAGCATGGTCCCTATATACTTGGTTGAACACTATTCTAAATGTTTCTACAGAAATATGTGTGGGATAATAAATTTCAAGGAAAGCAGGTTGCCCTTCATAACATGGATACAGTTCATTTTGTAAGGCCTTGAGAAGCAAACTAACTTGCTGTGTTCGGGCTTGAACACATCAGCAAATCCTGTGATGGAAATGCGACTACCAATGCAATGTAATATTGTTGGGATACGGAGGCTAATGAGAGGTGATTCTGGCATGAGGATGGAGGAATGGTTCAATACCATTATCATGGGTGAAAGTGATTTTTTTAAAATAAAAATGTTGGCTCACTCCCCTTTAACACTCTCTCCTTGTCTGTGTCTTTCCTCTATGGAATACATTTCACCATGTGGTGACAGCATGTATAGCAAGAAAGTCCTGGACAAACATAGTGCCACAATCTCAAACTTCAGACTCCAGAACAATGAAAAATTGTTTTCCATACAATGCAAGAGATTCAAGCTATGGTATTGTAAGATAGTTACTAAATGGAGCAAGACACCCTCTACATGGGAGGAATTTACCAACAGTTCTTTTCAAACTTGAGCAGCAACATGGACTGTTGGCCTTCCCTGCAGATTTAGGGCTTACCAGACTCTAATCACAATCACAGAAATAAATTCCTCTCTCTCTCTCTCTCTCTCCCCCCTTTCTTTCTCCCCCTCTCTCAAACCCTGGCTAAAACAGGGAAACAGGAAATTATATGGATACAAAAAAGGGGTGATCACTTAACTCGAATTGTAGGAATCAAGCAATTTTAATAGGTTCCAGTTACAGAAATTTCTCAGAGTACCTCTGCTTGAATGAACAAACTCCAAATAATCCCCTTTTTTTCTAACACTTTGTTCATTATTTCAATTACAAAATATGGATAGTTTTGTTTAATAGAGGTCATATGCCTAGACTTGACTAATGAAGCACAGGATATCTTCGTTGATAGTCATCAGAACATATCCAATGAGGAAAAGAAGTTAAGACCCAAGAGAAAACTGGAGGATATAATATGCCAGAGTAACAGAAATGAGTAGGATTTCAACCACATGTAAATATAAAATTCTACTATAGTTTTGAGGGGTTGACAGACTTTCCAACTCCCATACATATTTTCTGGGATTCTGACTCATCATCAGATGAAGAACACCCTAACTACCAAACACTCTTGGTTTGCAGCACACGGAGTACAAACACTAGGCTATTTAAAAAAAAAATGGAAACATGGGTATAGGAAAATATTTCAATACCTAAGACTGGACACTGATATTTAATCCTTTTTCCTACCAGGCAAGAGGTATCCTCAGCTTCACTCTCTCTTAGAGCTTCAAATGTCTCTATTCGTCTTCAAAATATTGTGAGATTGATATAAATTCATCAGAGTGTATGATCAGAATATATTTCGTAAACCAAGTTATGAACAAGTTCTGCATGTGATCTATGTATCTATGTGCATGAATTGATTGGCCTAAGGTGAAGAGGGGAGGGAAGGAGAGAGAAAGAAGGAGAGAATGTGCTCTGCATTGGTTATCAAGTCTTGTTAACAACAGAAACATCTGGAGATAGGTCATAAATTAAGATGTTCACTAAATCAAAATCACCAGGGGTGAAGATATGTGTACGTATGCATATGAACAGCTTCTCACATTATTCTTAAATTAGATTGAGTTATTTATAGGTAACCACATTTTGGGTCAAAATTATTCATAGTGATCTGTTATGTGCTAATGATTTTGATAAAAGCTAATGTATCACTTGTAAACCCATCTACAGTTTTACTGGATGAAGAAATACATTATTAACATTCCATACCATAATATGAGACTAATTATGTATAGTCAGAGGATCCAAAATCTTACTGAATACATGGCAGTGTAACAATTATGTGTTTAGAACAAATTCTCTCATTTATATGCTCAGAACCATCACAGTAAGATTTTACAGTTCATAGTCATTTTAAGCACCGTCAATTTATGAGTATGGCTGTTTCCACAGTTTCAGAAACTCTGCAGAAAAGGCTATAAGCTTCCTGCAATCCTTTAATGTGAAAATGATGTCATGTATTCATAAGAGGGAACAAAAGGAGAGAAATTAAGAATATAAAATACAAAATAATGGTGTTGAGCTTCATAATAACATTTTTTTTGAATTATTTATTATTTAACTTCAGTAATTACATTGTATTATGTGACACAGTTACATAGATACTTGGGTTCTCCCCACCCCTCCCCAAACCCTCCCACCATGGTGGATTCCTCCACCTTGTTGCATAACCACAGCTCAAGTTCAGTTGAGATTTCCCCATTGCAAGCGTATACCAAACATAGAGTCCAGCATCTTATTGTCCCGTCAAGTTCAACGGCTTCTTAGGTATACCCTCTCTGGTCTGATGACAGAGCCAGCACATTTTCTTGAACATCCACTGTTCAAGATTAATGGTCATTAATGAGATTACTTTTTCTTTTGATTTTCTTTTAGAGGAGAAAAAATTGCACACAATATTTTGAAATAAAGCTGGAGGAGGAGCAGAGTTGTGGTTCAGGATCCAATCCAAAGCCAGAGATGGGATGAACCATCCTGGTTCAGACTGCTGGCAGAACCACACTTGGACTTCCTGGAGTGAGAGAGGAAAATGCTCCAGCCTGGATTCGTGGTATCCTAATTCCTGCAGTCAGCCTCTCACACACCTCCCGGGCTTCCACCTGCATGTAAACACAGAGGTATTCCTGTCCAATGCCTCAGAGACTCATAGAAATATTTGCTTTATGGTCAAACTATTGTCCAAATCAACTCTCATGTCTTAAGTCCTCCTGCCTTTTAGAGTAATTTTATCATGGTCAATTTTATGCCTCTTCTGCCATTGATCCTTGATCAGGACTAAGCAGAATACCACCATGGATTTGCAAAACAGTAAATCTGAAGCATCTCAGTCCTTTCTGTCCAAGAAGACCCCTGGTTTTCTAGTCATCCTGTCTTCTCAATCTTCAAGTTCCCTGTTTGAGGTTCCAGAAAGAGATCAAATCTAAGAACTGCTAAGAAATGTCATCACTTTGTGTAATACATTCTAGTAAATAGACACAGCGCACTTTCTTCTTGAACAGATTCACACACATTCACATAGATGTAGATAATATAGAAAGAAGAAAATTACAGATTTAAAGTAGAATAAAGAAAAAAAAAGAAACACCTACAAGCCTTTCCTTTGCAATGAGATTGCTATACACCTGGGCAGTTCTCTGTGTTATGGTAAGCTGAGCATTAAGTTGCTCAGCAAATCAGTAGTTGTCAGTCACATTGTACAACACAACGCCAACTCCCAACCTTAGTAGAGAGCATTACAATGTTAGTATAAATGTGCTTATCATTACCAAGTAGATAAATAGGCAGGTAAATCTTTCATATGATTGTTGACCTTTATTATTTTAGCATGGTATTTTATTAAATATGCATCTCTTGTAGACTAATAACAATATCAAAAGCCCTCTATTCTATCCAACATTTCCTTATTTGATATGTATAGAGTTTTAAATACAGAACAACAGTAAAATTTGTTCAAGGTTATTCACTACCAATGTTTACTCTGTAAAATGCCTTAAAGCAATTTCAGCATAAATGATATTATATAAAACATTATTTTCTATTCCTCTTGCTAATGTACTAGCTTGCACTCTTTCTGACATGGTTTAAGGTAAGAAAAAGTAGCATCTTTTATAGCTAAACAGTGATGAGATCTCAAATTAATTATATAGACTTCTATTTCAAATAAGATCATATTTGTATGTAATAATTTAAACATACAAACATAACAAAGTGTCATTGGTTTTAAAAATTTCCTCCTCAAGCATGTTTCTCATTTTTTGTTTTTGAAATATGACCTTTGATTTTGTTTTCATTCCATTGTACAAGTAGAACACAAATTATACATAGGTTATGCTTCTGTGAATTTTTTTTATTCTGGAAAATATATAACATAGTTATATTCACAAAATATCAGCATAGAGTTCAACAAAGCATCACAACGGGAAGCCGAATCAATAAGCATAGAAGGAATTGGGGATGATTCTGAAGGTCAATAAACACAGGTACCCAAAGACCTCCCACCCATCCACTTCCAACTCCCAATTTCATCTACCTTCAAAGGTAAGGAGAGTTGTCTCTCAGTAATTGTGGTTGATAGGTTCCACAACACCCCTTAGATACCAAACCCTACAGCTGCTTGGGTCCTTTATGTAAATCCCTTATATATAAATGCTATGCATGGTATTAGCATACAATCTAAGCAAATTTTCCTGTATACCTTAAATACTTTCTTGATACAATGTTAATACTAATACTTATTACATTGTTTTGATTTGGTAACAGTTACAAGTAAAACCTGTACATGTTCAATAGACACATTTTTTCACATCTTTTCTGTGTGTGGTTGAGTGAATCCAAGGATCCATAACCTGCAAGATAGGGAGGTCTGCTATGTTAGTCTAACAAACACAGTAATCCACACCCTGCTGTTTTTAGATTTACCACCCAGGCTTGCACTCCACACCCCCTGGAGTTTGGTTTGGTCTCATTATTGAACTTGATATAAATGGAGTTGCACTCCCTGTATTCTGCTGTGTCTGGTTGTTTTTTGGGTTTTTTTTCACAGTAGGTTTTTGAGATTCAGCCCTGATGAGTATGTGTTATAGTCTGAACAAGACTTGGCTCTTCAACTCATGCACACATTTAAAAGTCTTACATTAACAGGTAATGGATAAATGTTACTACTTCGTGGATTTTAAGAGGGGAGGTTTCATGTAATTATGATGTCGAGGAGGTGGCCTGACAGAAGGCCTTTAGGGCTCTGGAACTTGCCATGAGAAGGTAGTTCCTAAAGAGGGTTGGTTCTAGGACCCAACACTGCTCTCTCTGCTTCCTGGCTCACCCTGTGTCCCTCGTCCCACAAGCATTCCACCACCTGACCCTTTTCAGAAGCCACACTATTGAGGGAACCCAATCCTATACTGTGAACATCCCAAACCATAAGCAAAAATAAACCTTCTCAATTATAGGTTAGCATTTAAAGTAATAAAAATTAATTAATATGCTAATGTTGTTCACTCATTTCCATTGTAAAATATTCCATTGCATAAAATAACAGTTATATGCATCTTATCCTCAATGAATATTTTAATTATTTATGATTTGAAACTATGAAACTGAAACATTGTAGGTATTTGAAGCAATGGTAGCTCAAAATTTTTACCTATTGTCTAAGACAGAGAAAGACTGAAAGATGAGGTGAGATTTTCCATTGATGATTTATTCCTTAAATTTCTGCTATAAATAGGGCTGGGTAAGGACAAAGCCAGGAGTCTGCAACTCAATCTTGGTTTTCCATGTGGGGGGCAGGGACCCAAGTATTTTAACCAGCACCTGCTGCCTCCCAGGCTGCACATTAGCAAAATGCTGGCTCAGAATCAAAACCAAAATTCCAAACAGCTATACCAATAAGGAATGTGAGTGTCCTAAGCAACAACTTTAAACTCTGCTTAACCCACCCCAACTCTACACCCATAGTTAGGACCACTGTGCTGTTAGCACAAACATGAGCCTCGCTACCTTGAACATCAGTGGGTCAGTAATTCTTATTTACATTTCTTGGTACATCCTTGCTAGTATTTTTGCTAAGTAAAATTCATGTAGCTGAATTTCAGGGCATGCGTGTCTTCAGTTCTAACCTATAGATCCCACCATAGAATGGTTTTGATGTCCATTCTCACCAGTATTGAATGAATGCCCTGTTGTTCTGTATCCAGGTTTCAGCTCAAATTTTGTTTCCTTTGAGCTTCCTCTCCCAGCCTCCCCAATGAAACTTCCCCACCACTCTCATCCTCTTTCTCTTTAGTCCATGACTCTGACTCATCCTTGAGTAAACTGTTTTGTTTGTAGGCCTCTCCACTGGAAGCCAAACTTCACAAGGGTATGGTCTTTGTCTCACTCATGACTAGGGTAATGCTTACAACACAATACATTCTTGGTAAATATTTGTTGACTTGGGTGGTTGGAGATTTCCTCTGTATAGTAAGTATTCACAATAATTCCAATAGGAAAGACTAACAGCATATAAACTTTGAATCTCCTCTTTGTAAGGAGCAATACGTTTTGAATAGTAGTGTCATGATCCATGCAATATGTCTAACAGCTAGTGTTCAGAAAAGTAATTATCCATTTAGACTTTTCTGTAAAATGATCATCATGACAAGCCTGGCATCACAGCCTAGTAGCTAAATCGTTGGCCTTGCATCCGCCGGGTGCCATGTGAGCACTGGTTCGTGTTCCAGCTGCTCCACTCCCTATCCAGCTCCCTGCTTGTGGACTGAGAAAGCAACAGAAGATGGCCCAAAGCCTTGGGACCCTGCACCCATGTGTGGGGTCCAGAAGAAGTTCCTGGCTCCTGGTTTCAAATGAGTTCAGCTCTGGTCATTGCAGCCACTTGGGGATTGAAGCAGCAGATAGAGGATCTTTCTTTATCTCCTTCTCTATGTGTATCTGCCTTTCTTATAAAAAAAATAAAATAAATCTTTAAAAAAAGATGATCATCAAAAAAAAAGATGATCATAAAGACACATGTTGAATATTTTTTTCTGTCTCGTGAACACAATAAGCACGGCATTTCATATCCACTGTGAGAAAATAGGTACCTGTAAATCAAGTCTTCTTGTACGGTGCAGTCCATAATAATCAATTGACATGCCTGCTATAAATAATAATGCATGATTTCTCAAGGAACCTAGCTTGTAATTGATTCTTTGGTCTGAATAAATTTTAGCACTGTGATTTTTTGATATCTATGGAAATCTTCAACCAACTTTATTGGCTCATTTTTAGCTAGTACTTGAAATAAAGACTCATGAATCTGTTTTATATATCCGGCCTCTCTGAAATAGAGAAGTAATAATGTGTGGCTCTCGGAATAGGCTCAGCTAAATATTTGCATTTCTATAAGAGGGCCATGATGGCAAGTGCCCAGTGAAATCACAGGATGTGAATTCCTTGCATGTCCTGAGCCACTGCCAAACGAATTCAAATACTGGAGGCAGGTGGAAATGTATTACATTATATTTCACAAGCCAAATGTGCCAAACCACCAGACACTACTGTGACTGTGCATTGGAGAGGAATTTCTCATTTCTGCTTCTATTTTTTTTTTAAGAAGGGAAGGTTGACCATGCGATCCTAAGACTGTTCTTGAACAAGGGATGTAATTTTACTCAAGGCTGACCAGAGGCTTGTGAAGTAACAGGAGACTTCTGCAACCTGACTACTGTGCTTGTGAAAATGACCAGCTGAAAAAAACAAGTTACCTTTCTTGGGAGCTTAAATGTATGTACTGTATAGCATCAGAGTTAGGGGAGTAGGTGAAGGGAGAATGAGAAAAAAATTATAATAGAATATGTGATTTTTTTACTACATAGTTCATTATTTATAAACCATAACTCTATTTTTATCATCCTGAAAATATTAAAAATTGAAACAAAAACCATAAGAATTTTCTTGTGGAGGGATCTATTAATCTCTGATTTGTCAACTTCTGTCAATAAACAACAACAAAAAATTCATCTGTTGGATGAAAAGGTAGAGCAGACAAAAGTGCAAAGGAAAAGACAGAAAGCAGGAGCCAGGAGGCAGCAGAGGTTGCAAGGTAGGAGAAAACAGGAGTAAACAAAGCAAAATAAAGAAAAATGCGTGTAAGTCAGGAGTTAGCAAGTAGGAGAGTAGAATAGGTGGCTATGAGAGCAAAAGAGTTTGTGACTAAGGATGGAAGAACAGAGTCACTGCAATGGTGGGATGTTAGGATAAGTTGCAATAGTACTAAAGAGACAATCTTCACTAAAACCACACTGAGTCTCACAAGAATTCGTCAAGTATTCTGTGAGATCTGACTATGTAACTCAAGTTGTTGTTGGTCTCCCTCTTATTAAAACTTCAAAGTTATAACAATCACCTAAAATTGAAGTGTTAATATGCGGGAAATCATTTGAGGAGAACTAGGGGATGATGGTAAGGAAAATCCCAGAGCCTATGGAATTGTATCATAAAATTAAAAATAAAATAGAAGGGGAAAAAGCCTATTACTTCCAACCCTAGAGTTTCTGATCTAGAGGATCTGGGGTATGATCTAGACTTCTTCATATACATATGCTTAACATTCCAATAAATCATCTAAGAAACACCAATCTGAAAAACAGAGGTTTACACATATCTTTGAAATTGGAAAGAAAAATCTAGCCAACACAGTTCAACTTTTCTTGAATATGTTTTTGAAAGGCAGAGTTTTACAAAAAGAGCGTGGGAAGAAGGCAAAGAGATTTTTATCAGCTGATTCATTCCCCAAATGACATCTTCTGGGTATCCAAGTTAGTGGCAGGGAGCTTGAATTGGCATTCATATAGGGTATCAGTATCACAGGTGACAACTTTCCCTACTATACCGCAACATAAATTTTACAGGCGGAGTATAGGGTTGGAGAATCTCAAACAATTATTATATTGTTTTTTTATAATTGTCATCATATTAGATGTAATTTCTAGTAGTGCTACATTTGAAGTATTTTGAGATAAAATGTCCTCTGCATCTTGATCCCTACACACTTTACTGGGTTTGTGTTTCCCCACTTCATTGAAGAACTCTGCCCCAGTTAAACTTGGAGATTTCCAAACCTGTCAAATTCTATTTTTATCTGAACTCATCTCACAGTCACCTACTTCACTCTTACTTAGGACAAGAGTGAGGTAAGAGCCCCAAATGTGGGCCTTTGTACAATATTAGATGGGAGTACTGTTGGCTCTTGTATAGATGGGTTTGGACATTGGAATAGAAACTAGAACTTGCTGCTGGAGCCAGTTCAGTCAAGAATCTAAACAATGGTAGGATCAAAATATACTGACTTTAACTGGATTTCAAGACTGGAAAGATCAAATCTGAAGACCAAGGCAGAAGTTGGAGTCAGGAGTCAAAGAAGAGGTGACAGAACTAAAAAGATAGAACAGGCAGGAATTAAGTCCAATAAGAAATTATTGCACTATTACAAGCCAACAGCACAAATGTCATTGGGCAGCTGTGGCTTAAATTCATGAGCTTCTTTGTAGATGGTGAATGTGTGTGAGTTATGCCAACATAAAGGCTCCTCTGAATCAACCCTTCTCCGAACAACTCCTGAATCAGATTCCTGCAGACCAGAAATTTGCCAACACACCTTGGCCCAGATATTTGTAATATTTGTAGACAGATTTTCTTACGCCATTTGGCTGGGAAGATCCAACTATTTGTGGATTGATGTCTCAATATCCTTACTTGTAAAATGAGACTATTATACCTATAATATCTAATGTGCAAACTAGTAAGGAATAGCAGAATATAGATAGGAAATAAAATATGTAAGGGTCTGGCACTTAGCTAACACTCAAACATTATTTATTGTTGCTGCCACCATTGTTGTGCTTGCCACCATTGTTGTGCTTGCCACCATTGTTGTGCTTGTCATGTTGCTATAATTGAGAACAGTCAATTGCTCTTGCATCTCTCTCCTTGATGCTGGATCTCTTGATATTCACTTCTTGTCCAAGTTGTGTCATATGATCCCAGCTGTTGGTTTTCCCCCTGGGTGCTGTGTTTGAGACTGAACTCCATCTTAGCAATTAGCTCACCGGATCCTGATTCTTGACTCACCACACCGCCTATTACTTCCCAATAATATTACCTGTTCTATCAGTTAATAAGTCATAACTACTCCAGATAAATACAAATTCCTTCTCTCTTACTCACATTTCTGAAGGCAAAACTCATAAAAGCTACATCATCTGAAGATTCCTCCTGAATTTCTAGAACATCTACCTGTATAGTCCAAATACTCAATAATTAATCACTTAATATTTCATAAAATATTTTCTCTACACCTTTAAATTATTTAAATTATTTGTTATGATTTCATTTATCATACATCTGTCTTGCGTACTTCATGAGCTATTACTCACCTTGACGACAGCAACTATCTAATTCATCTTTGTATGCCCCTCAGCTAAGCACCATGCTTTGCACAGAGCTCAATAAATATGTGTGATTTGATTTGAAATGCTTAGTTAGAATACCATAAAAGATTACACTATTCCACATTCTGAGGAAGTCATTAAGATTTAAAGAGGCCATTAAGGACTAATCCAATAACTGAGAGGAGAGTAAATTGCTTACTTTTAGGCAGATGTACTAACTTTCTAGGCCACTAAGGTTCTATTTAAGCAATTTACTAAGAGTAAATTGCCAAATGGATCCAGGTAGCTCAAAGAGGTTAAAACCCATTACATTCTACTAAGAGGCAAGTTATGTTCTCCTTTCCCTGTTGTAAGCAATGCCAGCCAAGTCCATCCATTACCCATAATATGTTAAGAATAATATTTAAACAGAGTACTCATATGGACTGAGCTTATGTAACTGAAGAATGCAGCCCTGTAAATTGCAAGTTTGCAATTCACTACCAGTACCTAGTTAATACTGATTTTCCATAATGCAAACATCACTCTTCCTTTCTTCCCACTTCATAACATGGCCTTAGCATGAAAAAAAGGAATTAGAACTAATTCAATTGCAGTCAATGTTAACTGATGCTAGAATTGCTCTCCATAGCAGGGATCCAAAAACGACTTGGAATATGATGTCTGCTTTTTGGAGCTTCCATATTTGTTGTGAGTGAAAGGTAAGGGATTTGGGAATCAAAACACATCAGTATTCATGATGCATTGTGCTACATAGAGTATAACGATATCTGCACGTTTTTCTGGAGAAACTGATTAAAAGCGAATAGTTCTTCGTTTCCTGGTACTCTAGTAGTTTCCATTACAACATTCATGTACAAGCATATACGTGTGTACTTGATTACCTAAATATCTTTTTGTATTGTATTTTGTGTGAAGGTTGGTTTTATCAGAGAGAGCATGTATCTCTACACCATAATAAAAGAAAACCCCCAATAAAACTGCTGAGTATATCTCGACAACAAGATACTAAATTCCCTACCATTGCCTATACCTAAAATGTCTTGACACATGTAAACAGCAGAATGTTGGAGACATGACTGCAGCTGAAGGACTATATTGTTGTAAAATACAGAGGACAATGGGGAAGCGAGAAGTGGGATGGAGGAAAGGAGGGGAAAGAAGGAAGACCTATACCTGCATAGCTGTATAATGGAAAAGAAGAATGAATACGTGAATAAATGTTAAGAATTTAACATTCTGCTTTAGGGAACTGAGTATAGAAAATATTAGAGTTATGCTGTTAGAGGTAGTTAGATCTCCAGTGAGGGCCCAGCACAGTAGCATAGTAGCTAAAGTCCTCCTCTTGCACACACCAGGATCCCATATGGGCACCTGCTCATATCCTGGCAGCCCCAATTCCCATCCAGCTCCCTGCTTGTGGCCTGGGAAGGCAGTAGAAAATGGTCCAAGGCTTTGGGCCCCTGCACCTGCATGGAAGACCTGGATCAGTTCAGTTCTGGCTGTTGGGGCCAATTAGGGAGTGAATCAACACTTGAAAATCTTCCTCTCTGTATATCTGACTTTCCAATAAAAATATAAAGAAAAAACATTTTTTAAATATCTCCAGTGAAGGTAAGAGGTAGAAAAGCACAGCAAACAGAGGAAGATGGGGGAACAAAATAAAAAACATTGTTTGACCAGTAAATCGCAAGAATCATGGGACTGACTCCAATGCAGAAAGAGATCATAGGGATTCTCTCATTTAAGCCCTGAATATTATAGCCACAACAACAACAAAATGTGGACCACAGGATTTCAGGTGACATATAGTCATATCAGTAGGGATTGAAAAACCAAGCCTGAATCTGCCTCTTTCTGAGTTTGTTCAGTCTAATGCTTGGGCTACCTTGGGAAGTGTCAGTTTCAATACAAGTTAAATGCAAAAAGTAGATTTGGTAAATCAATGCTGCTTAGTTGGTCTTGTTCCATCAATTATACTCATTCTTTCGCTCCTTCATTCACTCAACAAATCCTTAACAACATCAACAATGTGCCAGGTACTCAGCCAAGAGATAACAGTGGCCAAGGCAAACAAATTCTCACAGAACCAACAGATCAACTGAAGAAATGAACAATTAAATAGATCGTTAGGATCAGGTGTAAGAGTTGTGACAGAGGAGGTCCAGTGCTAGGGGAACACAAAGGACTTGGAAGAAGTTTTGCTACAGAGAAGAACATTTCTCTGCAGGCTAAGACTTGAGGGATGAGAGTTAAAAAGATGTTCCACAGAGGAATAATAGCATTTGTTAAGTTCTAAAGACAAATACTGTAAAATAAGATCACTTTCTGCCTAAGGAGAACCAAAGTTTTAGTATTGTTGACTGCCCTCTCCCCGTCTCCTCCTCCACCATTTCTTAGCCAACTCCCACCGCTGCCAAGCTGCAAGGACATGTTTATGGTCTCTCTTCCCTGATGCTATCAAAAAAGGTCCCCTTAGTATCATAGAATTCTCGTTGTGAATCACAATCACTAATTTGTTATGTGGCTTTGCCACCAAACCATGAGTCCTTAAAGAACAGGAATGGTGTCTTGGACCACTGCTGTATATCCACTGCCTTAAACAGTGCCTTGCACAAATACTGCAAGAAGCTCTACAAAGATAACTGATTCTCATTCTCTGTGATCTGTAAATGTTACTTTATGGAGAAAATGGGGTCCTGATAGATGCAATGGAGACAGAGGACTGATCCTGGATTATCCAGGTGGGTCCTCATGCACCAGATGACCTTGTATTATAGAAGGAGAATGTAGACCTAAAAGAAGAAAGCCATGTGACCAAGGAAGTAGAAACTGCAGTGATACAGCCACAGAGGCCAAAACGGCAAGAAACCAATTCTTCTCTAGTTCCTGCAGAGGAAGAGCAAACATACCAATACCTCGATTTCAGCCCAGTGACACTAATTTTGGACTTTTGATCTATCAAACAGGAATAAATTTCTACTGTTTTAAGCCACCAAGTCTGTGTAATTTGTTACAGCAGTGACAGAAAAAGTAATGTAAATACTGATTTATCTCCTCCGATAAGGATTGCCTTGGTCTTTATCTATCATTAATTACTTTGGATAGAATCCTAGAAATGGAATTGTAGATCAAAATATATAGCCTGTTTTTAAGGCTTAATGAAGTTTATCAAATTGGTTTTTAAAAACAATTTATAGAGACAGCAATAGTGTAATAGCATATCTATTCACCAGATCCTGTGCATCACTAAATATCCCCATTAATTTGAATGCTGTTTTGATAAACAAAAACAGTTCCTCAATCTTCTTTTAATTTACATTTTTTGGTTGCTAATTAAGATAAATATTTGGTCATGACTGTTTATCATTTTTCTTTCTTTTGTATGTGTGCAAAGTTACTTATTTAGAGATTTGGGTGCATTCTTCCTAATGATATTAAACCTCTATTTCTTTGATAAAAATTTATCATAATCTTTTTAATTTTTTAAAATTTATGAAATAGTTTCATAGGCTCTGGGATTCCCCAAACACTCCCCCCATGTTGAATTCCTTCACATTGTTGCAGTAGTACAGTTCATATCCAGTCATGAATCCTTCATTGCAGGCATGTACCATATATAGAATTCAGCGTCTTATTGTCCGAATAAATTCAACAGTTTCACTGGGAGACCACCCTTGGTCTGAAAGTAAAGCTGGCGGTATATCATCCCCTCCAATGAAAAGCCACAACACAACATCAACAACAATTTACAACTTCATGGAGTTAATTGACACAATATTGAGTGACCAATATGTTAGAAAACGCAAGTTCTTAACCACGGCCTGTGACTATTTCATTAACGTTTCAATTTTAGTTTATACACAACCGGCTGCTATACACCTTAAAATGGTTATAGGGTACTATTCAGGTGTCTCGTGTCTGTTTTCGTTTTTATATTTAGCAGCTTATAGTATTGAAGCGTTATTAAAGAACTCGGTGAATTTAGGATAGCCCAAACAGGCTTACAACTCTAACAAGCCATATGTTAACACTTGAGACACAGAAGAGTTTTAGGAGGGGTGTGCAGAGAAATCTTCAATACCTTAGTGAAGAGTAACTAATCTTTGTGTCCTACCTAGTAAGGTATATGTGAGTCCAAGCTGACTGTTTTCTGTCTGTTCTATGCTTTCCTTATTGGTCTCTGTCTATCTGATCTAAATTATTGGGGGGGGGGTGGCTCCGGAGCGATCCTGGTGGTTATTGCAGGAGAGGGTGGAGATCCAAAGTTGGAACTAAGTAAGGACCAGAGACAGCTCCTCTCCTGGGTCCTGAAGGAAGTTTACTGTTCTTCTGTTTCTGAGGACTGCTCAGGGCTCTGGGTTATTGTTCCGATGACATTAGATCCTGTGAGAAAGGATCTGGGTTTCTTCCATCCCACGTGGGAGACCCGATAGGGAGTGGGTGACCTCAGAGTTCTTGGCCTAGGAGGGCACTCCAATTCCCCATGACCTCCTTGCAGTTGGGATATAGTCCTTGGAGCCCATACTGATAGTCCTTGGTGAGGATCCAGGAGTCTCCAGGGTTGGGATACAAGCCTCCGCCTGTCCTCCTGCTCCACTCTGGGTTCCCCCCACCCTGCTCTGTGCATATGACCTCCTGTTAAGAGGCTGTCAGGATCGTTCTTGGATCCCAGCGTATGTTTGTGTAGTTTTTGCTAATGTCTAATGCACATTCGAGTCTGCTGTCTGTAAGTCACCTGTTATAAATTTGATAGGTTATGCTTAACATCTTCCTCACACACTCTAAGAAGATGGAAGATTTCTCTGCTCTCCTGACCCATTACGGAATAACATAGGGTATTAAAAGCATATCAGGTTTTTCAGTTCTTTGATGTAGATTGATCATAGACTGCTTATGATCTATATCATATTCTGTTGTTGACCAGCTTGTATAGATTCCATTTAGATTTCTGTGCAAAATTTTTATTTAAATAGATGAATGAAGTATAGATGATTTTATTTTTCTTGGTGCTGTCTTCTGTTAATTTTAAGCATGGAAAATGTCCCTAATCTTCTAGAAGAAAGCCATAAAGGGGGCCCGGCGGCGTGGTCTAGCGGCTAAAGTCCTCTCCTTGTCTTGAACGCCCCGGGATCCCATATGGGCACCAGTTCTAGTCCTGGCAGCTCCACTTCCCATCCAGCTCCCTGCTTGTGGCCTGGGAAGGCAGTCGAGGACGGCCCAAAGCTTTGGGACCCTGCGCCCGCGTGGGAGACCGGAAGAGGTTCCTAGTCCCGGCATCGGATTGGCGCGTACCGGCCCGTTGCGGTTCACTTGGGGAATGAAACATCGGATGGAGGATCTTCCTCTCTGTCTCTCCTCCTCTCTGTATATCTGGCTTTCCAATAATAATAAAAAAACTTTAAGAAAAAAAAAAGAAAGCCATAAAGGCTAAATTCTATTTTTATTCAGATGATTTATGTCATCATGTTGTACTTAACCTCTTTCTGCCACAAATTTGCTTTGGGAATAGGGCAGGTTGAAGAACTGATTGTTTTCCCAATGCAGCAATGTCCATTGCTGCATCATTTGCTGACTAATCAATTTGTTCTCCATTGTGTTCTATTGCCTCTTTTGTTATGTATTGAATTCTCATATAGAATGGTATCTGTTTCTGGTCTATATATCATGTTTCTCAGATGTCATTGTCAGTTATTAAACTAGTGCAGTACAGTTTACAATGCTGAATTTTAAAAATTTGTTTTCAAATGCAGTGGGTTTGAGCATATTCTATTTTATTCTTTTTCCCTTAAGTTGTTTCTGTATTTTCTAAATTCTAGTAATTTTGAAAAAGTTATTTTAAAGATTTTTCTATTCTTTTAAAAACAGACTTACCTGTAGCTTTCTTCCCAATACAAAGTACAGTGACAGAACATGAAAAGTGCTTATCAATTGTAGCTGTTATTAATGTTGCTGAAGAATAACCTTTAAAAACACATTTTTAATCTATTTCTTTTCTGTGCCATGTAATTTTTCATTCTGCCAATTAAAAACCACTCTGTCCATAAATTTTAGTCAGTCTTCTTTAGTGAATAAAATTATTGCTAGTTTCTCATCCACCCCACCATCTATTTTAACGGACTTTAAAAATGTATGACTCGGGTGGTTCTCATAGGAAACTAAACAGACACAGACTTTTTTCACATTACTTTCCTGCAAGTATTCAAAACTACTAAGCTATGCTTAACTTGTGAATCCTAAAATCACATGCTTCAGTATAAGCTGGGTCAATAGAGAACTTTGACGAGTATGAGAAACTTTGCTTCTACATGTGTATAAACGTTTTATTATATGTTTCAAAACATTGTAAGCAGCCTTTTTTATTAGAATTAGCTGATTGATCTATTTGCCTTCTTTCTGTAATTCCTTGTCATGCATAAACAAAGTTAATCCTGGGGCATCACCTGCTTAAGCAGTGAAATGTCATTTATTCTACATCCATTTACGTTTCCTATGAGCTAACTGCAGCTCAAACACAAACTATTAAGACAAGGACCCTGCCAGTAAACTCAGATATAGTCAGGGAACCAGACAAGTTAACCACAACTACTATGGAAGTCTGAGATAATGGCTTGCTTGCATCAGATGGGGTTTGCAAACATTTTATCTTGAGAGTAAGGCAGGGTGGAAACCACAGACATCCTTCCCCTAACCCTGTTTCATTTGCGTTGAAATAGTAACTAGCACCTCCTATAGCACCACAATAGAATGGGATAGAAACTGCAACAGTCACTGTGGAAGCTGTCTGCAGAGAAGATGGTGTGTAAACGGTGCCCTTTAAAAATGAGTCACAGGGTTTTTTTTAATAAAGAAAAAAGATGGGAGGCAGTTCTAAAAAATAGAACATGAGAATATAAAAAAAAAAACATGAAGTGTTCCAAGATGAACTACTTCAGCAGAGTAAAAAATGTAGGATTTCAGTTATATACAATATGGAAAAATAAGATCTAATGTAAGAAATTTAAGTCATAAAAATTATGATGGATGTAGTATAAAATTTACTGAACATATGTGGTCTCTAGGTGTTACTGTCAGTGAGAGTCATACTAGGTTATAAAGTAATGGAGTAAGACAACACAATCCTGTCTTTCTTTGCAATCACTTCACTGAAACTACTCTTTCCAAGGCCATGCACGATCTTCATGTTGTAGACAAGGAAACATGATTCTGGTGGGCGCATGGAAGAGTGAGTGATGAGTCAGTACATGTGGCAGCAGTACCGTTTGAAAGATTGTTGCCACAAAGCAAAAAAAAAAAAAAAAGATGAAGATCTCAGAAAAGGAAATGAAAATGGCATACAGGTTTAGAAACTATGATGCAGAAAGAAGAAAAATATTTGATTTGTAAGGGTCCGTTCTTTTTAGTTCCTGGGTTTTTTTAAATTTATTTATTTCATGAAGAAGATGAGAAATTAGAGCACTAAGAAGAATTTTAGGGGTAGATGATGTTGAATTTTACTTGATGCTGGGTCTTTCAAGCTTATGATTCAAGACACAAATACATGTCTGTGCTCAAGAGTGAAACAAAGAGACGCATCCAGAGATATGAATCTGGAGATCTTCAGAATCTTTCCATGTTAAACTTTCATTCTCCTTATGCTTTTATTAATATTTATATCCTAGTATGTATGTTCACAATGATCACACTACTCAATATGTAATTACCAGGCAATATTTAGGCTAGTGTGCTTAAATAGTTTACAAAATTTAACAATTCTGGATCAAATTTAACAAAAGGATTGATATCCTGGCTACACTCGTGGTGACGATTTACCTGGAGACACTAGGACAGCGGCCACTGAGAACATGGCCATAATGATAAAATTGTATGTTTACATATTTCCGAGGTATCTCTAATTATGATTTTTGAAATGATCAATGGATTCTAAATAATAAAACATAGTATTTTCCAACCTGTCACAAGTTGTCTTCCCCAACCACTAGTCAACTATTTTTGTCAAGGTCACTAAGAATCTTTGTATTGGAGATTCAGTGGGCATTTTTCTGTTCTCATCTTAAGCAACCTTTCCTAGTCTTTCTACACACAGAAGTATTTCTCTTCCTTGACTCAGTCATATTGCATGGCATTGAATTAGTTTTTCTCCTATCTTACTGGTTTCTTTTTAGTAATTATTCCTGGTTCTTTGTTAACATTTCATCTCTAGATGTTGCCTTTCTTTTCTGAAAAAAAAAAAAAAAGATTCCTTGTTTTTTATTTATTTTAAAGAAAGAGGCACAGAGACAGAGAAAGACAGGGTAAGAAAAAAAAAAACAAAAAACTTCCATCAGCAGGCCCACATCCCATATGCCTACAACATCCAGAGCCTAAAAAGAAAAAGAACTCAAGCTGATTCTCTTACATGAGTGGCAAGGACCCAAATACTCGGGATCATCACCTTCTGCCCCACATTAACAGAAACCTAGAAGCTGTGACAAAGCTGGGACTCAAACCCAGACACAGCACTAGGAGTGTAATCAACCTAAGCAGCATTTCAGCTGCTGTACCACACTTCTATCCCTACATTTTCTGAACTAGGTTGCGGAGCTTCTCTTCTCATATAATTTACCCTCATTGCCATTCTTTTGCGTTCAAATACCTCCTGTAGGGTAAGTATGATTAATCTGAAAAATCCAAAATGTTAAAGTGTGAAACATCTTGAGCACCAACCTGCCATCACCAGTGGAAAATTCCACAACTGATCTCATGTGATATGTCAAACATACTAAAAAATATTGTATAAAATTACCTTAAGGCTATGTATATAAAGTAAATGTGAAGCAAATATAGTCCATGGTTAGACTTGGGTCCCATCTCATTATTCATATTCTGACAACTCCTCCCAACCCCAATCCCAAACACTTTTCTGCACCTAGCATTTTGGAAGAGAACATGTATTTTTATAGCATTTAAATTTGTATCTATAGGACCTAGATAAAAGATATACATATATCCAAATGCTGAGGCATCTCCATTTGGCTAGTTCAGAGGCTGCTGAGATTCAACAAATCCAAGACATTTGTTTTGCTTCTTCCTTGTCCCCAACTCCAAAAACTAGTTTTTCCTCTCAAATATTTCCTGTCATGGTTAAGGCCATTTAGTTATATGAGCCAGAAACATACAACTGAGTCCTGATCCCTACCTGAAGCAGCATCCACATGTTTTTTCCCAAAGATTTATTCATTTTCCTGGAAAGGTAGATTCACAGAGAGAAGGAGAGACAGAAAAATCTGCCATCCACTGGTTCACTCCCCAAGTGGCTGCAATGGCCAGAGCTGAGCCAATCCAAAGCTAGTGGTCAGGAGCTTACTTCAGGTCTCCCAAGTAGCGCAGGGTCTCAAGGCTTTGGGTTATCCTCTACTGCTTTCCCAGGCCACAAACAGGCAGCTGTTTTGCAAGTGGAGCAGTCAGAACACAAACCAGCACTCCAATAGAATCCTGGTGCTTGCAAGGCAAAGATTTAGTCGCTGAGCCATCATATCAAGACCTGACATCCACTCTTCTATATCCAGTCCACTAATCAAATTCTTATGATTTTTAAAATTTATTTGAAAGGCAGCATGATGGAAAGACACACACACACACACACACACACACAATCTTTCATTCACTGGTTACTCCACAAATGGCTGCAATGGCCAAGGATGGACTAAACTGAAACAGGAACCTGGAACTTCATCAGTGTCTTCCATGTAAGTGTAGGAATCCAAAAACCTGGGTCATTTTGTTGCTTACCTGGGCACATTAGCAGGAAGTTGGATTGGGCATGGAGCATCTGGGTCTCAACCTGGCGCTCATATGGGATATGAGAGCCATAGGCTTAGCCTGATCTACCGCAATACCAGCACCTTCATCAGTCAATTCTATGTTCAAAATACACTTTGGATGCTGTCCAACTATCTCTATGTCCATAGTCATCATACCCATCTGAGTCACTGTTACCATTTACCTGCACTAAACTGTTTAACATTTGACTCATCTGTGCCTCCTTTCAAACTATTTACCCAACTATCAAATGGGAAACAGAGGAGATAAGGAAGAACAAACGGACAGGGAGGGTGAGAAAAAAGAGGGAGGTAAAAATGAAAGCGTGAAGACTGTAAGTAACCAGATACTAAGGATTTGATATTCATGAAAACTTCAGAGTATGTTACACGAAGAGAGCAGCTTCAGTTTTCTCCTTCTCAGGCACTGTATCAGAACTTTGGTGAATAGACATTTGGAATTTGCCTTGTGACACCAGCAGTCACACAACTGAAAGAATTAGAGCTAGTAATTAAGGCTGGCACTAAGGGTTCTTCAGCTCTTGTGGATTTAATAACCCTTAATTTGTAAATGCTTGTGCCTGAAAGACTGCATCTTTGAAAAATCAAAAACATGAAAGCATAACTAATAAACAAGCAGCAATGTCTGATTAGATACCAGAGGAAGAATGGAAATGTGAAGAAAACATTCAAATGATTTGGTATATCCTGATAAGACAAAAAGGAAATCATGGACTGGAATTCATTGCAGGGTGCTCTGGAACGTGCTAGGATGAACTGTGGTAGTGCTGAGCTTCAACTTGTCCCAAGTTTCACAGAAGATGAATCCTTTACACTGTGGGGTAACCTCTCTACCTGGTAGCCTAAATCAGATTGTTGCCTCCTCCTCTAGTACTGTTCTTCATAGGTGATTTTCTTTTCTTGCCTTATTTGAACATCCTGCTCTGTTCTATCCAATCCTTCTTCAAAGGCTAAACAAGGTCAGTTTCCTGCTCAACATCCAGCCAAACCTCTACATTCAAATTCCACATCCATGGATTCTGTCTCTAGAGGTTCACTGATAGGGAAATTTTGGAAGAAAAATTGTATCCATACTGAACATGGACAGACTTTTTCTTGTTGCTCCTTAAATAGTGTGATACAGCAACTATTTGTATGGCATTTACATGTATTAGGAGTCTAAATATTTCAGAGACGAATTGTATAGGTTATGTACATTTAATGTAACTTGAATATGCAAAGATTTTGATATCCGGAATCAATCCCCTAAGAGTATCAAAGGATGACTGTATACAATATATATATTTTAAAGATTTATGTATTGTTTTGGGCCCGGTGGCGTGGCCTAGCAGCTAAAGTCCTCGCCTTGAGCGCCCTGGGATCCCATATGGGCGCCGGTTCTGATCCCGGCAGCTCCACTTCCCGTCCAGCTCCCTGCTTGTGGCCTGGGAAAGCAGTCGAGGATGGCCCAAAGCCTTGGGATCCTGCACCCACGTGGGAGACCCGGACGAGGTTCCAGATTGCTGGCTTCAGATCGGCGCGCACCAGCCGTTGCAGTCACTTGGGGAGTGAATCATGGGACGGAAGATCTTGCTGTCTGTCTCTCCTCCTCTCTGTATTTGTGCCTTTCCAATAAAAATAAATAAATCTTTAAAAAAAAAAAAGATGTATGTATTTATTTGAAAGGTAGAGTTACATAGAGGGAAAGACATCTGCTGACTCATCCCCAAATCATAGCAGCTATCAGGCTTGGGCCAGGCTGAGCCAGAAGCTTTATCTGGGTCTCTCACCTGAGCAGAGGGGCCTCTGACTCAGGCCATCTACTACTGCTTTCCAAGATGTATCAACAGAGATCAGAAGTGGTACAGCTGGGGCTGGAACTACCACTCCTATTGGATGCCAGCATTGCAAGCAACAGCTTAACCTGCTGACTCATAAATGCCAACCCATGTTCACCCTCTTCGAATTTTAATTACACAATAGTAATCTTTGGCCCTTCTCAGTACAATCTTTGTCCTCTCGCAGCAGGCTTATTCATACAACATTCTTTCCTTGGTAAAGATAGGCATTGAACCAAGAGGCTAAGATGCCCATGTCCTATTGTGTAGTACTGGGATGTGATAGTTGGTTAGCTCCTGACTCCAGCTTCCTGTGAACATTTCTTAACCCTTCTGACCATATAAAACCAATAACTTGCCCTCACACTCCAATTACATTCCATATTGACATCTTTTGTGTATCCCAAATGCTTAAGCACACCAAAGAAATTTCTACTATGTATTAACTTTCTGTTGCTCTATTTTAGGTTGTTTGATGTCGGGTACTGGAACTTGCTTGTCTACTCCCAGTGCAAAAACAATGTACAGTTCATCATTGACAACATAAACTTGCTGAGTGAATAACCCTTACACTGTCAAAAGAATAATAACATTATCACAAAAAAACAGTCCCTCTTGTCTAAAAATGGCAATGCAACCCATTAAAATTCAGTGCATCAGCACTTACCTCTACCTCAAAATCTGATTCTGCCTTTAAACTACAATTCTGACTGTAACAATAATGCAATATTAAATGTTTATTAAATAAAAGTTTCCAAAGTGTATGGGAAGCGTGGGTTTTCACAACTGCCTAGAGATTGGTTGCATAATATAACAAGACCCATCCATTAATCTCAGAGCCTCTCTCCTCTTGCCCCACGTAGAAAGTATGCCCTGCTTACTTTTGCATGTTCCCTCTGGCTGCCTGACATGCCTGTGTGTCCTGATTCAGCTATTCATGTATTACTGGCACCCATCAGTTCAGCAGCTGCACTAGTTCCAGCTACCTACTGATGTGCATAGGAAAGCAGCAGAAGATAGCCCAAGTCTCTGGGCCCCTGCAACCCATGAGGGAGACCAGAAGACACTCTTAACTCCTGTCTTCAGCCTGATCCAACCTGAGTCATTACAACCAACTGGGGGGGGGGTGGTGAACCAGCAGATAGAAAATCTCTCTGCTTCTGCTTCTCTCTTTCTGTCACTCTATTTTCAAATAAACAAATAAATCTTCCAAAAAATAAAGAAATGTACTTTTTTTAAATTCTCGCATTTTAAGTACAAACTTTGTATTATTATACTTGTATTGATGAAATCAGTTACTTGCACTTCAAATGTTGAATAAAGTGGCCAGATGGCTTTGTCTATTATAAATGACAAAAAGAATAAGAAAAATGTGAGCTTAAGAGGTTAAATTTATTGCATAGATTAAACATGTCTTTACAAT
Organism: Ochotona princeps; assembly: GCF_030435755.1. Classification (NCBI taxonomy): domain Eukaryota; kingdom Metazoa; phylum Chordata; class Mammalia; order Lagomorpha; family Ochotonidae; genus Ochotona; species Ochotona princeps. Next base: position 29,111,821 of record NC_080840.1, read on the forward strand.
TGCTAGTGACATTTGTTTCCAAAGAGCGATCCAATTTCTGATCTCTGCATGCTTGGTTGGACCGCCTCTTATTACTGTTTCTCAATGGTCCTCTGTTATCCTTTATGGTGCAAAATGGTTATTTAGTATTATTGTGTTTCCTTTACATCCCTTACTTGAATTTACTTCATTTAGTTTTACGCACAGTGTAAGATACAGCTCTTACAGCTTTCTAGAGGTGTTAGGAACTCCACTTTTTTCTAAAAAAAAAAAAAAAAAAGGAATTTATATACGACTCTTGGTAAAGCCATGTAATTTGCTCTCAAATCTGCTACTGTTGTCATATACCAGCATTCCAAATGTGAACAAATCATTGATTTTTTTGAATTTCAATTTATTCTTCTACAAAATAGCATTTCTTTCGCTTACTCATTCAGCAGTAACTAGTTGCCTTACCACCAGCATATTGCTTAAACTCTATGCTTTTGTTTCCTTATACAAAAAAAATTTTTTTAAAGATTTTATTATTATTAGAAAGCCGGATATACAGAGAGGAGGAGAGACAGAGAGGAAGATCTTCCATCCGATGTTTCACTCCCCAAGTGAGCCCCAACGGGCTGGTGCGCGCCGATCCGAAGCCGGGAACCAGGAACCTCTACCGGGTCTCCCACGTGGGTGCAGGATCCCAAAGCTTTGGGCCGTCCTCAACTGCTTTCCCAGGCCACAAGCAGGGAGCTGGATGGGAAGTGGAGCTGCCAGGACTAGAACTGGCACCCATATGGGATCCCGGGGTGTTCAAGGCAAGGACTTTAGCTGCTAGGCCACGCCGCCAGGCCCACGTTATACAAAAAATTTTAAAAATTAAGTGAAGAGAACATATTTCATGTATTTCAAAGGTACAGTCTCTTTTTTTTTTTTAAGATTTATTTATTTTTATTGGAAAGGCGCAAATACAGAGAGGAGGAGAGACAGAGAGGAAGATCTTCCGTCCTATGGCTCACTCGCCAAGTGGTTGCAATGGTTGGAGCTGAGCCAATCCAAAGCCAGGAGCCAGGAGCTTCCTCTGGGTCTCCCAGGCAGGTGCAGGGTCCCCAAGCTTTGGGCCGTCCTCCACTGCATTCCCAGGCCACAGGCAGAGAGCTTGATGGGAAGCAGGGCCACCGGGATTAGAACCGGCGCGTATATGGGATCCTTGCACGTTCAAGGCAAGGACTTTAACCGCTACACTATCGTGCCGAGCCCCAAAGGTACAATTCTAAGAAGGTAATCATGCTTCCCTGCCTTCCTCTGTCTCTCCCTTAAGACTCCTCCTTCTTTCTTTTTGTCTTTAATTTTTGCAAAATCATAATTTCAGTCCACTCCATAATCACATGTTTAATGCACTGCTAATCATAATACTCAATAAGTAAAATGTAGAAAGACAGTCATTCCACAGTAATATGAACAAGGGCCAACAGCTATAATCAAATCACAGGATGTCAGCTTCAGCCCTATATATTTTTGCATTCTGTATTTATTTACCACATCAGAGAAAATATATGATATTTGTCCTTTGAGACTTGTTTGCTTTACTAAACGTAGTGGTTTTCAGTTCCATTCTATTGCAAAAGACAGGCTTTCATTCTTTTTTACGCCTCAACAATATTTCATAATGTATTTATACATCATTTTCTTTACCAAGTCATAGGCTAATAAAGTCTGGATTGATTCCACAGTTGCTATAAATGTGTGGGGGTGGGTACAGATAACTATTTCATATATTGACTTCATTTCCTGTGAGTAAGGTCCCAGGAGTGGGATGACTGGGTCACATGGTAGGTCTATTTTCGAATTTGTTAAGTAATTTCCATTTTTATCTTCCCATATAGTCCCCAACATTAGTTTTTTTATTTTTAAGTGATAGCAATATATACTAATGGAACTGAATATGAACTCTAAAACTCAATCCACATAGTTACAACCAACTAATCTTTGACAGATGAGCTAAAAGCAGTCCTTGCAGAAAGGACAGTTACTTCAACAAATAGTGTTGGGAAAATTGGATCTCTACATGTAGAAGCATGAAACAAAACTTCTATCTCACACCTTATACAAAAGTCAACTCACAGTGGATCAAGGATCTAAATCTACAACCTGATATCATCACAATATTAGAGGACAACTGCAAAACATTGGCATTAACAAAGATTTGTGAAAGGCCTCAGAATCACCAGTAATAAAGGCAAAAATAGACTAACTGGACTGTATTAACCTAAGAAGCTTCTGCAGTGCAAAGGAACAAATCAAAAAATGTGAAGACGTAACCAACAGAATGGGAGAAAATATTTGCAAACTGCGCAATTGATAAAGGATTAATATCCAGAATACATAAGGAGTTCAAGAAATTCAACAACAAACAAACAACCCAGTTAAGAAATGGCTAAAAGACATCAACAGATATCTTTCAAAAGATGAAGTACAAATAGTCAACAGACACATAAAAAACATTCAGCATCACTATTTATCAGAGAAATCCAAATAAAAACTATGATGAGATCTCACTTCTTTTACAAACTAAAAGTAACAATAATATCTACCTGGCAAGTTGTGTAAGGGTTAAAGTTGATACTGTTTGTCAAAAGAGTAAACCACGTGAAATGTTTAAAAAGCCATTTCTTGTTATTGTTATGGGATAAATGAAGTTATGTAACAAACATGACACAGTGGAAATAGCAAGAGGTTCATATTCCAACAAATTTGGCTTAAAATAATTCAAATAAAACTGTGACACCTTACACAAATTAGCCCACCAGTCTAGGCCTTATTAACCTGAAATATAAAATAACAGTATGAATGTTAACAATACAATGCACAAGCAGTAGAGTGGATATTCAAGAAACAGTGATGGTTTGAAATACTATATAAAAGTAACTTGCAAGAAAAAAAATCACTGAAGTGCTTACAAGTCAGTAATAAAGTAATGGCTTGCATAACTTGAAGTATAGCCAACTACCCTCCATGGTATAGGCGGGCCTCAGTCAATCAGCTGGAAATCTTAAGTGCAGTATTGTCCTCAACAAGATGTATTCTGCCTGCTGACTTTGCTCAGAGATGAGTTGCAATATCAACATTTTCCTGGTCTTCGATACACCAGTTTGTCCACAGCTAGCCTCCACAATTAAGGCAATCAAGTAATGGCTTGCATAACTTAAAATGACTTCAGTTTTTCCCAGAACAATTTTACGAAGCCCTTGGATGTTTTTGAGTAGGTGTGACATGAGTTGACATGTTTTTAAAAATTCATTCTGCCTGCTAGTTGAGAATAAATCACTGCTCAAAGTCACACTTAATTTTCCTGTACCTCATTTCCAAAACCAGTAAGTTCAGTTAGAGAGCCTTCTAGGTTGTATTCAACTTTTAGCAAATCCTAGGAGCATAAGTAGAACAGATTTCCAAGTAAATCCCAATTTCATTTTTTTGTGTGTGATTTAATGTAAACCATTGCTTGAGTCAACACTATTTTTATGAATAAATGCTTGCTTATAGTTAATTCATGATGATCCAAGCTGTTCATCACAGTGTTCTTCAAGTTTTCAAATTCTCCTATTTTCCATGGCCTCATAGTTACTTTCACATGTCCCCACTAAAATTTGACTTGAAGAGCTCCTGAAAGAAAAAATGGCAGCGATCCAGCAGAAACAAGATTTATTGAGACTTCGTTTAGACAAACCTAATCAAGTTTTGGCATGGGAAATTGAAGCACAATGTATCAGAGATGTATTGCCTTCATGACAACACTTCAAAAAGAAATTTAAATGCTACCAGTCTAGCCAGACCAAACTTGAAATAACTGAAGATTTTTCTGCATCTGACTGATTCTCAATGTGAAAATAGGCTACGTGTATTAGCTATGGTTCTTCAGAGAAACAGATTCAATTAAAAAAAATAGACAGACAAATGTGTTTTTCAAGGTATTGTCTCATGTGATTGCTTGGGAAGGCAAGATATAAATTTGCAGAGAAGACCAGCAGGCTTAAGATTCAGACATGTTGATTTTTTTCACTCTGAGTTCCAAATTCCATAGGGCATAAAAATGGAAACTCATGCAGGCTTTTTATGTTGCGGTATTGAGTATTGCTTCTTCAGGAAATCTCTATCTTAATAATTTTTAAAAGCTTTTTATTTCAGAACAATTTTAAATTTACCAGAGAAAAATTGTGAAATAGCACAGAGTTTCATTTATGCCACATCCAGAATTCCCTGTTGTTAAAATTTTATATTACTTTGCTGCATCTGTCAGAATCAGTGAGTCTTATTCAGCTTCCCTTATTGTTAACATGTCATATTAGTAAGAAAGATTTGTCACAATTAATGAAGCATATCCAGCTTCTCCTTTTTTCAATACAAACTCCCTCTCTCTCTTCTATCTCTCCCAGTACTAGAAACAAATATGCTGTGTTTAGATTGAGAATTTTTTTTTTTTGGTTCCCACGTGTGAGAGGAAACATGTGGTTTCGTCTGTGTTCTTAAGACCTTCCACAGACTAGTTGAGGCCCAGTTGCATTTAAGTAAGTTGTTGTACTTAAAATCTACTGATTTAAGTGCTGATACTAAAAATACCCTCACAGCAACATCCACATTGGTCTTCAACCAAATTACTGAGCACCTTAACCTATAAAGTTGAATAGCATGCTGATCTCACACCATCTCCAGTTCATCTCATGTTAGAGTCTTAGCAAGTGCTCCACTGAATGCTATTAATTCCAAACTGCACAAATTGTCCCAGTTATCTAACATTTTGTATGATATTCCAATTATATTTCAGTTGTTCTTCACTTTTTTCTTTTTTCTTGGCAACAAAGCAAGAACATAATTCAAAGTTCTATGATTAAATTCATTCACTGAAATTAATGAGCATTCATGAGAACAATTAGTATTATTAATGACAAAGAAAAAAGTGTTCCCTTTTGCTTTTCAAACATCTCAGTATTGGCAATATAAGTTATATTTGAGAATGACTAAGGTAAATTCCCTAGATTAGGTTCATCTATTACTGTTGACTGAACAATTTGTGTCCCTACCAAGTTCATATGGTGAAATTTTAGTGTTCACAATGGTATTTGCAGGCATGTCTTTGGATAATTGCGTCTTGAGGACACAGCTCTCATGCAGGAAATGGGTAGTACTCATTGAGACTCCAGAAATCATCCTTTGCTTCCTTCCTCCATGTGTGATTACAGCAAAACGAAGATTCTCCATGAACCAGAAAGTAGGCCTTAATCATGGGCTTCCCAACTTCCAGAATATTGAATGGTACACTTTTCAAAAGACACCTAATCCCTTGCATCTTAACATTTTAGCAGCCTAAATCAAGTGTGAAAAGTAGCTTGATTCACACAGAAGTGTTTTATACAAAGCTAGCCTTGAATTGTTAGAGGAAACAGAATACATGTTCATGGGACTTGAAGCCCTCTCCTTACAGCTGGAAACAATAACTTTCCACATATTAAAGTTTCTCAGAAAATGTTTGCCCTAAAGAGGAACATGGAGAGTTCTAACCTAGAATGTTGGAAAATATATTTCTTTAAGTAGCTTCTATTACCTCTGACCGTATGCCTTGGGACTAGAAATGCAATGCTCCTCTTAAACATTCATTCTAAATGAATACTGACTGTCTATTTTTAATTTAACTGATATTCCAAATTTTCATGGATTGGGATCTTATCTTGGTCTTGATGTAATTCCTTTCTTTTTAGCAACAGGACAGGTGCTGCTGGATTGAAGATGTGTAACCAAGGCCCCAGCTACCTATTTAAGATTCACTACTTGCTTGGGTTTCTAAGACCCAACTGATTGTCTTCCAGTAATAGCTAAGTGCCATCTGTCTATCAGGATGCTATCAGTCCTTCAAGTACCACAAGATGGAGCTTTCTGAAAGCCAGTCTGTCTTTTCTTTCCTATCTCTACCTGAATGCATAGGTCTGGTTCCAGGCACTTATCTCTCACAAATTACCTATCCCTTGGCAGAATTCACAGAGTATTATTACCCCTAAATAAAAGGGCCTTGGGTTTTCTCACCTGTAAAATTAGGAGATTGAACTAGAGATGACCCTTTCAGCTCTGACAGTCTTGTGATTCTACAAATGCCTCTTCCATGTAATAGTCCTTGACAGCATTTCAGAGAAAATAAAATCATACCAGGTACCAAATAGATTATTTCTATTCCTGCATGTCTGTCCCTAACTCTCTTTTCTGACGATAAATTTCTCATCATGCCTTTGGTGCAATGCTTCTATTTCTTAGTACTTTTCCTTAAATAACTACAGTTATTATCAGTTCATCCAACTTATTTTAGTCAGACCACTAAGTGATACACTAAAGATTTTCCTTCTAGATTTCAAACTTAAATGGAAAGCCTTGCTAATCTACTACTTTCTCCCGTTTAGGAGCTTGTCATTTGAGGGAATTGCCCAGGACCCATGTATGCCTCTTGTAAATGAGCCTTTACTGATTAGGCTATCTTTGGATTTACACACTTTCTCTTCTCTTTTTGCAAAAAGAATATTAATATGCAATGCATTGATTGGGAACCTTGCTCCCTGAGGTTCAATGCAAATAGTGGATTAAGAGCATAACTAATTTGCATGAGATACAAACACATCCATGAAGGCATAATGCATTTTAAATGATACACTGAACAAAATTAATATACCTTTTTATTACATATCAGACTAGGCAAGTGCTCTTGTCATACTTCTAATTTTTAAAATGAAGTACATTATAATAAACTTTGTCACTCACCAAGCTAGTCTTGTTTTCCAGACTGAGACCTCCAGCAAAGACTGCTTTAGGAAACTGGTATCTACATCATACAAAAGAATTTAATGTTAAAAGATGAATGAGATTGTTTTCCTCTCCTAAAATGAATTAAATAAAAAGCATGATCAAACTACTTGGCTGTATAGAAATCTGTCATTAATACTGCTTTAAAATTCTAATAGGAAACAAGTGACTCAAGAGACATAACTATATATGACCTCTGTAGAGTTGAACTTGTCTGTCCGGAACCACATTTGAAGTTACTCCAACAGCTCCAAGCAAAATAGTGACAGAGTAGCTGGCATTCAACAAGATAAAGGATATGTACTCTTTGGCTATTCTGTTAACAACTAAGTACATTGAAATACTATCGGCCAAAAATGTAATTTCCAAAAAGAATGTTACAGATATAATAAATGTGTGTGACCTTTAAGTCTTCTAAAGGTTTAGTATGGTTTTAGGAGAAAATTTAGACATTCTTACACCAACTTATCTTCTAGGTAGGGATGGCCCCGAGAGTCATTGGGAAAGGCTGGCTCACCCCAAATCTCTCCCTTATTGACTATAATTCCAACCTCAAATTTCCACTAACAAGCTGTTAGGAGAGAAATCGTTTTTGGCTTCAAGTTGGATTCACTTATGAAACTTTTTTTTCCTGAGAACCATGAAGAAAAAGTGTTGGGAGAAAAGCCTGAATATGTTGGAAGAAGAAGCCCGAAGAAGGGAAGTCAGGCTGGAGAAGAGAGAGGGCAAATTAAACTCCTGAGTGATACAGGCAGTCGGTGGACTTTAATGTCATGTTCAACTTCCATGCTGAACTTACAAATTCCCAAGTTTAAATATAAAATGAATAGCAATGGTGAAGGAAAAAAAGGTAAAATGATTCACTAAATAAAATAATGCATAGAATCACCAAGAATTCAGCATGCATCTAAATTCAAGAACAAGTTTCTATAGAAGCCTTCAGATTCGTTTGCCAAACTTTCTCATAGACAGTTCTCTATTGACTTTCTACTGTTTGGCATTAACATATGCTACCTCTGCTCTTTTCATAAAACTCATTGCTCAGTTTTTTGGGACACCAAGAATTTTTGTTTTTGTCTTCCATCTCCTCATACCTATGATTATCACATCTCATTCCTTTCTTTCTGTTGTTGTCCTCTCTTCCTCTATCACCTCTAGTCCCTAAGATACTGATGCCTTCCACATTTTTTAAGGGAAAAATCATTGTCTGCAATAGTGCTGTGTTATCATGCCAGTAGTTTTCTATCTTAAGCCAATCTTTGTTCTCTAGAATATGCAGCACATCCAACTGCTATTGGTCTGCTTCACTTGAATGTGCTGGCTCAAAATTATACCCGTCATCTTCTCCCACTGTTCTCTCTACTTCACTTACTCTCCCTAATTCCCTATACAGGGAAAGGTGCTATCATGGAATTGATCAACCTAAAAACCCAGTAATCTTAAGTTCTTCTATGCAACTATTGAGTGTGGTATCTACTCTCAATCCTACTGTTGCTAAGCATTCATCTGCCAACTCCAGTTCTCACTACTATGGCAGCCTCTGTCTGGTGTCCAGAGTTCCTCCCACCTGCCAATTCCAGCCTCCACTACAGATGGAGCTTGACTCTTGGGCTCAAAATTTTTTCAAGGTTCCCAATCACTCACATAGTACAACATAAAGTGTCTTCACTTATGTGCTTGTCATGACCTTTGTGATGTGATTTCTGACTATATGTCAAATCATTTACCTCCCTTAGCTCCCAAACATGCACACTTTTGAATCAGGATTGTTAAATTACTTTACATTCCCAGAACCTATTCTATTCTCTCCTATCTCCCACTTGCTGTTTATTGGCTTAGAATACTTTCCACTGCCATTTACATTTCACCTACTCAGCTTTTTTTTTCTTTACAAATTGAATGTTTGTTCTCTGTGAGGTCTTCCCTAAATCCTACTAGCCGTTCTGGTGTACCTCATATGTGTGTAGTTCTACTGTGACAGTTATAATTTTTTTAAAAAAAAAGATTTATTTGTTTTACTTGAAAAATATTCAAGCAAGAAAGCTATAGGGAAACACACACACAGATCTATCAATTGGTTCACTACCCAGTGACTGCTGCTACTGCGTCAGTCCTAAGCCATGTGGGTGCAGGGTCCAGGACTCGGGATATTCTCCTCTGATGTCTCAGGCCATTAGCAGATAGCTAGATCAGAAGCAAACAGATACAAACTGATCTGCACGTCAGCACCACAGGCAGAGAATTACCTTTCTATTTGGGCATTCCAGGCTTGAAAAATTATCAATTTTGTTCACTGAGAAGTTCCAGCACCTGATGGAAAAATGACAGGTAAGTAACAGGAGTTTAATAAATATATTTTGCATGAATGAGTATTGTGTGTATTTGTGTGTGTGTCTATCTGTTTTCCCACTAGATGACAGAGTAGAACCTCCATTATCAAGGGTTTGAATCATGTAATATGAATTTCCACATTGTCCACAAACCTTTAGCATTTTTCACATACTCAAAAGTATCGAGTGAATTCTTAGTAAAACATCAAAAAATAACTCAGATAACTTTTTCATAATAAATAAAGTGCTTTTATTCTATTATAAAATTTCCCAAAATATGATACAATATTAAATTACATTAGTGATGGAGCAACTGTTAAGCTAAAAGACACAAAATAAGACATTAACATGTGGAGTTTTGGATGGCTCAACATATGCAGATCAATAAACCTGATACATCATATCAATAAAATGAAGGATGAAAGCCATGATTATCCAAACAGAAGCAGAGAAAGCATTTGCTAGAACACAATACCATTTCATGATAAAATATAAAAATTTTGATATAAAAAGAACACATTTCAACACAATAAAGGTAAGTGTCATATAAATGCAAAAATGTTGGAAGAATTTCCACAAGGGGCCTAAAATAGGATGCACACTCTCACCACTGTTATCCAATAAACTATGGAAGCTATTAGGTAAGGAAAAGAATAAAAAAGATACAAATTGGAAGGAAGGAGTCAAATTATCTCTAGTGGACATAACCTGATCTTTTTTGGGGGGAACCAAAAGATGCCACTAAGAGATTATTAGAACTCATAAGAGGCTTCCACAAAGCTGCAGATTATAAAATCAAAGTTCAAAAATCAACAACATTTTTACACACTAACAATGTGAGAAAGAACTTACCAGATTAGTTCTATTCATAGTAAGTAAAAAAAATAGATACATATATAACTTTGGGACAAATTTAACCACAAATGTGAAGCTTTGTGTATTAAAAATTACAAGACATCAGTGAAAGAAATAGGAGACACACACAAAAAAAGAAATAGTTAATATCATTAAGACATCCATAAACATTCAATATATCCCAATCAAAAACCCAAGGACAATCTTTACAAAACTAGGGAAAAAATTGAATCTTAAAGTTGATAATGAAAAAGAAAAGAAGCCAATAGCTGAAGCAATCAAATAATCAAATAAAGCTAGGAACGTTACAACAGTAGATTCAAGAGCATGGGGAGAATTGTGGGACCTGTGGTCTCACCGTGGAGTGCATGTGTCAGAATTGGACCTCCTAAATGGCGAATATGGAGCAATGGACAGCATATTCAGACGCACATGGAGGATATGGCAGTCCATGGGGCCTGCAGGGGACATCTGGTACCATAGCAGAGGAAGGAGAGCGGAAGAAAGTGCTCAACTACCTCAGGCAAGCATTAACAGCAAATATCTGGGCCAATGGAGACAATGGGGGTGGAGTGTGTCAGCAGATGGACCTTGGAAGGATTTCCTCATCCTTTCATTGGTGAGACTGACAGCCTTTCAGAACTATCGAAACCACGAGTGGAACACTCGGAGCAGGCCCCACAGCGGAGACCCTGGGATGGCATCTGGGTGGCCATTCCCCGTCCCTGGGTACTGGTGTGGTGGGGAGGCTGGGTGCAGATTCTCCCTTAATTTCTGCCCTTCCCCCAGATGCAGGAGGATGAGGGGGAGAACATTTGGAAACAATGGTCTCACCCTGGTCTACTATGTAAACATCATCAAAAATTTAAAAAAAAATTAAAAAGGTTACATTGCAGATGAGTGAATTAAATTCTGGGTTTTCCATTTTACCATGTTGATCTGCATGTCTGTTTTGCATCAGTAGCAGGGTGCTTTGATTTTAACAGTCCTGTAGTACTTCTAGATAACTCTTAGAAAATTGGTTTTAACTTAGTGAACAATCAACTGTGGCAAATAAAATACCAGCTGATCGTGGTGACGGACTGTGCCGGGCCCTGTGCTTGCTAAAGCATACAAGAATCTGGTCTGGGAATACCTCAAAGTTTCTTTGGAGATCTCCCCAATAGAACTGCCGGACTCAGAACTCTAGCCAAGAAAAGACAGAGGACAGAGGAAGTTAATCAACCACCTCAGCTATATGTTGGCAGCAAAATACTGGGCAAATGAAGACTCTATGATGGACTGTGTCAATCAGTGGACGACCTCATCGAGTGAAACTGGCAGCGATTCATAACTGGAGAACTATTAAAACCATTTGAGCAAGGATCTCAGAGCATGCCCTACATCCGGGACTTGGGGTGGGTGGGAAACTGGGTGGGGCTTCTCCGTCAATATCCCCCTTTACCTCAGATACATGATGGAAACAATATGGACATAATACTATTACCCACTTCCCTATACCCCCTGAACCTTTTTTTTTTTTTTACCGTAATTAACTATGTAAAGATTGTCAACAAAAATACAATAAAAAATATGTATATAAAAAAAGAAAAAATAAATAAAAAATAAAAATAGTAAATGATAACCAGTACTTTAGTTTTCGATATTAGAAGGTATTTTCTGTACTTAATATCTTAATAGGATAGTGGATGATGGCCCAGAAATTCATCATGTGCTGATCACGTCTTGTATTCAAGCCACAAAGGTTTTGTCATCTGCATTCCATTCTCTGCTCTCTGATCCTGGCGTCACACTTGGCAATAATTTCATCATTTCCCAGACTAATGCTAGAGAACAGCTGTACTTCACAGAGAAAAGGAGTATGTTTAGCTTAATAAAGTATTTTTAAAAGATTCATTTTTATTGGAAAGGCAGATTTTCAGAGAAAAGGAGAGGCTGAAAGATCTTCAATCTGCTGGTTCACTTCCCAAATGGCCACAACAGTCAGAGCTGAGCTGATCTAAAGCCAGGAGCTTCACCCAGTTCTCTTACCTGGGTACTGGGTCCCAAGGCTTTGGGCTATCTTTTGCTGCTTTCCCAGGGCACAATCAGGGATCTGTATTGGAAGTGGAGTAGCTAGGATACAAACTGACACCCATATGAGATGCTGGTGCTTGGAGTTAGAGGAGTAGCCAATTGAGCCATTTTGCCAGCCCCAGGAGAATCTTTTGAAAAGCCCTGTGCTGGGGATCAGAGGGCTGACTAATTTTAATAGTCAGTAAAATAAATAATGTCCAACTCATCAATCATATAAACTTAGCTGAAGTCATAAGAAGTCCATTTAAGTTGGTATAAAAGTGGGAATGTTAAAGATTGACAGTATAATTATAGAAAACTGGGGTTTCAGTTTCAGGCTATTTTTTTTTTTTTAAAAAAAAAAAAAAACTTACATATCACAAGAGTACGTGGACCTAGTCTTGCAATGAGGCTTAATAGCTTTTTGTAAGACCAGCCAACAAAGATTCACTCCTTTTGAGCCAGGGTTCCAAAGCTAAGGACCTTCCCCATAGTCTGCTTGGGTACTACTGCCAGGGCAGGTGTTCATCATCCCTACCCTCTACATGCTCGCTGTCCAACACTTTTGTTTGCTGTGACCCCAGGCAGTGTTTCAGTCCCGAGTTCCTATATTCATTTGATAAATGTTTACTGAGCATTATCCAATCTCTAAGCATACACTAGTAAACAAAACAGACAAGACCACTTGCCAAACCAGAACTCTTCTCAATTTCCTCATCATTCTTCTACAATGAAGAGAATTATTTTGTCATCTCCAGAATAATACATGCACCAGACTTCAACTATGTTCAGGATAAGTGAATAGAGAGTCGTTCCCCCAGCTTCAGAGAAAAGTCTCTGTCTCAATTCTTTTTTTTTAAAAAAGATTTATTCATTTTATTATTGGAAAGCCAGATATACAGAGAGGAGGAGAAACAGAGAGGTAGATCTTCCGTCCGATGATTCACTCCCCAAGTGAGCCTCAATGGGCTGGTACGCGCCCATCCAAAGCTAGGAACCTCTTCCGGGTCTCCCACATGGGTGCAGTGTCCCAGTGCATTGGGTCGTCCTCAACTGCTTCCCCAGGCCACAAGCAGGGAGCTGGATGGGAAGTGGAGCTGCCGGGATTAGAACCGGCGCGCATATGGGATCCCGGGGCTTTCAAGGCGAGGACTTTAGCTGTTAGGCCACGCCGCCGGGCCCTCTGTCTCAATTCTTAATGTGATTATTTCTGAGGTAATAGGAGAAGAGAAGGATAAGCCTGGCCAGACCATGTCTGGTGCCTTGCTGGAAGGAGGCTCCTGGGGAAATTGGTTAACTAGCCTGATTAAGGGGGACAGCACTCTGAAAACTGACTTAGGGAAATTTATAGGGAAATGAGAAGAATAAGTGTGCCTGGTAAGAAGTCTGACTCTCTGCATCCATCTGTGTGAGACAATGAATGAGGGTAAAATGTCTAAAGCTGTCGTACACCCCAGAACTGAAGGTCAGAGCTGCTGGGAACTGAATCCAAGAGGAGCCCAGTGAGCACAGCCACTCTGGGACTGTGCCTCTTCCTCCCCTACTCATAGGTCACCTAAAGCAGCTTCAATAGAGCTGGGTCTCCACTTGCACTATCATTAATCACCTTTAAGTTATGTATTTCAAAGGATAAAGGTACTTTATAAAATTTGGTATATACGCTTATTGATAACATGGGGTTACTACCATCTCAGGAGCATTTGGACTTAAGCGGAGCTGGTAATGACATGGGAAAAAGTTGTGATGACTAGAATTAAGGGCTCTCACATCTAGAACCAGCTGACATAATGTTCTAAAATGCTTAACTTTTCCTTTTGGTTACTTGACTCATTTTAGTATGAGAATAAAATTTTTATGTTGAAATGCTTCTGACACAATTTCTTTCGCATTCCCTGCTGTGCAAGCGAGGCAGCCGACTCTGGGAATCCAAAGGCTTAGACTGTTCTTTTCCATCACAGCTGGTATGAATTCAAAATGCAAACCCGCCTGGGTATTTCCAAGGAGAATATTCTTTTCATGATGAAGCTGGAGTAATCTATTCTTTAGTAAAAATGACCTCTGTTTTCATGGCCTGGTAACTGAGCAGTTTCATAGGATTTGATGTATTCTTTGAGATCAGAAAAAAATCTGTCATAGATCTTTTCTGAAGATTAGGGTAATAAGCAACCTAGGGTTCTCTGATCTTCAAAGGAAACTATAAATAATCACTTGAAGTTCACACACACACACACACACACACAATTAGCACAAGCAGCAAAAAACTAGACTTATACTTTACCTAATTGACACTTGCTGTTTTCCCAAATTCAAAGAAATAAGCATTTTAACAACACCTTTTCTTTTTTAAAATGAATGTTTCAAGGGGTTATGCCAATGAACAGAAATCAAGGTAGCATCAGTTAATTCCAGGAAACAAAAGCAAGACAGGAAAGAGTTCTACTCATTTTGGCTTTAATTGCATCATATTAGGGAGGAAGGGTTGTTTTTGCCTACATCATTTATGTGTTCAGTACAATCGCTGCCATTTATCACTTACTAGGTACCTGTTTTGCCATGAATGTCGAGCACTTTACATACAGTGTGGCAGAAAAATTAGCATCATGTACTCTGGAGTCAAAGTGCCAAAGTGTAAATACTGGCCATTTACTCCACATGAACTTGAGAAAACTACTGAAATTATTTGAAAAACAGAGATAATAATATCATAGAAAGTTTAATAATTAAATGTATAGCCTACCTCAGATTTTTTATGTGTATTAAAAATTAGTGCTACCTCACTTAAGGCATGTAAATAACCAAATGAAGCCTCATCTTTTCCCATTTAATAGGAGGAAATAAGAGGTAGGAGAAGTTGGGTATTTTACCAAGCTATCCATCTAAATCAAACTCAGTTCAGTCAAACTCTTGAGACCTATGTCTTAATCTACTATAATATACTATATTCACTTTTGCCAAATGCCGTGGGAAACTCCACATCCTTTTTGGAGTTGAGCAGAGTACAAATGAATGAATTATATATGTCCCCAAATAGCAACATTTCCCTGTAATGGGTCATTGAGTTGCCACCACCGTTGCCAAATTCCCGTGTGATGGACTCATGAGCTAAGAGTGCTTCTGCAAGCATTTCCAGCTCGCATCATCAATGGTGAGGACTTGAACATAAAGTTATGTGCATTTTAACACTGCACTAACAAACAAAAGTTTAAAAAGTTTCAGAGCATCTCTTGATAAATACTGATGTCTAAAGCAAATTCTCCCTTTATTCTTTATTTTATTGATGGCAGTAATTGTTTCATCCTTTACAAGATACACAGAGCTACTTCATAAAGCTCATTAGTTTATGAAAAATACCTATTATGAAAAATTGTTCAGATTTCAAAAAAGTTTTTGCACCCAAAGAAAACATCATCTTTGCTTGTATTTTGCGTGAACTTTTTGAAGTATGTCACAGATGCTGTTATGACTAGAAGTTCATGCATGCTCTCTGCCTTGACAATGAAGAAGTTGAATTGTTGAGGGCAAAAGAATCTGTGTGAATCGGGGTTATTTAATTTAGAGCCAGCATTATGCCTTTGACTACTTTGTACAAATGCGGAGCATGCTGTCAGAGCACAGAATACAATGATAACCACAAAAAGAAACAAATGTGTTGGGGAACTGGATAAAGTTCAGTTAGATTGAAGGATCTCAGTTCTTAAACTATATTCTTCAGCAGAAACTATAATTTGCTAATTATTAGATTTAATTGTTCTCTTAAAATATTTTTTAAGCTTTTTCTTCTATTTTTAATGTTTTACATAGCTGAGAGGGATGCATGGCCATGTGGGTGTTAGATTAGGGTGGGGAGCGTGAGGCATGGAGGAGGGTGGGTGGGACAAATGTTTCAATTTTTTGTCTTCTGTGTCTGCTGTCGGGGAAGGGGAAATTGAGCAACCCTTATCTAAAATGACTAGGTCTAAAGTGTTTCAGAGTTTAGAGTTTTATGATTTGGGAATGTTTGCATTAATCGTACCTGCTGAACATCCCTCATCTAAAAACCCAAAATCTGGAAAGGGACACACTCAACCTGCCTACAGTAGTGATGGCTGCAGTCCCTGGAACAATTTAAAGGAGGCCCAGCAGGTTGTACCTTTGCCAACTCACACATTTGTGTATATCTGGGTTCTTTACATTCTTGAACTAAAACAGTGTGTTACAAGAGACAATGTAGAAGCAGACAGGAGCGTCCGGCTGTCGTGTATTAAATCAGCAGAGAGCTTTGCAAAGCTGAACACCGTTGCCCTTCAATTTTTGTTGTGGCTTGGAAAGACTTGTTTATGTACTTTTCTATCTTCAACGAATTGATACATATTTTTAAATTGTTTCGATTTCTAAGTGGTGAATGCCAATAGAAACGATGCACATAAACAGAAGCTCCTTGAAGTCCTCCTCAAATTGTGAGAAGGTTGAAGATCCAAGATATTAACCCGCTTGAGAACCAAACTCCGAGACATAGCTACACGGATGCCTAAGCAGCAGGGTGGCGGGGCGTGAATGGAAGGATGGCCAAAACTGAAAGGGGCTTTGTGTGTAGTCCGTCAAGAGTATGAAAATGTAACATGTATTTATTTACTAGGCACTGAGCAGTGTGCCAGAGAGTGCGCTGTCAGGGAAAGGGGACTTGACTGCAAAGATTACAATTGCTTCAGACGATTTACTTGCTACATCTTGGGGGGGGGGGGGGGGAGGGAGGATTTAACCTGTGAGTCTCATTTTCCTATCTAAAGATAATATTTATCCCACAAGGTTGTTAGGGATTAAAAGGAGATAGCCCGGTTCACAGCTCTCCACGAGTAAGTGACAAGGTGCTTGTAAAGGCCGCCGATCAATCTAACAGGGCAGATAAGGCTTCCGTAGGCAGACACTTTAAAAACCCAAGGCGGATGGTCTGAGGAGCCCGTTTCACCACCGAAGTATTCAGAGGCATTGGGAGGTTCTCGGGCATCCACACTTGTTTGGGAAGAGGTTTAGCGAAATCCAGAAGTGCCGGACGAGCCCCCTTCTCATTTCTCCGCCTCCAAGGTCAGCGGCTGCGGAGAACCCGGGGTAGCGGCGCCCCCAGCCCCCCAGCCACCAGATGTCAAACCGCCCTCCGCGGCTCCGGTGCCCGACCCGAGGGGCGAGCTCCGCACTCGGCTCCCTCAGCTCCTCCCGGGGGCGTCCGAACCAGAGTTCCCCAGCCCGCGTCCTCACAGACCCAACCGCGAGCCCCCGCCGCTCTCCCCCAGCGGACCCCTTCTTAAAAGCAAGACGTCTCAAGTTCTCGGCCTCTGACCGTTCACTGTTTTTCCCCTCTACACCCCCATCTCCCTGACCCTCTTAAGTCATCCGTAACCCCTCAGCCCACAGGGCCGCCTTCCCGTGGGATTCCGACTGCGGCCTCCCTCCCCGCGCACCACCGCCACCGCTCCGGAGTCCACCGGCCGCGTTCGCGCGCTCGCGCATCGATTGGCGCTGCCTGGCTCCTCGGGCTCCAGGCGCCGGAGACTGGGAAAGTCTAACGGCGCGCGGGGCGGGAACCCGAGCAGGCGGGCCAGGGGATTGCCGAGCGCACAGATGAGCGCGAGGGCCGGCTGGGGCTCCCGGTGGCGGGTGGAGGCGCCGGCGCTCCTGGGCGGCGCGAGGCCGCGGCCCCCGACTCGGCCCTCCGCTCGCCTCGCGCCGCCGGGCGCGCCGCCTGCCCCTGCCCCGGTGCCCGGGCTGGCCCCAGGCCCGCGCCGGGGCCGTCGCGCCGCCGCCGGGGCTGAGGGAAGCGGGAGGCAGCGCGGGCGGCGGCGGCGGCCCCTCCCCTCCCCCTGCCGCCTCCCGCCGCCGCCGCGGAGAGCGCAGGGAGCAGCCGGGGGCTCGGCGGCGTCTGGCCCGTGCTCCTCCTCCTCCGTCTCCTCCTCGCTCCCTCCATCGGCCGTGGGGATGGCCCGTCGCTGGGGCACAGAAGAGTCTCCGCGGTGGAGGTCGGCGTTGCTCCTGCTCTGCCTCGCTGGGATGTGCGGTAAGTGGCTACGTCCCTCCTCCCCCCCCACCCCGCCAGCCCCTAGCCCCGCTGACCGAACAAAGCTGGGGCGACCGTCCCCTCTCCCGGGCCCCCCAAGGCCTCCGGGACGGTGTGGGGGGCTGGGGTTTCCGCGAGAGATTCGGGGAGGGGGCGGTGTGGAGCGGGGTGGGGAGCCGACCCTGGCCGCCGGCGGGACAAAGAGCCGGCAAGGGGCTGGATGCGGCGGGCGGGCTGTCCCTGCACCCAGATGCTTCGAGCGCACCGGTCCACCTCCAGACCCGCGGGGCGCTGAAGCCGGCCTGGGGTCCGGACTGGGGGCGTCGGAGGAACGAGGGGGTAGCGGGCGCACCTCAGTCCTGGGCTTGGAGGGCCCCAGCACTCCCAACCCCGCTTCTCTATTCACACACACACAGAGCTGCGTGACTGTATGGGGAACAAGGGGAGGTCACCCCCAGCTACCCGGGACAGGACTGCCACCCCCGCCCCTCCGGCTTCTCTCAGCTCTGGAAGTTCTCTGCACTCTGCCACCACGCGGGTGCCCCCACCCCGGTCTCCCTGCCCCCCAGCTCCCTGCAAGCGCACCCCAGCACCACAGCGTTCTGCCTGGGGCCAGCATTCTATGTGCATCCTGGGCTTGCAGGATCCTGTCCTTTCCACGGGAGCAGCACGCAGGAGAAGGCCTGGAAATAGTTTCCAGATCCATCTTGGTCTCTTCTCTTGGGGCGCGCATGTCTGCCTGGACTCCTGGTTCAGCTGCCAGTTCCAATTCATCCATCGTCGCCCGCTCCTGTCGTCCCCGTTGCTGGCCCTCTTGCAGTCTGTGATCAGATTAAAGATAGTTCTTTCAGGTTCCCAGAGGGCTGGAGACTTCTGCTGGAGTCCTGAGCGCGACGCTGCTCTCTGGGTCAGACCGAGCACACAGTGGGATCTGTTGGTCGCGCATCCATTGCCCAAGAGATGTGAATTGCATCTCTAGGTTAAACGCGTGGAATAGGTGTTTCTGAGAACAAAGTTAACCCTTTCTGTATGGAGTGTTGCTTAGATTTTGCCAGCAGCGACTAATTAGCATTCTTTGGTGGGTCATACTTCTGAGGAACTCTGAGTCATTTGCCACAAACACTGATCGTCTAGTGGTGATGGGGCTTCAGCCAACGTGTCATTCGGGAGCAATTACCTCTTTTGAATGCATTTATCTGTGAAACTAAACGTGATGGTAGCTGGTAAAACCCAAGAAGCTACAGTAAGTGAAGAAGTTAGTGAATTTAAGTCATATGTGCCAACAGCCGAGAGGTTGTGGCTCAGCTTGTGTTGCTCCCTTACCTGATCACTGTGTTGTTATTTTTTGGGGGGGTGAAGGAAGTGGTTTGATTCACTCTTGATGTGGTCATTGCCAATAGTGTGCCGTTGTGTAACCAGGAAATTCAGTTGTGACTTTTGATTGTTAGTTGCATCAAGTGGCTGTGGTCCCATCTTGCCTGATGACTTGTGGGTTTGGGTCTTCAACCAGAGAGCAATAAGCCATTGTATTGTTTCTCCTATCCTGAAGTTTGGGGATGGTTTTGCTCTAGGCTTGATGCAATGACCCAGGAGAGAGAAGAAAGTAAAAGGTAGCTTTAGAATCTAGAGGGGTTAGGGATTGCCAGCTTTGTCTGCCACTGTTAACCAGAAATACATTTCTGTGGTGTGCAGTTAGAAACAGGCAAATAGTTGGGCATTTGTGTTTTCATTAATGCTTCTGTGGTCAGTAAAGCATGTTGTTGCCTGTAGGTGTAAGAGGCTGTGAACCCAGTGATTGGTTTTGGTGCATTCTTTAGTGTTTGTATGCAAAGTCACTTTCTTGTAGGTATTTATCATTTTGGAATTTGTTCAGCAAGAAACTTAAAATGCAAAGACTGAAATTCCTTTTTCTGACAGTGTGAACTCAGATTATAAGACTATCTGTTGATTATGCCAAAGGTTGATTTATCAAGCTACAACAAGGAGGTGGTGAGCCAAGCCGAACAGTACACTGTTATCAATAGCAGAGAGTGAAAGAACCATTCAGCCTGCAGGCGGGGAGATGCTCCTGATGGGTGCATGTTGTCCTCCTCAGTCCTCCTGGCAGTGTTTGTGTGAGGGAGGCAGCTGTAACAATGGTGGTGGTAGTGGGGTGCTAGCATAGCAAGAGTGGGATTTGAGTAGCTTGAATATATAGTGTTTGCGATCTGTAGATACACCCTGAGACATAAACATCTCTGAATCTCTTAGAACAGATTCAGAACTGTCAATAAGTGCTTTTTTTTCAAGTGGCTTTAAAAATAATAGGAAAACACTGTTGAAACAACTGTATAGAGTAACTCTGAACGAAGACCCAATGAAGAAATACAGGTCTAATGGCCAGCATTCATGGAATTCCAGTGATTCTGTACAAAGTTACTGTTACCTATTAACTGTGGCGTTAAATGGCTCCAGTTGTGCCTGAGTCTGTGAAACATTCTGTATGTCTTTTGAGAAAAAAATTGAGTGTTTATATTCTCCATATGGCCATTTTTTAGTGGACTCTGTTGTGCGGTCACACATTATTCTAAGTTCTGTTTTATACATCAGACTTCCAGGTTTCTTTTTTAAATGTCAAAGTCTTACTTAAAAACTCTAATTTGTGGAATTAAAATACACTTAATATTTTCCAGAAGTGGTTGTTCAAAGATCAACAAATATCTCTCAGGGGCCTGTGGCATCTTAGCTGCACTGACTGTGCCTACCAAGCAGGAGGAAGTAAAAGGGTGACCTCTGCCTTTAGGAGTTTGAAGGGATGAGAACATTAACAGCTGCAGGTGTGAGGCGTGCTACACGTTATCCTAGACCCACAAGGAGGTGAAAAAATGCATCTTCATTTCTCACAAGGGAGTGTTGAGACTGCTGCCTTCTGGTCAGGAGAAACTGTTAGTCTTGCCTGCCTCCAAAGCCAAGAGTAGGTGATTGAAGCGTTTTTGTTGCTTTTTCCTTTTGGCTTCCATTTGTCTCTCAGATCAGTGTTTTCTAATTGTACATACATCTATCCTTAAAGTACATTTGGCATTGCTTTCAGGAGATACCTGAAAAATAAAACAAAGTTCATGAAATGATACCCCTGCTAACCTCAGATCCATTCTCTTCTATTTATTCTCTCTCCCTCTCACCTTTCCTTTCTTCCTTTGCTGATCTGGATTCAGATTAATTGTGGCCCACTAATAGATCACAGTTCTTTGAAAAACATTGCCCTGGATGAAGCCAAAAATGTTACCTGAGAATGTTGATTGTGTTGGTATATCGTTTTACAGTTACCCTCACAAGTGCACATGGTTGGGTTACTTGCTGCCAGGACACTGAGTAGCAGCAGTAAGAATTGTTCCTGGTAGGTACCACCTGACCTGTGAAAAAAATGTATTTTTAAGTTGAAACTTGGCTTATTGCAACCAAGAGTCTTTACTGTGCACAGTACTGTTCTAGATGTTGTAAGCATAAAATACTCTTTTTTTTTACTCTTGCACTTTATATTTAATGGATAGATCTTTTCCCATGAATTTTTATGGAACAATCAACAGTACTTTGTAAATTTCCACTTTGATATACTAGGAGTTCCAGTTTTAGAAAGGTTGTAGAAATAACTGGAGCATGAAGAAAGAAAATCCAAACCAGCATCATTTACTCCTAAAAAAATCAAACTTAATTACATGAAATAGGTTGAATAAAACTGAATTAGTTGCTGAACATAAACCCTTCCTTAGGTTGACAATCTAAGTTGTATCTGAATCCTGAGGAGAATATGAAGTTAATAGGTGGTGGTTGGGCAGAGGTTTTTAAAAGACTGCTTTCACTTGGGTAGCTATATTCCAGAAGGTGGACAAGTAGAAGCAGATTTGAATGATAAATGGTAAATAATTCAATGGGTTCCTGGAAAATAAAATCTCTTTAAAAAAGCATAATAGGGAGATTAGGCAAACATTAAGAGTTGCCATTAGTGGTTAGGAAATGTAAAGCTTATCAAGAAACTAGAGGAACAAGGAGACCTTTTTTGGACTTTTTATATTTTACACTTATTATATGTAAAATGAAAAGAATGGATATAAAAGGACATCAGGTATATTAAATATGTGAATTTACATAGATTTAAATAAATAGAAAATAGCTTGATTTCAAAATTGTAGAATGTCAGCCGTTTAGAATCCAGTTCTTGTTTCCTGATAGATTAGTGAAGGCTGTTCTAAGTGTAGGAACTGTGGCGCTGATGGTGGCTGAGCACATTAAGCCACTGGGTACCTGCATCTCAGAGACCTTGGGATTTGTTCCTCTCTCCCTTTCCATCTAGCTTCCTGCTAATGCACCTGAGGGGTAACAGATGATAACCCAAGTGTTTGAGTTTCTGCCACCTGTGTGAGAGGAGACTGTGGAGTTCTTGGTTGCTGGCTTCTGCCTGGCCCAGCACTACCAGGATGTGTGGGCATTTGGTGAATGAACCAGCATATGGAGAATTCCTCTCTCCCTCCCTTCCTTTCAAATAAATAAAAATTTAAATGTGAACTATGTTTGGGAATTGCAGTTAAATTGGTAAACTCAAGTTTTTAGGTTGTTTTTTCTTCTATTTCTCCTTTTCTTTTCACTGCCCCTAAAGATGCACTTTTTTGTTGTTGTTCCTGTTTGCTAAGATTTTGAATTAGACCCTGTTAATTCAGGTTACTCATCTGCTAGTTCTGGGGCATGCCATGTAAGTCCTTTTGTTTTAAGTAGGTGTGAACTGTGCATTATTTCACAATAGAACTAGTTTAGAGAATTCTCATTGTCCATCCTCAAGGAGAGAGGGGAACTAAGTAATGATTGGCAAATGCATTTTATAGCATTTGTTAAATTATGGGGTTTTTTTGGTCATTTTTCATTGCCAGTTAATCTTTAATAGGTCTCATTTAGCAATTCTATAAATATTTATTTATTTTACAGAAGAGAACATTGAAGCTGAGAGAAGTGAATTATTTAAGATCAAACCATTAGGAAGTAGTAGAGATTACAGCCAAATGCTCTTTTCAGTCATTAATTTATTCAAGAATCAGATTTTGAGGGCTTAATTATGTGTGGTAAGGGATTAGGTACAACAGCCTAATAGTCTCTGTCCTCTTGAAACTTTCAGTCTAGCCACTAAGTTGTAACAAGTGCTCTATCAGAAACAAAGAAAGGGCAGAGATAGTGAATAACAGTCACAATGTAACTAGAAGACTTCCTTGTTAGGGAACATTTTAAGACCTAACAGATAGGAAACATGTTACCAATTGTGAGGAAAGCTTTACCTGTGGGAACACTGGATGAGAAAATCAGGAGAGAAATGATGTGAGAGTGTGTGCAGAAGAATAAATAAAATCTGTAGCTGGAGCCCAGCTTAGTGCTTTTCAAGGAAAACAGTGAGATAGAGTGATAGGCTGGGGCTGAGGGCTTTAAAACCAAAGAGTTTTAGTTTGTGTTTTAAGTAAACTTATGTAATGAGTTTAAGTAATGTACTGTTGATCTATGTGTTGAAACAGCCAATTTCTGTACTTTTCACTACTGTGTAAGGTATTACTATGAGATAGTAGAAATGGAGTGTTTGTTCAGAAGAGATTTTGGCTGTAATCTATTTGAAAGACACTGGAGTGCCCGGCGGCTTGGCCTAGCAGCTAAAGTCCTCGCCTTGAAAGCCCCGGGATCCCATATGGACGCCGGTTCTAATCCCGGCAGCTCCACTTCCCATCCAGCTCCCTGCTTGTGGCCTGGGAAAGCAGTCGAGGACGGCCCAATGCATTGGGACCCTGCACCCGCGTGGGAAACCCGAAGAGGTTCCTGGTTCCCGGCATTGGATCGGCGCGTACCGGCCCGTTGCGGCTCACTTGGGGAGTGAATCATCGGATGGAAGATCTTCCTCTCTGTCTCTCCTCCTCTCTGTATATCTGGCTTTCCAATAATAATTAAAAAAAAAAAAAAAAAGACACTGGAGTGTGGACCAAGATATAATAATGAAGATGGAAGAGTGTGGGTCACCTTTTTGCTAGAAGAGAATATTGCTGTAGACAGAGGAAAGAGGAACGTATCAATGCAATAAATGATAACTTTCTTACTGTTACCTCTGGTAAAGAAGTAAAATTATTTTACACTGATTTCAGCATTGAATGAAACTAACTTGATAGATACATTTCAGATTTTGAGAAATGAAAAATGGTGCTAATCTTTGAAAATTAGGATTGAATGAATCATAGTAGACTGTTTAGTGGTTTAAATTTACTTTTCAAACATGAAGAAGCTAGTGAGTCTTAAGTATGACTGAATGTCATTCATAGTAAAAGTATTATTTAGGTCTAAAAACCCTGTCTTGGAGAAAACAGAAGATGAATCTTTGTGTTTGATCTATTCAGATTCTTGGAATTATTAGCCATTCTAATGACACTAAAACTATTTGCTAGTTGTTTGAATACAGAGTGCATTTGTTTAAAAATGGCATTATTCTCAAAATAATTGTGAAGTAGATTTTTGTTGTCGTTGTTAAAAGCAGTTGAAGCTTCGAGAGTAGTGATTTTGACTAAGATTTGTATCTCTACTGCTATTCTCAAGTAGAGGCCTGGTTTTGGTTAACATTGTAATAGCCTTCACTTACTGTTGGCTCTAGTCTTGCTGTGGTTTGATCAGATCACATAGCAGCAGCAGCCAGAATGACTTTAAAGTATGAATCTGATTATGTAACTTTCTTACTTAAAACCCAGTAGGAGTTCCCTGTTCTTACAATCTAAATGTGAATCAGAGCCTTCCTGAACTCCTCTTAACTTTCTGCCTTGTCTCTTGTCCTTTCCCTTAACTGCTGCTCTTCCCTGTGCCGCACACTGTGCTAGTAGTGCCTTACAAATGTTGTTTCTCCTGCCTGCTGGACTGAACACATACTGCTCCCTCTGCTGTTTTTGATCTTCCTTCCTCTACAACTTCCTTTACTAGGCTAACTCCTGCTTGTCTTTCAGCTTTCCTTTAGATACTAGCTGCCTTCCTGTGTCCTCAAAGCACAGTGCCATCTTAACAGTGTCTCAGAAATATGCCGTGACTCTTAAATGTCAGCCATGTATGGGCTTTAAATGTTCTAGTAGCTATGCATAATAACCTTTGTGACTATAATGGAGTAACTGACCCAATTACCTTTAGAGACAAGGTTGTTTAGTTCAGTTGGAAGGGTCATGTTCAAGTTCTGGCTATCACATTTGTCTGGACTCTGAGTGGTGAATGGCTGTGGTGGAGTATGTGCTGAAATTGTGAATAGATGTTATATTATTTTGAAAAATGCTTTTTCTGCGTCTCCTAATGTCATATTATTTTCTTTTTTGAACTGTTAATACTTATAGAAACGGTTTGATTGGATTTCCAAATATTTAGTCTTTCATTCTCAGAATAAACCAAGTTTTTGTAGTTAATACATTGAATTTCAGCTTTCTGAAGTATATAGTTCTGTTATTTTAAACATATTGACAGTGTTGTGTAATCATTACTACTATTTAATTCCGGAATATTTTCTGGAATATTCTCATGGAGCATTTTATGTTTGGCTTTTTGAATCTAACCAGATAGTGTGTGCAGTTTATCCATTTTTTAAATATGAGTGAAAACATTTCTTTTTTTAGCCAAAAAATTACCATTGTCTATATAGGCTAAAATTTATTAATTCATTAATTGATAGACATTTAAAGTTTCTGCTTTTTGACAGTTGTGAATAATGCTGCTATTAATATTTGAATACTATTTTTGTGTATGTAGTTTCAATAATTTGTGCTTTATATATCTATCTATATGTATATATGAGTGGAATTGCTAATTCATGTGCCAACTGTATGTTTACCTTTATGAGAAAACCACCAAATTGTTTCCATGTGCTGCATTGTTTTACATCCTACTAGAATGTGTGAAAGTTCTATTTTCTCCACCACTTGCCATCCTAGTGGTTGTTAAATGTTACTTCAATGTAGACTTATTTTTATTATTTACGTATTGTATTTTTGATGGCAGGCAAGGAGACAGAGACAGAAATATGCCATCTGCTAGTTTGCTCCTCCACTGCCTGCAGCAATTGGTGGTACAGCTAGGATCCAGGAGCTTAATCTGGGTCTCCAACAGAGGTGATTGGGGGCTGATCATTTGAGCCGTCATCTGCTGCCTCCCCAGGTGTGAATTATAAGGAAGGTGGACTTGGGAATGGGTCCTGGACTTGGCACCCAGCACTCTATGGGGAATACACAGTCTTTGTAGCTTTGTTAGAGTTTTTGAGGTCAGGATGCGTGAATCCTCCAATTCTTTGTTTACAAGGTTACTTTGTTCTATATTCCTTGAGTGTTAGGATCAGTTTGTCAGTTTCTGGAGATAGGGGAAGATACAGCTGCGATTTGACAGAGAATGCACTGAGCCGGTAGGGCAATTTGGTGAGGGATGTTTGAAGTGTAGCAGCAGAGATACAGACTGGGGGCAATGTGGAATTATGGCTCACAGGTGACTGTGCCGCTCACTGTTACAATACATTTCATTCTTTTCTAAAAAAATATTTTAAAATTTTTTATTATTTGAGAAACAGGAAGAGACGCTTTTACTACTATCTCTACCCAAATGCCCATACTGGCTAGGCGAGACCAAACCCAGGAGCCAAGAATTGACAATCCAGGTCCTGCACTTTGGTGACTGGGATGCCCTATTGGAATCAGCATTAGCAGTAGGCTGAGCCCGGACCTAGACTAAGTGTGGTGGTATGGGATGTTAGGCATTGTAAGTGGGGCTCTTGACTTCCATGTTGAATGCCTACTTCTGTGTTTCTTTTTTTTTCGTACTGTTGTAAATTTAATTTTATTTTGGTATTCAAATTGTCATTGTTAGAACATAGGAATACATTTTTTTCTTATTTTTGTGAGCTTTCTGAACCTGTTTATTAGCTCTAATAGTTTTTTTTTTTAATTCCTTAGGATTTTTATATACAAGATCTTAGCATGCTTGCAAACAAAGGCAGTTCTTCTGATCTGGATGGATATTTTTTCCTCTTGAATAATTGCTTTCACTTAAAACTCCAGTAAAGTTGATAAAAATGGCAAGAGTAGAAATCTTTATTTATAATCACTTTTTAAATAATTGTATTTAAGCATTGTATTATAGTCGAAGTTGGGAGGATAAGTGGGAACTTAACAGTGTTTTATCCATAATTGAAATTTCACATATTAGCACAAAGGAAAAAAGGTGTTAGAATGCCTAAAAAAATTCCAATAAAAATTTGCAACTCCATTCTGTATTTTGATTATTTATAGATCCTCTCCTCCACTGCCCTCACTGTTTTATTTATTTGGGGAGCAGGGATCCTGTGTCATCTTTCTTGAAATCTTTAATCAGGTTGAATTTTACTTTCCTGGAGCATATTCTTGACCCATATTCTCCCCTCCCTACCCAACCCCCAAGAATATATGAGCTGTATAAATTCTTAGGTAAATATACTGAAAATGTCTCTATTTTTCCCTCACACTTAGAGTGGTATGACTGGATATAGAATTTTAGGTTGCAAAATTTTTTTTTCAGAATTCTGCATGTGTTACTTTATCAGCTTGAACTTTCATGTTGCGATTTTTGTTCTTGCAATTTTCTTTTTATAGTTAGAGTTTTTAGTTTTCACCAATTGGATCTGTAATATGTATCTCTAATCATTATTACTGTTTGGTGTTTGATGCGCCATTTTATCCTTAAATACTGCTATTTCCTAAAACACATGTATGCATGCATGACTACATATGTCTGTGAATGCATATTCTCATACATACATTGTGGAAGTGCATGCATACACACATATACACAGTTGTTTAAATGTCCTTTTATCCTTCTAATTCTTTTGTCTAGACTACCTAATCTGACTTTGTTTTTGTCTCCTAGACTTTTATATCCTTCTTTTCTGTTCTGTAATTGACTTCTAAATTGTGTTTTGTCTACACTGTCTATTTCCAGGTATTTTTCTTCATTAGTGGCAGTTTGGTATTTCAAATTAGCTATTGGTCCTTTGAAAATGCACATTAACAATTAATTTTAGAGTCATGTGAATCCAGAACCTCTGAAGCTACTTGGTAAACTCTAGATCTTTGGAGTTCAAGGTGCTCTTCTGGAAGCACTTGGGAGCTTGTTAGAAGGGCTGAGTCTCAGGCCCTGCCCCAGTTGCTGAATAGGACTTTTCCTTAACAACATCCCAGATGCTTTGTTTCATATTTGAGCAACTCTGGTTAGAAACCTGCTTCTGTAGACTAGTGTATGATTTAGAAGTATGTTTATTGTTTTTCTCTTACTTTGCCTCTTTTAGAAATGTAATTGTGTCTAGAGTGTCATGAAGAGTACTTTTTAGGAAATCGTGCCTTGCTCACTAACATTGTAAAATACAAATATTTTGAAATAGTTACAGTATGGTGTAGTATTTGAATACCAAGTTACACTATATGTAGCATCAGGAAGCAAGGAGAAACTGATATAATAAACTCATTCTCTGAATACCAAACACCTACATAGAAGTTACTATGGGCCAGGGTGTGTTCCCGGGTGTCTGTCAGTCCCTGGGTCTGCTATAGCGGCAGACTGTGAACTAGATGGCTTATAGCACATTTTATTTTTATGGGATGGAGGCTGAGAAGTCTAAGATTGAGGAACTGGCAGCTTTGCTGTGGGGTGAGGGCCCACTTTCTGAGTCATAGGTAGTGCCTTCTAGCTGTGTCCTTCCATGGCAGAATGGACTGGCTAGCTCTCTGGTGTCTCATTTGTAAGGTTATTTAACGTTATTCATGATAACAGAGCTGTCATGAGCCAATCCCCTCATGAGAAGGTGCCTATTCACATGTTCACTTTAGGGGTAAGGATTTAAAATGTGCATTTTAGGGATTCAGATCTTATGACTGTGTGTGTGTGTGTGTGTGTGTGTGTGTGTGTGTGTGTGTGTGTTTGCGCACGTGTGTGTGTAGTGTAGAAACATTTATTTACAGCAGTGCTATCAGACTAAATAATGTTAATACTTCCACTTTATAAATAACAAAATTGCACCAGAATCTCATAATTGGTAGAAGGCAGAACAAGTATTTAAACATATATATATATATATAGCATGGCTATGAATTTGCAATTTTAACCATTTTATACAATATATTATACTAGTTCTTTGCAGTTTCGCTTAGAGATCTGCCTGTACTCACTGCAGCTCATGAGCAAGCTGATTAATCCCTGATACATTGACTCAGTTCATTGCTAGAATTCATGTGCATGTGGAATTGCTGATAGATGAATCAAAGATGCTAGATCATAAATGTTTTCTGAATTAATTTTGGTTTGCTATTAATTGAGATTTCTAAATGGTAAGGTGCTGAGTTACTATATAATACGCTGCCTACTTGAAAGTCTGTTGTTAGGCTGTTAAATAATTTATGTCAATATTTTATTACATCAGGTGATAATTTCCTTCCTCAGTCTGTGAACAAAGATAATTTTACAGGCACCATAATCAAATGACTAATATAAGTAGAAACAACAATTAATTTCAAAGGCAGTCAAGAAATGCAGATAAATGCCACCTATCATTTTAGTAAATATGTAAAAATAAAACTGTTCTATCAGATGTTAAATTTTTAATAGAGACATTAAAATAGCAATTAGAGCACAAGAAAATGAGCATCAATACTAGATTAGTAGAAATGGTGAACTTTTGTTGATAGATTTATTTGTATTATTTGACAAATCTTGGCCATCTTCACATAATTTTTAATAAATGAATGATGAACATTAGATATTTAATTTTTACAGTTTTGTTCGCAGTTATGTATATTGTAATAATTTCATTGATTCAGTCATAGAAGTAGAATTGTTGGGTCAAAGTGTGGAGTATTTTCAAAGGTTTCAATAAAAGCGCTAAATTTTTGTTGAATGCTCACCATGTAGTAGTTATTGCTTTTGTGTTTTATCTATATTCATTTGATTTGTTTTCAAAATGGGGATGAGTATTTAACCCAGTAGTTAAGATGCTGCTTGGGATGTTCATATCCCATATTGAGTACCAAAGTTCAAATCCAGTGACCGTAATGATGAACTTTGCATATCATTCCTCACTGAAACAGGATCCAGGTTGGGGCAGAAAATATAAAAGATGAGCCTGAAAATTCTGTTGTAACAGAAAACAAGGAAGCTACAGCAATAGTTCATTCTAGAAAGACATGGTCAATATAAGGGGATGTGCATTAGTCAAGGATGCGAGAACTTGAGCATCAAAATGGAGTTGCCTAAAATGGAGTAACTATTTGGTGCAGTGGTTGAGACAAGGTCGGACCCCTGAGTACCTTGGTTCAAGTCCCAGCTTCCTTCCGGATTCCAGCTTACTGCTAATGTGTACCATGGGAGGGGAGGCCGCAGGTGGTGGCTTAAGTAATTGGGTTCTTGCCAGGTATACCATGTGGAGATCGAGATTGAGTAACCAGCTTCTGGGCAGTTGAAGTGAGTCAGTAAGTGGACAATATCTTTGGATTTCTCTCTCTCAAGTAGAGTAGTGAAGACTTGGTGGAAATGCACTAAATATGTAAAATATTCCTTGGTTCACAGAGGGAGTCTTGTAATTAAAACACACACACACACACACACACTCCTGTGTGTGCACATACTACAAGTACATATCCAGTAAAACAACAGCTAATTACTGGGTATCACTGGGAACAAATAGGGTACTAATTTCATTCTCTGAAAATAAGCAATGATAACGAACTAAGCATTAGCTTCCCTTTTTCTGTATGAATTCTTTTTCAAGATGAGTAAATAGCATTATTTTTTTGTGGGAAAGTTCTTTGAATAATTTGAGTCAATGAATGTGAGGAAAATGATAGGGTTAGAATATCATTTTTGCCTGCACCCCCATGAAATAATTTATTCAGCTATAATCCTCAGTGATTGGTTTAGCTGTAATCCTCAGTGAATGGAACCATCACACATGTGGTCATGTGTAAATTTCTTGATGGAGGAGATAGGCTTCCCAAATCTGAGACAAGAAGAGCAGGATATATATAGATGGTCTGATGCATGCAAGATGTATGGCACAAACTATTCAATAATATTGCACCTATATGAAATCAAAGTTTTCTGGCATGAGTTGGCAAATTATGACCTTTCAGTCAAATCCAGTGTATTGCCTACTTTATTATTACTATTTTAAATAACATTTGATTGAAACACAGCCGTCTTATTTTGTTTACACATTATCTGTGGTTCCTTTTGTGCTTCAATGACCATGTGGAGTAGCAAGGGTCATATGACCCAAACCTATTTCCTAATACTATTTCCTTCTTCTATAGAAAAAAGTTTGCCAACCCCTGAAGTAGATGAATAAAGTTAAATGAGTCCAAAGGAAGTCACATCATAGAATAGAAGCCTTGTTTTAGGACAGCTGATCTGATTGTGTAGCAACGTGGTGGTATGGCAAATGAGAGTTATCACCATAGGTTAAAGGGAGGGCTTGAACACATTAACCAAATGAAATGTTTAACTTCTTTAAGTGAGGAAATCGAAAAGACATTTACAAGACAATCAAGAACTCATGATTATGAGTTAAAGTAATAGCATTATAGATAGATAGAGAATGTGTTTTTAAAGATGTATGTTAAAGTAAATGGAGGTAAAATTATATGTGGCATTTATTTTTAATGAATTTAAAGAAAAGTGTAGCAAAAGCAGTCAGAGTTGAACTTTCATAATTAAGACTTAGATGCTTTCTATTAAGTCCTTGCTGTCTTATGTTAACTGTAGTACATTTTAGTATTGCCTATGTTTTGCTTATGACAGTGACTAACAACACAATCTATATGTTTTAAAATTTTTCTAATCCCTTGGTTTGTTTGTTGATATGAGCACACCCTTGGATTCCTTCCATTCATTGCATCTTGGCATCATTAACAGGGGCATCTGTCAAGGAAGAATCCATATGTTCTTGTCTTGGTGGAGAAGACCCTGGTGTTTCAGCACTTGATTTAACTCCTGGGTAGCTTTGATGTTTAGTCCTGTCAATTTAATTGCTGCATCTCAATTTCCTAGACCTTAGGAAAGGAATGTCAGTTACCCTTGCGGTTATTTAAGATGAAAATATATAAATTATGAAAGTGTTTCATAAGTGATAAAATTAATAGCCAAAATTTGGCCTGCTTATATTTTGGAAGGTACTGTGAAGAAATTAAATGTGTTATCTTTATCATAAGTCAAACTTGAAGTTTATATATTCTGTTTCTTGGTTATGTCACCTTGAGCAAGTCATTCACTGTGGGTGGTTGTGTTTCTAAAGTTTTGTTCTCTTTGTAAGCACGGCAATGCCTATTTCAAATATTTAAGAAAGTAATTTAAAAAACCTATGAAAATGCATAATATACCAATAGATATATTTCAGTTGCTTTAATATTTTTCTGCCCTTTATTTGGACAAACATAG
This sequence comes from Ochotona princeps, assembly GCF_030435755.1. Taxonomy (NCBI): domain Eukaryota; kingdom Metazoa; phylum Chordata; class Mammalia; order Lagomorpha; family Ochotonidae; genus Ochotona; species Ochotona princeps. The sequence goes on from NC_080840.1 coordinate 29,144,356, forward strand.
CCTGGATAACAGAGGTAGATATATTTATGTTGGAATAATTTAAAACGTTTATGTGAAAAAGGATAGTCTTCAATTTTGCATATGCTACTTATATAGCATCATGCCAAGTTGACAGGAAAAGCTGCAAAACTGCGATTTTAAGGTTTTTATGAGTAAGTAGATAATTATGTAGTGAGTTGCAGTAGCATAAAGCTATGTATTCACTGAGAAAGAAAGAATTCTTTACATAAGGTTATTATATTCATAGGCTTAATCTACTCAAATCCCAGAATTGGCAAAGATCAGAAATGGTGAAAATATGTTTCCAACTTGTAGCATGCCCTTCTCCAACAAACTGCTAAGGCTGATGCAGAGCAGAGGGCCTCACAGCCTAAAGCTGTAAGCACAAGAGCTTGGAGTCATTATTTATCAAATCTTTTGCATTTTGAAAGAAGGGCAGTGATGAGACTCAGTAATGTAAAGCCTATGCTCAAAGTGAATACTTGGGTCTAAACTATCTCCCCTCGTGCCTGTCTACCTGTGTTCACTAAGGAAAGAATGACTATCTCCCTCAAATACATTTCTGTCTTTTTTCCTAGTTTATACTCCTGACAAGTTGCATAACATGAAGTCAGATTGTTAATTACACAAATTCCTCATGTCTTATTTCAAAATCTATTAACTTTGATGCATTAAATCAGTAGATATTTACTGAGATCTCACTATGTCAGAAACTCGGGATTATTCCTGTAAAATTGTGAAATAGCCAGGAGGGAGAAAGTCAAAATAAACAAACAAAACCAACAACAACAGCAAAAAACCCACCAACCAACAACAATGACAACAACCAACAACAATGACAACCAACCAACAACAATGACAACAAAAACCTGAAGAAGAAAAGAAATGAGAGAAGTAGAAAGAAAGTTGGCAAGGGAGTGCAACTTTGTTTAACCTTAAGGCACTCAGAATTTGGTGTGGTGGGACAGGCAGTGTGACCTTGACTCAAAAGGTGATGAGAACTTTGATGGTCATAGTTCACTACTAATGCTGTGTACTGTGGGAACATCAAGGAGAACCTCTAAGTTACCTCCATCTCTGGATTGAGATGGGTTTCTTGGGTTGGGTTACAACAGAGTAACTGGTGGTAGTGTACTTGACTGTGTCAGGCAGAGAGAACATTTAACAGTACCGATGTCAGAATTGTGTGTGTGTGTGTGGTAGAAGACGGGAAGGGGTAGCTTAAGTGAACATAAAGAGACAGATAAAAGCCAGATTATCATGGGCCTTAGAGGCTGTTGTGCTAGGTATTGAACCACTTACAGTTTTATGAAATGAATATCAGATGAGCTTTTGAAAAAGATCTCGTAGTGTTGCAGTGCATGAGATAATTCATGAGAAAGGAAGGCAAAGTATCAGAGGACTACAAAAGCAGGAGCAAACTTGAAAGATAATCTACTTATTCATACATTCATACTTATTCATAATTATCTAATAATTAGGCACCAATCTGGGCTTCTGTCCTTGTAGAACTTGCATTCAGTGTGACAGAGAATTACCAGGGACATGAAATAAGGATATGGCAAGAGGGTTGGAAAGAAATGAAAAAGAATGAAGAGAACTTATGTACTTCCAGGGAAGAATGGTGAAGAAGAAATACAGAATGACTTCTGGTTTCTGCTTGGACAGCTATGAGGTAATCATTCATCAAGGTGATAAGGAACATCGGAGGAGCAGACTGAAGGTGGATAAAAGGAGCTCAGTCTTGCACATAATGAGTTTTGAGACACTGAAGTAATGGTAGGCAAAACCATATCATAGCAGTTAAAGCCCCATCTTTAGGATAGAAATAATAATAGCTGCTCCTTCATAGAGTAGTTTTGAAGGTTAAATGTACTGAGGCATAGAAATTGCTTAAGCCACCGTCTGACATAGTATAGCATGTTAGCTTCTCTTAGTTATTTAAGATTATGGGTTCTGAGCTAGATAACAGTGCCCTTTAAAACTAATGTGGAGTTGAGCAAAAATACTTCTTTAGAAAGTTTCAGTTTCTCTGCATATAAAATGAATATTTTGTAGGGATACTGTAAAAATTAGTAAATATGAGAAGCATCTACTGCAATGACTGATGCGAGATAAATACTCATTGGGTTCTGAGAGTCAAAAAGTTATACTTCTGAAAGGGTGCAGCACAGGGGTAGATGTTTGAGAGGTATTCATTTGGTGGAGCTGAGTCTTTCACTACATGAATTGAAAAGAGTTTCTAGAAAGACAAAGGGTATTGTGGCTGAAGATGTCTCAATAGTTGGCAAGGGATATAACTTACTACGAGTATTGGTTGGCTGGGTTGTTTGGAGTCTTGAAGAGAGTAAGCAAAGGCTGATACAGTCTTCAAAGGAATTGGAGATAGAGTTGAATAAAGCTTTATTAAGAGATTATACAGCAGTACTAAGCATCCAGATTAATCAAAACCATAACACTGTTCCTTAGAGATACACGATTGTCTTCAGCTTCTGGAAATGGGATTTATAGCTGATTTGGAGGAAATGTAGGTAAGTCAAAGGTAAACTTTGCAACATGAGCTTCAGAAATTTGCTAGGTATATTTTAAAAAAAGCTGGGCCTGGCATGGTAGCCTAGTGGCTAAAATCCTTGCCTTGCTCCCCCAGGATCCCATATGGGTGCCAGTTGGTATCCTGGCTGCTCCATTCCTCATCCAGCTCCATGCTTGTGACCTGGGAAAGCAGTCAAGGGTGGCCCAACGCCTTGGGAGCCTGCACCTGCATGGGAGACCCAGAAGAAGATCCTGGCTCCTGACTTTGGATCGACTTAGCACTGACCGTTGTTGCTACTTGGGGAGTGAACCAGTAGATGGAAGCTCTTTCTCTTCATCTCTCCTTCTCTTTAAATCTGACTTTCCAATAAAGACAAATCTTAAAAAAAAAAAAAAAAAGCTAAACTGAGGATTCAGGAATATAAGGAAGTTCCTTTGTTGAGTGTACATCCTTTTCAAAAACATTGGCTGAGAAAGAAAGACTATGGTAGGAAAGTGGAAGATTTTTGTTTTAATAGCTGAGAAGCACATTGATAAATATCTGAGACAGAGGAGCCAGGAGAGAGGAGCGGTGTGAAGGTGAAGCGGAGAGTTGCTAGTGGCTGCAGCCAGGACCCAGGGCGACAGCACTGCCTTCCTCGGCGGATGCTCAGGTGGACTTACACTTTGTCTGACAGTGGATCTTTACCGTTCATTCACAACTCCGTGTTCTCTAGTCAGAGCTACTGCTAAAAGTAGAATCAGCGAATTATTCTCTCATCTTCTGTAATTAAATAAAGCTAGGGAAAAGCCAGGATGTTTGATGCAAACTAAAGAGTGCATGATAGTCAGGAAAATGCAGATCTACAATGTAAAAGATTTTTTAGAATTTCTTATAAATCTTGTTGAAAGTATGCTTTAAGGGGCAGGCTTTTGGCTAGAAGTTGAAGCCCCGTGTCCTGTGTCAGAGTCTCCAGGTTCCATACCTGTGTATAGCTCCCGGTTCCAGCCTCTGGCTGTGCGGACTCTGGAAGCAGTGAGAAGGCTGTAGTCACTGGGTTCCTGCCGTCTCTATGGTAGGCCTGGGTTCGTTTCCAGCTCACACCTTCAGTTTGAGAAGTGAAACAGAAGATGAGGACTCTGTCGAATAAATGCATTTTTAAATTACACCTTAAAATCCTAGGTTGATATCTAAATTTTGCATTCCTCATATATTGAAGAATTTTATTAAAGCTGTTTTCTTTTTACTGTAATATACATCAAAATAATTTTTCTTTGTTACTGCATAACAAAACTATATTTGCGTTAATCTGTGCATGAACATTATAGTATCATTAGTGATATAAGCAAGACTAGCCATATCATATTCTTCTCATCATCTAATGTCATGTATGAGAACATTTTAAAGTGATTTGCTACTCTGAGATAATATTTAATATTTACTATATTAGTAATATAAATAATATAATAAAATTAAACCATTTTAACAATATTAAGAAAAAATTTGACCAATGGTCATGTTTTTATTGTGTTATGAAGAAAATGAAACTGTGGTGCTGCAGAATTTATTGTATTTTTCCAGATAGTAGTGTTTCAGTACATATATTGCATTCATATGAATTATAAAAGCCATATATACTATAAAAAGTGGCCTATTAGACACATGTATCAAGACCAAAAACCAAGCGTTCCTGCCTTTGTTTCTTCCATCTTGGAAGAGGTTAGTAAGCAGTGTTATAAAATTAATGTCTTTTCTCATATATTTTTCCAAATTTCAGGTTATTTTTATTTTGTTATATTTTTCTTTATGTAATGAGATACCTTGGGGAAAGGGCTTAAGTCTTTTTTTTTTTTTTTAACATCATCTGACAGACTTTAAGGTTTCACCTCAGCACGGAATCGGTCTTGTGTAACTTGGCTGTGTTATGTTTAGTAGTGTAGTTTTTTTAATGAAAAACTAAACAGACTCACAGAATATAAGAGGGACCATATGGGTGACACAAATGAATAAAGAAAGTCTGGTATCAGTGTCTGAAAGACAGCAGGAAATAGTAGACATTGGACACCTGCAATCTTGTATGTTTCCTTTAAAAAGAGCCTAGCCACTAATGAGCTCAGTAGGCATAAATCACACATATATAAATGTAGACAGTAACAATTTTTCCCAAAGGAAACCAAAAAATTCAAATATTTCAAAATAAAAGCCTTTTTTTTTTTTTTTTAAAGAAGAGATTTATTTATTTTTATTTAAAAAGGCTGATATACAGAGAGGAGGAGAAACAGGGAAAGATCTTCTGTCCAATGGTTCACTCCCCAAGCAGCCACAATGCCTGAAGCTGAGCCAGTCCGAAGCCAGGAGCCCGGAGCTTCTTCCGGGTCTCCTACACAGGTGCAGGGTCCCAAGGCTTTGGGCAGTCCTGGACTGAGGCCACAAGCAAGAAGCTGGAAGGGAAGCGGGGAGCCTGGGATTAGAATCGTTGCCCATATGGGATCCCAGTTTGTTCAAGGTGAGGACTTTAGCCACTAGACGATCGCGCTGGGCGCTTAGATAAAAGCTTTCAGCTTGTTAGATGTATTTGACCTATTTGAAAGGCAATGCGACAGGGTGGGGTGGGGTCACAGCTCTAGTGAGCACAAGAATGTAAAAGCACTGGTTCTCTTTCTACTGGTGCTTTTTCCAAATTGCCACATGGCTGGAGCTAGTGCAGATCAAAGCCAGAGGCTGAAACCCCAGCTGTACTCTCAAGGGTGAAAAGGGCCCAGATACCTGGGCCCTCTTCCACTGCTTGCCCAGTCATATTAGTAGGGAGCCAGATCAGAGGCAGAGCAGACAGGACTTCAACCACCTCCCCCAGCAAACCTTCAGTTTTTAAATTTTGGAATGTGGTAAATCTGGATTTGAGTCCACCTCTGCCAGTTACTAACTGAAAAACTTGGGCTAGTTATGAAATTCTAGGTCTTTTTCTTCATCTATAACATGGTAATAGGTAACAGTATCTGTTACAACTTTAGGAGTAAGATTTAATCTCACCACTTCAGTACAATGAATGATGCTTGTTAAACTAATTTTCATCTGGCTGGCTTTAGTAGTGTGGGGAGGGAGTTGACTGCAAAAGCAAACCAGAACGCTGGGCCTGGTGCGGTAACCTAGTGGCTAAAGTCCTCACCTTGAATGCAGCGGGAACCCATACGGGCGCCAGTTCTAATCCCAGTGGCCCGCTTCCCATCCAGCTTCCCATCCAGCTTCCCATCCAGCTCCCTGCTTGTAGCCTGGGAAAGCAGTGGAGGAAGGCCCAAAGCTTTGGGACTCTGTGCACGTGTGGGAGGAGCTGAAGAGGCTTCTGGCTCCTGGCTTCAGATCAGCATAGCTCCAGCCGTTGCAGCCGCTTAGGGAATGAATCATTGAACAAAAGATCATCCTCTCTGTCTCACCTCCTGTCTGTATATCTGATAAAAGTAAGTAAATCTTAAAAAAAAAAAAAAGGAAACCAGAAAGCTTTGTATTGCAGTTGCGGTTCCAGGATTATGTCTACCTTCGTTACAACTCTTCAAACTGTACCTTTTATTTATTTTAATTAATTTATGTATCTTATGATACAGTTCCATAGGCTCAGGGATTTCCTCCCCGTTTGATTCTCCCCACAGATTTCCCCTATATTATTACAATAGTTTAGTCCTTCAAAAACAGTCATAAATCCATGATTCTGCTATTTAAGTGTATCTTGACATTGTAGGTATAGACAGTGGCAGAAAGTGCAGCATCTTATAGTCAAGAATACTAATGGTTCTTTTACATGTAAATTATTCCTCAACAAAGCTATTTTTTCAAAAGTTAGCATCCCTTTTTTTTCTGCCTTTCAGTTTGATTAACTATTAATAAAACCTGGTAACAAACGTTTTTATCACTAAGATTTTCTTGCTTTCCCTTCCCAGTGCTAATCAGTTTCCACAGTGTGAAAGGTTTTGACCTGTCGTGCCTGTCTGCTGCACTGAGGGACCAGATTCAGTGCTTTCTGAATCATCTCGAGTAAAGCAGATCATCAGCCACTCTCCAGAAACGATGTGATGTAATCAGCAAGCTAATTGTGGCCAAAGCACAAACAAAAGGGAAATAAATTGGTCTCCCTCTAAATTAATTAATCAGCAAATGTGAGTGTGTGTACATTGTTTCAAAGAATAGTGTCAAGAAAATGAAAGTTACATTATAAAATGGGGGGTAAGTACATGCAAATCACATCCGGTCGTAATCCACAATGTGTAAAGAACTGGCAGTTGAAAAGCAACAAAAGGACACTCCAATTAATGAAAAATGAGCAAATTTGAATGGTTAGTTTGCCTAGCAAATGGCCTATAACATGTGAAAAGAATCTTAGCATCACTTTGATTGGCCAATACAAGCCAAGACTGTAGTGGCATACCAATTTGTACTGCTGTAGGATGGCTAAAACAAAAAAGTAGACAATAGCAGAAGTTGTTCAGGGTGTGGTGAAATTGAATCCTCACTGCTGGTGGGACCTGTAAAATAGTACAGCTATGTGGAAATAAGATTGGTATTTCTTCAGAAAGGTGAATTTATGACACCACCTGCAAGTTCCATTCTGTGTGTTTATTCTTAAGTGAAAATATGTTTCCACGCAGAAACATAGACACATATTTATAGCAACATTATTCATAAGATGCGGACATTATTCAAATGTCTTGCAACTGAGGGCAAATTTTTTTTATTGTGATGAAAATGTTCAGTTGGAATATTTATATAACTTCTTGATTACACTAAAAGGTTCAGGCTGTATAAAGGTTGTTTTGTTTTTTTTTTTTTAATTTTTATTGGAAAGTCAGATATACACAGAGGAGAAGAGACAGAGAGGAAGATCTTCCTTCCGTTGATTCACTCCCCAAGCGTCCCCAGTGGCCAGGCTGAGCCAGTCTGAAGCCAGGAGCCTGGAGCTGCATCCAGGTCTCACACAGGTGCAGAGTCCCAAAGCTTTGGGCCATCTCGACTGCTTTCCCAGGCCACAAGCAGGGAGCTGGATGGGAGGAGGGGCTGCCAGAATTAGAACTGGCACCCATATAGGATCCCAGCACATGCAAGACTGGGACTTTAGCCACTAGGCTATTGTGCTGCACCTTCAGACTTTTTATATTAAAATGCTGAGATTTATTATGTGTGAAGTATGTATCAATGGAAGAAACATTGATTTATAATATAATTTCTTTAGCTTATTTATATGTGAGATTCTGCCCTCTAACCTTCCTTCCCCCAATCATTCATTCTCCAAATACTCTCCAAAAGCTTGTAAAGAACCAAGACCAAACTAGGAGCCAGGAATGCAGTCAAAGTGTCCCTTTAACCATCCATCCATACTGCCTCCTAAGATCTGCATTGACAGAAAATTGAAGTCAGGAAGGAGCTGGAGCTAGCATTCAAACCCTGGACACTCCAAGGTGAGGCACAGACATCCTAACCACTGGGACAAATGCTAGAGCCAACATTCAGATCCCAGACACCCCCAAGTGAGGCACAGGCATCATAAGCCCCACTCCCATTGCCTGCTCTTCTTCCATTCTGGAATTCTTAACGTCTTCAAGCCTGCTTATTTATTCTGTGAACCACAGGAGTCATGTGTATGAAACATTGAGCTCAGATAATCTTAAAAATGCCTTTTATAATTTATGTCATGAGATCTCTCAGTGATCCAAGCTAATTTTAGAACAAAAAAATTTACATATGCATAAACAAATCTTCTCATATTCTCTAAGGGATATGATTTATCCTTTGAATGATAAGAGCTTGTGTTACTCATTTAGTGTTTGAATAATACTTCATTGTCACCATATTCTTACTTCCAAGACAGTTCAGACATAGAGTCTTGCTAATGCAATGCTACATGTCATGTAAACATATAGAAGTATTGAACTTCCAAATGTTTGTTGAGGATGTGGTTTAAAAATTAGAATGTGTCTTTCTATTAAAAGTAATGATTTCTATTAAGTCACAGTTAGATTCAGGCCAGTTCATACGGCTCCACAATGGATGGCTGCATTTAAGAAGCAACAGAAATACTACTGTGCCAATAATCAAATAAATCAGAAAAACACAGTCTTGTTTTCCAGGGATTCCTTGGCTCCTTTGGCTTGGAATAACTCATAGTTATTAATAACTCGTAATAACTCATTTATTAGATATTAGTGCTTTTCCCCAGAAAGGTGTACTGAATTCTTCATAGGTTTTCAGGGGGGTCACAGACATCCTGGTACAGCCAGACCTGGGAAAGGCATGTTTGAACCACCTCAGTAACATACCATGGGCTGGGTGACTTGGGAACAGTTTATTTTCTGTCTAATCTCAAGGCTTAGAGTCCAAGATTTAGGTACCTCTTCCTGGCCTGTAGTGTCCCCCTCGCTTAAGTGTCTTCACGTGACAACTTCTACACTTGTAGGAAGAGATCTCTGTTGTCTCCTCCTCTTATGAGGACATCAGTCTTAGATGAGTGACTGCTGTGCTCCCCTCCAAGAACTTCACTTAATCTTTCATAACAGAGATCCAAGAGACCCAGTGTTCAATGCTAGTTTTGAGAAATGAGAAAATGACCTGATGTGTAACTGAGGCAAAATGAGCACTGCTGTATCAAGCTTGCCTTTCTAGTGGAGTTTTTCAGAATGGAATTTGCTGAGTACATCTCCATAGTATGACTTAAAATGTCCCTCTGACTGTCTTTCCTGTAAATTGCTGATTGGAGTCAGAATTAACACTGTTCAATAGTGCCACTAACTGTATAAGCTATTTTAAGTTTAGAGAGTTGAAACATAAAATTGTTGCAGAGGTGTACTAGCCTCTTTAACTGATCAAGAGCCATAGTAATGGCTACTCTAACGGACAGTGCCGTTATAGAATGTTGCTGTCATTCTAGAAAATTGTTCTGGACCGTGCTACTTTAGGTAAAGGCTTGATCAGATTTCATTTTCCTTCTCTGTGTGTGCTCTTCCGTTGGCAGCCACATGATTCATTGATAGTTGGCCTCTCTGTCTCTCTCCTGGTGTTAGTTGTTGTTGGCCTATGCTTTCAGTTCACAAAATGATGCAAACTGCTGACCATTTGGATTTCTAGCGTTTTTTCAGGCTAGCGTGATTAACCGAAGGGTTGTGGCTGAGTTAAAATTTAATTGGACCCTGTTGTTTCTTGGAAAATTTGATAAATGAAGATACAGGGTGCAAACGGTTTATTATTATTGTTGTTGTTGTTATTTTATAGAGAGGATAGAAGAACAATGTTGTAATAAAGGAGAAGAAGAATTTAAAGTGGAAAAGTCTGCAACTAGATTATATAGGATGTGAATGCAAGGAAGGACTTGCATTTTATTTGGAAGAAAAAAATAGCTGCAGTAGTTTTGGTTTCCTGTCATCCAATAATCCCTTTCCTCTTTTTGACAATGTCCTTATAAGCTTCAGAAGAATCAATTCAATACTTCAGGCATGTGCCAGTCATCGTATTCCATTAATTTTCCTTGATGGTAGGCATGTGACCACGGCTGTTCTAAGCAGGATGAATTTCAAAGCATTTGGTTTCAAATTATGGGAAACAAATATTCTGTTTTCCTCTGAATGCTATGCCTGAATCTTTTGTAATCATTGTTTTAGGTTGGAAAGAAAGCTAGTACGCAATAGCCAGGAGAATGGGACAGAAAGGGAGGTAGATTCCTGAATCAAGTATATCCTAACTCTTGAGTTTTTCTTTAACTAACTTTCTTGGGGGTATAGTTTGTATGCAGTAAAAGCACACATTTTGGCAAGCATATATTCACAAGTACATCCCATCAAGATACAGGGCATTCATTATCACAAAAAGTCCTTCGGTTTTTCCTGGTTGGTTGTCCCTGCCTGCTACACCAGGCTGCCACTGTTCTGATTTCTGCTCCTCTGGATTAGTGTTTCCTGTTCTAGAAATTTATAGTAGAATAATACAGGATGAATTATTTTATGTTTGTTCATTTTGTTCTATAGGTTTCTGGAATTCCCTCTTTTTATGTTTTCTTTTCCTTTACAAAGGTATGCAGTTGTTAGGTGAAGCAAGTACGTGTTCATCTTGAAAACATTCTTTTTTCTAAAGTAATTGCACTGTTTTATAGTCACTCTGTCAGTGTTGGAATGTTCCAGTTGAAGGCTGTTTTAAAACTTTGTGAGGGCACTTACAGAAGACCCTTTACTCTGGAGATAAATTATTCCTGGTCATAGATTGAGGGAACACTTTTTGATCTGCCAAGATCACCCAGATCTTCATCCAGTTTAATTGAGGTTTATGACTAAATAAGCAGTACAGTAGTTTTCATTACAGGAAAGCTGATTCTCAGGTTCCATCCCTATTCTGTAACTTCTTTGCAGCTAAAGCAGCATCTCTTCCAACTGAATCTGTGGTATATTGTGGTCAATACTACAAAGAGTGATTAATGGGGTAAATTACACTGTTAATCATCTTTTGATATTTAATAATGGGACTGAAAATGTTATTATATATTATACATAAATATTACTGAATTCTTATTATTTTTAATTTTCATTATTATTATTATTATTTTATGATATAGTTCAATAGGCTCTGGAATTTCCCTCACCCCCCTCTCAGGTCCCTTCCCTCACACGCTGATTTCCCCTATATTATCACAATAGTATAGTTCTTCATCAACTGTCCTACCTATGTCCATCATTGCAGGCATCGGAAATGGCAGAGAGTCTAGCATCCTATTGTCAAGATGTATTTAACAGTTTCATTGGGAGTCCATCTTTAATCTGGAAGTAGAGGTGCATACTACGTTGTATCCTCATATCTGAATATGATAGTCTTCATTACACAATTACTGTACTTCCTGATATATGAAAAGCCACAATACCAAATCAACAACAGGAATAAAAATAGAAATTTACAATGTCACGAAGTTAAGTAACATGCTACCGAATGAGTCATGTCTCTGAACAATTGAAAAAGAAAATGAAAAACCTTTTTGAAGAAAATGATGCTACTGTATGACTTATGAGTCAGTGAAGAATTTAATGAGGGAAAAAAAACATTTTGAAGAAATGAAACTAAAAACAAAACATCAAAAGCCATATAATATAGTTTCCACTGGTCTTTGTTGGTAAGATGTGTCTCCTGTAGGTAACAGATTGTTTGTTTGTTTGTTTATATATTTATCCAGTCTACTAATCTGTGACATTTGATTGATGAATTTAAACCATTAACATTCAGGGTTAATATGGATAGTTGCGATTTGGTCCTGTCATTTTAGCAATGGGTTGTTCATTGTTTGATTTAGTCTTCTGTTATTTTACTGGGATGTTCTTTCCATTTACCTTTGGTTTTGGTGGGTGCTATTCCTTTTCTCAGTCAAAAGAACATCTTTAAGTATCATTTATAGCACAGGTCTGAAAGAGGAATGTTCTTTGAGCTTTTCTTTACTGTGGAAGAATTTTATTTCATTTTTAAAGACAAAGGAAAACTTTGCTGGGTATGTTATTCTGGGCCAGCAATTTTTTACTTTTAGAATTTGAAATATGTTGCTCCATTCTCTTTTGGCCTGCAGGGTATCCTGTGAGAGGTTAGCTGTGAGTCTGATTGGGTTCCTCTATTTGTAGATTGATTTTTTTTCTCATGTACATTTAAAGATCTTTTCCTTTTGTTCAACGGAAGAGAGCTTGATTATCATGTGTTGTGGTGAAGACTGCTTTTGGTCAACCCTGTTGGGAGTTCTATGCCCCTCCTGTATTCTGTTTCCTAGTTCTTTCTCCAGATTAGGAAAGTTTTGCTTCATTACTGCATTAAATACATTTTTAAACCCAGCTTCTATTACTGCACCTTCTGGAACTCCCATAACTCTTATATTTGGCCTTTTAATAGAGTCCCTTAATTCTTTGAATACTTTTCTTAAGTTCCTCTTCTAGCTTTTTTATTGTTTCACCACTGTGGCAAGAAATATCTTCCAAATCTGAGATTCTTTCTTCCCTCTTTTGTGCTATTATTGAAACTTTCCACTGAATTTTTAATTTGCCCCATTGTATCCTTCATTTCGAATAATTCTGGTTGATTTTGTTTCAGTGTTGCTGTATCCAGTGTGACCTATTGCTTAAATTCCTGCAAGTGCTTCTCGTTGTTGATAAGAAGCTTCATAACATGTTTTGTAGGCTTTTTATCCCCTGTTTCCTCAATGTCTTCCTCAGTTAACCATGAGGTTGGCAAAGGCTTTTGCTCCTTTGTAGAGGAGTCTTCAATAATGTGCTTGTGCCTCTGTTTCTTTTACTTTTGGTCATTGTACATTTAATTAGTAGAGTCTTCTCCTTAAGGCTGATTTCTAAGCTGTGTCACTCACAGGTCTACAGTTCAATTTTACTGATTGTGTTTGGAACCTGGTTCCTTTTTGCAATCACTTGTGCCACTGCCGCCAGCAAGTTTCAGGTTTGGATTATTGTGTTAGGCTTCCATAACAGTCTACAAAGCCACAGCCCCATACGCACCACTCTCTACCTCCTATGGTCCCATGCTGTGGCTGCACTGTTGCCTATATATTTCTCCCACTTCTGGTTTGAGCAGTTCCGGGGATTAGGGAGTCACCAGGTGTCCTAAATAACTAGGTCGGTGGTGTTGATCTTGCTGGAACCTGCTAGCCGTAGGTCTGAGGGCCACCCAGACTTTTTTTGACCTGTAGGGTACCAAAGTTGATATTATTTTCCCTGTGGCAGCAGTGCAATGCACTGAGCTGGAAGTGAGTTTGCTCCCAGCTTAGTGCATGCGCATTTCATTATTGTCCCTCCGGTACCACAGCCTCTGCCACCCTGTACAGAATGGCACCTGATGTGCCACTGGTGGAGTTCTGGAAATGGTAGCTGTTAGGTCTTGGGGCCGCCCGAACCTATTTTGGGTGAAACCTGTAGAATGTCACATTGTGCAATGCACTGAGCCAGAAATGAATTCGCTCCTGGTTTATGTATAATCCCATCCCACATCCTTTGCCTCCCTATACAATTTGTCCCCCAGTATGGCTTTGGTGGGAGTCTGGACTGTGAAATCCACCTTGTTCCTGCACCATCTGTTTGGGGTCTGCTGCTTTATCTCTGCTCTTGGTCAAATCAAGTAAATCAGCAGGATGGGTAGTTCTTTGTCTGCTTTCACCCCCTGAGCTACAAGTGAACTCCCCTTCCCACCTGGCTGTCTGTGGAGCTCCAGCCACAGGTGGAGCTCAGATCATGGCTCGCTGACTGCCAGTGGGGTATCTGGTCACTACACACACCATTGTCTCCGCTACTTTCCTGCGTCCATCAGTCTGCCGTAAGTCTGTCGTCTCCTGTTTCCTGGAATATGCCCTCTCTGCTTCACCCTAGCTAATGATTCTGCATCTGTTTAAATGTACCCTTACCCTATTCCCCCGTCATGATTCTCATAAGTTTCTTGACTTAGGTGAAGTTTTTTCTTTTTCTTTTTTTTTTTAACCTTTTTTTAGGAGTTAAGTAATCATTTGTTCATTAACATCATCTACTAATATATAGTTGTACAGGTACTCTTTCATCATGTATGTTTTTCCCGTATTTGCTACCCCTAGATGGTGGTTTTCTGTGCAAATATCCAAAATAGCTGCATTTGAACACTAGTTACACTAAGGAGAGTATAAAAAAAATGATGCCTGGTCAGCACCACTATTAACAGAGCAGCACTGTTGTCCCACTCACGTTTGGTTCCAATCCCATGGGTTTTACTCATAATTTGTATGCTACCCTCAGACCTATAATTTATGTAAAAGACAAATATATGGGGACTTGAAAAGGATTTCTGGAAGATGGAATTAAAATATTAAGTTTTGTTTTGCTGCAGAAATATTAGAAAGTATATTTAGAAAAGATCTAATGAAGTTCATGGAAAATTTCTATTGTGAAGAAAGTATGTGTTTTTCAAACATCTTTTGCAAGCAGCTAAACTTTTGATTCCATTTTCATGAGCCCTTTAAAGTATCTTTTACATACACTTTACATGCTCATAAATATGCAAGTCACAAATTGTACATACACAATTATAAAGTATAAGTTAGATCACATTCTAATATAATTCAGAGCCATTTTCATGTAATATGTATATCCATCCAAGATGCTAAATATAAAAAATAAAACTCATTGTATATTGATCTTTTAAAAAAGAGATAATTTGACAGAGTTACATAGAAGCAGGGAGAGACAGAGAAAGAGAAAGAGAGGTCTTCAGTCTACTGGTTCACTCTGTATGGCTACAGTGGCTGGGGCTGGACCAGCCCAAGACCAGGAGCCAGGAATTCCTGGTTCTCACACAGGTAACAGTGACCCAAACACTGCTTTTCCCAAGCTGTTGGTTTTGAGCTGAATTGTAAGTGGAGAAGCTGAGACATGATCTGACAACCAAATGGAATGCTGGTTTTGTAGGCAGCAGTTTTCAATACTAGTCCTGAAGTAGAATATTTAATCAAAAACTGAGTGTTTCTCAAACTTGGTGTACATGGAGGTCATTGAGTATGAGAGGGTCTTGTGAAAATGCAGATCCCCGGGCCTGGTGCAGTAGCCTAGTGACTAAAGTCTTTGCCGTGCATGCGCAGGGATCCCATATAGGCATCAGTTTGTATCCTGACAGCTCCACTTGCCTTGCACCCCCTGCTTGTGGCCTGGGAAAGCAGTCAAGGATGGCCCAATGCCTTGGGAGCCTGCACCCACTTGGGAGACCTGAAAGACGCTCTTGGCTTCTGGCTTCAGAGCAGCTCAGCTCTTGCCTCGGTCTGGCCATTTTAACCTCTTGGGAGTGAACCTTCAGATGGAAGATCTTTCTGTATCTCCTCACTGTAAATCTGCCTTTCCTGTAAAAATACATAAATCTTTAAAATAAAATAAAATGCAAATTCCCATTCAGTAATCAGCAGTGTGACACTAAGTCTCTGCATTTCTCATAAGCTCTCAGGGATGCTGTTCCTGCTGACTTACTCATGAGTATCATGGATTAAGCCACTTATACTGACCTTTGGCAAATCTTGTTAGATGTTTTGTTGAATCTGTTTCTTTGTTTCTGCTTCCTATTTGGTAAGTCGTAATATGATAATGAAATGTATAACATCTCTCTAGTTGTTCAAGTAAATAACATTTAACATTACTGTGAAAAAGAAATTATGCCATATCCGATATTAATACACAATGTTTAATCTATAAGAGCTGGTTTATTTTTATACCTGTTATGTCATACACACCTGTTTCACTATTCCTGCTGTGTCATTCTTGAAGGAACCTAACATTTGATATTGAATGATACAATTATAGTGGAACTAAAAATGTTCTGTGATTATTGTTTAGTAATAATATATCTTGTACCATTGTAAAAATCATTATTTCTTCAGTGCTGTGTATCAGACGGAGCTGGATTCATTTGAACTGTCCTGACATCCTTCATTTATTCACCTTTCAGCTCTTGGCGTACTGGCTCTGCTCCTGGAATGGTGCATCCATGGTGAACCAGCAAGCACAGATGTTGTTCTCCCACGTAGTGCAGTGATCCAGCAGTCATACAAGTGTCACAGTTGTCAAAGAAAAGTTAATTAAAATATTTGCTGTTTTTCTTTCTCAACCATAAAAAAGAATTCTGCTTTTGCCTTTTAAGCTTCTTCCAGCCAGCTTCATACCTCGTCTCATCCCACTCCAAGGAGAATTTTACATCTGCTGGGGTCCTGAGCAGTTAGTGGTAGCTGCAGCTAATGGGTTGAGCTATATCAGACTTTAGAAGTAATGGCAAACAGTTTGCGCAAGAAAGAACAAGTGCAGAGAAATCAATCATAACAAAATTTAAAAATTTAGTTTTAAAAATTCAGTACCCAGATGGTTACTTCGCATTAATTTGAAAGGAGTATCTTCAGTTCTTTAAATATGAGTCTTTGAAAATCCTGGTTTTATTTTACTAGGTGATGTTTGTTGTAAGTTACTGGAATATATTTGGGTCCCTAACTCTGTGGAATGGGATATAGAAATTAGAAAGTAATTCTGTTTCTGCTTTTAAGATTATTAGCTGTTGGCAAGAAAAAGTTGGAATATTTAGAGTCATTTTTTTAAAAAGTACGAAGATGTGTGACCCTGCTGTTTAAAAAAAAAAAAAACAGTGATTATCTCTATTCTAGTTATTCCTGCGTTCCCTCTTGATTATTAATTGGTAGAAATTCTTTCTGATGTTAATCAGATCTATATGTTTAACCTTCATGTATTATACTACAGTGTTATTTCTAAAGTGTTTCATTTTCTCTGCTATTAGGTTTTGAGCTTAGTATTGTATTAAGATTTTTATAAGAAACCTAATTTAATTTCTAAATATTAGAAATAGTTCTATATAGTTATTTTTCTTTTAAAAGGAGAATCTAAAAAGTTTTGTAAATTTTATCTTGGAAATTATTTTATTCATTATGTTTAATTTTAGGAAGTGGTGCTGTTGCAGAACATTCTGAAAATGTGCGTATTTCAGGAGTGTCAACTGGTAAGTCATTTTTCGTAATGTTTAAATTTCATGCATGACTTATATGGTAAATATTGAAAGCCACCTGGTATCTTGTGGAGTGATATTTGGCCTTAAAAATTATTACTGCTTTCTGCAGCATGTAATAAGGAATGAAGTAACTGGAACATGGAGAAATCCTTATAAGATTAACTTGATACTTACATGCCCATGGATTGATTTTACTTTTCCAAGCAGACTGCGTAATTATTTTTTTTCATACAAATATTGAACCAAGAAAGGAGTTAGCTGAAGCTGAATTAGTATTTTTCCCCATACAAAGTTAGGTGAAATGAAATTCATTAAATTTTATCAATTTTTTGAATGTTATACCTAAGATTTAGAGTCTTGAAAATAAAGCATTTAACTCGATTTTTAGATTATTGTTATCCACAAGTGTATTATACTTGAATGTACAATTAATATGCTGTTAAAGACAATCCAGCGACATACTTGTGTCCATGAAATTCAGAAATTTGTTGAGGCAAATGCATTTTTCCACCTGTTTGGGCTTTTGCAGCTAAGTAATTTCTTAAAGGCCCATAGCTATAAAATGTTTATACTTAGTTGGCTTCTGCAGTTTTGTATTACAGTTCCTGAGATAGGGTTTCTTACTTTTCACTAAACATTCCCTATATTCTTGATAGATTTTTGTGGTTAAAAATAATTTCAGTTAATATATTTATCAGTCATTAATTTGTGTTATCTTGAAATTCATTAGTTTTCTCTCGTGAAGCAAAAGTGAAGTTGGCTCTTTAGTGCTTGCCCTTGTTCTTAAATGATAGACTGAAAAAGTACTCTAGAAATTAGTGTTCACTCATCAAGTACATCTCCAGGCTGATTTCCTTAAAATAAAAAGTGTTGCCTCTGCAGGCCGTGTGCATTCTTTCCATGATTTGTTTCACTTGTTGTATATGCTTTCAAGTATTATATAATTATATACATCAAAAAATTATGATTATTTCTGTAAGTTGTAACTGCAAAAGCATCCAAAGTTATAAAACTAAATGATTATTGTATGGTTCTTATTAGCTTTTAAAAATTATTGCAGACTGTGTTAGCTTAGGCCAGATAACCTAAAATCTTAGTTTTCTCCTGGTTCTGGAGGCCTGAAGTCCAAGACCAAAGTATGAGCAAGATTGTTGGGTTTGTTGTGCGTCTTCCTAGCTATAGATGTACAGTTCTTACTGTGTTCTCACATTGTCTTCTGTCAGTGCTTAAAGTGAGAGAAGAGGTCTCTGGTATCTTCTGATTCTTCTTTGAAAAAATTATTATTTATTTGTTTGAGAGAGAGAGCACATACAGGATCCCATCTTGCTTCACTCCCCAAATGGCTACAATAGCTAGGCCTGGACTAGACCACAGCTAAGAACCAGGAACTCAACTAGGTCCCCTTCATGGGTGGTAGAAATCCAAAGGCTTGGAGCTAGTGCAATGACTTAGTTGGCAGATCCTCCACCTGCAAGTGCTGGCATTGCATATGGGTGCCAGTTTGTATCCTGGATAAACCACTTCCCATCCAGCTCCTTGCTTGTGGCCTGGGAAAGCAGTGGAAGATGACCCAAATTCTTGGGTTCCTATATGACATGGGAAACATAGAAGAAACTCCTACCTTCTGGCTTTGGATCGGCTCAGCTCTGATCATTTTGGCCATCTGGGGAGTCAGCCAGCAGATGGAAGATCTTTCTGTCTCTCCTTCTGTCTATAAATCTGCTTTTCCAATAAAAATAAATAAATGTATAACCTGCTTCTCAGGTTATACATTAGCAGGAAGCTGGATGTGGGAGTAGAGCAGGATTTGAACCCAGGTATTTAGACATGGTGTATGGACATCCCGGTTAGTGTCTCAATTGCAAAGCTGACATGCCACCCCTTTTCCTTATTTAAGGACACTAGTCCTCTTACTAGAGGGATCCCCACCCCTTCCATTCTTATTTAATCTAGTTTCTTCTCTCTGCAAATATACTCACATTGGGGCTAAGATCTTCATATGAGTTTTGAGACCATAACAAGGATTGTAAAAAATTTTTATTCACATAGACTATAGCTACCAATATTTAGTTTATTAAAAATTGAAACTGAAAGTTCATTTGAAACGTGTTAATTTGGAGAGCAGACATTTGGTCCATTGGTTAATATTTCACTTGAATTGCTCACTCCGTTACTAGTTGCAGTGCCTGGTTCAAGTTCCAGCTCTTCTGCTGCTGCTTCCAGCTTTCCAAAATGTAAACCCTCTGGGGCAGCAGGTCATACTTGGGTCTCTTTAGCTTGTGTCGGAGATCCAGATTGAGTTCCAGCATCTTGGCTTTGGCCTGGCTGTTACAGGATTTCAGAGAGTGAACTAGCAATGGAAAATCTCTTGTCTCACTCTCTCTCCCTGACTTTCATATAAAAATGAAATCCCCCAATTAATCATGTTGATCAAATTAAAAATGACGTTGAATGAAGCCGGTGCTGTGGTGCAATAGGAAAGCCACCTCCTACTGTATTGGTGTACCATATAGGTAAGCTATTTGAAGTCTGAGTTGCTTCACTTCCTGTCTAGCTCTCTGCCAATATGCCTGGGAAAGTAGCAAATGATGGCGCAAGTGCTTGGGCCCTTGCACCCACGTGGGAGAACCAGAAGAAGCTCCTGGCCCTGACTATCCCAGCTCTGGCCATTATAGCCCTCTGGGGAGTGTCCCAGAGGATGGAAGATCTCTCTCTTCTCCCTCTGTAGCTCTACCTTTCATAAACAAACAAACAAATCCTTTTTATAAAAGTAGCAAACCTGTTGCATGTTTACAATGACACTTTTACAAAATGAAAACCACTAATAACATCTCTATAATTTTTAAAGCCTTTTAAATTTTTAAAAAATCTTTTTAATGTTGTTTACGTAGTTGAGAGGCATGCATGCCTATGTGGGCTTCCAATTAGGTGGGGAGGGTCAGGTAAGGAGGAAGGCGGGTGGGACATGTTTCAGTTATTTTCTCATGTGTCTGCAGTGGCAGAGGGGAGGAAAGGGAGATGGCTACTCCTTGCTGTCGGACTATGTCAGCCTCAGGGGATGGGGATGGTCATTTGATGCTGCCTTAGAGACCCTGATGTGGGGAAGTGTTTCCGGGAAGTTACTTGAGTGGTGTTGATGGTATTGAGAAGTTGTCAATTTTATAATTCTAGGGTTAAGATAATCTTTGCAAGGTATATTGGTTGACAAAGTCACCTTAATGCATCCACACATCCAGACCCCTTGCTGCAAAGCTAGGCCAAGAGAATTGTCCGACCTGTTCTACTTTCCATTCTCTGACAAAGCACTTGAAATCCCCTGTTGGCCTAAATGGGCTGGCCGTCATGTTTCCCATGTGTGTTTGGGCATGCTGTCCACTACAGCTGAGGCCCAATTCTGATACATACACTCCAAGGTCAGAGCATGTATAATGTGTTTTTCCCTGTGGTCAGGATCTGAGTCCAGTGCTGTAGCTGGGGAGTCCCCAGAGAAACCTCAAGTAACCTCAGACTTGACTCTTCTGTGTGCTAGCCAGTGCAGTGCAGGTTCAGGTTTATTCTTTCCCCTGCACCAGCCAACACACATCGGCGGATGCTGCTGCGTGGTCAGTTCTGCCTTAGCCTCATATCTCACAGAAACCGATGGGTGCTGCAGCCTAACCAAGCCAGCCCACCACAGATCCAGATCTTAGGCATATCAGTAGGTACTGTGGCCTGGTTGGGGATAACCCCAACCACCCCCGTAGGCTTGGCTCAACCCTGATTTTTTGCACATGCCAGCCTCTGTTGTGGCCTAGTCCAGCCAAACCCACAACTTACCTGGTTCTTATGCACACCTATGGGTGCTGCAGCTTAGCTCAGCATGCCCACCCCCAAACCTGGCCCTCACATACACTGACAAGTGTTACTACCTTGTTCAGCATTATAAGCAATTGCTTCACTGCTGTACCACAGTGCTGGCGCCAAGAGGTAATTTCTTAGAGGGTGATTGCATTGTGGAATTTACCATATCAGTGAGCATTTTATATTCTGTGACATTGAGATCTAATTAGCCTTTCTTGTCCTTTAAATAGATTTTCTTTCCATGTATGGATTTACGATAGCACTATGGGACGGTTATATGTAAATAGTATAGGTTGAGTATATCTTCTTCTAAATACTTAAAACATTTTTTTTTCCAGTTTTGGAATATCTCCTTAGACTTCACCAGTTGAGCATTGCTAATCTAAAAATGCTAAATGCAGTTCAGATCATTTGAATTTTTTTAAAGATTTATGTTTATTGCAAAGTCAGATATACAGAGAGGAGAAGAGACAGAGAGGAGGATTTTCTGTCTTACTCTCCAAGTGACCACATCGGCTGGAGCTGCACCGATCTGAAGCCAGGAGCCAGGAACTACTTCCAGGCCTCCCATGTGGGTGCAGAATCCCAAGGGTTTGGGCCTTCCTTCACTGCTTTCCCAGGTCACAAGCAGGGAGCTGGATGGGAAGTAGGGCTGCCAGGATTAGAACCAGTGCCCATATGGGATGCTGGCATGTTCAAGGTGAGGACATTAGCTGCTAGGCCACGCCGCCAGGCCCTTGAATTTTTTATGTCTGGTCTAGGAATTCTCAAATTGTAAAAGCTTTCTGATGCCCTTGCCGCCTCAGTAGAAATTAAGGCCTCCTTAATTCTTCTGTAAATGGAGAAATAGTTTCTGAAAGATACTTTAAGTATGGGAATTAGCTTTCTGTTGAGATCAGCAAGCAGCAGATGTGGAGAGGTACCTCAGTGTCCTGTGCTGCTGTTTCCACTCAGCATCGGCTCGCTTTACCTCTGCTTGCCGCACCATCAGACAGTGCTGAGGTTTCTTGTCCAGTTGTTTGTGCTTTGGAAAATCACAGTTTAGAAAGAATTTTAACTGACTTGCACGCAGTGTTGGTAGAGAAATTTGTTGTCCCAGTCAGGACACTTTGCAAATGAAAGAGTGCACTATTTTTAAATTGTGCTGCCAATACTGAAAACCAGGACTGTCCTGCACAAATCAGAATGTATCGTATCATTCTATCTGTAATAAGTTCAGTTCATTTTGCATGTGTGGAAACATGTGATGGAGCTTTGTGCCAGGAAAGTAGGAGAGAACAAGGAGTAAAATATTCTTGTCTCAGGAACTTATCTTTTAACAGAGAAGGCAAATATGTACAAAATGCACCTATGGTGTCATCTTAATGTAGTAAATCCCAAGGCAAATAGGGAGAATGTTAAGCTAGATAATTAATGCGTAAAGAGTCTAGTTATAACGTCTTGTGAATGCTAAATGAGTAATAACTTCTGATTTTTAAAAATTAAACTATTACTAAGTACTTTGTTTACTGGTGAGTTTTGAAAGAATCACTTATTTCTAGTTATATTTTTGGCTTTGTGTTTGAAATAGTTTGTTTCTCTTTCTACTGTTTTATTCATTTTCATCTTTCTCATATGCTTGCTGAGATAGAAATCTGCCCGTTTTCTGGTTCTTAGCCTGCGTTACCAGCAAGTATATTATATAACAGAAAAGAAAAATTGTAGAGTCTATTTTTTCTTTAGTTTAGAACTTTTCATGATTTCAAATTTTAAGTGCTCCTTTATATTATTAACAGGAGAAAAAAACAATTGACATTTTTGTACATCTACAAATATCTGAAAATAAATTATATCACAGAAACTGTCAGGTAACTTATTTGTGTCTGTGAGAGTAGGGAGGTTATTTTAATGTTGTCTTTTAAAAAAATATTTATTTGCTATATCTGAAAGGCAGACTTGTGAAGGAACGAGAGAGAGAGAGAGAGAGAGAGAGAGAGATCATCCACTAACTTGTTCACTTCCCAAATGGCATTAATCGCTTTAGCTGAGCTGGATCAGAAGTGGAGCAGTCAGGATCTGAACCATTGGTAGTACAGGATATTGCCATCACAGGTGGACGTTTAGTCTGCCCCGGCAAGGCACTCACCCCTAATGCTGATTTTGAAAATAGGTCAAATTATATGCCTCTTTTTCTAAAGGTCTAAATTTTTTAGTAGCAAAATTACTGCTCATTTGCCACATGAAATGAAACATCTTTTATTATAAATTTTTGTATACATAATGTGTTTGTTTTTTTAAAGATTTACTTATTCTTTTTTTTTATTTGAAAGGCAGATTTTTACAGAGAAGGAGAGACAGAGAAGATCCATCAGCAGCTTCACTCCTCAGATGGCTGTAGCAACCAGAGCTGAGCTGATCCAAAGCTGGGAACCAGGGGCTTCTTCCTGCTCTCCTGAGTGGGTGCAGGGTCCCAAGGACTTGGGCTATCCTGTGCTGCCTTCCAAGGCCACAAGCAGAGAGCGGATTATAAATAAAGCATCCAGGATATGAACCGGAGCCCCCATGGGATATCAGAGAGCCCATATGGGGTGCTGGCGCCACAGGGTGGAGGATTCACCTGCTGGCTACTGCAGGGACCTCAAATGTATTTGATTTTTTTAAATGTAACTACTTTAAACTGAATTTTCCATGATATGGACTCAAATCAGGATAATTCTAGAAATTTTTTTTTAATTTTAATATTTATTTACTTAAAAGGCTGAGTTACAGAGACAGACAAAGATATCTTCCACCTGTTGGTTTATTTCTCAAATGATCGCCATAGGTGGAGCTGGACTTTGACAGAAGCCAGGAACCTTCACCACCACCCCCATGTGGATGGCAGGGGCCCAAGCGCTTTCATCATCTAATGCTGTTTTCCTAGGCACATTAGCAAGGAGCTGGCTTGGAAGTAGGACTGCTGAGACTCAGACTGGTGCCCATAGGGGATTCCAACATTGCAAGCAGCACTTTAAGCCATTGTGCCACAACATTGGTCCCAATTCTAGAAATAATTTTATTCTGCTCTCCTTACTTTTGATTATTTCCGAGTCAGCTTTTTAACTTGTTTTCACAAATTTTATTGAGTCTTTATGTGTTTAGACATCTTGAAACACAGAAAAAATTTAAAAGTTAAGGAAAATCATTTAACCTCACCCATTGTTTAATTTTTCTGTGCATATCTTAAGTTGTAAATGAGTTTGAATTGTAACTGATCTTACCTTCTGCCCTTTCTAGTATTTTAAAAATATTTTTTGTTTCTTTATTTTTTTTAATTTTTTTTTTAAAGACTTATTCATTTTATTACAGCCAGATATACACAGAGGGGAGAGACAGAGAGGAAGATCTTCCGTCCAATGTTTCACTCCCCAAGTGAGCCACAAGGGGCCGGTGCGCCGATCCAATGCCAGGAACCTGGAACCTCTTCCGGGTTTCCCACGCGGGTGCAGTGTCCCAATGCAGTGGGCCGTCCTCAACTGCTTTCCCAGGCCACAAGCAGGGAGCTGGATGGGAAGTGGAGCTGCCGGGATTAGAACCGGCGCCCATATGGGATCCCGGGGCTTTCAAGGCGAGGACTTTAACCGCTAGGCCACGCCGCTGGGCCCTTTTGTTTCTTTATACTGTTTATATCCTTATTTTAATACCTCTCAACATGCCATCAGGTAACTGCAGTATGATGTTCTGAAACATAGCTATGGCTGTTTCCAAGTCTTGGTTGTTTCCTATTCTTGGTCATGTTGCAAGATATATATATATATGCCTTTTTGTTTCTAAGGATATTTCCTGAATATACATTTCTAGAAGTACAATTAGTATGTTAAATTTCATAAGTAGGGGCTGGTGCTGTGATGTAGTGCATTAAGCTACCACCTACAGTGCTGGTGTCTCGAAAGGGTAGCAGTTGAAATCCTGGCTGCTTCACTTCCAAACCAGCTCCATGCTAATGCTCTGAAGACGGCCTAACTGCTTAGTCCCCTGCACCCACATAGGAGACTTGGAAGAAGTTCCTGGGTTCTCACTTCAGCCAGGCCCAGCCCCAGCCTTTACAGCCATGTGGGGCGTGGGCCACTGGATAGAAGACCCCTCCCTCCTTCTCTCTGTCAGTCTGTAATTGCCTTTCAAATAAATAAAGCAAATATTTTTTAAACAATCATAAATAATTTGAGATTGCTTTCAGAAAGGTTTGTGTACGTTTTAATAGTTATCTTCCATGCATAGAAGCATTTATATTGGATTTCATCATGTTTTTCTGCTTTAAATTTGTTCTTTGTTTCTTTTCGAGTCATGCCCTTTTATTTTTCTGAAATTGTTTATGGACAAGTAAATTTCTCTTTGAATCATGGCCGTAAGTTTTGACTTTGTAGTGACAAGGAAATGAAATTAATTTCGAATTAGACAAAAGCTAGCACAAAATTCAGAAAAGATTTCTGGATGCTGCTGTAGATGCTGGGACTTGTACTTTGTCGAAAGTTGGTTTTTATTGTTACGTATGAAGATTAACATGTTAGTCCCAGTTTACTGTTAACCAATGATAGAGCTTCTAAGTGCTCCTACCTTTTTATAATGTTAGTTGAAAGCTCTAGTTGAAGTTACCTTGACCCATGATATCACAACATTTGACCCTAAAGCTTTTTTCAGGCAAGGCAAAACTGACATTTCTGAGAGCTGAGAGAATATTCCTTTTTTAATCCTGCTCATATTAAGTGAATTATCAATGTCTTTCTATGATAGAAACTTCAAGTAATTTTTAATGTTCTTTATTTTATCAGACATTTATACTGTCAAAATTCTAACCCTTTCTTGGTTTTGTATATTTGCTTTTTATAGTTCTTATTTTAGTACTCAAAACCGATTTAATTTATTTATGGCGTTTTTAATTGGGCATATGTTATTTTCTAAATTTGTTTACACATCTGTTAGTAACATTTTGCACTAGTGTAGAGTGCTGTATTAACCAGAACTCTTGCTTAAATATTGATTATGGTGTTCTGAAGTTTTCTCTAGGAAACTTCTGTTCTGATAAAACTTGTAATTACCCTAGAGTTTTTAAGATTGGCTAAAATAAAAATAATTTGAAAGAAAATAAAAGCTAAACTGGTTGATGCAATGTTTTTAAGATAAAAGTTACATGAATAAGCAATAGGTCAAATGGTCCTTCGTGCCTGTCTTATGTAATTTTGTTATTGTTTTGTAATTATTAAAACATATCTGGACCTCTTCCCAGAATTACTAAAAGAAATTCACAGTTTCTTGACCCAATATTGCATAGTATCTTTTATCTGTTTCAAATGAAGAAAACAAAGAAAGCCTACTGTATTTTAGATAATAAAAATGAATCTATTAGGGCTTTTAGGATTTTAAATTATGGAATAGAACTTAGTGTGAACTCAAGAAACTGCACAAGACAGTATATTTTTAAAAAACATATACTAGTATATGATATTAGTTTTAAAATTTGCCATTTTTAATGAACCTAGAAGTCTCTGTATTTTATCTTACATTATTGCAATAAATTATGAATAATCTAAGCATTAGAATGGTACACACAGATGCCACATCTGTGGACAGAACAAATTATGTTGTGACACAGTATATGATGCTCTCAGATGGTAAAAGTGAAACTCCTGTGGATGTGGGCCAGACCTAGTAAAGTTGTGAAAAGAGTGCATTCAAACATTTAACATTTTCTTTTTCATTATGTAACTCTGAAAATAATTATTCAAAGTGAGGCAGCATATTAGTTATTTTTAATTTTGCCAAGGTACTGTTTTGAACTGGATAGACTGTGCACTTAATAGATAAGGAAACTGGACCTAGGAAATTAGTTGACCAATAGCCCAGCATAATTAAGGGAGAGATTTGATCTTGAGCATTAATAGTGTAGAATCCAGGACAAAGCAGATAATGATTCTTCTTTACCTCCCACTTGAACGTAGTCTGAATCTTTTATTTATTTCTGGGCTCCTTGAAAAGGGACAAATGAATGGGGCTCTTGTTGAAGACGTGGGTGAACTAAAACCAATGTCAGAGGTGATCATGAGTTACAGGGCCAGTTTGTTCATTTCTGGTTCAGCTCATCTGTACTTCTTAGAAGAGACTCCATAAGCTTCAGAAATTACTATTCTTTTCTATTCCGATAATAAAAGCAGTGGTTTTCTTATTGACATTTTAGTTTTCTGTAGGAAAAGATCGGTCTGATGCCAATAGTTTTTATGTGCTTTTGGGTCAGGAAGGGAAAACTCTTGTATGAGCTTAATGAAAAGGTAAATATTTATACTTCTGTTACCCTGTGTTTCTATTTTGCCTTCTCTGCACCAAATTTGTGGCTTTTTGTTGTTGTTGTTGTTGTTATTCTACTGCCATGTAACTCCTGAGTATTAATTTGATTTTTTATTGTGAAAATTAGTGATTTTTGTGAAACCAAAGATTCACTTGCTCCAATTATAGCTAATGACTGATTAAAATATTTTGTTTCTCAATGATTGTCACTTAGGATAACAGCAATAAATATATTACTTCATTCATTCTTAACCATTTATACTAATGCAGACTCATATTCATGAATTACAAATAGAGTTCCTATTTGCTGTAATGATTAATCTTTTTTTTTGCCTGCACGAATTCTTTTAAGTTACAATTAAAAGATTTCTCATCTTAGACTAGTAAATATTGTTGTCCAAGTATTAGTAATTTTTTATATTAAAATAAAAGCTCCTAAAGAAAAAAGCTTGAGGGCCCGGCACAGTAGCCTAGCAATTAAAATCTTTACCTGGTATGTGCTGGGATCCCATATGGGTACCGGGTCTTGTCCTGGCAGCCCCACTCCCCATCCAGCACCCTGCCTGTGGCCTGGGAAAGCAGTTGGGGACGGCCCAAAACCTGGGGATCCTGCACCTGCATGGGAAACCCGGAAGACACTCCTGCCTCCTGGCTTCAGGTTGGGTCAGCTTTGACTATTGCAGCTACTTGGGGAGTGAGTGAGTGCATGGAAGATCTTCCTCTCTGTCTCTCCTCTTCTCTGTATATCTGACTTTTCAATTAAAAAAAATTGAATCTTTAAAAACAAGCAAACAAAAAAGCTTGAAATTCAGAGGATCCCTATGTGTTCCCTACCGTATGATCAGTGTGTTGGTTCTTCAGCTAAATGGTAGATAGAAAACTCATTTAAGGAATCTGGACAGTTGGGTCAAAAAAAAAAATGTGGAGAAGCAAGGCATGAGTGGAAAGCCTAGGTTAAGTGGTAAAAAGCAGAGAAAGAGAAAGATATTCAAATTGAAATCTTCCCTACCTAGGTATGGACTAGTGTTTTCTGTTCAGAAGGCAGTGCTTCTTAATGTTGTACATTACATTTAGACAGAATCTTTCCAAAGATGATGGAAGGCAAGGTGTAGCAGGGTTACAAATTCCAACAGATAACACAGAATAAAATAGACCAGGAGTAAAGTGAGAGAATTTGTAAATATGTAAGTTGGAAAATTTATTCCCAACTCAAATGTGTTGGTGTTCAAAAACTGTTCAGTCTATTCTCTTAACATATTTTTGGAACTCATGTGTCCCATTTGTGCCTGACCTCTGGCTACAAAGACGTGTTGAGTTCTGTTGGTTAATTTATAAGTATGTGTGCTTGAGCCATCAGGGACCCATCTGGACCAGGACAGTGGTTTTGAGGAGTGGTAGCAGTAAGTCTGGGAAATGACAAAGTTGCTTTGAAGCCCAGAGTTAAGCTATAACCAAAAGGGAAGCAGGTGGAGTTCCAGGAATTCACTTCCCAGCAGAAAGCAGGTGGGTATCATGGGCCAGACTCAGTGTCTGGAGAGCAGTTTAGGGCATCCTGACCAGTGTGAAAGCCTAAAAATCAGCAGTCTGCTTTCTTGACTAGAATGTCAAGTTGAGCAATGATTTCCAACTATGAAACAGAAAGTGCTTTGACCCTTGGGGTGGAGAATAGTCTCCAGTCTTTCAATTTTTCAAATTAATACTCTTCCAAAATTAAAGTGGACCATTGGGTATTTTATTGTTGCAGGGGCATATTTACCATGAGTGGTATATAATTTTCCTGTTAGCCTTCATAATTATTCTTACTCTCATTCTGCAGGGCTGTTCAACAGTCACTATTTACAAGATTTTTTTTAAGCACACTTATTTCCATTGGAATCAAACTCTTCTTACTAATATGTTTATCTCCTGGGACTTCTTTGTGCTTGTCAATCATAGTAGAACTAAGATGCTCTATACTCTGGAAGCTAAGATAGCCTATGACATTGACCACCATTACTTACAAATAATGTTCTGCCATAGGAACAGGTGGAAATGCTTTTGTTCCACAGTAAAAACTTTCTTTATTAGCTGATCTCTTTGCTTAAACTGGTTTTCCTTCCCATGAGTTACAACGCTATAAAACAATTCTTAAAAAATATTTAGATTATATCCCTTGCTTTCTCAGTTTAGTTCTGCCTTGCTTTAAGTGGTATGTATAGGGCTGAATCACTAAATTCTAACTTGCTGTTACTGCGTATATATGCTTCTGTTTTATAAAAGAGATCCTTTGTTTATAGTGAAGTGTATATACTACCTGTTCTGTACTCACATAATGCAACTTTCTGGTGAGCCTTTTTTCTGTTTTAAAAATACTGTATTTTGTTCACTTTGGCGATATACATTATGTCATTTAATACTTTTGCATGCTTCCATAGTAACATAGTTCTTGGATTCAGTTAATCAACATGCATCATCCTTTCAAAGTTATGATTTATGACAACAGGAATTATCTTTACTTCTTTATACCCTTCACATTTGTCTTGTGAGTTAGGTAGTAAGCATAGCTGATTTTTTACTTTTGTTTCAGTTTTGTGATTTACTAAAACCAAAGACACAAAGATTTCATGTCACTTTTAGTATTATAATTTTGTCATAAAGTATCAACAGTTTTAAGGGAGAAAAAAGTTATTTATCTGTGGAACAAGAAATTAAACCTTTTCTTTCAGAGTAGTTCAGCTCTAGTCATGAATTTGTCTATTTCTCCTAGGCTTAAAACCATAAAATCTTAAATTGAATGTGTGTTTTTTTGATATCACTTCTATTTTGAAGGGATTCTCTTAATAGAGGTTGTTTGAACATTTCCAAATTTTCTAAATGCTTCAGAGATCATAAATATATATTAATTTTTTTAAAGATTTATTTATTTTTATTACAAAGTCAGATATACAGAGAGGAGGAGAGATTGAGAGGAAGATCTTCCGTCTGATGGTTCACTCCCCAAGTGAGCCGCAACAGCCGGTGCTGCGCCGATCCAATGCCGGGAACCAGCAACCTCTTCTGCAGGGTCCCAAAGCTTTGGGCCGTCCTCCCCTGCTTTCCCAGGCCACAAGCAGGGAGTTGAATGGGAAGTGGAGCTGCCGGGATTAGAACCAGCGCCCATATGGAATCCCGGTGTGTTCAAGGCGAGGACTTTAGCCGCTAGGCCACGACGCCACTGGGCCCTTAACTTAGTTTTAAAACCATAGTTCTGTGTTGCTCTGTGGGATTATAGAAACAGTATTAGAATAAACATGGGGAAGTCTTGCATGAGTATTTCTCATTTTGTTGTGTGCCATTTTCTGAACTATGTAATGAAGTTTATATATTTTAAACCAAAAACCTAGCATTAAAATTATATTTAAGATCTTTACCTATTGATTCATCAGTTAATTTTCCCCTTGTTTTTTTCTTTTTCAGTTTCTTGTTTAATTATGCATTTGCTCTGTACAGACAGAACTAAAATAATTATGTGTAGGCAATGGAGAACGTGTGAATAAAGAGACAGCTGTAACACAAAGTGATGTAGTAGGTGAAGCTGCCACTGGGATGCCAGTTGGCCCCAGGGGTGCCAGTTCGAGTCATGGCTGTTCCACCTCCAAACCAGCTCCCTGCTAATGTACCTGCCTGGGAAAGCACAATAAGATGGCTCAGGTCCTGGGCCCGGCGGCGTGGCCTGGCGGCTGAAGTCCTTGCCTTGAGGGCCCCGGGATCCCATGTGGGCGCCGGTTCTGGTCCCTGCAGCTCCACTTCCCGTCCGGCTCCCTGCTTGTGGCCTGGGGAAGCAGTCGAGGACGGCCCGAGGCTTTGGGGCCCTGCACCCGCGTGGGAGGCCTGGAGGAGGTTTCAGGTTCCCGGCTTTGGATCGGCGTGTACCGGCCCATTGCGGCTCACTTGGGGAGTGAAACATCGGATGGAGGATCTTCCTCTCTGTCTCTCCTCCTCTCTGTATATTCGGCTTTCCAATAACAATAAAGTCTTTAAAAAAAAAAAAAAAGATGGCTCAGGTCCTTGGACCCCTGCACTCAGGTCCTTGGACCGCTGCTTCAGTCTGGCCCAGCCCTAATGAACACTTATTGTCCTCTGTCCCCCTGAGCCTCAGCACAGCTCTGGGAGCCATGTCAGTATTCTGACATTCCAAGTGTGTGCCTGACAGCTGTACTAGCTCTGGCATGTCCTGTAATGTTACTCATTTATTGTTTACTGTAATTCAAGCAGTGTGTGGAGTCCTTTACCAAAAAAAAAAAAAATATTGTGTTTACTGCTTGGTAACACCACGTGTGCAAGGTAGCATTTTAATCTCCATTTAACAAGTGAAGAAGTGGAGGCTTAAATTTTGTCAGGTCGATCACCATAAGCCACTTGAGATCTTTCAAATAATGCAAAATGAGGTAAAGTGATATAAATGTAACTGGAAAGAAGTGAAATTACTGGTGGTGATAAGGTTCTGAGGCTGAAGTGTTAGAAGTAGTTTATAAGGCACTGAAATAATGAAAAAGTAAAGTATTTAGGAAGCTATTTGGAAGACAGTGGCAGACATAGAGAATAAAATCCCTCAAAAAGTAGTAAAGCCACACTTTTTTTTAAGATCTACTTATTTTTGGGGCCCGGCACCGTGGCCTAGCGGCTGAAGTCCTCACCTTGAACACACCGGGATCCCATACGGGCGCCGGTTCTGGTCCCGGCTGCTCAACTTCCCATCCAGCTCCCTGCTGGTGGCCTGGGAAAGCAGTCGAGGACGGCCCAATGCTTTGGGACTCTGCACCCACGTGGGAGACTCAGAAGAGGTTCCTGGTTCCCGGCATTGGATTGGCGCAGCACTGGCCGTTGCGCTCACTTGGGGAGTGAACCATCAGACAGAAGATCTTCCTCTCTATCTCTAATCCTCTCTATATCTGACTTTGTAATAAAAATAAATAAATCTTTAAAAAAAATCGTATTTTAGTGGAAATTCAGCTTTACAGAGAGAAGGAGAAACAGAAAGATCTTCCGTCCACTGGATCACTCCCCAAGTGGCCGCAATAGCCAGAGCTAAGCTGATCAGAAGCCAGGAGCTTCTCTCATGCGGGTGCAGGATCCCAAGGTTTTGGACCATCTTTGACTGCTTTCCCAGGCCACAGCAGGAGCTGGATGGGGAGTGGAGCAGGTGGGACATATACTAGTGCCCATATAGGATCCCAGCATATGCAAGGCGAGGACTTTAGCCACTAGGCTCTGACACCAAGCTTCAATTTTGACTTATAGGCTGCAGATTGGTACAGCCTCTATGGCAGTCAGTATGGAGAATATTCAAACAACTCAAAATCGACATACCGTATGACCCAGTTATAGCACTCCTAGGAATATATCCAGAACACTTGTTTTATGAGAAACCAACATGCACTGCTATGTTCATAGCAGCACAATCAGTAATTGCAAAAACATGGAAACAGCCAAAATGCCCATCAGCAGAGGATTGGATAAGAATGCTATGGTTCATCTACTCCATGGAATACTACTCAGCTATTAAAAAAAACAAAATGCAGTTCTTTGTGGCCAAATGGGCCAAACTGGAAACCATAATGCTAAGGGAAATGAACCAATCCCAAAAGGTTAGATACCACATGTTTGCCTTAATTTAATATGATATGATGTTAAGCATATCATGTTATGTTATGGATATTATGTCATTTGTAGTATATAAACTAAAATTGAACTGTGAATGGGGGTCACAGAAAGTGGTTAAGAAATCGCATTTATTTTTAACATGTTGACTGCTCAATATCATGTCAATTAAATCCATAATGATGTTAATTGTTGCAGATGGTATATTAGTGCTTTTATTTGACCGGGAAGATACTCTGCTGACTCTGCCCTCAGACCAGAGAGGGTCTTCCCAATAAGTAGTTGGACTTGTCTGGACTATGGGATGTTGGACTCTATGCTTGGCAAATTCTTGCAGGGAGGGAATTTCAACTAAACTTGAACTATGGTTATGCAGCGGGGTGGAGGAACCCACCATGGAGGGAGGGTGGGGGGGAGAATCCCAGATTCTATGTAATTACAACACAATGTAATTAATGAATAAATTTAATAAAAAAATTTTTGACTTATAAATTCCTAATTTTAGTCCCTGTGAGGTTTTTACTGACCATCCTTAAGGAACCTTGAAATTACTTACCCCTTGCCTGTGATATTTCTAAAGAAAATTTCCTTTTTACTTAATTGCCTTTTCTGTCACCAAATGATTAAAGCCATGAAGATTAAGAATGTAGATAAAGAGCAGGATTTTGAAAACACAAGTTCTCGTCATGTTGAATTTGAGGTTGAAACATCCAAAGGGCATTTGACTTTGTGAAGTTTCTGGCTTAGAGATGCTAAACCTAGGACATATAGATCACATTGAAATTGGGATCTTCTATCAGACAAGAAAAGAGTCAAAGACTTCAGAATGAATAATGAATACCATAATATCAGAGGCTGGCTGACAATGAAGGATCTAATGCCAAAGGGCCAAATGAGAGCAGGTGGAGTTGGGAAGAGAGCTAGAGAAATCATGTTAGCAAAGTCAAGGTAGGAAAGTTTGGAGAAAAGATAATTAGCATGAAATGCTCTGGGAAAACCAGCTATCCCAAAGATTGAGTATTCTCTGGATTTTGCGATAATGTCAGCAATGATCTGAAATATTGCCATGGTTTCTAAGGAGATAAGAATTAGAAGTTTTACTTTAGGTCAAAGAAGAATGCAAAGTAATAAAATAAAAAATTTACCAATGGATTCTAAAGAACTGTCAGAAATATAGGAAATATATCACAGTGATGACAGGGACAAAGAGCTACATGACTGAGAGCTAAATTCAACCTTAGTGATGGTCAAAGAAACTTAACTTAGTAATTAAAATGTATCTTAGTAGTTACATCGTGGCAAAGTCAGTAGGTAACAGATGCAACAAACAGCATGGAGTTCTGTGCTTCTATACCCACCACAATAGGTAGGTAGATTCTTAACCCAAAAGAGAACAGACATTTGTAGTGGTCCTTTGACATTGGAGTTTATTTTCTCAGATCTAGAAGGGAGTAAGTTACAGTTGTGCTAGAGTGTATCCCCTTGCGTATCGGACACCAAATGCCAAATTGAAGAATGTAGCAAATTTGAGAAACTAGATGTATATATTTGTAACCATATCAAGGGAAAATTGTATTATCCTATAGCATTTTTTTGATTATATAAAATTGAAGTAGAACGTGCTTAGTCCTAAAATAGTATTCTTGATTATGGTGCTGTCTCTTATCCTCATAAATGAGAGTAAAATTATCACAACATGTGTTTTTGAGGGTCATACCAAAAACCACTTTTTGTTGTAAGAGCACCACCTATGGGTTTCTTATATATTTGTATAATTTTTCTTAAAACCTAGTAAAACAAAAACCTAATAAAATTCTCTATTTTTCCCCTGCAGTTAGACTACCCATTTATTTAAAGGTCAGCAGTTTTCGTTGTCATAAATTACCTCCATCTAGGTTTTTGCTAAATTTAAATCAGCTTTAAAGTAATTTAGTACTTGCATGTTAATATGGTGTTATTTCGTAAGATACAACTTTAAATTTTTTTAGTTTTTGTTTATTTTCTATTTCAGTGAGACTTTTTTCTTTTAAGATTTATTTTTATTGAAAAGCAGATTTATAGACAGAAGACACACAGAGAAAGCTTTTCCTTCTGCAGATTCACTCTCAAAGTTGTTGCCACGTTTGAAGCTGAGCCGATCCAAAGCCAGAAGCTAGGAGTTTCTTCTGGGTCTCCCACATTGGTACAGGGATTCAAAGCTTTGGGTCATCCTCCACTGCTTTCCCAGGGCACAAACAGGGAGCTGGGCAGAAGTGGGGCAGCCAAGGCACAAATTGGCACCTATATGGGATCTTGGCACATGCAAAGCAAGGATTAAGCCATGAATCCATCTCGCCAGGCCCTCTTTTTCTTTTCTTTTCTTTTCTTTTCTTTCTTTCCTTCTTTCTTTCTTCCTTCCTTCCTTCCTTCCTTCCTTCCTTCCTTCCTTCCTTCCTTCCTCTCTCTCTTTCTTTTAACAAAATGTAGTATTAATTAATTTGAAGAGACAGAGAGATATTTTGATCTTTGTTGCTGCTTCACTATGCAAATGACTGCAATATCTGGAGCTAGTCAAGGCTGAAGCCAGGAGCCAGGAACTCCATCCAGGCCTCCGGCATGGGTGGCAGGAATTTAAGTGCCCAAGCCATGATTTGCTACTTCCCAAGCGCATTAGCAGGGATCTGGATTGGAAGTGGAGTAGCCAGGATTGGAGCCAGGTAGTCTTAAGGGGATGCCAGTGTGGCAGGTGGTGGTCTAATGTACTGCACCACAGTATCTACCTGAAAGTTAGAAGTGATTTTACTCAAAATTACATTTTTCCCTTTAAGCCAGATGACTGTTCTTTGGGAAAAAAAGATTTACTTATTTTTCTTAGAAAGGCAGATTTAAAGAGAGGAGAGAAAGATCTTCCATCTGCTGGTTCATTCCCCAAGAAACCACAATGACTGGAGCTGAGGCAGTCCCGAGCCAGAATCTAGAGGGTTCCTCTGGGTCTCCCACATTAGTGCAGGATCCCAAGGCTTTGGGCCATTCTCAACTGCTTTCCCACACCACAAGCAAGGAGCTGGATAGGGAGTGGAGCAGCAGGGACATCAGCTGGCACCCACATGGGATCCTGGCATGTGTAAGGCAGGATTTAGCCACTAAGCCATCATGCGTGGCCCAAGGCAGATGTCTCTTAGTGAAAATGAACAGTTATCTATATTGGGATGATTAAATAATGGTAGCTTAGTGGAATAAAGTGAAACTATAACACTTTATTATTAATGAGCCCTTACAGTAGAATTATGCTTGGTGGGGGGAGGTTTGTCGACACCATAGCATATTAGGCTAAACCTCTACCTGCAGTGCCCTCATCCCATATAGGTGCTGAGTTCAAATCCCAGTTGTTCCATTTCTTTCTGGAAAGGCAATAGAAGATGTTCCAGTCCTTGGGTCCCTGCACCTATGAGGAAGAGCCGGAAGAATCTTCTTTCTCTTGGCTTTGGGTTGGCTTAGCCACTTGGGAAGTGAACCTCTCTGTGGCTCTGCGTTTCAAATGAAAATGTAAGACTTAAAAAAAAAAAAGAATTATGTTTGGATAAATTTAGTCTTTTTCTGAAGTACTACTCATTAAAATCAAAAGGTTTTTGTGAAAGAAATTTACCCTTATTGGGATTTCATGAAGCAACATCCAGAGGGGAAGATAAACTGGAAATTCTGCGCATGCAGAATTGAGATGGGTGTACAACCCTGGGTTGATGTTAATTGTAAATTTTGTGAAAACAGTAATCATCTTGGTTTGAGAATTGTCCAAACGAGCCCTCTGGTAGCACACCCTCATTCCAAGGTAGATTTTCTGTAGACATTCGTGTTTGTTCTTTGCTAGTATAAGCTTCTAAGGCCTTATTGTGTGTTTCCTTCATAGGATGTTCTGTGCATAAATAAAGATTGACTTTAAGCAGTATAACTTGCTTTATGTTGATCTTTATGGATGGAGTTTAAGTTACATAATATTTCCTAGCTTTTTTATGCTGTGGTACATTTTGGAAGCTAAATTGAAAAGTAGAAGACTACTTGATGTCTTTATCCAATTATCCACTAACTTCTTATAGTTACAATCCAACTATGTCTATTTGAAAAGTCCTAAAAGCAACATGGTTCCCCTAAAGGATGTAAACAGAGTAATTGAGTAAATTCTGACCTTTTAGACAGCTTATAATAAGGAACTAAATTCGGAAGAGGAGTTTTGACTAACAGTAAATAGGTAAATATTGGATGGATAGTTGGGTAGGTGGCTCCATGGATCAATATCCATGGCTAAAATGAGTAATTCTGACTTGAACTGTTAGGCATTGATTTAATTGGAAAACTTCCTTTTCTGCCTGAAACATTAACTTAGTTGTCTATAGTGAAAGAAATTAAAATACTCATTAGAGTAATAGAAGCATCTAAAGTTGATAATACCACATCTTATTGTACATTATTTGATGTCTGAAGTTTTTGTTTTATAAACATCAATTTACTTAATGCTGTGTTTTAAAGTGTAATAATTAGCTAAAATTGCTTTGGCTATCTTCCAGCTTGTGGAGAGACTCCAGAACAAATTCGAGCACCAAGTGGTATAATCACAAGCCCAGGCTGGCCTTCTGAATATCCTTCCAAAATCAACTGTAGCTGGTTCATAAGGGCAAACCCAGGAGAAATCATTACTATAAGGTAATTCTGATATTTTTCTGTATTACTATCAAATATCTTTCTACAAAAGATTCAGTTTTTCAGTAATCATTACTCAGCATGCAGTCTTTTGAAAAACCATTTCAGAGGATAAATAAATTATAAATATTGGTATTATCTTAGGTATTAAGAGTAATGGTCTATCAGATAAGTGTTTTGAAAACTGCAGTGGGCACAAAGTAGTTTTCAATGAATTGTCAGTATTCTAAGTTTCTTTTTACAAAAAGATACACATTTGAAAGCCTAAAAAGGGAAGAAAAGTATAAATATTTTTACAAAACATACTTCTGCTAATGCTGGAGTTTTTCCATATGAAATATAATTTATAAGATATTTAGCTTTTAGTCTAAAAATTCAACTTCTAGCTTACCAACTCAGTTATATAGGAATTAGAAAATCTTGCCTACACAGAAGAGATTATATGAAATACTACTGTATGGTTTTGATCATGTGTTGGATCCTTGAGATTTTACAAAGTAACATAGCACTAATAGTTAAGTAAAGTCCTGATATTCAGAACAAAATTCCAGGCGAACCCTTCTTCCATCCAATGATTCACTCCCCAAATGAGCGCAAAGGCGGATACTGCGCCGATCTGAAGCCAGGAGCCAGGAACTTCTTTCTGGGTCTCCCACGCGGTTGCAGGGTCCCAATGCCTTGGACCATCCTCCACTGCTTTCCCAGGCCACAAGCAGGGAGCTGGATGGGAAGTGGAGCTGCCGGGATTAGATCCAGCACCCATATGGGATCCAGGCATGTTCAAGGCGAGGTCTTTAACCATTATACTATCGTGCTGGGCCCCGCGAACTCTGCTTCTAAAACATCTCCTAAATTCTGGAAGTAGTCAGTGTCCTTAGATTTGTGCAAATCAGAAGTATAGCGGCTGGGAGCTAGCAAGTCAAAAGGAAAAGTATATTAATATCTGGAACAAATATATGCTTTAAAACATTTTGGTCAAAAGAAAATCAACATGTGTTCTTGAATTTAAAATAATTAGAAGTCTTACTAAAATGAAATTGGAAACATAGTTTTAAAAATCTGGATGGAAGGAAACGAAAATTGAAGAGTATACCAAAGAACTTCAGAAAGTTTGTGGAAGATGCATTGTTAACTTAAAAAAAACGATGTATATCTTTGAAATAGTTGGGGACAGGTGGATAAAGCTCTTCTGTTGATTGGTCCACTCCCCTCAATGGCCAGAGCAGCCAAGGAAGGACCACACTGAAGTGAGGAGCCAGGAGCTTCTTGCAGGTCTTCCATGTGGAAGTAGGGGACCAGGGACTTGAGCCATCATTTGCTGCTTTTCATTTTTACCTCATTTTTCTACCTTGAGACCTACCAAAGGCCATCTTATCTGTTGGAAGTAGAAGATTGGGTCTTAGCATAGGTTTCAGGCCAAGGACTATAATAAGACTGTTTTGCTTTAGAAAACTGAAAAAGTGGCTCCTAAACCCTGCCTGAGCTTCAGTGGAACAACTTTAGACTGAAGACCCAGGCAAGAAGCAGGAGTTGAGATTAAAAACTAAAACTAAAAAACCTACAAAATAACCTGCAAGCCAGAATATATAGGGACATTAATACTAAGAAAATCAGGGAACTTATTTGGAACACAAATTTAACAGACTTTGATTGTAAGATTTATTATGTTAGGAGTTCTCTTAGTTTTGTTTTTGTTTTTGTTTAACATCATGGATACCAGTGGTCTAGTGAAACCTGAGGATTGTTTTCCAAAATAATGTTTTTGATATGTAGCATTACAATAACCTGTTAAAGTACAATCATTAAATATGTCAAAGTGTTTGTTATGTAGTAATGATGCACATCTGAGAGCCAGGTTCCGGCCCCAGCTCCTCTACCTGCAGTTCAGCTTTCCGCTGAGACTCACCATTCAAAAGCATTAGAAGGTGACTCAAGCGGCTGGATCGCTGCCACCCATGTGGGACACCTGGAATGAGTTCTGGGCTCCTGGCTTCAGTCGGCCTCAGCCCTTAACTGTCAGCAAATTGAAGTTCTTCTGGTTTTGTTTGGCCTTTCAAATAAAACGAAAACTTAATAAAGATTTTCAGATACAGTTTTTAAAGCAGATAGAAAAGGATCAGTGATGGAAATACTAGTCAAGAGAAAGCTATTATACCTCAACATGTCATGGAACTTAAAGCTTAAATATTGGTAGCAAATGGAATAATCCATCAGGAGGATGTACAGTACCGACTTTCGGGTATTAGGCTAAAATACACACAAAACAGAGTGAGAATAATCACCAAGAAAGCTTGACCCATTCAAGTTATAGAGGGAGATTTAAACACAATTTTAAAAGGTGTTATCTATTTTAACAAAGTTAATACATACCTTTTCAAATACATGGAAAGTTTTTCTAAACAATAATCAAATATTGAATACTCAACAAATTCTTAAACCACATCCAAGACCCTATGTCATGCAGATTGTATTTTCTTACCATTATGCAATTAAAGGAAAAAAAGTAACAAAACCACTGTGTTTGGAAACATTTTGAAGTATCTCCTATATTAAAGAACCAGTATAAACAATATTTTTTCAATAACCATAATGAAAGTATTATATATTAAACTATTGGGACACATCAAACTTAAAACTTTGATGCATTGGTAAAAAAAATCAGCAATATATGAAATAAGGCTAGCATTTGCCTTATTGATTTAGAAACAAAACAAAACTGGCTTTTTGAAAAACAAGAGAATAGACAAAACCTCAAGGCAAGACTGAAGAAGATATAAAGACAGGCAAAAGTGTTTATAATTATAAATATAATAAAGATCATAGGGGGGCCCGGCGGCGTGGCCTAGCGGCTAAAGTCCTCGCCTTGAAAGCCCCGCGATCCCATATGGGCGCCGGTTCTAATCTCAGCAGCTCCACTTCCCATCCAGCTCCCTGCTTGTGGCCTGGGAAAGCAGTGGAGGACGGCCCAATGCATTGGGACCCTGCAACCGCGTGGGAGACCCGGAAGAGGTTCCTGGTTCCCGGCATCGGATTGGCATAGCACCGGCCCATTGCGGCTCACTTGGGGAATGAAACATTGGATGGAAGATCTTCCTCTCTGTCTGTCCTCCTCTCTGTGTATCCGGCTTTCCAATAATAATAAATCTTTAAAAAAAAAAAGATCATAGGGAAGGATGTGTGACACAGCCATTAAGACTTAGCTTAGGATGCTTGTCATCCACAGCAGAGCGCCTACGTTTAGCCCTGGCTTCACTTCTCATTCCAGCTTTTCTGATGATATGTCCCTGGGAGACAGCAGGTGTAGGCTCAAGTACTTAAATTCTGCCACCTGCATGAGTGACACAGCTTAAGTACCAGGCTCTAGCTTTACTCTAGCCTGGCCTGTACTTGTGTGGGTATGTGAATAGTGAAGCAACAGATGGAAAATCATTCGGTCTGTCTGTCAGATATAAATAAATTAAATTAATGATATAAAAAAAATGGGTAGGAAGGGCCCAGCATGGTAGCCTAGTAGCTAAAGTCCTCACTTTGCACATGCCAGGAT
The DNA here is from genome assembly GCF_030435755.1 of Ochotona princeps. Lineage (NCBI taxonomy): Eukaryota > Metazoa > Chordata > Mammalia > Lagomorpha > Ochotonidae > Ochotona > Ochotona princeps. Next base: position 29,185,359 of record NC_080840.1, read on the forward strand.
GCTATATGGGCACTGGTTCTAATCCTGGTAGCCCACTTCCCACCCAGCTCCCTGCTTGTGGCCTGGGAAAGCAGTGGAGGACGGCCCAGAGCCTTGGGACCCTGCACCACTCTAGGCTCCTGGCTTTGAATTGGCGCAGCTCCCACCGTTATGGCCACTTGGGGAGTGAATCATCGGATGGAAGATCTTCCTCTGTCTCTCCTCCTCTCTGTATATCTGACTTTCCAATGAAAATAAAATAAATGTTTTAAGAAAATGGAAAGGAAAAATTTTCTTATTTCTTTTTCTCCCTTTCAAATATAAATATAGAAGTAAATAAAATTAGTGGTATTAAAAACTAAGAAGGGACAGGACTTTTTTTTTTTTAAAGATTTATTTATTTTTATTACAAAGTCAGATATACAGAGAAGGAGGAGAGACAGAGAGGAAGATCTTCCGTCTGATGTTTCACTCCCCAAGTGAGTGCAACGGCCGGTGCTGTGCCAGTCTGGAGCCAGGAACCTCCTCCAGGTCTGCCATGCGGGTGCAGAGTCCCAAAGCTTTGGGCCGTCCTCAACTGCTTTCCCAGGCCACCAGCAGGGAGCTGGATGGGAAGTGTAGCAGCCAGGATTAGAACTGGCGCCCATATGGGATCCCGGGGCGTTCAAGGTGAGGACTTTGGCCACTAGACCACACCGCTGGGCCCAGGACTTTTCTAATCTTCCAGTAATGTACATAGAAAGCTGAGTTTACATAGAAAACTCAGACTGATTTGAAGAGTGCAAACCTGAAAAATCTGTCACGTTACTATAATGAATTGTGTTATGTTAAAATGAGTAATTTCTAAGGAACCTATTTATCAAACATTGACTCAAAATTTTTGGGAAAGCTGACTAAACCTAGAAACATGAAGACATTGGCAGTCTGTGTCCTGAATCTGAAAATCTATGCAAGCAGGAGGCACAGGCATATCAGTCATGCTTTTGTTATATAAGCTATTATGTTATATAAGCTATTATATAAGCTATTAAAAAAACCACCTGCAGATCAGTCCATTTTAGTGCAAATCCTAGATGAAATATTAGCAAACCCAATCTATTAAGGTATATATGAACAGATGGTTAATGATTTTACTTTTCTGTAAGGAGACCCTGCCTTCATGAGTTGTAAACCTTTTTAAAAAGTGTTGTAAGGAATACCCTAGCATCATTCAGACTAACCTTCCCATCAGCAGTTAACCAGTTCTACATGAAATACACAAAATCAGCTGTTTGGAAGGCACTGGAAAGTAACTGAGAGTAGGAGGTGATGAATAAGATACCATGTGAAAGAAAGAACCACACTGTGAAGTAAACTCTTTTACCAGCTCCCTGATGATTCCATGAGTCTGTGCAGTATGGAGTGACCAGAACCTAAGAAAACTGCCACCTTGTGTTGCTGGCTAGAGCTACCAAATAGTGGATTAGTGACTCTCAGGTGGCTGGAAATCAAAAAGACAAGTTCTGGAATAGAGACAAGCAAAAGCTGAAGCCCTTATATGTGAATAAAATCCTTTTGAAGTTTTTTGCTGCCCTGTGAACTTTACATGCTTAAAGGTAACTCCAAGAAACCCAGTGAAGAGCCTGTGATGCATGGACAGCAGCTGCTGTGAACACGGCTGAGGCTGTTTTAAATCTTTTCCTTAGGGGAGATAGTTTAGAGTTGGAACATGCTGACTTAGAAGAGGAACTTCATAAACACCTTGGGATTCGTCATAATACTCCAGGTGTCATGGCTACTGAGTAGAGATAAGGTCCCAGAGATTTACCCTAAGGTCAAAGACAACACCGGAACGGACCTACTGTACAAATCTCTACAAATTTACACAACATCTCTTCAAATTTAGGATGATCAGATAATAATTTAATTCTGTGATAGAATAAAATTTATTAGAGTATTTGTTACATTCAATTCAAGATAAAGCCTGGATATAAACCTGAAAGCTGAAGCTGAAATGTAAGGAAAAAGTGGACACATATGTTTAGGATCTTGGAGAGGGCAAAGATATTTTAAGGAGGACACTAAAAACACTAAGATTAAAACAGAAAAATAATAAATTTCATTGGAGCTCAGCTTAAAAATTTGATAAATAGAGGAATGTCAATTAAATTCACAGCTGATCTCTCAAAGGAAACTACAGGTTAGAAGAGAATGGAGTGACATAATCCAGATGCTAAAAGAAAAAAAATTGTCAGCCCAGGATAGTGTACCCAGCAAAACTTTTCCTTTGTCTTTGAAAATGAAATAAAATTCCTCCACGGTAAAGTTAAAAGAATAAGCCTCTTCCAAACCTGCCCTACAAATGATACTTAAAGATGTTCTCTTGACAGAGAAAAGGAATAGTGCCTACCAAAACCAAAGACAAATGGGGAAAGCGTCAAGAAGGTTCTTGATTTTCTTTTTCATGTTTCAACGACACATTATGTAGGGGAATTATGAATTAGTATAAACACTTGTTTGTCAGTGTCTAGCTGATTTAAGAAAGTTATGTATCTTTAGCCCTGTAATATTCTTTGTAGGAAAGTTTGTCCCAAAGTAGTACTGGCTTATGTTGTTAGAGATACATGCTTGTGCATTCTTTCAAGCCCTGTTTATAATAAAAGTGAGGGTACTCTGCACGTCTTTGTTACGGTTCTTCAGTATGTTTAAAGAGGAAATACCTGATAGAATCATTCCTAGAGAATTAACCTCATTTAGCTTAAGGCAGAGGGAAGAAGCTAAAATCATTTTCACCTTCGTGATGATTCATTTTCAGACATTAGAAAATGATATTTTGGTTTCTCTTCATTATCAGTAACGACTTTGATATGTGCTCTTTTTTGTCTTTCACTCATTCTCTTATTTTATGAACTATACAATGTTTAACAATAAATATTTTATTTAAAAAGATGTTCCCAACTCAGTGAGATGTTCATTGAATGAATTGAAATTCATATGTTCGTTTATTAACTTTTAATTTTGTCACCTTGCTCAGATTGTGCTATTTGCTCTGCAGAAAATGTCAGTGATAAACTTTTCAGTAACCAAGTTAATTAACTAGTAAGAGACGTCTTTATATTTCTGTTCATTAGGTTGTAGAATGGTGTTTTTGGTCAAACAGAGCAGTTTATTTTGGTCTGAAATAAAGTGGGTTTTCCTAACACACATGCACACAGAAGAAAAAAAGAAAAAGGGGCCAGCCATCATCTATTTTTTTAGCATTATTTGGAATTTTCATTATTTATTAAAAAAACTTGTTCGAGAATCTTACAAAAAAAGTAGAAATACTAGGGAACGTGGAAGCCACATTGTTTGCTGATGATATAGTCAAATGCGTGGAAAACCTAGGAAAGTCAGTGGGTGTGTGGGAATTTGCTGTCCTCAGTTCCATTGGTCTGTCAAGAACTGTCTTTCCAAAATTACTTTTTAAAATAACCTTTTCTAGGGCCCTTACATTACCCTAGCAGCTAAAGTTCTCGCCTTGAACGCAACCAGATCCCATGTGGGTGCCGGTTCTAATCCTGGCAGCCCCGCTTCCCATCCAGCTCCCTGCTTGTGACCTGGCAAGGCAGTGGAGGATGGCCCAAAGCCTTAAGACCCTGCACCTGTGTAGGAGACCTGGAAGAGGCTCTGGGCTCCTAGCTTCGGATAGGCTTGACTCCAGCCATTTTGGTCACTTGGGGAATGAATCATCAGAAGGAGGATCTTCCTTTGTGTCTCTCCTCTCTGTACATCTGCCTTTCCAATGAAAATAAATAAATCTTTAAAATAAAATAAAGTAAAATAAAATAACCTTTTCTAACTTTGTGTGTGTAGTTTTCAGGATTTTGATATTCAAGGTTCTAGAAGATGCAGTTTGGATTGGTTGACAATAGAAACGTACAAGAATACGGAAAGTTACCGAGCTTGTGGTTCTACAATTCCACCTCCGTATATCTCTTCCCAAGACCACGTCTGGATCAGGTTCCATTCGGATGACAGCATTTCCAGAAAAGGTTTCAGACTGGCATATTTTTCAGGTAAGTTTTTAAAAAGATGAAAGATACTGAACTGAATTCCATGCTATTAACTGTTCAGTTACGTCAAGGCTAATCTAAACAACAAGTACTTAGTTATGACTGGACCTCCAGGTAGCTGAGACTGAGGACATCTAGTGATTAGAGCTGTATCTTCAAAAAAAGATGCTTTGCATAATCCTAATAAAATGACTAATGTTATTAACTAAAGTCAGTTTTCTTTTTAAGCATGTAGAATACATTTATTTAAAAAATAATTCCAGTACTTCTCTGTGAACTGAAAGCTACTTCAGAATGTTTGTGTGGTTGTTCTACTTTCAGTGAAAAACCGTAAAACATTTCAGCTTTATAGTCTGTAGTCTCAGAATTTTTTCTTAAACTATGTCCACAAAGAGTGACCAGATCGTACAAGCATGAATTGTGTGTTGCATTGGAGCTATGTGTCTTCTTCGTTGAAAATTACTTTTTAGCTTCTGAAATGACATGACCTCTATTAGCAAACATGTGTTGCTTTTTAATCTATGATTAACCACATGATTGCCAATAAATAAGTTCTTAGTTGAAAAGTTTAGTATTGGCCCAAAATTGTGCATTTGAGGACAGTAAGAATCTAATGTGCTGTGGTTGTGTCATTGTTACAAATTTATAGTGGTACACTAAAATAACCAGACTCCTATAGGAAACTGAAACTTGTTTCTCCCCATCTCCTGTTGTATTGGTGAGCAAACATGTACCTTTAACTCAGATTCATACAGTGAATTACAGTTGTATTAAAAGCATAGCAGTTATAAAGTAGAAGTATTTTATTACATGAAATTATACAAAATGTGAACTTACATTGTTAATCTTAGAAAAAGTTTGCATAAATGGTTTTGTGAAGTATACTGTGGTATATGTAGGAAAATATTGTGTCATGTGTGGGTGATTCAGAAGGTGTGTGGAGAAATGGAATTGAAAAGTGAGTTTGTTTTGGTACCAAAAAAAATCGAAATCCATGCATAATTTTTTCATAATATGCTTATTCTGTGAATTTTCTGAAGAACAAACTAAAAACTATCTTCTGGTCCATTTCCACTTTTTGAAGTACCCTCATATTAATGAATATAGACAAGAGTGAATGAATACGAGAGAAATAGTTCGAAACAACAATTGTGATGATGAGCTGTTCTTTCTTTTTTTTAAAGATTTTATTATTATTGGAAAGCCGGATATACAGAGAGGAGGAGAGACAGAGAGGAAGATCTTCCATCCAATGTTTCACTCCCCAAGTGAGAAGTGAGCCGCAACAGGCCGGTGCGCGCTGATCCAATGCCGGGAACCAGGAACCTCTTCCGGGTCTCCCACGCGGTTGCAGGGTCCCAATGCATTGGGCCGTCCTCGACTGCTTTCCCAGGCCACAAGCAGGGAGCTGGATGGGAAGTGGAGCTGCCGGGATTAGAACCGGTGCCCATATGGGATCGCGGGGCGTTCAAGGCGAGGACTTTAGCCGCTAGGCCACGCCGCCAGGCCCGATGAGCTGTTCTTAATTTTAGAATGCCCATTGTTTTGATGAGGTTTATTAAGTTTTTTAACAAGTCTTTATATCCCGTTAGCTTTTGTGTCTTACATAATTTTTCCTTATCTCCTGAAACAAAACAGTTCTCTGTAAAAAAGTACAATTGGTCCCTTCTCTCTTCGGAGATCCTCATGGAAAAAAAATGGTAGACATTACTTAATCAATTGAATTTTTGGGTAATTAGCATTACCAGTTCTAATTTGTTACTAGAATTTGATCTTTTACAACATTTTTTTTAAACCTCTGTCACTTGGGCTTAATTAACATTGTCATAAAAATTCCAGTTGCTGTGATATAGCTTTTGAAAAGTGTGGTTTTATCCTCTTTCTCTGTCCTTCTTCCTTCTGTCCACATCCTCCCAGGGAAGTCTGAGGAACCAAACTGTGCTTGTGATCAGTTTCATTGTGGTAATGGAAAGTGTATTCCTGAAGCTTGGAAATGTAATAACATGGACGAATGTGGGGACAGCTCTGATGAAGAGATCTGTGCCAAAGAGGCGAATCCTCCAACAGCTGCTGCTTTTCAACCCTGTGCTTACAATCAATTCCAGTGTCTGTCCCGCTTTACCAAAGTTTACACCTGCCTCCCCGAGTCTCTAAAATGTGATGGGAACATTGACTGCCTTGACCTAGGAGACGAGATAGACTGTGATGTGCCAACTTGCGGACAGTGGTTAAAGTATTTTTATGGAACTTTTAATTCTCCTAATTATCCAGACTTTTATCCTCCTGGAAGCAATTGCACTTGGTTAATAGATACTGGTGATCATCGCAAAGTCATTTTACGCTTCACTGACTTTAAACTGGATGGCACTGGTTATGGTGATTACGTCAAGATTTATGATGGTTTAGAGGAGAATCCACACAAGCTTTTGCGTGTATTAACTGCCTTTGATTCTCATGCACCTCTTACAGTTGTTTCTTCTTCTGGACAGATAAGGGTACATTTTTGTGCTGATAAAGTGAATGCTGCAAGAGGATTTAATGCTACCTACCAAGTAGATGGCTTTTGTTTGCCATGGGAGATACCCTGCGGAGGTAACTGGGGGTGTTACACTGAGCAGCAACGATGCGATGGCTATTGGCATTGCCCAAATGGAAGAGATGAGATCAACTGTACCATGTGTCAGAAAGAAGAATTTCCATGTTCTCGAAATGGAGTCTGTTATCCCCGTTCTGATCGCTGCAACTACCAAAACCATTGCCCAAATGGCTCAGATGAAAAAAACTGCTTTTTTTGCCAGCCAGGAAATTTTCATTGTAAAAACAATCGCTGTGTATTTGAGAGCTGGGTGTGTGATTCTCAGGATGACTGTGGGGATGGCAGTGATGAGGAAAACTGCCCGGTAATTGTGCCAACCAGGGTCATAACCGCAGCCGTCATAGGCAGCCTTATCTGTGGCCTGTTGCTCGTCATTGCTTTGGGATGTACTTGTAAGCTGTATTCTCTGAGAATGTTTGAACGAAGGTCAGTATCAAGGCACAACTGTAGTGATTATGTGGTTAGCAATACAAGCATGCCCCAAACATTTACAGCAAGTACTTTGATTAGTAATATGTTCTGCTTTATACTAGTTTAGAAAGTTAAATATTACTTACACTTCATAAGATTAGTTTGAAAAGGATAAGAGGTAATGAAGTAAAATATTATCTCAGTGAGTTGTAAGTAAAACCAATCTGTATTGGCCAGTATGTTTTTTGGGGGGTGGGGGTAGGAGACTATTTTATAGAAATTGAGCAAGCTGGAATTCTCAGTTGTAATTTTAACTTGTCTTTATAAATATCAATTTACTCCCAGATACTTGAGGACCTACTATGTTCAAAACACTATATAGGTTAATAGAAGAATGAATAAAGCGTAACTGACAAGCAGTTTACAGATAGGAAGGATCTGAAATGACATAGGGTAGCAGAAGTGTAGCAGCTGTACAGGCTGTAAACAAAGTGTCATGAAAATTAGAATCTGAAAGGCAGCTTTGCACAGAACTTAATTGGAAAAGTGCGCTTGAGATGTGTCAGTGGAATGTAGGTAGAGAAAAGTACTGAAGTTTCAAAACAGGAAAAATAGCCTGGAGAACTATACAGAAGAGGGAACGCTGAGGACTGCACGTGGTGCTCTTGGTCTGGAGGCCAGGATCCCTGTGAAGAATCAGTAGGCGATCTGGAACATGAGGCTGTGTCCTCTTGATTGGATTGCAGACTTCAGTGTGATCCAAGTTCCTGAAGTCTCCATTCTGTAAGAAACATCCTTAAAGCATCCTTTGTGATATGTAAAGTGAACCTGGGAGAAGATAAGGGCAGGGCGGTTCCCTGGGAGGCTGCTGTAGAAGTTACCTTCAGTCTTCAAGAGTCAGAAATGATTGTTCAAAACCTTTACATACCAGGCAGTTGAGATCCTAGATGGCACACAGACACCCAGCATCGCCACAGCCCATTACTGTCCTTTCTCTGCCAAGTATTACGGGCCAGAGAACTTTGCACCACACACTGCAACAAAGGAGCACAATACGGAGTCAGAGGGCTTCAGTTCAGAAACCGGCTGTTCCAGAAAGTGCATTAGTGACTCATTTCACTGTTAATGGACAAAAAGCCTTGGGCTTGATGGACAGTGTCTTCTGTGAGCATTCGAATGCTGCCATGCTGTATCTGAGGCACTGCTGCCCTTTTTATTTTGAGTTTAAAGATCTGATATTTTCATTTCTCTTTTTAAAAGAAATTTCCAATTCATTAAAACTTTAATGTAAACTCCTATTCATGCAACTTCCCCCAACCACCAGGCATACGCATCTGTGTGTTCTCATTGAGGTAAAGCAGGTCTTTGTAGTAAATGTTGAGTAATCAAATATGCTGAGGTTTAGATTGCTGTGATTACTGATCATAGAAAATCGCAGTTTTGACTTCTTTAACCCTTTTTTATCCTCTCGTGAATTCTTAAAGATCCTTCGAAACACAGTTGTCAAGAGTGGAAGCAGAATTGTTGAGAAGAGAAGCTCCTCCTTCCTATGGGCAGTTGATTGCTCAGGGTTTAATTCCACCAGTGGAAGATTTTCCTGTTTGTTCACCTAATCAGGTAAATTACAGTTTAAAGGGAATGTGCACCTATATGTGGTTAATTCTGTTATCTTCTAGCATCTACCAGCCCTCACGCCTAAACACTCTGCAGAGAGCACAGTGCCCACAATTGTCCTCACTCTTGACCTTACTTTCAGATTTGGGGAGTTACTCCCCAAATAAGAAATGAGCTCAAAGAACTCTCTTTAAGTTGTTCACTCGTGGTTACAGTTTATTAGTGGGGCATAGTAAAGAGTAAAACCAGCCAGGGGAAAAGATGTGTAGGACAGCGTTCAGGAAGGATCTAAGCATTGACTTCTCAGTTGTTCTTGTCCAAAAGAGTCGGGAAGCATTGCTGTGTTGACACAGATGGGTGGGCATGTGGGGGAATGTTACAAAGTAAGGACACTCGCTCTGGCCCCACTGGTTTTACGGGGGCTCCAACACAGGCATGACTAACTGCACGTGCAGCTGCTCTGGGCCTCCATCTCTTGCAGAGACTGAAAACATGTGGCCCAGAGCCTAACCCTACATCACATGATCGGTGTGGCTCTCAGGCTTTCCCGTTTCACAGTGTTGCTGACTGGCTGGCTGGCTGGCCCAAGGTCTACAGGTACACATTCCTGTCAGGGGGATATTTCAAGGCCCAGATATCACATCCCAGAAGTCAAGGACAAAGACTGTGACAGAGATCATCTCTCTGCTCTTCACCCCTCTCTTTAAGGTTAAAATTTATCCTTATGACAGAATCATGCTTCAATGTTTTAAGAAAACGTATTCATGAATGGTGAACTAGATTTTACTGATTTAAGGTAATGTGTTATCAGATTTCACAGCTGTTCTTAGAAAGAAAAGGAATCTTGTAATCTGTCATATTTAACATAGAAATGCTTTTTGCTTTATGAGTAAAGAAGCATAAATCAAGAATCTGGTCTGGGAATACCACAGATAAAGTTTCTTTGGGTATCCCCCCAATTGAGCTTCCAGACTCAAAACCCTAACCATGAAAAGACAGAGGACAGAACAAGTCAATCAGCCACCTCAGCTATATGTTGGCAGTGAAAAACTGGGCAAATGGAGACTCTGTGATGGACTATGTCAGTCAGTGGATTCTTCAACGACCTCGTGCTTGGAGTAGCAAGATTGGCAGCGATTCGTAACTGTTGCACTATCAAAACCACTTGAGCAAGACCCTCGGCGCATGCTCCACATCAGGGACCTGGGGCGGGTGGGAGACTGGGTGGGTCTTCTCCCTTAGAATCCCCTAATCAGATATATTAAGGAAACAATACAGCACTAATTGTCTTACCCATTTAAAAAAGTAAATCTTAACAAAAAAAAAAAGCATAAATAAATCACTCCTGAAACAGTGCTGAGATTTCCCCTTGGAGAACTTAATGTTAGACTTTTAAGTAAACACTTTAAACTTAATGAAGAGCTTCACCTTAGCATGACACTATAGTGGAAGTATTGTTGATCTTGAGGAGTGGCAGCTGCTTAGCATCAAAAGCTGTCTGCAAGGCTGGCGCAGTAACACAGTGCTCACTCCAGTTTGGACAGCTCCAGGCTGAGTGGACAGAACACATCTACAGAAAGTCATTATGAAGGGAACCTGTTTCTGCTGTGTTTTTGTTATAGCTAAGGTCCTAACGTGTGTTGATATTCCTATTTCTTACTGACAGTCTGTGTTACTAGATTATGTTTCTCTGACAGTAGCTTTTTACTTCTCATGAGTTGTGCTTCTGGCAGTTTGCAAAGACCTATGTGGAAATCACAAGTACCTGCAGTACCAGTCACAGAGATGAAGAACATAACTGTAGCATCTTGCTTATCCTCTAGCCTTTTTTCTATGATAAGAAAAGCAAGAGGTGTAAACTTTTTTGGTAGAAGGAAACCATAATAATGTTCTGTTAATTCACCATTGCTTCCCAGAAGTAATGTATTTTAAGCATTAAATGCCAGGTTTCTGAAGGCTATGTTTGCTCCAAATTTGAATACTCACTTTCCAACCACCAGATGGAGCCTAAAGGCTGGTTGCTACAAATGAAAAAAGAAGAGTTTCTTCTTTCAATTGGGCATACAAATAGACACTAATTAAAAAGTCACAAGTTTTCCAACAATAACGAGACTTTATCTTCTGCTTAATATCATGGAAAACAAAGCTTAAACATTAAAGATTGAGAAGGAATCCAGATGTCTGTGCATCATTTTTGATTGATGTAAATGAGTCAGTTTCTTTAGCTTTACTTTTTTGTTTTCTGTGCTATATTGCAAGTGTATTCATTTCTTTATTTGTGGCTGCAAAATTGAATCCTTGGTTCCATTCACTAAAAAAAAATCACTGAGAGCCAGTTTTGGGAAATGCAGTTTTCACATATTTTGGAAAGTCTCTGCCTTTAAATCATGCCTATTTATTCTGTATTTGAAAATTAAACACAGGTATAGGATTTGTTACTCACATATATGGTCATTTAGTGAATTATAATGGAGAATATTTTACCTTCCTAGTTATGAAAGTATCAGATAATTGAGTTCCTAGCTTTGCCGCACCTTTTGGATTGGATTATTGTATGAGGCTTTAAAATAAAGTAACTTGCAGTTGAAGATAAATAGTGTATTTAAATGGTATGTATGAAATGCAGCATTGAAATTAAACATAATAAGCAGTGTTTCAAGTTACAGATTAAATTCTATAATGGCTTCAATCTTTATGTTAAAAGAATTTACCTCATCCTCCATAAACACTAATAGAAATAAATAGGATTTTTAGTGATAACACATTCCTATTAGAAGAGTGGTTTTATTTTAATATTTTGTTAGAAAACTTACAATCTTTTCTCATTTTTGTAGGCATCTGTGCTGGAAAATCTGAGACTGGCCGTACGATCTCAGCTTGGATTTACTTCAATCAGGCTTCCTATGTCAGGCAGGTCCAGCAACATTTGGAATCGGATTTTTAGTTTTGCAAGATCTCGTCATTCAGGGTCACTGGCTCTGGTCTCAGCAGATGGAGATGAGGTTGTCACTAGTCAGAGTACCAGCAGAGAAACTGAAAGAAATCACACGCACAGAAGTTTGTTTTCTGTGGAGTCTGACGACACCGATGCAGAGAATGAGAGGAGAGATACGGCGGGGGCATCTGGCGGGGTTGCAGCTCCTTTGCCGCAGAAAGTCCCTCCCACAACAGCAGTAGAAGCAACAGTGGGAGCATGTGGAAATTCGTCAGCTCAGAGTGCCCGAGGTGGCCATCCAGAAAACGGAAGGGATGTGGCAAGTGTGGAACCACCAAGTGTGAGTCCAGCACGTCACCAGCTTAGCAGTGCGCTAAGCCGTGTGACTCAGGGACTGCGTTGGGTACGATTTACGTTAGGACGATCAAGTTCCATTAATCAAAACCAGAGTCCTTTGAGACAACTTGATAATGGGATCAATGGAAGAGAAGAAGATGATGATGTTGAGATGCTGATTCCCGTTTCTGATGGAGCTTCAGACATTGATGGGAATGACTGCTCCAGACCTCTCCTTGATCTTGCCTCAGATCAAGGACCAGGGCTTAGACAACCATACAGTGCGACAAACCCTGGTGGTGTGAGGCCCAGCAGTCGAGACGGCCCCTGTGAGCGCTGTGGAATTGTCCACACTGCCCAGATTCCAGACACTTGCTTAGAAGCAACACTGAAAAATGAAACGAGTGATGATGAGGCTTTGTTACTTTGTTAGGTACGAATCACATAAGGGAGATTGTATTCAAGTTGGAGCAATATCCATTCATTATTTTGTAACTTTACAGTTGTACTAGTTTTAGTTTAAAAAGAAAAAAAGATGCAGGGTGATTTCTTATTTATATGTTAGCCTGCATGGTTAAATTAAACAACTCATAACTCAGAGTTTAGAGTTTCCTGTTTTTAGCAGCTGCAAATACATTATGTATTCATTTTGTTCCATATTCTTCCAGTGGCTTTCCATTGTTTTTATCCTGGTACTGTAGTTCACTGTAAAAATGTGGCTGCTAACCTCATTTATTTGACTGTTGTTTTGTCTGTCATATGTTAGAAAGTTTGTACAAAATAATGTCTTCTTTTAATTGAACGTTTTATGCTTTTGCCAACACATAACTTATGCTAGAAGTAAAGGTTGTTAGTGTGCAAAAAAAGCAAACCCTTATACTGACTTTTGTTTTTATTTGTCAGACATTTGTCTGTTACTGGATTTCACCATAATATGAGCTTGTCAACAGGAAAAAAAAAACTTTCTCCAAATTTGTCTCTTATGTTTAACATGCAGCGATGTGACATTTAGGTAAAGTTAGATAAATTACTGCAAAAACAAAGCTCTTTTATAGATTTTCTAATGTTGACTTTAATACTAAAACATGGTACAACCAAATGGTAAAATTCTAACTCATTTCGTTTTTTCATCTGTATTTAAGGACAGGATTGAGAGAATGAAGATATTCTACTATGCATTAAATTTTGAACTTTATAAAATATGTACAAAAATTGTACATGATAAGTTCCAACTGGCAATGTCTTTCCCTAATGTAGGGTTATGCTTGTATTGGACCCTAGGGATTTGCACTAAAATCATATCAAGGTCTCAGATGAGTTTAGTGCACAAGCACTATTACTTTAAATATTATTATTTGCTACCACAGTGACTATATATTTCCATAGCTTTGGGGGGGAGCATTTTTATTACAACTTGAAATTGCTTTGCTGGTTTCATATTTATTTGTTGTATTTAAAAACTGCATTATTGTAAGAATGATTGTTTTCCAGTGTCTTTTATTGATGGGGGGCGGAATAAAGCTACAGTGCTGAAGAAGAACAGATGGAGACATTGTTTAGATCGTCACCCCCTTTTTTTTCAGTAGTAACTTACAGAATTCTGTATATTTTTTTATTGTCATTTCCTGTTTTATTTATTCTTTAGTTGTCTTTCAGTAGCTTAATAATTGAGTATGAAAAGTGTATTTGTATGTGATTATTGCTATTTATTAAATTTTAAGTACTTTGCTGAATGTCATTTTAAAGCATGTTTGAGGTCTTGTGTATTTGTCGTGTTATGCTGTCAGGAAGAACTGACTAAAATGTTTTAATATGTATCAAAAATTAAAATAATTTTTTATTGCCTTGAGCTACTTTTTAAATCAAAGTTGTTCTTTATTTTTATTGAGCTTTGGTGCATACACAGATTCAGTATGTATACCAAAAAAAACTGTGAGAGGAGATTCTTCCTCAACTGCTTAACTACTGTAAAGTACTAGCGTACACAGTATTTCAGGACAAAATTCCTTAGGAGTCCAAATATCATTTGGCCTTGAATTAAACTTTTTCAAAAATGTTTTTACATACCCATTTACCAGCCTTTAGGTTTTTTAAGATTTTTTTTTTAATTTTCTTTTTAACATTGTCGATATAACTGAGAGGGATTCACATACTCATGTGGGTCTTCAGCTCAATTGGAGAGAGTCAGATATGGAGGAAGATTAGTGGGACAAATGTTTCAGTTTTTTCTTTTTCTTTCGCCTTGCTATGAAACTGCATCAGCACCAGGTGTTGGGGCTAGTCCTCTGATGATATCTTGGAGGTCCTGATGTGAGGAAGCTTGTTCTGAGGGTGGTTGTATTTGAGTGGTTTTGATAACTCCCAGACAGTGCTGTGGCGGCTTTGTCACACCAGGGTGGAGAAATTTTTCCAGAGTCTTGGTTGAAAATGTGTATCTTAATGCATCTGCAATCATTTATTTTTAAATGTAATCCATCATTCTTGTTAAACAGTCCCTGTCCTGCTCCTGCCACCACCTCTTGAGTTCCCTTTCAAAGAGTCACATACAGTACCAGATTCTTGTATCTTCAGAAGTGTCATCAGCCAGTGTGTAAATGTATAAAAATGCCATCTATGGCAAAGCAGCTGATAGTGTGCATTCATGTTCTATCCCTTTGCTCAGGGGAAAAGATACTTCATTACAGTGTGAATATTAAAAAGCAAAGTTGATTATGTCCATTTGATTTTACATTAATACGACTAATATTCCCTATAATGCTTTACTGTTTTTCCAGGTCACACCTAGTGTTCTCAAAACTATTCATCAAATAATACTTTTGCACATGGAACCGTTTCCATATGATAAATATCCATAATGTTTGGGTGTGTTTCTAGACTGTTCTATTCTCTTCAGTGAATCTTTCTCCTTGTGTTCCAGTCCTATACTTCTTAAAGACTTACTTATTTACTTGAAAGAGCTACAGGAGAGGGAGAGAGAGAGAGAGTGAGATCATCCACTGGTGCATTCTCTAGTGGCTGCAATAGGGCATTGAGCCAGACCAAAACCATGGTCTTCTGGTCTCCCACATGGGTGCAGCCACATAAACACTTCAGTCTCCCTTCACTGCTTTCCTGTGTATGTAAGCGGAGAGCTGGATGAGAAGTGGAGCTACTGGGACTTCAATCACATGCATGCCACTTCCTTAACGGTGACTTCAGTTTCTACATATCACTGGCCCATTGTTTTACACCTTTTGTTTTTTCAAAGATTTATTTATTTTTATTGGAAAGACGGATTTCAGAGAGAAAGATCTTTCATGTCCTGGTTCATTCCTCAAGTGGCCACAACGGCTAGAGCTGAACCGATCCCCAAAGCTAGGAGCTTTTTCCCATGGAGGTGCAAGATCCCAAGCTTTGGGCCATCTCTACTGCTTTCCCAGAGCACAAGCAGGGAGATAGCAAGGAGAGCAGTTGGGACATGAACCAGCACCCAAATGGAATCCTGAGCATGCAAAGTGAGGATTTAACCACTAGGCTATATATAGCACCAGGACCAGTTCTCTACTTCTTGTTTGGTTTGGCGTTTTTTTCATTTGTTTGTTTAAATTTGAGGAAATCCAGGACTTTATTTTATAAACCAAAGGCCATACAATGGCGCCCAACCTGAAATTTTTCAATCTTTATCACTCTCGGAGAGACCCAGTAATACCTTTCATGACCTTTTAAAGACCATTGAGCTGAGAAATTCTACCCTTTCTCTTACAGATAAAGATATTCTGTGCACCAAGAAAATGAGAAGGCATTGTGAAGATTAGTTAGCCATGAAATCGAAGCAGGGAAAATATGTAAAGCTAGTTTACTAAAAATTTACTATAATTTTTGCTTCCTATGTAAAATGAATGTAGTGACTACTTTTAATTGTATTTCAAACATTTTTGCTTATTTTTCTGTTTGAACTCCAGAATCAATTTGTTAATTTTCATAAAACAAATTGATTCTTTACTTTGGCCGGTTTTAACTTTATGAGTTAACTTGGAGAAATGTAATACCATCATTGTAGTGAAGGCTTTTATGTATGTAAACAATGATGCTCTTAAGAATGGTACGTGTTTAGGCCATTTTTGTTGTTTCCTTCAGAGGTATTTGACATAACAGAGATCTCATTTTAAATAGCTTTTTCTCAGCAAATTTAATTCTTTTTGACATTATCATGTAGTCCTTTCTGTTAGTAATGTAGCCTGACTTCACTGTCTATAAAGCCAACAGCATATTTATATTAATTTTCTACCCAGCCACCCAACTCCATTTTCTTTCTAAATGGGTGAGGCAGATTACAAGGAATGAAAGCCAAATGATTACAGTGAGTTCACTCGGTATTCAGTACCTGCTGCAGACAGACCCTGCAGTGTTAACTGCAGTTTAACTTCTGCCCTCCCTTCAGTCTGTTCCATCCTTCTCGAAAGATCCTCTCTGAGAACATCAAAACTATTCAGGAATAGCTGGCAAATTACATATTGTTAAGTCACAGGGTGAAAGTTGACTGATTTCATTTTTGGTACAATGTTCAACATTTCAGGTGACAGTTGTTTAATCAGAAATTTTCTAGCTTCTAACAAATCTGTCATATGCCCATACATACTATATATATATACATGCAAACATAAGATGTGTAAGCACATTTAGTTTACCACTGTGTGACATTAAAAGGTTTTCTTCAAAAAGGACATTGTGACATTTCTTGGCACACACCTGTCCATGAGTGAGTACCCCATGTGCATACCAGCAAAGACCATTTGTACAAATATTTTCTGCTAGCTGCTCTTTCATTATAGTGAACAGTTTCTTAGAATTAAAATATATATATATATTGACTTTGAGAGACAGAGGCAGGTCTTGAATTTATTCACTGGCCTACACAGCTTGTGCTGGGTTGGGCCAGGCCAATGCCGGGAACCCAGAACTCAACCCAGGCTTCCCGTGTGGATGGCAGGAACCAAACTACTTGAGACATTATCTGCTGCCCCTAGGGCACACATTAGTAGGAAATATATTTGAAGCAAAGCCAGTACTTGAACACAAGCACTCCAATATGGATTGTAGATATCTTAACCACTATGCCAAGTGCCACCAACAAATGATAATTTACCCATTGCGGAACTGCCTCCCATCTGCCAAGTCCTTCATACATAACTGAAATCTTCATGGTCTTGTGAAATATCTAACAGCATATGACCAAAAAGGGCAGATTTTTAACTTTGGTCATAGCCAGGTCTGCTGGAAATAAGATGGATCATGAAGTAATGCCTATCAAACAGGAGAAATAAATTTGCCTTAAAGTGGGAATTGATGGATGGGAAAGTAAGCACACTCACTTAGCTTCATCTTTAACGCCTTATGAAATCAAAAGAAGGAGTATAGATGCTCTTTGTCAGGGCCTGAAGACATGGGTTGATCATCTCTTGCTGCAAAACAGCACCCCAAGTTTTATGCTGAACGTAACCACTCTTGGTGGAGTTTACCCACAGGTAAGTTATGAGGGGAAATCTCTGTGGATTCAACTTCCAGCTCCTGTTGTCCTTTGGGTTTGAAAGATACCTTCCCAAAAGGTATCTTGTCAGTGCCGAGTGGTGGCTGGCACTCCAGCCCAGGAGCCTCAGCATCTGTCCACAGGGATCTTTGCACACAAATGGCACCGTGGGTCCTCAGAGCGTGAAGGATGGATCCAACAGTGAGTGATGTATTTATTACAGGCTGCACTCTTGATTAGAGAATAGCAAAGAATTTGTGACATTGTTAACATACCATAGCATGGCATTATAAATAAAAAAACAGCAAGCTGCCATTATCATTTCAAATTTAATCTTTTACTTTTCCAGTAAACATTTGCTTGAAAGCTGATCATATTAATTCCATTCCTCCTTCCTAAGTCAAGTATGTTATTTTTTAATATATTTGTTTCTTACAAATACAAAGGTAAACCAATTAGGATATTGTTAGAAATCATCACGTTGGTGCAGTTTTTAGTATATTTAGGCAGTTCGTATGTAAGGATGATGACCTGCTGAATCCCATGGCTGACATAGTCTCTTCATGGTTGGGGTTTTGAGATCAGCAGTTCAGTTGGAGAGATCCTCAGAGAAACTTCGTCTGAGGAGATCCCAGACCTGATTCTTGTGTGTGCTTGCTAGTACAGAGCCCGGCACAGTCTGTCACCCCAATCAGCTTATGCATATGCTGGTTGTTGCAATTGCTGGGTCAGTTCTGTTTCCAGCCCTGTCTTCCATGCAAACCAATGGGTGTTGCAGTCCAGCCCGATCCTGCCCACTTCATACCTGGCCCCCACGCAAACCAGTGGGAGCTGCAGCCTAGTCAGGGCAACTCCCATAACCCTCACCAGTCCTGCCCCCTACCCCGTTTCCCATGCTTGCCACTATGTACCGCAGACTTGTTCAGTCTGTGCCACATCCCATTTAGCTCTCCTACGTGACAATGGGCATTGAAGGCTAGTTCAAACCAACCAGCCCTACTATTTAGAACTGTTGAACTGTCAAAACTGCATGAGCAGAACCCTCAGAGCATGTCCCACATTGGGGACCTGGGGTGGGTGGGAGGCTGAGTGGGACTTTTCCTTTATCTCTCTCCTTAACCCGAATACAGAAAAATAATAGTAATAATATTAATGTGGAAACAATGATCTTACCCACCTTCCTGTAGCCCTTGACCCTTTGTGCCCTGATCAACTATGTAAAGATTATCAAAAGAATTTAGAAATTGTAAAAGATAAAAATGACCTGTAGTTTTCAACCAAATTTAAAATAACTAATTTTACAACATGATATGTTAACATAACCTAGAAAAAATAGGTTTGAGAATTTTTAGACAACTGTATATTGGGTAAAAAAAATAATTTTAATTTTACTCCAGTTCTTGTTGGCCTGTGGCCTTCAGCAAGATGCTTATTCAGTTCACATTTAAGCTTTTCATCTATGAAACAGGGATGATAATGGAACTGTGGGAAGACTGAACAAATTAAAACATGCAGACATAAGGTTCATGGAACAGTGCATAGCTCATTGTAAGTGCTATGGAGCTATCTGGTATTGTCAGTGTTACTGTTTAAATTTTTTTTTAAAGAAACATGAAAACTTGAATTAAATACATGTGAAGGGTTCTGAAATAACTGGTATTTGAAGCTGTGCAAGAATGTGTCACCTTTGGGGTCATGGAAGAGGATTGCAACACAGAACCAAAGTCCAGAGGAGCAAGACAGTGAAGGACAAAAATGTACCTACTGTTGCTGAATGAAAGGGAATTTTAACAGGAGAAGTCTGGGGGGTGGGAGCAGGCCTCTGCAGAGCCTAGAGCCAGAGGACATTGCTTTCATGATAATGACTATTGGACTCCTGGAACCCAGCACTTGGTCACATCACTTAATTCCCCTGAAGTAGCAAACACTGCTAGCTGCATATAAGTTCTGCATGCAGAGAACAGCCTGGTGGAAGGGTGATGAAAAGAGTAAAAGCCTGCTGCTGGCAACCATATCAACCCTGATTGCTACTTTCAGACTTCTGGGTACATGAAAAACCAAAGCCAAAGCAAAAACTAAAATTCTTTGTATTTAAGCAACTATTGTAGGCTTCTCAATAATGTTTCTAACCAATCTACTTACTGTCAAATCTGAAATCACACTGATGTGGAGGATTAAATGAGAATATTCAGGACAGAGGTGGTCAAAAGCACATGTAAGTAAGTGCTCAGTAAAAGTAGCTTCAGTTGATGGATCCTTGCCGTCCCCCAACAGAATGCAATTTATATTTTGGACTAGACCATGAGATTTCATTGGAAAGAAAGGGCTTTGAGAATTCACAGAATTTGAAAACCAGTGCTTGGGCATTAGAGGACTAGGTACCCCCATACCAACCTAGATGCAATGTGGTGTACTGGTAACAAAATAACTTTCAAAAATACTTTTCTCAGTGTTTCCATGTAAGGATACTGAGATAATTACAGCAAGAATCGGAAAGGGGCTCACTCATTGAGTCTTAATATCCTCCTCTAAAAGTGACATGGGAGCTTCGCTAAGGAAAAACCACAGGACATTAGATGGACAAA
The DNA here is from genome assembly GCF_030435755.1 of Ochotona princeps. NCBI lineage: Eukaryota > Metazoa > Chordata > Mammalia > Lagomorpha > Ochotonidae > Ochotona > Ochotona princeps. The sequence goes on from NC_080840.1 coordinate 29,205,355, forward strand.
CATGGATTTTGGAATCAGAAGTGTCCTGGCTTGAATTCTGCCTACAACTTCTGAATTTTGTAATTAATTGAATCTCTTCATCTATCTAAGCCTTTTTGTCTTATCTGAAAAATTATATAACTACCCTTCAGGACTACTGAAAGGATTGAACTATGGACAAGTATGAAGAAATACAGGAAGTTGTTTCTATTCATAAATTATTATTTTAGGGACTAAAGTTAATGGCCTAACAGGTTAAGCAACCACCTGAGAAACTGGCAACCTATAGTGGAGGCTGTTTGAGTCCTGGCTGCTCCACTTGTGACCTAGCTTTGTGCAAACACACCTGTGAATGCACCAAATTTTGCCATCAAAGTGGAAAACAGATGAAGCTTCTGGCTCCTGACCCCTGCCTGGCCTAGCCCTGGCTGTTGCAGCTGCTTAAGCAGTGAGCCAGGAGATGAAATATCTTTCTCTAACCCCATCTTTCAAAGAAATAAAATGCTTTTAAGAAGTATTATTACTAAGAAGCAACATATAAACAACATTTTCTCAATTACATTATCATGGGATCAAATCTTGAATATTTCTATTCCTTCTTTCAAGATGCATTTATGTAAAGTGCAGAGTGTAGGAGGGAGTGACAAAGAGATCTTCCATCCGTTGGCTCACTCCCCGAACGGCCACAACAACTGGGTGTGGGCCATGTTGAAGGTAGGAGACTGGAACTCCATCCTGATGGCCCAAGTGGGTGACGGGGACCCAAGTACGTGTGCCATCTTCACTGCTTTTCCAGGCGCGTTAAGAGGAAGCTGAATCAGAAGTGCAGTAGCCAAGTCATGGACCAGCCGTGACTCCTCCATGGAATGCCAGGCGTCACAAGCAGCAGCTTAACCTACCGTCCCTTATGAGCCAGCCTTAATTTCTATCTTAACTACTGAGTTCTAATTTGATAGAAGCAGCAATCCTGTTAAAAGCATTGAATTGCTGAGAAATCATTTAAAGTTTTTCCTTAAACCTTACTTTGCTCTAACTTCACAGCTATGGCCCTGAAAGTTTTCCTTTTCCCCTTGAAAACCACTTGACTTAAATCACAATAAATGAATGATGGCTGCTTTGAGAAATTGTGCATGTGCACTTCATTTCTGAAATACTTATTTTGTTTGAAAGGCAGAGGAGAGAGGGAGAGAGAGAGAGGGAGAGAGGGGGAGAGGAGGAGAGAGGAGGAGAGAGGGGGAGATGGGGAGAGAGGGAGAGAGGGGGAGAGAGGGGGAGATGAGGACAGAGGGAGAAGGAGAGAGGGAGAGAGGAGGAGAGAGGGAGAGAGAGGGGGGGAGATGAGGAGAGAGGGAGAAGGAGAGAGGGAGAGAGGGGGAGAGAGGGAGAGAGGGGGAGAGATGGAGAGAGAGAGGGGGAGAGAGAGAGAGGGAGATGGGGAGAGAGGGAGAGAGGGGGAGAGAGGGGGAGAGAGGGAGAGAGGGGGAGAGAGAGAAGGGGGGAGAGAGAGAGGGAGAGAGGAAGAGAGGGGGAGAGAGAGAGGGGGAGAGGGAGAGAGAGAGGAAGAGAGGGAGAGAGGGAGAGGGGGAAGAGAGGGAGAGAGGGAGAGAGGGAGAGAGGGGGAGAGGAGGAGAGAGGGGGAGAGGGGGAGATGGGGAGAGAGGGAGAGAGGGGGAGAGAGAGAGGGGGAGAGGAAGAGAGAGGGAGAGAGGGAGAGAGAGAGGGGGAGAGGGAGAGAGAGGGAGAGAGGGAGAGAGAGGGGAGAGGGAGAGAGGGGGAGAGAGGGAGAGAGGGAGAGAGAGGGAAAGAGGGGGAGAGGGGGAGATGGGGAGAGAGGGAGAAGGAGAGAGGGAGAGAGGAGGAGAGAGGGAGAGAGAGGGGGAGATGAGGAGAGAGGGAGAAGGAGAGAGGGAGAAGGAGAGAGGGGGAGAGGGAGAGAGAGGGAGAGAGAGGGAGAGAGGAGGAGAGAGAGGGACAGAGGGGGGAGAGAGAGAGAGGGAGAGAGGAAGAGAGGGGGAGAGGGAGAGGGAGAGAGGAAGAGAGGGAGAGGGGGAGAAGGGGAGAGAGGGAGAGAGGGAGAGAGGGGGAGAGAGAGAGAGAGAGAAAGAGAGAGAGAGAGAGAGAGAGAGAGAGAGAGAGAGAGAGAGAGAAGCTTCTTCCAGGTCTCTCATGTCGGTTGAGGGGTCCAAGAACTTGAGTCACCTGCTGCTGCTTTCCTGGATGCATTAGAAGGCAGCTGGGTCAGAAGGGCAGCAAAGACAAGACTCAGACTAGCACCCATTGGAATGCTGGTGTTGCAGACAGACGCTTCATGTACTACGTCACAGCACCGAGGCCTTCACTTCATTTTTAATGAATGCTTTCATTTGTTCTCCTGAAAGACTCACTGCAAGAGGCATTTTTTTAAATTATAACAATAAACTTTTTAAAGAAATGACTTATGCAATAACATTTTCCCAGAGACACAGTAGAAAAGAATGAGTGTCAAGGACACAGGGAAAACTGTGGTTTGAGGGAATGAAAGAAGAATTTTATACTTGATGTTTAAGTTATATGCATGCATGAGTAGGAGTATGTTAACCAAATGCATATTAAGCAATATGGAAAAAGCAAGGGGTGCTGCTTTAAGAGTTCTCATTAAACTTTTTAAGCTGAATAATCATGCTCAGTCTATTTCCTAACTCATGACATGAAAATGTTTAATGTGAAGAATACCTTGTATAAATCTATAAAATCATCATTTTATGATACTTATGTACTTGCAAATTAGAACTTCCATACGAGGATATATTAGTCATATTTAAGGGAATTACAAAAGAAGCAAATTTTTCTTCCAATGCTGAGGAGAGAATAACTATATTTCAGTAAAGCTACAGATTCTCCAGGATGGACTCAGGTTTCTGATGATGAACTGCTGAACAAACCAGAGAAATCCTTGGTCCTTTCATAACGCCATCTAGTGGCTTGTCTCCATATTGTGATCATTTATTTTGCATCTGAACTCGTTCAGTAATTTTGTTTATCTTTCCACTCAAATGAACTTCCTTGAAATGAATAGGTGCAAATTGAAAAGTGACAGGGAAGTTGAGTGTGGGGCTCCAAAGCAGTTTTAAAGAGACTCTTATGAAACGAATCAAATACTGAAGTCCCCTAGTAGAATCCCGTGACCACATGAGAAAAAACAAAAAGTTGGTAGGCTTGTCCCGGGCACTGCAGTGTTCTGTGATAGGTCTTTTTGTAAGGTTTGAGTCCACTATTTATTTGGCTAATCTTAAATTGACACATAAAAATTAAACGTATTTATGGGGCATAATGGTATGTTTCAACACCGTGCATGTACTGCCATAGTACTTTGCCTACAAAAATACAAATGATGCAGTCTTCATTTGCCAAAAGTTCACAGAGCAATGCCCTTAAGTGTATGTTTATGTAACAGGTGGTTAGGTTATCATTCTTGACCGATCACAACACATCTCTGGTGTTTACGAATCTGACTCTGAATACCTCTTGCAGCAAACAAATACGTTTTCTCTGAAGAAGTGTTTCTTTAACGGTAAGGAAGAAAGATGTGCAACTCTATTTCCTTTAAGTTTTGTTAGAGAAAAACAGATGTCTTAAAATTAGGCAGCCTGGAGAGCAAATGCAGGAGAAAGGTCTGGCTTCACGCAGAGCAGGAGGCAGCACAGGTAAGAGGAACCATGCTGTGACTGTCCTTTCTCTGCACCTTGTGGTCTTGTTTTACACCTGACCCGTTCTTCTCACGTTCCTGGCACTTTCAAGGTGAGTTCTCAAGTTTAAGATCAAGGTGTCAGCAGGTGCAATGTGAAGTGAGGGTTCTCTGCTTTCAGGATGATGCCCTTCTGCTGTGTCACATGATATTTAAAGCACTTTAATCCCATTCATATGAGGGGAATCTCTGTGATCAAATCACCTCCTTCTTAATACTGCTGCATTGAAGAGGAAGTTTTGATATGGATTTGGGGAGGGGATAGACACAGCATCAAAATCATAACACCTGCCAAACATCATCTCCTAATGATGACAAGCTTTATAGTCAGTGTGTAGCTCACTTTCCAAAAAGATACCTTCAATCCCAATGGAGAGATAAGACATCAAATCTCTTATCAAGAACGCAAACTTCTTTTTTAAGTTTTTTTTAAAGATTTATTTTATTTTTATTGGAAAGTCAAATATACAGAGAGGAAGGTCTTCCGTCCGATGGTTCACTCCCCAAGTGGCTGCAATGGCTGGAGCTGAGACAATCCGAAGCCAGGAACCAGGAACCTCTTCCGGATCTCCCACGCGGGTGCAGGGTTCCAAGGCTTTGGGCTGTCCTGCACTGCTTTCCCAGGCCACCAGCAGGGAGCTGGATGGGAAGTGGAGCTGCTGGGATTAGAACCGGCACCCATATGGGATCCCGGCGCATTCAAGGCAAGGACTTTAGCTGCTATTCTATCGCGCCAGGCCAGAGAAGGCACAAGTCTTACTTGGTGTCTAATTTGTTAACCTGAGCCACAGAAGAGTGTGAATATTAGGAATATACCAGACAATCTCTGTTCATAGAATCACTGAAGTGGGAAGGCTTGGTCTCACAAGCTCTTGTTTTTCACTTGAGGAAACTGAGCCCGTGAGAGTGACTTGCTCAAGCTCACATTAGAAGTTGATATCAGATTCAGGATTAGATTCCTAATGCCAATTTCCTCACTTGATTTTCTTCCTACCCTCTCTTGCTGCCTGTTTTTCTCTGCATTTATAACTGATCCAGGAATAAACTCATTGCTGTGCCAGGAGCCAGAAGACTGCAGGATTCGGACACCAGCCTAGGTGGGCTGTCTTAAGATGTCAACCACTTCTTGCTCAGTGTTGCCCACATGCCTTTCATCATTCCGTCCTCCGCCCTACAGAGAGCTCTCACATCACAAGGAAACAAAGCCCGAAAACCTCTCCTATCCCCTCTCCCCACCACCACCAAAAAGCTGTAGTGTGCTTGGCGATGGGCTGGGAGAATAGAGAAGGTGGATTTGGCCCTTCCAAGAAAGCCGATGACTGATTTGGGGCTCATTCTGATTATTGAACACTTGAATAACTCAATACAAGAAGTCATCTTGCTTGATCCTCTGGCTTTTCTATCCCCGTGGACCATCAGGCACAGCTGGGAAGCTCTTGCTACCAAATCACTCTCACCTGTCCTCCAAAGCAGGTGCAGCTTCTACAGGTTAAGTATCCCAATATCTGGGATCCTCCTATAAAATTCTCTCTGGAAATCACTCCGCTGAGGAAGGGCATTTTCTGATACATCTTGATATATTAGTCACGCAAACTGATTGCTTCTCCAGCAAGGAAAATACAAAGCAAGAGAAGTTGTGCTTCCTGCCTTCTTCCAAGCACCGACACTATGCCCCATAATACTTGGTTTTTGCTTATGGAGGACGCAGGGTCTGGAGATTGAAGAGGGCTTAGAAAAGAAGTGCTGTGCCTGAAGCCAAGCTTTCCCTGCTGAGTAGTTGGCTCAGCAGCGCCCCCTGCAGGCTAGTGAGTGTCCACGGACAGCACAGCCAGGAGGACTCCGCCAAGCCGGCATTCCTCTCATCTTACTCTCCCCTCTCTCCTCTGCTCTCTCCTGAAATCTCCATGAGCCGTTTCCCCTTGTCCCAGGTGACACTGGAGAAGCCTTTAATTGAATAAAAGTTTAATTGCATATGGGGCGTTTGTGTTATGTTGCAGGGAATGTCATAAGACAAAGTGTCCAAGATAAGGAAAGCTTTGAAATGCGTCATCTGGGCCATTTCAGAGAGGCTGTCCCGACAGCACTGACACCCGATTTCTTCTCCTTGGGTACTGTGCACTTGTACCACCGGCAGGGCTTTCATTATGTGTATAATTATCCCTTTCACCTTTACACAAAGTTCCTTGCCAGTCTACATAACCTTCTAGGGTTTCCTGTTCCAGCCTTGACAGCCAAGTCTGTGGGACTCTACATCAAACGCTTTCTAATTTTCATCATTCTGAGGTTAACGATAATCTAACGCTTCAGAAAACTCGGCAGTTCACTACAGAAAACGCCAACTTCCAGATCATGTGTGATCCGGGCGAATATCTCTTCCCTGTCCTTGTCTGCTGACTGTTGTTGGAAGTGGCAAAGGACCCCAATTAAAGCAGCTTAAGCAAGAAGCCATCCAGCGAAGACGCTGCTAGACGTGGAGGCTTCAGGAGCTCTGGAAGCTGAGCTCCCAGGCCGCTTCGTGCACTAGCTCTGAGCTGGCTCTGCAGCTGGTGAGGAATGCAGCGCAGGGCTGCCTGCAAAGTGCTGGCCCACAAAGACGGGATGTTCACCCAAGGTGGCTGGTCTTGGCACACACGACACTGCCCACGCACTCTTCATCAGCGTCTTGCAGATACCGGTCTACACAGAAATCCAAGCCCAGCGGCTCTGGCCTGACTAGGGTGCATTTTCCTCGCTGTTGTGTCCGATGTTGGGGTCCCCTCTGTCCCTTTCTCCCGCTCTCGATGCAGGCACACTCTTCTCTAGAGCAGGTGAAGTGGACTACGAGGACCGGGATTCCAAACAACAACAACAAAAAACAACCTCCCAAGACCTTTCCTGCTTCCACTGGCTCACCAAGCTGGGAGGACACCGAAACTCCGCCTGTGACCGGCTAGTGCAGACCTCCTGCCCTCGCCGGGGGCGGAGCCGGCACCTGACTGTGTTTTAAAGGCGCCCGAGTTCTGCCCCGGGCTGCGGGTTTGCGGGGGTTTTTCAGAAGAGGCCCGAGCGTGGAGACTCCCTTTTGCGCGGGGTCCTCCAGGCAGGGCGACCCGCCGCGCACTCCTCGCCATGGCGGCTCCCAGGCGACTTCTGATCCGCGGCGGCCGCGTGGTCAACGACGACGCCTCGCAGGTGGCAGACGTGCTGGTGGAGGACGGCGTGGTGCGGGCGCTCGGGCACGACCTGCTGCCGGCGGGAGGTGCGCCCGCGGGGCTGCGGGTCCTCGACGCCACTGGAAAACTCGTTCTGCCCGGGGGCATCGACACGCACACGCACATGCAGTTCCCCTTCATGGGCTCCCAATCTGTGGACGATTTCCACCAGGGCACCAAGGTACAACCCCTGGCACCCCACATCTGAGCTGCCCACTTCCCCCCACCCCCAGTGGTGCGCCCAATCAAAGCCTCGGGCGAAGAGCATTCTTCCGCTTGTTACCACTTTGACCCAAGGTTAGATCGCTGGGGTGTGTGTGTGTGTGTGTGTACGCGCCATCCCCAGACCTGCAACAGAAAGCAAAGACACAGATGAACTTGGTCCACAGAGGAAGATGTGCCCTAAACAACATTTGGGGAACTTGATGCTAGTTACTTAAACCCCTTTATCATCAGGTATTTGGTAGGACAGGCCATTCATTAGTTGCTTTGGAAATTGACAAACTGATTATTTTTGCCTTTTGCTACAAAGTAACTTGTTCTGAAATTTCATAAACTGAATTTTACACTTTTAAATCTCCCTTCTCTCTCTCTCTCTCTCTCTCTCTCTGGCTACTAGAAAATTGGGAAACCAGCAGGAACATAGAAAGCAGAAAAGCGCTACTGAGATGATACTCTCCCTTTCAACAGATTGTGTCTTGGTGCCTTGTTCTGATGCTTTTAAATGCCTTTTTTTGCACAACTGTGATCGTGTTGTGTATATGTATGTGACGGCATGTGTGTGCCTTGATAAAATTCTCAAACTTCTATTTTCAGTTGTGGTGCAAGCATTTTTGTTACCGCAGAGCTGTCTTTTTAAACGCGGTGCTGTGTGGATGGCAGGGCCGCTGTCCTACCCCACTCTTTGCACCTGCGGGCTGCTGTTTTCTGCTGTCAGGCCCCTAGGATCATTCTTTCTGCAACCACTGAGAAACTACTTCTCTCTCTCTCTCTCTCTCTCTCTCTCTCTCTCTCTCTCTCTCTCTCATCAGGGAGGGGTTGGAATGCGGTGGGGGGGCACCTTCTGCCCTTTCTCAACGTTTCTCGTGTGCACCCAGAGGTCCTAGATTCTTGGTCTTTTATTCATTCCTCGGTCATCCTGAGATTTTTTTCTCTTTTTAAAGATTTTTTTTTTATATCAAAAAAGCACATTTACAGAGAGGAGAAACCGAGAGGAAGATCTTCCATCTGCCGGTTCACTCTGCAAGTGTCCACAATGGTTGGTGCTGAGCCAATCTGAAGCTGGCAGCCAGGAGCCAGGAGACTCTTCCAGATCTCCCATGTGGGAACAGAGTCCCAAAACTTTGGGTCATTCTCTACTGCTTTTCCGGCCACAAGCAGAGAGCTGAATGGGAAGTGGAGCAGCCGGGACACGAACCAGCGTCCATATGGTATGCTGGCCAGTTGAGCCAATGCACTGGCCCCATTCTGGGATTTTCTAACAGGGAGAAATTTACAATTCCTAACTGAGAAGCAAAAATTTTTTTTGCCTCTTTTTTTTATTTTTAATTCATTAATTACATTGTATTATGTGACACAGTTTCGTAGGTACTTGGGTTCTCCCCACCCCTCCCCAAACCCTCCCACCATGAGAAGCAAAATTTTTAGAGTCTGTTATGGTCTCTTGTCCGTCTCTGAAAAGGATTTATCCACCAGCTATTTTTCTAAGCAGCTGTCCAGAAAGGTCATCAGAACATTCCACAAAAACATTTTCTGCATGAACTTCGGTTCTAAAGTGGAAACGATCAGGATATTAAAGTTAAGGGTTGAGCAAGTCCCAAATTCATGTTTAAAAGTTAAACAATGTTCACATGGGGGCAAGTTGTTAGAGTTCGCTGTAAAGCTGGTTGGTTGAATCCAGGAACTAACAGCATCCACCCCCAGACAAAGATGAAGTTCCATGGAAGGGAGCCAGGTGGGTAAACAGGAGCCCACAGGAGCATGCAAATGTTTGCCTGAGTTCTGGAAGGAGGGCACACAGTGGAATTATTTTGCCTTTTTGCTAGTATTCTGGGCTATAGCAGTGGGTCTCTGATTTGAGGAAATAGACAAAGAATCCCTTTGTAAATACTGGTTGTATTCTCCACTGAGCCTAGAGAACATCTTATTGGATCTTATATATATTGTGGAGCAATATTTATCTATCCAACACTTGCTGTAGTGTGCTCAGTACAGTACTTCCAACACTGTACTCAATAGTGCATTATCTTCCAGCAATCTCAGGTGCCATTATCTGCTCTTTACAATAGTAAAAATTGAAACATGAGCTACCTGTCTGAGGCTGCACAGCTAATAAGCAGCTGAGTAGTTCTTCCAATTCAGTTCAGCCTGCCCCATCAATAGACTGTGATTCCTTTGAAAATTAGTCGAATGCTGAGATTTGTCAGGCTGCAGGTGACGGATGAGGATGCTGCATGCGTTGCATGGGACTGTGTGACGGCTCGTCTCTAAAGGAAAGCAGAGCAACCCTTAGACAATACAGTAGCTTTTTACTTTCCTAAGGCCGGAAGCTGGTAAGGCTCACAAAGTGAATACAAACGGAAGGTATTAGACTTGTAAGGCATTTGCATCTGCACTTATAATCGCATCATCTTCAAGGGTACATAAAGGGATACGAGTACAGAAACCTATAGCGTAAAGGTGATCTATCCTGCTTTCACTAGACGGACTCCAAAAGGTTCCACCAATAGCTATTTGCTTTTTGTATCTGCCAGGCTGATCATTTATAATATCTGACAAACAGAAAGGTTATTGTTTGTGGTAATCTGTTAATCGATTACTAGATGGTGATGGGATCCAATTTTAAAAATTAAATATAGGTCAACTAAAGGTTACATATTTGGTAAATCTAATTCATGTCAGAGATTGGTTTAAAGCCTATAATTGATTTACCTAATTACAGGTAAAAGCTTTCTATCTGATGTAACTAATGGAAACAATGTTCCACTCTAAATCATATTTTATTTTGTTGTTCCATAGCATATATACAGCAGTCCTTTAGTAATTCAATATACACAAGAAAGTACAATGGACTAGTTTATTCAATAGAGATTGTGAATTCAGTAAACTGAAGAAATGATGACTTTGTTTTTATTACATACTGTGATAAAAGAGCGAAGTACAAGAGTTTGGCCTGCTTTCAAATATACATATATTTATATTCAGACATATGGGCAGCTTGGAGTAGGTGGATTTGCATTAAAAATCCAGTGGAGTCCGAAGCTGGTAGAAGATTCATCTTTTTAATAATTAGGAAAACACACAGAACACTGTTCCTTCTCTTTTGGGAAAGCCATAAAGTTCACAGATTCCTTAAGAAATGGAATGATGCTTTGCTCTGAACTTTGTGGTTAGAGGTCATCTAGGTGATTCCTTATGAGGCATATGATTAAGCGTGTGTTTGCGGGGGTATTTATAGCGCTTTCTCCCATCGGGAAGCCCAGTGCTTCAGAGACCTTGCTGGCAAATCAAATCTCTTCTGTGGCTTGCCAGAGCTTCTAGCTGGGCAGCAGGACTGTGGGGATTCACCACGCGATTTCAGGGAAGTCACTTCCCCTGAAGTGAGGCCTTGATTAGATGAACAACTTGGTTCCCAAAACAGTACATGCTCATTATCCAGCCCTTAATAATTACTCAGGCATTGTAATCAGACATTGCACATTAGTTGAAACAAAATCACAGAAGTATTTTAAAAAATACTTTCTATCAGCCATACTTTTAGTATTTTGCTTCCACTCTTTTCTGACATTTCTCTTTGGTGGCTAGGGGAGAGACATAGAAACAATTTTTTGTTCTTCTAACCTGATTGACCATACTGTTTCTAGACAGCCACATCCGTGAGTGTTTTCCTATGTCCTTAAACGTCACTGGAACACCTGATCACGTGTCCTCTCTGAAGCAGCTCGTTCTTTCCAGCATCACTGTCTCCACTTTGTGGGATCTGTGTGATTTCTTTTTTCCTGTTAAGAGCAAAGGAAAGTCAAGGAAAGATTGGAATGTGCAGGGACAGCTGGACAGGTATGTGGCAAGTTTGCCTCCTTCTTTGGAGTTCGGAGTGCATTGTTTCCTGATGGTTGCCATGGGGATCGACTTCCAGCTGCTCACAACACAGCTTTGCAGCCTGCTTCTTTTCTTCCACCCTTCCCCTCCTTTCTCTACTCCACTGTGAAGACAAGGGTGTTACAGGGTAGGGCAGGTGAAGTACAGGAAATGGAGCCCCCTGGAGTTGGCAGGAGGCAGTTACCTGGGCTTGTGGGTGAGTTGGAAGGTTGGCACTTAGGTCGCTAGTGTGCATGGCTGGATAGGTTATGATGCCAAGTGTGTTGGCAGCCAGAAGAGGCAGGAAGCTGGGTGTGGACAGAGAAGGTGCAGGATCTCTTTCCAAAGCTGAAGTTGCATCTGGATTTAGGACGCCAGTTGAGATGTTGGAGTTTGCTGTCATAAGTTGTAATGACTCTGAGAAGGCAAGAATTTCAGCCTTGAGCTTTGCTCCAGAAGGTGCATAGGAACTGGTGTGTTTCCATGTCATTTTGCTTTGGTGGAGCACATCCATGCTGGTCTTTAGTGGCATGAACTCACTTGGTTCAGGATGCACTTAGAAATGAAAACTCAGTGGCATCATAAAAAGGAAGAAAATACTTCTGGATACTTTCAATGATGGTTCACAACTGAATATGTTCTTAAATAAAATCTCTGGTTATAGAACATTATGACCTAGTAAGGGTCAGCGTTTACCTTGATTGATGCTCCATTGCAAGGGAGACACTCTAGGCTCCCCTGAGCCTCCTCCCTCCCCACAGGGTTTTAGATAAATTGAAAGGTTTTCAAGGCAGAACAATTGAACTAATTAGGAGATGAGCGAACTGATGTATGAGCCAAGACTTAGGAAGGTGACTGCATTCCATTTGGTTAACTGACAAGTGTAAGTGGGCAGAGATAAGAGATAAATAACAGAATGTGTTGGGTTTCACATCACAGTCTGAAAGACCTTTAGCCCCTTGGTTCTCCTGCATTCTCTATAGTTCCTCTGGATTCACTGCCAGGCTGGGGGTGAGGAGAGGGAGGAGGAGGAAGAAAGAGGAGGAAGAAAGGAAAGTGGCTGCTCTTCTCCTCCTTCTTCTCCCCTTCCCTCTCTCCTCCTCCTGCTTCCTCTGCTCTCCCCGCACCTCTCTCCCAGAGCATTTGTGATCCATCCTTCCACAGAAACCTTTTAAGTTTCAAAGTATAGCCACAGGAATTCCCACCTTCCTTATGTTGAGAAGGGTGGTTCTTTCGCCATCCCATCTTCAATCTGGTCAAAAGGTCCCCAACAGCCCCAACCTGTTTCATCCTGTGTGTAGATGTAGGTCTGTCATAATCATGCACTTTATTCTTCCAACACTGGGTTTTACAATTGAAAGTTTAGCAAATGTTGAAAATAAAATTTAAATAAAGGCAAACTGAAGCAACGTTTGAGAATTGCTACCCAGAAATAGCTCTTGTGGCAGTTTTGTCTTGGCCCAGTCCTATTTTGTCTTGAGTGCCTTGTGTCCCAGAGCATGTTACTGTCCTTTGTGTGTCCTGCTTTTTTGTCCTTAGCCTCTGCCATCTGGCATCCCTCACAAAGTCACTTCCACATCTCTCTGTTGTCCATGCCTGTTCTTCACCTCTGGGTCTTCATTTCTTCTCATTTACAGACACCACCAAGTGAACACGTCTGTGCCTGACGCTGACTGCCAGAAGTCCACACCTAACTCACACTCCTCCTAAAACACCAGGTGGCGCTCTCCTCTCTTCACTCATAAGCCATCTCCATCACCCCAGTCCACTGGAGTTAGCCACCTCCCTTTCTGCATCTTACTGTACTGGGAACCACCACTTCCTATAACCTCCAGTCACCTTATTCCTGCCCTTTGCTCCATTCTGATGAATTTCTGACTCTTCTCCACCCATCCTGTTTCTCAGAGCCTCCTCTGGTATTATGTACCCCTAGAGGTCCAGGGACTCTGTCCTACCTTAGTCTCTTGCAAGCTGTGAGAGTTTAGCCAAATCATTTAAAGGCTCTGGGTTCAGCTTCCTCCACTCTAAAATGGGTTAGTAATAATAACTACTAATAGAACTGTTGAGATGACTAAACAAGCAAAAACATCGGAACAGTTTCTGTCTCCTTAGAAGTACCCCGCCTGAGTTACTCACTAGCAACAACCACATGTATGGCCTAATTCTGACTTGACCCCAGGTTTCTGTGATCTCCGAGTTGATCTTCCCCCTTTGTAAACCTCAGTTGTCTTTTTCTCTGGGTCTTTTCTAGGGAGAGTAGTAGCTTTTACCTCTCTGTAACATTTTCTATACTACCATTTATTACAAAACTTGCTGTTTTCACAAATTAGGTATTTTATTATAATTATTTGCTCATATTTATGTGTTTCTCCCTTTAGGCTATAAATACTCTGAGACCACAATATGTAATGGGGCTATCCGAGCTAACAATTTTAGAATATGTAATTCACATAAAATATAATTCAGCCATTTATAGTGAACAATTCAGGGCTAGAATTATAGCATGGCAAGTAAAGCCACCACCTATGACACCAGCATCCTATATGGGCATCAATTCAGTTCCAGCTGCTCCACTTCTTTTTAGAAAATATTTATTTACTTTTATTGGAACGTCAGATATACAGAGAGGAGGACAGACAGAGAGCAAGATCTTCCATCCATTGATTCACTCCCCAAGTGGCTGCAGTGACCGGAGCTGAGCCGGTCTGAAGCCAGGAGGCAGGAGCCTTGCTGCAGTTAGGAGCTCAAGAAGGGCGTGTGGAGTTGGTTAAAGAGAAAAGATGGACCACTATAATTTCATGATCATAAGGGACAATGCAAGAAGACTGTCCCCTTTATTTATACAGACACGGTCACAAACTCTCGCACAGACTTTTTCTATCAGGGTCAAGTGGGTGTTTTAAGGCTTGATTTTCTAGTTTTCTTCTACCACTTTAATTAACAGAGTTTCTGTTGGAAAAGTGCTCTTCATCCTCAGGGATGTCTGTGTTGTACGGGGAAGGCTCTTGAAGAAACAAGGAGACAAGGTTCATCTATATTCAAAGAACAATACAGAGCCTGAGAAATTTTTTTCTGGTATTGTCATCACAACATGAGGTATTTTTAAGGAAATGCAAGTATGCATTATTTTGCTATGAATAAGGCCATGCTATTTAAAAGTGGAAACCAAGTACGTGGTTTTTTTTGACAAAATGTGATTTTAAAGAACAAAAAGAAAATTGGAGTAGGGCCAAGTAACTTAAGACAAAATAAGCCAGAAAAGGAAAGCAGAACAACCGTGGTCTACCAAGTATGGTATGGGGTATTTGGTGAGACTGGGGAGCTTTGTAGGGAAGGCTCAGGGGGTGTTTGAAGGGGCTTGGGAAGGAGGCTGGTGGCACTGCTTCCTCGGAGCCGGCTTTGGGATAAGACAGTGGAAAGAAAGGGCAAACACTGGGAAGCTGAACTGGGTCACCTGGGCTATGGAGGCATCCTGAGATGAAGCTCCCAGAGCATCTGCTGTGAGTTTCCTGGTGTCAAGCACAGTGTGTCCATCAGCTTAGCTGACTCCTCCAGAGAAGCCTGTAGTTCTGATGCACTCATTGTTCTTACTTTGCAGGGGAGTCAGAGGCACTCAGGCTGTTCAGGAAGTGCTTGGGAGACCAGAGTTAAGCAGGGCTGAACTGGGTTCCGTGTCCTGGACTCTGCAGCCCCAAGAGCCCCTGCCCTCAGAAATAGTTTCTAAAGAATATGTGATATAATGCAATGTGATGTGCCTAGGTAGGAGATAGATTGAGGGTTAAGATGGAATATAAGGACTTACACAGCATTCTAAGAAGATGAAAGTTGGGGCTGACATTATAGTGTAGCCGGTAGTACCATTCACTGCGAGGCTGGTGCCCCAATATGGGCATCAGTTGAAATTCTGACTGCTTTGATCTGATCCAGCACTCTGCTGATGGCCTGGGAAAAACTGCAGAGGACAGCCCAAGGGCTTGGGTTCCTGCACACATGTGGGAGTCTTGGAAGAAGCTCCTAGCTCCTGGCTTTGGATCAGCTCAGGCCATTGCAGCTATTTGAGAAGGGACCAGTTCACGGTAGATCAAGTTCTCTCTCCCTCTCTCCTTCTTGCTGTTTGTCCATCCCTCTAACTATAATCTGCTTTTCAAATAAATAAAAGTATTTTTAGAAAGCCATTTGTAACATTTATTTTCATTCTGAATGCAGCCAGAGTGTGTTCTACCTACTGGTTTACTGTCCATGTGCCTTCAAAAGGCAGTGGCAGGAGTCTAGAATTCAGTCTGAGTCCCTTGTGTAGATTCTAGGGACACTAAGCCTGACCTGCAGCCTCCCAGGTGTGCATTAGCACGAAGCTGCAGTCAGTAGTGCAGCTGGTACTGGAACTCAGTCACTCCAACATGAGATGAAGGCATCCAAGCAGTGTCTTAACCACTATAACACGGTTTTGTCCCCAAAGCTATATTTATCTGTCAGAAACGCTGCTATGATTTTGTGGCAAAAAGACCAGCAGTTTTTATGCTTCAAACTTTATGCAGAATCTATCCATGTCGCTCTGGGTCTTTTAAATAGGAAACACGTTTGTGCTATGTCTGGACCCTTGGCATCTGCCCAAAGGCGTGCAAATGCACGATACTCAAGGTGTCTGAGGACTTGCTTCACCAGATCATGGACAGCCATGTGTTGACCCTCTTGTGATTTCAGGCTGCTCTGGCAGGAGGCACCACCATGATCATCGATTTTGCCATTCCTCCGAAAGGGGGCTCCCTCATCGAGGCCTTCGAGACCTGGCGCAGCTGGGCTGACCCCAAAGTGTGCTGTGACTACAGCCTCCATGTGGCGGTGACATGGTGGAGTGACCAGGTGAGGCCCTGGAGTTCCAGGTTATTTCATTTCTTGCCCTGTTCCTTGCTCTGCACAAAATCGTGATATGGAACACAAGAAACCTGTGACTTTGGTTGCCCCAAAAGTGGCTGGAGGTCACCCATGCAGGGAAGAGTTTTCATTGCACGTGCTTTGGCTCCTTTTACATTTGAGTCCTATCAAAAGAAAATCATGTGATAATGAATCGTCTATGTGTATTCACAACATCCCTTTTGACGTTTAATCTATGAATTGCAGATGCTTTAAATGTGATTTTTAAAATGAATTTATTTGAGAGGCAGAGTGCTTCCAGTTGTTCACTTTCCAAATGCTGGTGACAGCTGACCCTGGGGACATACTCCAGGTCTCCCAGAGCAGAGAAAGGGACCCAGTGCCTCAGCCATCTCCCCTGTCTTTCAACATTTACGTTAGCAGGAAGCCAGAAGAGTGAATGGAGTCAGGTGTCTAACCAGGGACACGCCAAATGCCTACCCCTTAGTATAATTTAAAAAGTATTCATTTCCCTTTCCCTCAATTTTGATATCTCTGGAACCTTCTAGCGCAATGCCTCCATTCCCACTTCTACCCTTCTTGAGAGGGTGGAAAAGAGGAAAAGCCCTTTCCTTGCCAACTGTCTCTTGTCGCTGGACTCTTCCCACATTGTTTTGCTGATGTTACCCCTGGTAGCCATTCATTCTAGAACTCTCTCAGCCTTCTGCATCCAGGAATTATGTAGGCATGTCAGAAATAATAACCTGATTCAGAGGAAAAGAATCGTTTTGGGAGATATCAAAATATGTTGACTTTTCCCCCATTTAAATGTGTGTGTGCTTAGGAAACGTTTTGGGAGTTTAGGTAATATTGTTGCACATTGGACTTAATTCCAAAATGCCATTAAGGGTTTGGCATGGTGACATGAGTCACATGTTCTCACCCCAACTTTCAAATTGTAAGCATAGTCATGAAGTTGATATAAGCCAAGTAATGAACCTTTATCCAAAATGCATCATTCAAATAGCCAGGTACTTAGCCCACAGCTATGGTTAGATATTCCCCAAAACGGCTATTCTAAGTGATGCGCCTGAGCTCTTCTGTATCTGTCCTTTCTTTCTCCCTTCCATCCTCTTACTTTAGGCCAAGATTAATTATCCTGTGCTTATTATATATGTATTGTTTAGGCAGTTTTATTTGTTCAAACCTTCTTTTGTTTGCTTTGTGAACTCTTTGTGAGGCTGTCTTGCAAAGGTGATTTCTGAATTGATTTTAATCTCAACCTGGCCCTCACTGTTGGTTACCTGAAGGACTCTGAGATGCTTTTCTGCTCCAGGGTCTTGGGAGCAGCCAGCACTCACTCCCCAGGTTACATGGCTGTGCTGGCTCTACGCCAAACTGTAGATTTCTTTGAATTTCTTACGTGGGCCAGGGGTAATCTACGTTGTCATATTATAATTATTATTTGAAAAGGAGAAAGACAAAGAGATCCATCCACCACCTCACTCTCCGAAGGCTGCAATAGCCAAGACCGTGGCAGGCAAAACTCGGAGCCTGGAATTCAGTCTAGGTGTCAACATGGGTTAGCAGGGATCTGGCCACTGAACCCCTCGCTGCTGCTTCCTGTGTAAGAAGCAGAGCCAGAAATCAAACCCAGATGCTCCAGTGGGACACAGGGGTGTCCCAAACACCACACCAAATGCCTTTCTCTCCTTTTATGTCTTCTACTTCCTGCCTCTAATAACCATCCTGTGGTTTTCAGACTTGAGCCATACCCTGTACCTTGTATTAGCTTTGCTTTCTTTTAGATGTAAGATTGCTTCTGTTCCTGCCACATGGCTTCATTTTCACTTTCTGGAATAAATTCCTCCAATAGGGAATGCAGCTACTTTTATTTCCAGTTAGAGAATTGAAGCACTTTCAGGAAAGCAATGACGTTCTTGATTTTTTCAAAGCCTCAGGTTAGTGACACTTACCATCAAACTGAGTATATATATGCTGGGGAAGAATCAAGACCTTAACTGCATTTTTCTGGAACTGAACTGGTTTTCTGATCTTAGTTCTCTTCCAAATTCAAGATAGTGGAGAATGCTGACATTAAAATTTAAGAGTGATGTGTTGTTATACCATCTTAGGTGAAGGAGGAAATGAAGGTCTTAACGGAAGAGAAAGGTGTTAACTCTTTCAAGATGTTTATGGCCTATAAGGATCTGTACATGGTGAACGACGTGGAGCTGTATGCAGCCTTCTCTCGGTGCAAGGAAATCGGAGCGATTGCTCAGGTCCACGCCGAAAACGGAGACTTAATCGCTGAGGTAAGGAATGTGGCATAGCTGCGATTCCGGCATCCCACATGAGCACCCGTTCGTATCCTGGCTGTTCCGCTTCTCATTCAACAGCCTGCTAATATGCCTGGGGAAAGCAGGTGGCCCAAGTATCTGAGGTCCTGTATCCACATGGGAGACCCAGATAAAGCTCTTGGCTTTAGCCTGTCTCAGTCCTGTTTGTTGTGGCCATGCAGGCAGTGAGCCATTGGATGGAAGATTCTCTCTCTTTTGGTGTCTCCCTCTCTTTCTGTAACTCTTTCAAATAAACAAATAAATAGGTCCTTTAGAAATTGCAGAAGTAAGCATCTGTGACCTAACCCTTCTGCAAAATGAAAACAGCTGTGGTTTAAGAAGACGATGGACACACTGTATTGTGAGAACAGAAAGCCAGACACAGTTTTTCCACGGTCCACCCAGGGTTGCTTTCGGTGAACTTGGTCGCTGCTCTTAAGTTTCCTCAGGTGCATTATGTGCCCTGGCAGGAGGATTTCCCCTTTGCAAACCAGCTCTCTGAGCTGGACGACAAACCCGTGTGTCTCACAAGCCCTGAATGCTTTCCTTGTGCGCAGCACTGCTCTGTATTTGGCTTCCTGAGCAGAACACAGTGTGGACATCACGCCTGTGGTCTGATTAGAGAGATTTTTTAAAAAGATTTATTTATTTTTATTGCAAAGTCATATATATATAGACAGAGAGACAGAGAGGAAGATCTTCCATCTGCTGATTCACTCCCCAAGTGACCGCAACTGCAGGAGTTGCGCTGATGCAAAGCCAGGAGCCAGGAGCTTCTTCCAGGTCTCCCACATGGGTGCAGGGTCCCAAGGCTTTGGGCCGTCCTCGACTGCTTTCCCAGGCCACAAGCAGGGAGCTGGATGGGAAGTGGGGCTGCTGGGATTAGAAGGTGATGACTTTAGCCACTAGGCCATCACACCAGGTAATTGGGGAGATTTTTAAGCCACAGCTTTTCAAATACTGAGAATTCAAATGTGCTCTGGAGGAACAAATGATGTTGATTTCTCATGTACTTCCACTGTTAATACCCAAAGGGGACACCAGCTGCAGGATTTGCAAAGTTGTCCCTTATCCTTTACGGGCTGTTGGTGTTCCCCCAAGGCTCAGCTCCCATTAACTTGAGTGAGATTGAAATACAGTGGCCAGAAAGCATGAGAGAAGGATAGATAATGAGATGAGAGCCTCGGCTATAAAATCAACAAGAGTGGCATTTTTATTTACTGCTTAATTCTTAAATTGACTTATTTATTTGAAAGAGGGGGGAGAGAGATAAAGAGATCTTCCAGCTGCTGGTTCACGCCCCAGATACTTAAAGCAGACAAGGGTTGGACCAGGTCAAAGTCAGGAGCTTGGACCCCAGACTGAGTCTTCCATGCTGGGGGACGGGGCTGGGACCCAATGTATCAAGGCGATGTTTGAGCCATCACCTGCAGTTTCCCCTGGTCCCCATCAACAGGAAATTGGAGTTCAGAGTGGAGCTGGGACTCAAACCGAGGCATCTCAGTATGAGATGCAGTGTCTCCTTTGCTGTGCCAAATGTCTGCTCTCAGGCAAGACTTTAAATTCAAGTTTTCTACTGCCTGGCCTTGACACTGGGAAAGTCATTTTACTGCTTCCAGTCTTAATGCCTGTTAATATTTTTAAAGATAAATACATTTGAAGAGGGGACTGGTACAGTATCACTTGGTGGACTGGGTTGGAGAACTAGGAAGATGATGACTAAGTTTTTTAAAATGGTGAAAATAATTCTGTGATGCATTACCGTGAAGTGAGTCACTTCAACAAGTGTCTATAGTGTTTGTCTTGAACCAATTTTTGGTCTTAAATATGAACATTGCTTTTCAAGGAAATTGATTAGAACTATCCTTGCAGCAAACATTTTCTTTTGTTTTCAATTTATTTAACTAAATCTGTCTTAATTCTATTTGAAAGACAGAGAGATGAAAAAAGCGGAAAAGGGAGAGAGATCTCTGCTAGCTGGTTTACTCCCCATATGTCTGCTGCAGCCTGGGCTGGGGCAGGTTGAATCCAAGAACCCACAACTCCACCCACATTTCCCATGTGGACAGCAAGGATCCAAGCAAACTTGAGCCATCACCTGCTGCTTCCCAGGGTACACATAAACAGGAGGCTGGAATCAGGAGTGGGGCTAAGATGCAAACCCAAGCTCTCAGTACAGGGTGTGAATGTCCCAAGGCGACATCTCAGCCACTGCACCAAGCACCTGTCCACTTTGCCATCTGTTCATTCAGAAGAACTTGATAGTGAAATGTGCATCTGGAAAATGACCATCAATATGCTATCAGAATGTTGAGATTGTGTTTACCCTCCACAATCCTGTAGGCACACACACATTCACACATAAACATAACCTGGCAACGCATTTCATTTACAATAAAATGTGGTATTTCTCACCAGTCAATCTTCCTGCTGTCTTTTTAAGGGAGCAAAGAATATGCTGGCTTTGGGAATAACAGGCCCGGAGGGCCATGAGCTGTGCCGGCCAGAAGCAGTGGAGGCAGAAGCCACGCTGAGAGCCATCACCATCGCCAGCGCCGTGAACTGCCCCCTGTACATTGTGCATGTGATGAGCAAGTCTGCAGCCAAGGTCGTGGCCGATGCGAGGAGAGATGGTAATTCCTGAATGGAGCCCTCTTGTAAATGCAACATTCATCAACATGTTAGATAAGCTACCTTTCACCCCTGCTTCTGCCTAGGAGAAACTTGCATGTGGGTTTCCAGACCCTTCCACCTGCCTCTGCAGAAGCGTTCAGTGTCCACCCTTTCCCATCTGTCAAGCTTTCACTCTCTGCTCGTCTCCTTGGATCCTCTCTTCCTGCAGGATCTTTCTTCCACAGCCTGGTAACTTTAAGCTATTTCTCTCAGCCACATGCTCATACCCTCAAAACCACTAACAGCCATGTTTGAATCTACTAGTTAAATGCAAAGCTCTCCGGTTAATCCTAAGTAAGTTTCTCTGTTACAAAAACTCCATCCATCCTCTCACACCTGAATCTGGGCACCAGTGAATGCAAATTTCCCTTGAATGGAATCAGTTTGTCTGCAGGCAGCCTGTGCATTGGGGCAGTTGGAGCAATTATCCGTATGATATTTTTGTGATGATTATTTTAAGACATTAAAGCCAAAGTTATTTTTATCCCCAAATTGCCCACTTGCCCCAGTTCTCTAGTTCATTGAACTGAGTGTATAATATAAATAGTCATCTTAAAAGAGACAAATTTTGTATTTCGGGTAACAGTGGAGAAAGGAAATAATCTTTATGCATTTGCCAGAAATGATCAAAGAAGGTTGAGAGGCAAGTAACGTGCATTTATTCAGTGATTTCTGGTCCAGAGAAGCTTCTGTTATGCCACCTGTGGGAGCCCAGCTAATCAGACGCAGTGTGGTGAATCAATATCCCCACCGGTTTGGTGTGTTTCACTGATGCTAACTACATTTTATAGTACACGCTATAAAAACCATGGAAATGGGTCTGGCTTGTCTATAGCTGAGGCTGAAATAGATTTTGTCAAAGTTGTTGCCTGCTGTTGAAGGTTAAATAGGGATTTTTTTCAGGTTCTGTGCATCTTTAAACTGTAGCCTTTAGCCCGGCATGGTGGCCTAGTGGCTAAAGTCCTCACCTTGCATGCCCAGGATCCCATATAGGTGCCCGTTCTAATCCCGGCAGCCCTGCTTCCCATGCAGCTCCCTGCTTGTGGCCTGTGAAAGCAGTCGAGGAGTCCCAAAACCTTGGGAAGCTGCACCCACATGGGAGACCTGGAGAACCGACCTTCAAAAAAAAGTCCTGCACTGCCATTTTAGCGATAGTTATAAATTTTCGCCCACCAGATGGCGCCATTGCCAACCCTATGGAATCTGTTGTGTGTTATTTTTTCCTGTATTAAGGCGTGTGCCAGGATCACAGCATTTGAAAGTGATTTGGGGATCTGGGGCAGTAAAATAGGCAGCAATGGCCAGTCCTAACTCACTGGCAAACCAAAGGTTTTACATTTGGTCAGGAAGCGGTTTCTTAATCTTGGGCACTGATTTTGCACTGGGACAGAATCCCAGGAGTGGTAGAGTAGAATTATAGTGAAGGTTTTGGAAAAAACACCAGGGGAAATAAACTACACAGACATATCAGTTTCACCTTAAATTACATTAAAATTTGGCTTCATTTGTTGAATATGTAAAACATTTACACTAAAAGAATATATTGTCAAGTAATTCTTACTTGCTTTACACCATTTCCCACCCTGTATAAGTAATTGTTTTTATTCATTTATTTCTGCCCTATCTTTACAGCATTTCTCTTTATAATAAAGATATATATTTATAAGTATTTACTATTAATGAGATGTTATTTATATTACTAGATATATAAATATGATTTATACTCATATAAAATATCTGTTATTCCCTTCTTTCCCTTGCAAAAAGGCAGCACACTGTATACAGTGTCTGAAATTTTGCATTTTTCTCCCTTTGAAAATATGTCCTAAAGGTCAACATGTATAAAATACAAATTTTAGTCAATCTCTTATGGGTGAAAAAATGCACTGCTGTATTTATTCAACCAGTCCCTGGTTGATGGATGTTTTGGCTACCCCCAATCTTTAACAATAGTGAACCTATGCTGCCTCATATTTGTAGAAGGTAAATTAGCTTCTTGTTGCTGCTGTAATGGCTTGCCATAAATGCCGCTTTTCTTATCCCACCATTCGGAATGTTAGAAGTCTGCAGGGGTTCTCACTGGGCTCTCAGCAAGGTTTCCCCAAAGCTGCATTCCTTCCAGGAGACTCCAAGGGAGAGATCCTCCCTGGCTTCTCCAGCTTCTCCAGCCTCTCCTTGCTGACCCCAGGCTCGTGGGCACGTGGTCCCTTCCTCCAACCTCAGGACAGGCGTGGTTCTTCTCACACTACACTTGTCTGACCTCCTCTCTTGCCACTGCAGGGATCCTTGCATTATGTTGAGACCCCCTGATACATTCAGAATAACATTTTCTTCTCAAAGCATATAAATTTTGCGACACTTGTAAAGTCTTTTTTTGTAAGATAAATAATTCATAGGGAATGGGGGACTGGGAGGTTGATATCTTAGGGATGCCTATCTGTGTGTTCTGCCTAACACAATGGCTATCTTCAGGCTTGATTTCTAGAAGTTCAACTGCATATGTATGTTTTTGCTCTGTTGCTAAATTTCTTTCCAAATGGTTTATAACTATGGAATATTTCAAATGTCACTCCAAATGTCTTAGCTCGATGGGAATTATTATGATAGAGAAAATACCCTAATCTAAAGTTGTCCAAGAGGCAGGGGAACTCCAGAATAAGCGGAGAGACTTCCCACCCCTTCCCATGATCAAGCACGAACCGGAAGGCAACAAGGGGCAGGTGGGACACACACGTTGTCAGTTTTTCATACGGTGGTTGCATCAGCCAAGCAGGGAAAGACCCTGAGGGAGTGTGGCAGGACAGGAGCTGCTAGACCACGTGGACCTTCCGTGGAAACTACCCTGAGAGCCTTCGCTTATCATCTAACGTGATTTCTGAATGTGAAATTGTAGTCATTGCCATTTTGTTTGAATAAGACGTAATTCTTTCTACCTTACAGATTTGTCAAAGGAAAGCTTTTCCCCTGTAAGTTCCTTCGCCTGCATGTTCTGTCTTCTGGGGCTTTCATACTCACAGTGTGGTCCCAAGAAGGCAGCACTGGCAGTGCCCAGGAGCTCGGTAGACATGCAGAGCCTTGGACCCTATCCCAGACCCGCTGAATCATAAGTGCATTGTAACTGGAGCCCCGGGGTGACTAGTATATGTGTTCAAGTCAGAATCAGTGCTCTAGGAGGCCCGAAGGATACCCAGTTATTGATTGCCCGTATTGTAGTGGCCTAGCTATGCAATGATATTAAGTTTGATTTTATTGTCTCACTGCCAACTACATACTCAAAAAGAAGCATCCTGTTTATGGCAATTAACATTGTTTGCTGAGTACTTAATATGTGCACAGCTTAGGGTAGTAGTTAACATAGATTTTTTTTCATCTTGGGCTTTGCTATACTTAATTTTATGAATGTTTTTTAATATACAGGATCTTTTCTTAAATTGTCATAATGTTTCAAGCTCAATTTTCTGTTTTGTGGCTGATAAGATTAAGGCTTGCAGAAACACCAAGTTATTTGTTAGTGAATAATATACTTGGAATTCAAGCCCAAATCTATCAGATCATAAAACTTAAACTTTTTATTTTGTATAATAATTGATTGTTTTTATTTTTCAAGCATAATTAATTCTTGGCATTGCACGTTAAAACTGGAAGATATTTATCACTGTTGTGACACTTCATCATCATTAATAGAATAACATGTGCCAGGAATGGTTCAGAGTGATTCTATCTTTAATTTTTGGTGATTATCTCTAAAATTCTTAGTGATGAGTTTGTAAGCAGTGATTTTTTTTTTAATCACTTGAATTCCAGCTATGAAACCTGAACATTTGGCTTATGTGGAGCATACCTCTTACCTCCTGAACTTTGTTAGGAAAACAGGTCACTTCAAGAAATATGTTTAAATGTTTGTCTCATGACTATGAATGGCATCTCTTATGTCGCTGCTAGTGTGAAGAAGGCGTTTAGAGGCCCTGCATCACCTTGTCTGCTGCTCCAGCGTCTTGGCTTCCCACGGACAGGGACACAGCACCTACAGTTAGTTGACCGAGTGCAGTGAACTTGTCCATGTCTGTCCGTAGGCTGGTCTACTTTAGAATTGTTGCAATGTAAGATCGTGGAAATATTCTCTGCAGAAACAGTGAGAAGAGAACAACAGAAAATTTTATATCACAAAATAGAATAAGATGATTAAAATGCTTGAGAAAGCAATTTCTGAATATCAAGCGGGTTTCTTCACTCCAGTAAGATTCTTCAAGAACATGTCTGACTTTAGTCTGTTTTGTAGACTAATTGTTACAAGGTCGTTATTGTCTTGCCAAGTTTCTTGCTTCTCCTGGAACTGTTTTCTTGTTTATTTATTTTTTTAAATGTTCATAACAGAGGCGAGGGGATGGGCATTGCAGACCCATGTGGGTCTGTGGGTCCCTGGTAGGGACCGAGAGGGTGGGGCTGGGGAGAGAAACATGTCTGCGGCAGGGGTGGAGGTGGGTGGGCCGGTGAGGTAGGGGGAAGGGAAGAGGGGTGCACTGGCTCCATATTGTCAGACTACATTAGGGGGTGAGGAGATGCCACCTCTTGGGCATTGCTGAGGGGAAGAGTGTTCTGGGGGTGTTACTTAAGTGGTAGATGGATAACACTGACAATGAGCGGGCGAGGTGTGACCTCCTGCCTCTGGTCCAGGCATGCTGCACAATTGGCCCTGTTCTTCCCTCACCTAGTGAATGCTTGTCCCTGGATGGAAGCTTTACCTTCAGTGCCTGTGCCCCTGCATCTTCTCGATTGCTCTAAAATGTTGTTCTCCTTCAACTTTTCTAATTAGCTTTCTTAAAGAAAGGTAGAGAAATGAGACATATGCCATCTTGACTGCATCATGAGTTTCCAGCTTCTTCATCATAATTTCTATTGAACAGCATTAGTTTTTTTCTCGCAGAAATTAGTTTTTGGGAGGAGAATCTTCTGAATTTTCATTTTCTTAAAAGGTTCATTTATTTGAAGTACAGAGTTATAAGGAAAGATCAAAGGAGACAGAGAGAGAGACAGAAGAGAGAAGTTACAAAGAAAACCCGAGAGAGAAAGAGAGAGAAAGAGAGAGAGAAAGAGAAAGAGAGAGAGAGAGAGAGAGAGAGAGAGTCACCTGTTGTTTCGTTGGTTCACTCCCTAAATGGCAACAACTGAAAGGTTCAAGATACTTTTTTTTTTGGTTTTCAGGTTAATTTATTTTAATTTGTCTCAATAAAACACAACTCTTATATCCGTGTTCCTGCATTTACACATATTATTTTCATTGCAAACTTACAAATAAAATGTTTCTTCATGCTTTTCATGTAAGAAAAATCTTCTACCTTCTGGTTCACTCTCCACATGGCCACAGTGGCAGGAACTGGGCCAGGCTGAAACCAGGAGTCTGGTGCTTCTTTTGGGTCTCTCACATGGGTGCAGGGAACTGAGCACCTGAACCACCCTTCACTGCTCTCCCAGTCATAGTCGCAGGGAGCTAGATTGGCAGTGAAGCAGTTGGATCTTGAACTGGCACCCATAGGGGATCTCAGCATTGCCAGGGAGAGGCTTAACGCTATGCCACAAAGCTGACTCTTCTCTCATCTCTCAGACATTTTGAAAAATAGAATTTCATGGCTGCGGGGAAAGTAACATTTGTAGAGTTGGTTGCCATCACAAAATAGCACAGGCTAAGTAGCTGAGACAGTAGAAATGGTTTTCTGGTAGTTCTGGAGTTTGGAGACCTGAGGGGAAGGTTTTGGGAGAGTTGGTTGTGGAGAGAGACAGTTCCAGGCTCTCTCCCTGGCTCAGAGGAGGCCATTAACTTGCTGGGTCTCCACCTGATCCTGCCTCCTTGAGTCTGGGTCAATGTTCTCATCCTATGAAGACCATAGTCTTTTAGGATTAAGCCCCATCCTGATGACTTCATGTTAGCGTTATTTCCTCTAAATAAGCTTTATTTCCATGTATTCCGAGGTAGTGACAGAACTTCACTCTTTGTATTTGATGAAAAACGCAACTCAGTTTATATTTTGAACTGACTCCCACATTAGGGGCATGATTGTGATTGTGATTTTATTTTGTACATAAGAAAAAACTGACATGAAGAATAGTGACTCACCTTTTACAAAAATCATGGGCTGAAAAACAAATATTTATTTATTACTTGTTTGTTTATGTTTTGGAAGGCAGATACACACAAAAAGAGTTTGAGAAACAAAAACACACACGCACATCTTTCACCTGTTAATTTTGTTTCCGAAATGCCTATGGCAGCCAAGGTTGGACAAACCAAGGTGAAACCAGGAGCCTGGAGCTCAGCTCAGGTTTCTCTCACGGGTGGCAAAGACCTTGCCAGTCGAGCCATCCCTTCTGCCTCCTAGAGTGTGCCTTAGCAGGAACTGGGAGCTGAGCCGGAACTCAAGCTCAAACACCCTGAGAGAGAGTGCTGACCTCTCAGGTGGCGTTTTGACCGCCGTGACACATTTCTGTCCAGATAATTTTTGCAGTGCTTGTATTTTCCTTTTTGGTGGGCAAGATTTCTACTCTGGACAGCTAGGCAGCTTCTCCCCCATTTTCCCCTAAGGCCTTTAACAGACCTCATGAGGCAGTGTGCTTCTTGTAGCACCTCCATTCCTGTGAACATCACATCATCACCTTCATCTAACACATGAGTTGTTTGATCAGGGTAAGGGCTGGTCTGGATTGAGTTGGCAGGATTCAGTGTTTGGAAATCTTTAGAAACTTTCTGAGAGCAAGATGCCTTTGAGTGGGAGGGTACGTTGTTAAGTGCAAAGTGGAGGAAGAAAGACAATGGGTACATAGGATGTCACTAACATAGAACATGCATGTTGAGACAGTGGGGTAAGATTAATGATGTGGATGTCCTCATGTCCCAAGGGTTGTTGAATCACCTGGTCTTGGAGTGCAGCAGGGACTACCAGACTCAGGACAGGTATAGCACTTTCATTGCCAACCTACTAAGCGCAATAGACAAAACCAGTACATGAATTGGAAAACTGTGTGGTCACATTTGCCAAGCTTGTGGTTGACTTAAATATATTTTTTTTGAAATTACATGCTCTTGACCAAGAAATGACACTTTCGCTAATACAGTTGTATGTAATACAGGATCCCAGCTCTGGCTGTGCCACTAATTATTGGTGTATTCCTGAACAAATAATTTTGTCTCATTTAGTTAGTCTCATTGGTTAACGCTTTCTTTGTCAAGAGAGCATGAAGGTTGTTGTGAAGGGCAAATGAGATCGTAGGGGAGCACTCTGCACATTTTAGAATGCTGAACAGATGTCAGTTATTTTATTGTTTCTTTCTTTTAGCATAATTCCAGCAGCACTCACAATCAGGCTGAGTTGTCCAGACAACTGATTTTTTGTACCCTGTGTTTCCATTGACTTTTTTTTTGGCCTCTTGAATACTTTTCAGTTCCTTTGAAAACATCCCATAAATTGGTCAAATAGATGGAAGAGTATTAGGAATGTGTGTGCTTCTTTCTCAATTATTGTGGATATTTCCTGATGCTTAATAGAGAGATGGATGAAAATAGCCCAGTTCACAAGGCATTTATTGTATATACCAAAAAAAGACTCGCCTCATTTGAAAGGAACTAAGCCCTTGCAAGGAATTGCCTGTCATCTGGCTTCAAAACAAGGTGGGTGGACTCCCGTTAGATGCTGACACTTTTCATTTTTCCTGAGCGCTATTAAAATTGTAGGACTTTTGTAACTGTAGTCCCAGATCACCTTGATGGGCCAAATGATTGAATAGAACATGTGATAAGGATTTTTCCTCGGTGATGAAGCACGGCAGAAAATCCTGAGCTGGCAACTCTCAAAGTGATTGCAGGTCAAGTCTTAGAGTTCTCATCACCTGGGTGTCTGTAAGAAGCACTCTTGGAAGAGCCGGTCCTCTTCGTGCTTGCAGATGGATTTTTGTGTCTGCCTGGCTATCTCTGCACTAGCTAATACATTGCTTGTACTGACTGCTGCTCATTCTGCAGGGCACAAACAATGCTAAAATACTTTCATTTTAGATGTTCCAATAAACATTAGCTGTTTTCCCCTTCTCTGGGAATAGGAATGCAAGAACCAGGAGGAAGATGGGGACCATCTATGTGTGTGCATCTTGAAAACAAAGGATTTTGACCATGGCAAAGCCTGGGAGATGATTTTTATTGACCCTGGATTCATACTTGGTCACTTAAGAAGTGACTTTTTAAAAAAGAATCATTTATTTTTATTGGAAAGGTAGAACATTTTTACAGAGAGAAAGATCTTCCATCCACTGGTTCACTCCCCAGAATGGCTGGAACTGAGCTTTCTAGGTCTCCTATGCAGGTACCGTGTTCCAAGGCTACTTCTTTCCCAGGCCATAAGCAGGGAACTGGCTGGGAAGTGGAGCAGCTGGGACATGAACAGGCACCCATATGGGATACCGGCACTTGCAAGGTGAGGATTTATTTAGCCATTGAGCCATTGCACCAGGCCCAAGAAGTAAAATTCCTGAGCTTCCAAAAAAACCTTGTTTTCATGGTTTTAGAAATTCAACCACTAGCTAGAGAAAGATGGCTAGTTTTGGGGAGAAATGATCTGTACCATGCTAGAACTGTACATTACAGTTTAATAGGATGCAGGCAGCTGGTGGCCATCCACTGACAGCACTCTCTGGGGAAATCAGTTAATTTCAGTTATAGATCAAGATTTTAACTAAAATGTGGCATCTGATTAACCAGAGTGAACTAATTTGGTATGCTAGTATCTCCTTATTGTGCACTCCTTTTATGATTGCTTGGATCTGATGAGGTGGATGCCAGCGAACCTATTATTCTGACAAATGCTAATCAGAGATAGGTTCAGATTTTAAATTCAAATTCACTGTGCACTATTAACTTTCAACATTGTGTGCTTTTGATGGCCTCATTTGCATGATTGTTAAAATATGCATTTCTGGCTACAATTTTATTACATGGGTGTTCGTTCATTTAATTTAACTTTTTGTGAATCCGTTTCAAAGGGTATTGGAAAGCTTATCAGTCTATTTTCAGCAGAGTAATACTGTGGTTTTCTGTATGACCTATTTAATAATTTTCTGTCACCAGCCAGGATAACACAAAAGGTAGGACTGCTACAATTCAAATGCCTGTGTTCAAATCTTACCTCTTCCAATTCCCCATTTAGAGGAAGGTGGATGCCATATCTGCAGAGAAATTATGTAACCCATTGTTTTGCCTTCATTTTAGATGTTCCAATAAACATTAGCTGTCCCTTTTAAATCTCATTCACAGAAACAAATTATACTTTGAGATTTTGCTAGATATCACTATTATTCTCTGCTAGAGCAAGATACTGATATTTCTGTATTTGTCACATGACTTTCTTAAGAAAGAATCCAGGTGCTGACTGTTCCTTTGAACATTCCAGGGAAGGTGGTCTATGGAGAACCGATAGCAGCAAGTCTCGGCACCGATGGCACTCACTACTGGAGTGAAGATTGGCACCATGCAGCCCACTACGTCATGGGACCGCCCCTGAGACCAGACCCATCCACGCCCAGCTTCCTCATGAACTTATTGGCTAAGTAATCATGTTGCAGGGAACTACGAGATGTTTTGCTCCAATAAAGGTTGGAAAATCAGAGGTTATGTTGGGAGAGAACTTCTCCTACATCTTAGCTATGTATTGGCCTTTCAGTGTTTTGTTCTACCTTTCCTGACAGGTGTCCTAGATTGCCAAAGACAACTGGCTTGATTATGTTTGGATACCTTATCAAAAACCTGGACACAGAAAGCCAGATCATGTTTGCTAAGATTTTTTTCTCTTGATTTTTTCCCATTTCTTGTTTTCTAGAGCCATGACTCTTCATTCTGTTTTATTTTTTAAATCAGAATATTCTTCTAAAATTTATTTATGATCTATATAGATTTCTTTACTTAATTTGATTTTTTTTGTCCCCTGGTTTACCCTCTAAACAGCTGTAATGCTAGAGTTTGACCCTGTCAAAACCAAGAACCAGGAGCTGCATCCTGGTCTCTCAGATGCTGACAGGGGCTCCAAGTCTTAGGCCATCTTCTACTGCTTTCTCAGGCACATTGGAAAGAAACTAAATTGTAAATGGAGCACCCAGAACTCTAAGATCAGGTCCCATATGGCATGCCTGCATTGTGAGCAGCAGTTTAACTAACTACACCACTACATCAGCCTCAGAATACTCTTGAATTAAACATTTTACAATGCTGACATAATATAAGGACCATACCGCTGCACAGAAAATAGTCACCTTGCAGGAAGCTACACATTTTTCTGGAAAATTGCATCCTTTGTGGGCAACCTGCCACTCCCCATTCAGAAAGCTTTCCCTTTCGGACTGTGCTTGCATTCACTTGCCTTTTCTTTCACTTCCTTCCTCTTTCACACATCTGGTCTCCAAGATAGTTCACACATCAGCTTTCCTGTGCTTGGTGACATCACCATCCTCAACCAGCATCACACCTCTTGTTTGTCACAGAACGGCCATATGGCCAGAGGTT
Source organism: Ochotona princeps (assembly GCF_030435755.1). Classification (NCBI taxonomy): domain Eukaryota; kingdom Metazoa; phylum Chordata; class Mammalia; order Lagomorpha; family Ochotonidae; genus Ochotona; species Ochotona princeps. The sequence continues at coordinate 29,236,723 of NC_080840.1, forward strand.
GCCTTGAAGGACTTGTCCTCCATTCACATAAATTGCTTTGCTGATGTTGTGTAGTTCTCTCCCCACAAGGAGTTCTACCTTCTTGTAGTGACCCAGGCATTGTTACCATCAAAAAGATACAGAAATGATCTATTTGTAAATAAGAAATCAAGTCTCAGACAAGTTCATAACCATGGATTATGAAAAAGCTGAACCTAGAAACCAAGTTCGTTCATCCATGATCCTGCACCACACTTGTGGCAGACATGTCCTCCAAAAGCACTTCCTAAGCTCAGTTCAGGAGAGGTCTGACGTAGGGACTTGAAAAGGCTGCTCATTCTCCATTGCATTGAAGTTGAGAAGGGTGTCAAGAGATTAGAAAAGTTCTGGTAGTTTCTTCCTAACATTTTCTATCTGCCCTCCTCCCATCATGCTCTTTTTTCTTTTACAGTGATGATCTAAACACAACCGGAACTGACCACTGCACGTTCAACACCTGCCAGAAGGCTCTTGGGAAGGATGATTTTACTAAAATTCCCAACGGAGTGAATGGTGTTGAAGACCGGATGTCAGTAATCTGGGAGAAAGGCGTGGTGCGTTTCATGGGCTTCAGAATGGCTCTTACCTTTTCTTCACCCATCATCCTGCCTATTTTTGGAGGTTCCAACCTCCAGAGAAAAACTGTTTTGATTATTTTCCCTAGGGTGACGATTGGGCCTGCAATGCCTTTTCTACCAACCCCACCATTTACCCTCTTGTCTCCACAGTGTAGTGTCAACACAGAAATAATTTCCTCATCTGCATGATTTAGACATTGAGAGGCAAATTTAGATTGGGATCAAAGAGGGCTATTCTTGAAGTCCCTGAAATGCTGTAGCGTTCCTACTTGATTTCTCACGTTCATAATTCCCACTGTAGCAGCCTTACAGCTGATGTTCCTGTCTCTTCCAGCATCAGAGCTAGCACTCAGAAGTGAAGTTCTGTTCTTGCCACTTTCCTCTCAAACTCCTTTTAGTATTGTCCATTACTTAAAGAATGTCTGAGCACTTAATTTACATACAAGGAACTTCGCATGCTCAAAACAGCTCTACACCCCGATTTTCTGCTAACCATGCTCTCCCTTTGCCTAACTCTAATCCCCCATAACTTCCCTTCTCTTTCTCTTTGCTCATACGTTTTGAGAACAGTTCAACAATCCTGTTTGAACTTGTGCTATTATAGTGAGAGGTCTGCACTACAGCAGATTTTCATAATCTGTTATAGCTTTCACGTATTTAGTAGGCTTCCTCATGATTAAATATTTCTTAAAAACTTATATGAAATAGTATCATGTTCTAAAACATGACTTGGCTTAGTTTGAGACTTTAATTTTAGGACATGGTTTTTTAATAGCCTTTTTTTTTTTTGAGGCAATGATCCTTTGACAAATGAACCCTTGCTACATTCTTTCCATGTAAATGTACGTTGGGATAAATCACCTCCACTTTTTTTTTTGAGGACCATGTCTCTTCCAATTCTGTCACCATTAAAATATCTTGCAACAAACTGTCCACACTTGTTGATTTATGTAAATTTCAATTATATAAACTTAAACCCATCGGGCTCATTGTTCTTCCTTCTAAGGATACTGTTACAGGTGTTTCTTTTAATTCTGTACTGCTCTGCCAGGTGTCAACAGGTTCATCTGATACATCTGAGGTCTACAATAAATAAGCCAAATCATACATGTAGGTGGGAAACCATTGCCAACATTTTACTGTCATCTCCAACAATGTGTACAGTTCTGGGAATGATAGGAGAATTAGTAGGGGTGTTTCTAAGGTGATAGTTTTTTTTTTTTTTTGAGAAAGTTATGCAGTCCATGTATTACCACATCATCTCAAACATTACTGTTATAATTATTAAATATTTACCAGCATCCAGAAATGAGATTGCCTTAGGTGTTTAAAAGTTATGAGTTTTATGTTTTTGAATTATTTTTATAGCACAGTGGCAAAATGGATGAAAACCGATTTGTAGCAGTTACCAGCACCAATGCAGCCAAAATCTTTAATCTCTATCCAAGAAAAGGCAGAATAGCTATTGGATCGGATGCCGACATTGTGATTTGGGACCCAAAAGCCACAAGGTAAGTCTAAGTTCTTACGTCTCTTGGCTTCAATGCGGAGAACAGCAGTAACTTGCAAAGAAATGGTGCTTTGGCCTTAAGCAACCAATTCTTATTAGGTAACTTATGTAGCTATGCTCAGGTGTTTTTAGCCTTTTGATGTACAAATATTCCTTTGTTTTTCTTGGCATAGGAGATGCCAACTCTGTGTTGCATTCTCTGCAAATGGATATGGATATGAGTAGAAAGCCAATATGAATTTACCACTTCAGTGCCTGGCAAATGGCTGAGTTCACACAGAGGAGAGATACAAAGCAATGAAGAGCATCAAAGGCTTCATTGGAAAAGGGCCGAGTTGAAAACTTGAAATAATTACAGCCTTTTTAAAGCTTTCAGACAGAAAAAAAAAATGCTGCACAAAGAACATCACTTTCAGTTAGCCGAATTTTCTGGTTGAATTCATCCTGAGCCTATCATTCCCCATAGGCTGCAGCTTTTTGTTTCTAATTTCCATAATTCTTTGTTAATATTGCACTTCTGGCAAATTCTACAACTCAGGACAGCACTGAACAGAGGTTAGAGCTCTGCTAGTTTCTCCTTGCAGGTACCTCAAGCAGGGTGCAGTTTGGAGAGTCTCCTTGGTTGATTTGATTTCTAATGTCTCCTAGCACAGAGACCACATTCATCCTGATTTGTGTTTTTCAAACACTGTGTAGTTCTACTGGAGACATCCCACAAACTGGAGCATTCTCTGGGTGTTTTTCTGGTGTGTGGATATAGCAACAAGATTACCCTCAGTTCTTTTTGCCTTCATGGTACAGACATTTTACTTGAAGCTTGTTAGTTTTTTCTTTTATGTAATAAACAAATAGAATTTCTTGAGGGATGATGGTGTCAGAAAGGCTCCTGGGCTTTCCCCTGTGGAAAAAGTGACCATCAGAAAAAGTCAATTACCTTTTCCCTGAGCCTAAAGGCAAATCCCAGGTAATCCTGTAGAGAATACCTATTCTCTTGTACTTTATGGGCTGAAAAATATACTTGGGAAGGCAATAGGAGAAAATTTCCAGGACTTTCATTTACCTGTGGATGAAGTGAGCATACTGTGCCTGCAGAACTCTTGATATATATATTTTCAAATCACTGTACACTGGACTGACATGTATCATCAGGGGCCTGCCCAGGGTCATCTTTGCTGTAATTCAATTTGGACTGCAACAAGGGCTGGGGTCAAGGAGTTCTTTTGAAGTGATGTGTGGCTTAAGGAGATCATAAGGTTCGATTAGGTAAACCTAGATCTTTTTAGAAGGGAAAAAAAACCTGCCATGTAGAAGAATTGTTTGTGAAAAACGTTAGTTTTGAAGCATAACATATGGGAGAGTCATAGGAATGCTAAAAATTAGTAATGATTTGCCATTGAACAGTTCTCAATAGGCGTGAAAATGCTTTGATATCTGAAATGTGTTTTACTAGGCAAGGCAAATATGGTCACCTTGTTGCAGTGAGAAAACTAGCTATGAGAAGATACAGTCACCATGACCTGGTGACTTTGATTGAAAGCATACTTGTATGTTTTTCATGAGATCCAGTACCAATGCCATTGTGTGGCATCAAAGTAAAACTCTTCATGTTGTACTTGATAATCTTACATTTCTTCTTCCCATCAGATAGAACTTTTGGGGGGACCTGATTACATTCTCTGTTACTTCTGATCATAGTTGAGAAATCATGGCAATCCTCTATTGAGTGATGTGACTATCTGAATTATTTCCTGATTGGGTAGAAAGCTTCAGGAGGCCATGCCCTGTGGCTCTGCTGTTTGGTTCTGGGTCTGGTACCCCAAGCTGGGTGCAGCTTTGAGAGTCTCCTTGGCTGATTTGATATCTAAGGCTGACACTAGCTCAGGTGTAATGCATTGTATTCCTTAGACAACTGGACAAAGAGAAATGACCTGAACGTAAGGATGTGAATAATTCACTTACTTTATTTACCACATATTGCTGCTTGGAGGATATTTATAGACTGTGATTATGTCTCTTTGAGTCATGATTTTGGACTACATAAATTTAGACTACTTTCTCACAAGTCCTAGCTACTTATTTCTATAACATTGTTTTGTCCTTTCTTTCCTGCTCAGTTGTTTCAGAGTAGTACAGAGTGATCCAAATGCACAGTATTTTTTTTCAAAGTTCTGTGTAGTACCTGCTTAATTTCACTTATTTCTAGTCCAAGAATAACTAACTAAAGGTCAAATTGAAACACTTCAGTGCCTTAAAGTATCTCTCGCTTTGCCTCTCTCACCAGGTTTCCAGTATTTCTCTTATAATACCTGTTCTTCATTTATACAATATTAACAGAAAATTAAGCAGTTGCACCTCTATATGTAGAATAAAGGCATCTGTTTGACACTGAACTATTAACATGAAATCTTCTTTATCTACATCTCATAAATTTATTCTGGGAATAAATGGACTTGGTACAAGCCTGAGCTTCTGGTCTGCCTTAGGGTCTCACATCCATCAAAGGTCATTTAAAGTGCCTGAATATCCATCATTGTAATACCAACTTGTTAAGATTTTTTTTTGGGGGGGGCAGCTTCGGTGGTGGATCAGGCTTATTCTTCACCTGTGGCATGGAATCTCATGAGGGTGCCAATTCATATCCCGGCTGCTCCACTTTTGATGTAGACTCTGATAATAGCCTGGGAAAGCAATAGGGAATGGTCCAAATCCTTAGACCCCTGTAACCCATAAGAAAGCTGGAAGAAACTCTTGGCTCCTAGCTTCAGACTGGTCCAGCTCTGGCTGTAGTGGTCATTTGAGGAGTGAAGCAGCAGGTGAAAGATCTTTTTCTCTTTGTCTCAGTTATTCTGACGTTCGAGTAAAATAAATAAATCGGGAAGAAAAACATTTTTGTTGGAATCATAAGCTAATATATATTTTAAAAAGCTTTGTAAAGTAAGCATTGCATACATATAAGATGTTATGGTTATGCATATTAATATGGTTATTGTAAGATTTTAAAAATTATGTTCATATTCTGAAAGGTGGACAAAGATGAGAGAAAATGAAGACAAGAGAGGACCTTTGAGTAATAGCTCATAGTTCATTCCCCAAGTAGTTTCAACAGTAAGGGCTGGGCAAGGCTGAAGCCACAGAGCCTGGAGCCAAATCCGTGTTTGTCACATGAGTGACAGGGATGTAATTAATTGAACTATTAGCTGCTGCCTTCCAATGTGTTCCATAGCAGGAACCTGGCCTGGAAGCAGAGGGGCCATGACTCGAACTAGGCGTTCCAGTATAGGATGTGGGCATCCCAAGAGGTGACTGAACTGCTTTTCCATATGCCTGCCTGTTATTTCCTGCATGTTAGTTTGGTATCATTCTTTGCAGTCTTTTTTGTATTTCTCAGTGTTCTCATTTCCTTTGCCTATGATGACTGGATTGATGGACCCTAGGCTTCAAGTTCTCTGATTTTCAGATACTGGATGCTGTTGGGTTTTTCTTTTCTTGTTTTACCATGCTTTTATAAAGGAAGAGATATTATCCAGATGCATTGAATCTGTTAGCCTCCTTTGAACTCATTTTACTCTGGATTCTGCTTCTGTAAGAACTTTAAGCTTCCACCAGAATATTTGGCTCTGTGATCAGTACTTTTTTATTACAAAAAAGATTTATTTTATTTTTCAGTGGAAAGTCAGCTATACAGAGAGGAGGAGAGACAGAAGGGAAGATCTTCTGTCTACTGATCCACTTCCCAAGTGGCCACAGTGGCTGGAGCCATGCTGATCCAAAGCTAGGAGCCCAGATCCTCTTACTGGTCTTCTATGCAGGTGCAGGGTCTCAAGGCTTTGGGCCATCATCAACTGCTTTTCCAGGCCACAAGTAGGGAGCTGGATGGGAAGCAAGGTTGCCAGTATTAGAAGACTTTAGCTGCTAGGCTAACTAACTGGGCCACACTCACCCTTTTCATTGTGAAACTTAACAGAATGTGGGGAAAAAATGAAGGAAGGTATGTTGAGGAGGAGACTGGATGACCCAATGAGTCTGCAAGAATCTATACACCAGGAGAGAGTAGGTTTGTCATGGTGCACAAAGAGAGATTTTTGCAGAGCCTGGGCCCAGTGCAATGCCGGCTTTCTGCATTGTTGGCCTTGTTCTTTGGAGAAAGTTGTTCAGCTGACATGGCTTTTCACAACTGAAATTTATGCTGATGATCTCTGCGAGGACCTTTCTGATGCTCAACAACCGTTTTCCCCTTCTCTAACCGCCCGTGCCTCCTAGCTGGTTTTCTTCTTTCCTGCTCATGGCCCATCATCATCAGTCTTCCTTTTCTCACCCTGTATGCCTACCAAGCAGCACATTGGACCACAGTCCATTCACCTGCTCCTGCATGAATATGCTGGAGATGCAGTTTCAATTTTAATGTGAATGATTTGCTTTGGAATGTCTCAGGTTTACAGAAAAGTTGCAAAGATAGTTGAGAATGCCTATGTACTCTGTAACAGTCTCCATCATTATTTTCATAAGGTAGTATTTTTGTCACAACTAATGCATAACTATTGTTATGTTTTTGTTATCTAGAGTCTATATTCAAATTTCAATTTTACCCAATTTTCCTGTTTCAGGATCCCATTTAGGATCCCACATTACATTTAGTTGTTACCTAGCCTCTGATCTCTCTGACCTTATTATTTATGTTAGTATTATTTAAAGATATTTTTCTTATCTATTTGATTTGAGAGACTGGTGAACTGAGCAATATCCTATCAATTGATTCATTCTATGAATGCCTACTATAGCTGGCTCTGGGTCTGGTCAAATCCAGGAACCAGGACCTCAATCCAGGTCTCTAACATGAGTGGCAGGAACCCAATTAGTTGAGTGATCAACTGCTGCCTCCTAAGATGTGAGTTAGCAGGGATCTTGGATCAGTAGTGGAGCCAGGACTTGAACCCAGGTATTCTCGGTTAGCTTAGTTTGGAGTATGGAAAAGAAGAGCTACAGAAGCAATGTTCCATTTTCATCATATCATGGGACAGTGCGTGGAGTAAACAGCTTAGTCCCCTCTTCCCAAGATCTATTTATTTCTTTATTTGAAAGGCAAAGAGTCATCAAGAAAGAGAGATCTTCTATCTGCTGGTTCACTCCACAAATGTCCTCAGCGACCAGCATTGGGCCAGATCCAAGCCAAGAGCCTAGAACTCCATCCGGGTCTCCCATACCAGTGGCAGAAGCTCAAATCCTTGGGCCACCTTCCACTGCTCTCCCAGACACATTAAGAAGGGGTTGGTACTGGAGCCGGCACTCGTGTGGGATGCTGGTGCCATAGGCAGTAGCTTCACTCACTGCACTGCAACACCAGCTCCCTCATTTAAAAATGTGTCTATCTGGGAGTCATAACTGCCATCACTAGTTTACATCCCCAATGCTTGCAATGGCCAACACAGTGCCAGGGTCAGAACCAAAGCTGGGAGCCAGGAACTCAGACCAGGCCTCCTGCCAGGGTGACAGGAGCGTGAGCCCTGTCTTGACTTGTTGATCTGGGTTACCTGGTTGAGTTAGTGTTTGTCAGGTGTGTCCATCACACCCATACACACATACCTTCCCCCTTTCCATTTTTTCCTGAAAAAGTCGCTAAGCACAGCATAGCCCCGAGAAGTGGGAATTTTACTCTAGTTTATGCTTTACTGAATTCTGTATGACCTGGACCTGGCTCAGGTCAGCACATTAAATATTGCAGAGTGGGCAAATGAGAAGGATGCAATGCCACTTGCAGTGCTGGTGTCTCATGTTGAATTTCCGACTTGAGTCCCTGCTGCTCTGCTTCCAATCCAGCTTCCTGCCAGTGCACCTTGCAAAAACAATGGATGATGGCTGAAGTACTGGCAACCCTCTCACCTATGTAGTAGACTTAGATGGACTTCTGGGCTGCTAGTTTTGGCCAGGGAAAACCTTTGCCACTGTAGCTCTGTGAGAAGTGAGCCAGCAGATGGAGGCTGTATCTTTCCCTCCATCTCTCTGTGACTCTGACTTTCAAGTAGGTAAATCTTAAACAAAAGAGAAATGACATGAAGGAAAACTGCTTTTCTAATGCAACAGTTACAGTGAGATGAGAAGCATGCATATCAGTCCCTTACTTCATGCATGAGGCATTACTGCATGAGATCAAGAAATAGCTTATGAAAGAAGGCATGCATCAAGATAAATAGAACCAGAAAAGATTTTCCAAGGATTGGAGAAAGAACTGCTCCAATAGTCCTATTTTCTGTAAGAATCCCCATATTTTGTGAGGTGGGAGGCAGTGCATTTGTGAAGCAGAACTCTTAGAGAAATGAATTGCTTTTGTGAACTCCTTCAGTCACACTTGGCACTGGAGCACCTTGGGGTGCCATGTGCTGAGACTCAAGGCTGTGCGAGAGCCAGGGGAATCCACTGGGAAGAGAGGAAACACAGATATTCCCACTCTAAGGAGGAATCTGTTAAGAATTCTACATAAAGGCAGATGAAGGAAGGGTCTGAATCCTGGCTCCACTTCTGATGCAGCTTCCTGCTCGTGTGCACCCCAGGACGCAACAGATGATTCCTCAGGTACTTGGGTCTGCCACCTATCTGGAACAGTCGGATGGTGTTCCAGACTTCTGGCTCTGCCATGGCCAGCCCTGCTGTGTGTGCATCTTACGAGTGAGCCAGCAGCTGGAAATTTTCTCTCTGCATTTTACAGTCTGGAAAAAAAAAGAAATAATAATAATAATAAACCACACAAAAGGCAGAAATTGGTTACAATTGAAATTTAAAGAAGACAAATCATTCTTGTGTTAGACACCATGATTGGCACAAACTCACATGACAGAAGAAAACAAATGAGATGTCTAGCCCTGAGAGTCGAGAATAAGCATGGAGGTGAGATAAACTCATTGCCATTGGTGGGAAGAAAGGCCTGGAAAGAAGTATTCAAACCCAGGGACCTTGTAAGTGAGAGGCAGGTTTAGGAAGGGAGTAGAAATGTGAGGATATCATAATTATCTCCAGTATTAATTTTGGTCACTACAGACATATGTGACTTTAAGTGGAGCTCATCTTGTGGAGAAACATTATTTAATCAAATAAGATAATGGATACATATATGAGAGTTTTTTCCGTGCCAAAGAAATATCCTGCTTTTATCTTACATACTTAATTTTTATATTGTCTGCAAACTGGGTACTGTGCAAACTTTCTATTTCACCATTCCTGTAGATGTTGATCAAAATTTTCCTACAAAATGTCCTTAAACGATTTTAGGAAATCAGGCTGAGTGTGTTGCATCCAGTGGCCTCAAGGGGGCACCCACAGCCCATACTGTGTTCCGCAGCTCCAATCAGACCTTTGGAGCAGCGGGTTATGCAAGAACAAGCAGGCCTCTGGAGAATGGATGCATTTGCTAATGATATTTGGCCATGGTACATAGATGTTTTCATTTTGAAATTCTTGTTACTTATTAATGGCATGTGGGAGTAGGCTTGCCACACAGTCTGTACCCTTGAAACAGCATTATGGTTACTGAGGGAGATTAGTGGGCGGGAGTTGCAGGAGAAGGGGGAACAGGACAGCATTCTCCCTGTCTCTTGCTCCTTCTTTCAATCCTGTAAAAATCTTGCTGATTACACAGTGAGGAATTTGACAGGATGTGATGAATGCGGAGGCACTGGGAGTGGGTGTCTAAAGGGAAGGTCTGGATGGGCGTCCAAAGGCAGTACTAGACTGTAGAATGTGCCCGCAGGAATCAACTGCAAAGGCTCTTCTGTGTCATGCGCTGCAGAGAGGGCAAGCCACATGGTTGGAAGCAAGTCCGCTGAATTCAGCTCGACAGCTTATTGAGTCAGTGCTGATGGCTTATGACAGGGATGCATGTCCAAACACTTCACTACCTGGGTCACAGCTTCGAACCTGACGGCATATTCGCTACCTAAATGTTTGCTCTATTTTCTGTGGAATATTTTGGTACCTAGGTGAAGAAATTAGGAGCGTGATTTTCAAGTGGCATCACGGTGGGATCGTGTACTGTCTGCTCAGCACAGAGATCGAATGAACCAACTTGTTAAAAACCTGATTAGAAAGAATGGTGCGTAGGCTGCTTGCAAGGCTGTAGCTGCAGCCGTAACTCATGTCCTGGCGATTTAAGACCATCTTCTGAGCTTCGGCTCCTTGGTATTCATTAAATCGCACTTAGTTACTATGGCAACTGTCCCTTTGCCGTATTTATGAGCTCCGGGCTATCTCACAGAATCTAGCACACAAACACACAGCCAACACATTGTGTGCACTGGAACATTTAATGGAAATTTCTAGCTGGATTGTGCTGTGCAAAGCAGGCATGTTTTTTTATAGTTATTTTAGTGTTTTTTTTTTTAACTCAATGATAACAGGCTTTGACCTTGGCTACATCCTTCTTAAAGGCCCTGCACTGTTTCTGCTGCTTCAATTTCTTCCCTTTCTCACAGGAATTTAACTTTATGTTCATTCGCTGGAGGATTATGGCTTACAGCTTCTGGATGCATTTCTCCGGATTCCAGAGGGGGTGTGTGCGCGCGTGCGCGTGTGTGAGATAAAGCAGGGGAGAGCAGCTTTTGCACTTGGGGAATGGGAATTGCAGGCTTGGGAAAGCAAGCAGGGTTAGGTGCACTTTGATGCCTGGTGATGATGGTGGCTTACGAATGGCTAACAAAGTCAGTGCCTCAGGGAGGACAAGAGGCATTTTGCCCTAGGGTTATATGTTGTGCATTATCTGACTCATACCTACACATTATACACTCTTTCCCCAAAATGATGTACGTACACACACACACTTGCACACTTACACTCACACACTCGCACACACTCACATACACACATGTGCATCCTGGCATAGCAGCATGGGAGTTTGCTGGTAACATCTGGTCAACCTGACCACTCTGCTTTTCCTGCCTGTTTCTACATGTGCTTAGAGCTAACTCCTCTCCCTGCCTCCAGGCTCACAGCCACCCCAGAGCATACTGCATGGCGTAAAGGGTCCTTGGCCAGGGGCCAGAGTAGATCAAGACCAAGGACTCTGTCTAGTGTGAATTCTTGGGATGACATGGTATAGGGTCCGTTGCTAACTGTTATCCAGGTTCTGCCCCCCTCACAGATTTACATAGTAACTGTGACAATTTTCTAGCAGATGAGAGCAGAGAGTTTTGAGAGATAAATGACTTTTTGCTAATCCACCCTAAATTGAACCCGCCATCTGGGCTGTTGTGGGAGCAGGGCCACGGTGTAAAGAGAAAGACTATTGGACTAAATTCTGACTCTTATCAACTGGGTGACCTTGGAGATGATGCTTATTTTTTTCTGAGTTTTAATGTCACTATTGTAAAATGGACATGAAGATGACAATTATTAATAAGCATTGTTCTAGGTGTTTAAGATGTGTATATGCAATTCCTACAACATAATGAGGCTTCAGTAGCCCTTGGCGCAGAGTGGGTGATCCATTAGCACATAGGCAGTACTGAGTAGTAAGCAGCAGCACTGATCAATTTGTGGGAAGAGTGGGAACCATGGCTTAGCTGCAGCTATGATTTCTAAATCAAAATATAGGGGAGATAATGGTGCTGTGGTATTGTAGACTGAACTGCTGCCTACAAAGCCGGCATCCTGTGTGAGTGCTGGTTTGAGGCCTGGCTGTTCCACATCTGGCCTGGCTGCCTGCTGGTGCAGCTGGGAAAGCGGCAGAGGACAGTGTAAATGCTTGAGTACTTGCTGCTACCTGGGAGACTACAATGGTGTTCTAGATGCCTGGTGTTTGGCTGGCCCAGCCTCAGCTATTGCTACTCTTCTGCTATTTTGAGAATGGACCAGAGAGTAAAGATTCTCATCTCTTTCTCTCTCTGCCTTTCAAACAATTATCAAATCTTTGATTAAAACAAAAAAATCCAAGTATAATGACTCAATTTAGAGAAGACCCAAAGATGCTAGAATTATATTTAATATGAAATCTTCATCTCCCATGTGTCTTGTACACTTTCAGTGCTTACCAAAAATGGCCAAAATTGGGATATTTTGATGCATTGTTTTCCTACTGAAGACCGATTCAGTCAGAGTGCACCCAGAGTTGAAACGCTTAAAAACTCTTATGCCATGAACAAGCCACACAAGATATATTTTGTGGCCTTCAGAAGACATTTTGCTTGAAAAAAAAAAAAAAAAAAAAAGAACTGTTGAACTGTGCACTTGAAAAAAAAAGCCAGCCCTGCTGATAACGTTTTGATGAAATTTTAACCCTACGTATTTCAAGTTGTTTACTTAAATGTGTTCTTATGCAACTGAACCTTTCAAACGAAACTAGAAGTAATTTCTGGGAAATTTACTACTAATAGCTGCTTCCCTCCCCTGCAAATTATGAAAGAAAGCAACTTAGAAATGAATCACAGTAACCTGTTCTCTCATTGATCATTTGCCTTCACCATAGTAAGCAAGTGTATTTTCAGCATTAGGATTGGGCAGAAGGAAGCATCAAGGTGAGTTATTTTAGTTTTTTAAAATTTTATGATACAATTCTATAAGCTCTGGGATTTTCCTTATCCCCTCCCCAAACTCCCTCCATCCCACTGATTTCTCTCATATTTTAGCAATAGTGTAGTCGTTCATAAGCAGTCATAAGTCCATCATTCTGCCATCTAAGTGTATCCTGACATTGCGGGTACAGACAGTGACAGACAGTCTGGCGTCCTATTGTCAAGATATATCCAAGAGTTTCATTGGGAGTCCATCTTTGGGTTGGAAGTAGAGATGCATACTACGTTGTATCTTCACATCTGAATATGGTAGTCTCTGTTACAGTTACTGCACATTCCAAGGCAGAGTCATTCTTAACTAAGCACCTGCTTTACTATTCTTCCCACATGACACATATTAGATGTTTTTTCATCATTGACATTTGTCTTATTTACAGTACATCCTTAGGTTTCACAGCAATGCCAGGTCCGTATAAGGGTTCAATAGTTATTTGTGGAGGGAATGAATCAGATTCAAGCAGTATTAAAGTCACACTGAACAAATGTGTGACTTTAAAATATTTGCTGGGCTTTTGTTTCCTGTTTTGGGGATTGGCTTGGCTGTCACATTTTGTATTTTTCTCTTGAGTTAAGAAAGAGGAACTCTTGGCACTTGTCTTCTTCCACAGAGTGGTGCTTGTTAAAGACATGTTCTGTAGTTGGAGGCAAGCTAGTGTCACCGAAAGGATCGGATCCTTCTGGGGGGATCAAGCAACTGTGCTTTCATGTCAAACTCAACACTAACTCTAGCTAGTTATCTTAAAAGAATGAGTCCTTTGGTATGGAGGTGACAGCCAATGGAGGTGAAAATGGATAAAGACAATTTAAATAGAAGTACTTGAAAAGCATGCCAGGGTCCTTATATTCTTAATATACAATGAAGAACAGTGACTTGCTACAAAGATTGTTAGAGAGAGGATCAGTTAAAATATACAGTGAGTGATGGGTACTGAGCACAATGGAGTAGGGTCACTCACAACCCAGCAAAGAGAAGCTGCATTTAGCCCTGATTCTGCTTCTGAGTCTAGCTTCCTGCAGATGTACACCTTAGCAGGAATGTGGCCTCTCTGTACTGGCAGAGTGACGGCTCAAGTACTTCGGTTCCCGCCGCTCACAGGGCACATAGATTGAGGTTCCAGCTCCCAGCTTTATGCTGGCCCGGTGCCAGCCTTTGTGGACATTTGAGGAATGACCCAACATATGACACATTTATTTCTTCCTCTATTTATCTTTCTGACTTTCAATTAAACAATGCTTAGTGGAAATATAAGTGAGAATGTGAATAATTTAGAGAGGGGCAGTTTTTCTCAGTGGCATGAATGCAACTTTTTTTCTTTTTCTTTTTTTTTTGCTGTCATAGTCATTTATTATTATTATTATTTCATTTTATGACACAGCTTCATAGGCTCTGGGATCCTCCCAACCTCTCCTCCTGCCCTCCCCCCATGGTAGATTTCTCCACCTTGTTGCAGTGTTACAGTTCAAATCCAGTCATGATTCTTACGCTCTACATCAAAGAATTGTAAAACCTAATATACTTTTAATACCCTATGTTATTCCGTAATGGGGCGGGAGAGCATGAATGCAACTTTTAACTGGAATGTCTTTTTCTTGCCTCCAGAACAGGGGTATTGAAAGTGTGGTCCCTGAACTGGTGACATTAACATCATTTGGGAGGAATTTGTTAGAAGCATGAATTCCCAGGCCCACCAGAGAACCATAGCCTCCGATTTCCTAGCAGTGGGACTCAGCAATTTGTAGTCTAACACACCCAGGAGGCGTTCTGGTGCATCCTGAAGTTTGAGTCTTGGAGTTAACTAAGACTTAGAAACTTAAGAATCCACAGAACTCCTTCCGAGTTCTGCACTAACCTAAAGTGATTATTACTGGCTGAAGGTCACTCACTTCCTGACCAAAAAGTTTAGGTTTTTCCAGGATGTCTGTAATCATTAAAAAGCACTTTGGTTGTAGTCAGACTTCTCTTCTTTCAGCTGTTAGCATGTTTGGCCCCCGGAATTATGCAGAATATGTCTACATCACATACCACTGTGCATCTGTCCCTCCAATCATCTATCCAGCCACTCACTAAAAAGACATGAGCACTTCTAAATCTTCCCATCGCCACATAAACATTTCCAACCACACCCACCATCACTTCAGAACTCCTCTGTTCACTTTTCTTTTTGTCACATGCTTGTGACCATGTCTAAAAATGCATGAATCTGAAACTGGACACGATTCTGTTTATATCATAAACTATGATACCATTAGTTTATAACTAAATTATAAGACTGTATTTCCTGGGCTTGGCAACGTGGCCTAGTGGCTAAGGTCCTCGCCTTGATCCCATATGGCTGCTGGTTCTAATCCCGGCAGCTCCACTTCCTCTCTATCTCTCCTCCTCTCAGTATATCTGACTTTGTAATAAAAATAAAATAAATATAAAAAAAATTTGTAAAAAAAAGACTGTATTTCCTTTGTTATATTTTTACTAGGCTATTCTTTATGAAAATATTATCGATACAGGTAAAAAATAACCATGAAATGTAGGTGGTGCACATTGTTCTAATATCATCTTTATTCAGTTAGTCATCAGAAAGCTAACGTCAGGGTCTTCTCTGTTGTCTCTGTTGAGATGACTAGGATTACAGGGCCATGTTGCTTTTCCTTGTGACACTTGTAAGTCTGTTGGAGCAGGTGGAAATTTACACTGTCCATAAATTTTCTAAATACAATATTTAATGTGATGCACCAAAGATGTATTGACTAGCACAGCTCATGCCTTGTATGGACCTTTTGATCTTCCCCCAGCTTCCCTCACCTTCTCTGACCCTTGCTCATTAATCACGCTACTTACATGCATTTCCAAGGCAGGTACACACGCACACACTCACACATACACACACACGAAGTATTTTTAACTTTGTATAAATTGTGTTGTACTATATATATCATGCAACTGTTTTAGGCACTAGGCTTGTGGGATTTGTGCATGTTGAAATAATGCAAACTTGTCTTGTTAATCTTACCTTTGTATTGTGTTTTGTGAATATGCTTTAATTGACTGCATATTCTTTTCCTGGTGAGCATTTAGCTTGCTCCCAATTTTTCACTATCAGACACCATGTATCTTTTTCTCTCGGGTTTGCATCTAGTCTTTGGTTTGTTTTACATGAAATGCTGTCACATTTTCTTTTAGTAGAAACCCAGAAAATTGCTTAATTTTTGTAAAAAATGCAGAACTTTCCATCTGTGTCTATTACATCTTGTCCTATATTCATTTACTCAGTCATTAAAAAAACCATGCAGTGGGTCCCTGCCATGTGCTGCAGACACAGTTAATGACTGGAGACAAAGTGCACGACCCAATTCTGTTCTTCACTAGATAGTAGTGGCAGTACCAGTGGAGAGCTGGTGGCTTCTATTCTTACAGTTCCAGTCACTGCTAAATGGTTTGTGGCTCTGACTTTCTTGGTACTGGTTCACACTGCCAGAATAAGCCCATTACTCTAAAAGATTATCTGCCCACCTCAACCAGATCAGAGCCACCAAAACACCAAATACTCATCTTTAGACTTGAGTCAGTATCTATTGTTATGGATTCCTTGTAATATTGACACCTACCCAACACAGATGCAGGCAGGCCACTTACTTGACTCTTCGTTGTGCATAAGGGCCTCTGATTGCAGCCACACATGAACTACATAAACATAGGGACTCCTGGTTTCCTGACTTTCCTCACATATGAGCTGAAATTCCTGAGCCCAATGTCAGTGCTCTCTTGCTGTGTTCCAGGGCAGTAGATAGCTCTTTCTGTCGGTAATGACAAATGTGCACCTGGCTGGCATGAAACGTGCGTCCTGCCAATCAAACAGTGCTCTTGAATTTCGTACTGAGCCCATCCTTGGGTCTCCTTGGTCACCAAAGAGCAGTGGCTATTTTGCCCAGGAAGATCTCTTTCATGTCTATGGCTTCCCTACTCCCCACTCTCCCAGAAGACGAAGCCTGTGCAGGCCAGAGAAAGAGCCAGGGAAGAAGAGCCTGAGTACTTTACCTTTATTTTGCAGCTGCAACTAGATTCACATTAAACTTACTAATTTCCTTTGTCTAACTCAGTTTCTCTTTGGTTGGGAGGTAAGTGGATTAATACAGGTTTTTAGGCTGAGATTATGTTGCCTGAAGGAAATTTCCTATCAGCTCACTGTGCCTGCCTCAAGTCCTGAGCCTCAGGCCACATGCTGCCTGGGCAATGAAGGGACTCCTTGGCATGCATGCCAGGGCTGCCATCTGCCCAGGGCCCACCACTGAGAGCCTTCTGGAGAGGGTCACCTGGGCTGCACCTCTCAGGACATAGCCTGGCGTTTGAGCTGGGGCATCACGCACATGTCCTCCTGGCCATCTTGATAGATTCATTGTAGTTTCTTCTTTTTCTGAAGCCCTCATCTCCCTGCCTTTCTCTCTGTTCTGTTTTTTTTTTTTTTTTATGCTTTCTACCTCTCCAAAATTTTTTCCAAATGGTTTCCATTACATTTTCTTCCTGTCAGCTCCTGCCCTCCCTCCCTCCCTCCTTCCACCCTCCTCCCCGGGATTCTGCCCTTTTCTTCTCACCAAGGGAAGGAAATGTTTGCTTTCATTTCTATTCTCCTGCCAGGCGTTTCAGGAAAGCTATGACTCTGTAGGCAGAATAATGAAAAGGCAATTTACAGACTAGAAAAAAATTGGAGCATTTATCTGTGTGGGAGTGCTGCTGAATTCTTCACCTGGTAGGGGGGAGAAAGACAGTATTGATCAGTTGTCTGTAAACATGCATTTATTGCAGGTGTACTGTGTATAAGAAATTGCTGAGTACTGGGTGGGGGAGATTAATGCACGATGTAATGCCTGCTGTCCAAGCAGCAACATTTTGATTTGGTAGAGAAGATACAGAGGTGGGAAAAGATAAAATAACTTTTAGAACAGAAAAATGGCAACGGTGAACACACAAGTACAAGAGATGAAGAGTCTCATTACTTGACTGTTTGACAACGATTGGCCCATGCAATTCTCCTGCAGTGAGGTTGTCCATAATGACTTTGGAGAAGATAGCAGTGTGTTTGACAAAGGGCTGTGCACCAACAGAATCCTTGAAAGTGGCTATGAATTGACAGGCAAGAGTCATGACAGCCAGCTATGTGCAGAAGACAGGGCCAACAGAGGGGGGAAAGAATGGATACGTTCAAGGGAAATGACACCAGAGGAATCAAAGGATTAAGATGCTCTCAACCTGTATTAGGGTTCTTGGGTTCAGTTCCCATCTCTGGCTCTGACTCCAGCTTTCTGCTAATGCAGAATCTAAGAAGTGGTAGTGATGATTCTCGCCATGTAGGAAACTGGGATTGATTTCCTAGCTACCGACTTGGGCCTGGTCTAGGCTGTTGTAGACATTTAGGAAGTGTGCCAATAGATACCTGAATGCTTTTATCTCTCACTTGTGTGTGTGAGGGAGAGGTGGTTCTCTGCCTCTCAAATTAAAAAGACACTGGTGAGCAAAAGTGCCAGGATGGCAAAGAGCTGAAGGTAAGGTTAGTCTTGACTGGACTGATTGACGTGTTTTGAGTATGGAAGCTTTTTGTGTGAAGCAGTATAAGCCATTAGACTGTCTCTATGAGAATCTGAGTTGATTTATGTTTCTCAGTCTTGACATGGCACAAGTAGAAAATGGCATTATCTGTAGAGTGTGTGGCAGAAAAGGAAAGGGGATTTGGAGACTGGCAGAAGGGTGGTGTCTGGTAATCCGTATGCCCTGATCTGTCTGGGATTCTCCTTGAAAACTCAAGTCAAAGCTCCATGGTGATTCTGTGTCACCCAGTTTGTAGTGGGATGCCTTTGATGAAAGTGCATGGTTTAGGAGCTCAACCAACACCTGGAGTTAGAGTTTCCATCTTGTATCTGGGATCATCCATTGGAGAAAAATGATTGAATATTTGTTGGATAGAAAATGATGAGTATGTAAGATGCTGTAAGGGAGAATGCTCAGCAGGATATTATTAGAATCTGGCTTAATGGATACAGGCTCAGACAAGACAAAGACACAAATAATGAGAAAAAAAAAAAAGAAACTGTTTTAAAGGTGTTTCCCCAGGAGAGAAAATCCTCCTCACCAACCTGATAAAAGATTGAAAATGGAGTGGGAAGGAGGAATCAGAAATTACTTTTAAAGTGCTGCAGATTTGTTCATTTATGACCTAAGTATTTATTGGATGCTACGTGAATGCAATGCAGTGTAGTCAAAGATGAGTGAACAATGCCAGACCCTGGAAGAACCTAGTATCAAACCAGATAGACCAGAAATACCCCAAATAACTTAGATAAGTGTCATATCTTAGATCACAGCGTGGGGCACAAGGTTGACAGGCATGGCATTTTACAGCCACACCAAGCAATCTGATGCTAACGCTGACTATACCAATCTGTGTGACCTGTGTGGTTCTGGGCAAGATCCTGCCCTCCCTGATGCTATTCCCTCCTCAGAAAAATGTAGACACAATAATATTGTGCTGGCTCTCAGGAGCTGTCATAAGGAGATGACATCTTGAGTATTGAACAATATTAGGGAATGTAAGTATCATAGTTGTTCTTTCTATCAGATGATATAACACTACAGGTATACAAATTAGCAGAGATATCAGAGTAATGCATTTTATTAAATGGGAGCTTAGAGATATAAAGCTCAGAAAATCACACAACAGTCAGAGTTCAGTTAGCTTTTTCAAGCATACTGCCATCCCTTTGTCATCATCGTTTCATACAGATTCTTTTCTGCGCATTTGGTTTGTAAGTCGTGTACTGGTGAGGTACAATTGTTCCAGAATTTCAGTGGAATGCCCCTTAGACATTGCATTGCACTGGGCCATTAATTGCTCTGGGATGATCTAAATGTATTCTAAAATCTTGTGATTCTGAGGTGCTTTGCTTGCCAGCATAGAACTGTAGCCTCAGGGGAAGACTCCAGATAATTTCTTTGTTTGAGATCCTGCATCTGAGTTTCATGGTGATACGTAACTTTTACAATTTTTGGTATGTTTTTGCTAATTTAAAATCTGACTTCTGATTATTTCTACTGGATAGATTACTAAGAGCAAAATTAATGTATCAAAGGGCACAATCTTTTGATATAACACAATCTCTTTTTTCTTTTGATATTTTGCTACATTGTAGGTAAAAATCGTTACCTTTCAGTTATAAATTGCCTATATTCAAAAAACTAAGGAAGTTGAACATTTTCATGTTTATTAGTCACTGGCTTTTTTTTTGTTCCTTATGAAGAAATACCTTTTCATGCGTTGGTTCATTTTTCTTTTAGTAACATGTTATTTGCATCTTTATTTAAATGATGTGTCACTTTTTTTGCAAAGTCCCCTAGATTCTTTTGGGAAATAAATGCTAGAGTTAAATGAAGGTGCTTGACATAAACTTTTTGCACTACTTGTTATGTTTTCATTGTTGAAATGTGGGGTTTGTTCATTAAGCTCTGTCAGGATTATGTGAGTAACAAACAGGTCTTTGGACGTTCAGAAAGAGCCCAGCTGGGGCGTGTGTGCCATGGAGCAGGATCTTTCATTCCTCATCCTTAGCACATAGACTAGTGACAAGTATGTAGTGGATGGTCAGCAGGTGCATGTTAAATGAATTAGTGTACACTAATCCATAGATGGGGGAAGATTCTTTACACCTTTTCACCAAGATGATTCTATTTCACTTTCTTTTCTGCCTCAAGCCAGGAGGGCATGGAGTTATGAAACATAGTAGGTGAGCCAGAGCTGTGAAGCAGTGGTCTTAAAATTCTGGACTTAAGAAACCCATTTCATAACATCATATCATCTTAAATTAAGGCGAACATGTGGTATTTAACCTTTTGGGATTGGCTCATTTCCCTTAGCATTATGGTTTCCAGTTTGGCCCATTTGGCCACAAAGAACTGCATTTTGTTTTTTTTAATAGTTGAGTAGTATTCCATGGAGTAGATGAACCATAGCTTTCTTATCCAATCCTCTGCTGATGGGCATTTTGGCTGCTTCCATGTTTTTGCAATTACTGATTGTGCTGCTATGAATATAGGAATGCATGTTGGTTTCTCATAAAACAAGTGTTCTGGATATATTCCTAGGAGTGCTATTGCTGGGTCATACGGTATGTTGAATTTGAGTTGTTTGAATGTTCTCCATACTGATTGCCATAGAGGCTGTACCAGCCTGCAGCCCCACCAGCAGTGGAGTAGGGTTCCCTTATTCCCGCAACCTCGCCAGCAAGTGTTGTTGGTGCTTTTATTCATGTGGGCCAGTCTTACTGGTGTCAGGTGGTACCTCATTGATATGATGTTATGTACAACATGTTATGTTATGTGTGTTATATGTTGTGTATAAACTAAAATTGAAATGTCAATGAGGTGGTCACAGAAGGTGGTTAAGAACTAGCATTTATTTTTAACATATTGGCTACTCATTACTATGTCAATTAATTCCATAATGATGTAAATTTTTACTGATGGTATGTTGGAGCTTTTAATTGATCGGGATGATACTCTGCTGGCTCTGTCTTCAAACCAGAGAGGGTATACCTAAGAAGCCATTGAACTTGACTGGAGAATAAGATGCTGGACTCTATGTTTGGTATATGCTTGCAATGAGGGAATCTCAACTGAACTTGAACTGTAGTTATGCAACAAGGTGGAGGAATCCACCATGGTGGGAGGGTTTGGGAAGGGGTGGGGAGAATCCCAGTACCTATGAAACTGTGACACATAATACAATGTAATTAATGAATAAAAAAAAAAGAGAAAGAAAAAAAATGAAAAAAAAAACCCATTTCATAGAATCTACTTTGCTGATGGTAACTTCACGAGCTTCATTAGGAAGTCGGCTTCATTTACTTAAGTGAGAAACCAAGGACAAGAAGAGTTAAATGGTGTGAGAATAGCTTTTGGCAATATGACAAAAGATCCAGTTTTTAATATGCCAGCATTTTTATGTCTGAATATGTGGCAGGTATATTACTTACTGTTCCCTTGCCTCAATTATGGTGGTAATTTTTTTTAATTTTTATTTTTTGGTGGTTATGAGAATAAGTTGTAGTCAAAGCCCAAATCAAAACATGACCATATATCTTTTTTTAAATTTATTTTTTTTAAGATTTATTTTATTTTTTTTTTATTTCAAAGTCAGATATACAGAGAGGAGCAGAGACAGAGAGGAAGATCTTCAGTCCGATGATTCACTCCCCAAGTGACCACGATGGCCGGTGCTGCGCTGATCCGAAGCCAGGAACCAGGAACCTCTTCCAGGTCTCCCACGCAGGTGCAGGATCCCAAGGCTTTGGGCCGTCCTCAACTGCTTTCTCAGGCCACAATCAGGGATCTGGATGGGAAGTGGGGCTGCT
Organism: Ochotona princeps; assembly: GCF_030435755.1. NCBI lineage: Eukaryota > Metazoa > Chordata > Mammalia > Lagomorpha > Ochotonidae > Ochotona > Ochotona princeps. Next base: position 29,258,775 of record NC_080840.1, read on the forward strand.
GGGATTAGAACTGGCACCCATATGGGATCCTAGCGCATTCAAAGCAAGGACCTTAGTCACTAGGCCACCGTGCCATGTAGCTTAAAAATGAATCATTTTTGGGTTGCCTATTTTTGGGCAAATGTTTTACATTGCACCTTTATGCTGATGAGCATAATTTCCTATGTAGTCCTAAAAACTTCTCACAGGCACCTGGCACAGTCTTCTGCAAAGTTTCCTGTTTTGTTTTTATTCCTAATTAGTTCATCTCACATTGTGTTTTCTTTCTGAGCTGTATGGTATTTCTGGGAGAAGATAAGAGAACATTCTGTGGGACTGTGCTGTCAGCTCCTGAGGTGTTGGGGTTGAGTCACCTGGTATGGAATGCAAGCTGCAGTGGCTCAACACTTAAGAGTTTGGGTAGCAGGGACTCTGGCTTACAGACAACTTCTTTGAAACTCAGTTTCTTCACTTAAAAATTATTTTCAAAAACCTGTATTCATAGAGCCGTAATAAGGATGAATCTAAAATGATAGACAACAAGCTTCAAGCACAGGGTGCAATATACACCATGCAGCAACTGGAAGCTGTACTGAATGTTTTTATTGATCATCATCACATTCATAGGAGGTGACCTTGGCATTAGTTTGTAGCCACTGAGGTACCATTAGTAAATGTAAGAAAAGCCAACTGAAAATGTTAAGGGGAAATGTTTCTGGCTAGTAAATGTGGGGAAAGAGAGTTCCCTGCAAGAAATCATTCCAAGAGGAACTCCTCTTGGTCTAGCCACAGTCAGTCAGAGAAGTGGGACCCCTCAAACATGTGTTAATGCATCTGTGTATATATGCATGTGTATACGCACATATATGTATGCACACAGACACATGCATCCCTAGGGCCCAATCTCCTACAGTTCTACAGGCTCCATTTCCTGCAGGGGTGCTATTTTCACGGCTGATGCAGGAGCTGGATGTCTGGCAGACACTGAGAGGGGAACAGGGAAGTGAAGTGGGTAGGGTCAGGACCATGTGGAACCGCAAGCCTCCCCATACCCCAGGAATGGAAGAAAGCTGTGCCAATTCTGCTTGCTTCTGATGCTCATGCTGCACTGCAGTATCTGCCTTTGGTCCTGGATCAAATACCACACCTGGCCCAAAAGTCAGAGCAGCTGGAGGGGCACTCAAGGGTGGCTGGAGGGTGGCAGGCCTGGAGACTACCTCACCCTGAGTGCCATATGTGCTACCAAGTGGCTACCACTGCTTTTCACCCTCCATGTCTGAGGGGTGAGTACTGTTCTCAATGCCAGCACCCAATTAAGGGATGAAGATCAGAGGTCCAGTTCAGAGCTGTTAAACTGTTTGCACCGGAGGACAATGATGGAATTCAGGGCCAGCCTGCCCTGGGCTGTAAACTCAGCAAAGCTTCCAACCTCTGGAAAAGGCAGGCCAGGAAGAGGGGCTGGTGCTCAGGGTCAAGGCAGGTCCCTGGAACCAGATCTCCTGGCTGTGTGATCTGGGCTTCCACTTTCAGACGTGGGTCCTGGGCTGAGTTATTAAGCCATGGTTTGTTTCCCTGAGAATGCTCATGTCGAAGGCTGTTCTGAGGGGTCAGTGTCATTTCCATGAATTCCTGGCAGCAGTGACCAGCATTCCTGGCTGCCCATGAACTTGGTTGGTAGTTCCCAGTTTGCCTGGGTCCAGGCATCTCCTGAGCCCAGCTGTGGCCAATAGGGTCTCCAACCCTTCTGGGCACTGTTCCCTGCATCTTCCTCCTGAGAGAGGCATTTGTCCAGGCATGCTTAGCAGTTAGCGCTGAGTTAATTTCACAGACAGCATTTCTGCAGCTTTTCAGCTTTTCAGCATCACCACTGTGGATTTAGCCCAGTGCCTGCTGTGGCCAGCGGAGGTGATGTACAGTGACCCCAATAGCCCCCCAATGCCTCTGTGCCCTGGCAGCTAATTATTGGCACAAGTACCTTTAGACTTGGGCCAGGTTCGAACTTCATTGCTAATTGATATTTGGAGGCTGTGATTTCAGTTCCGACAGAACAGCGGAAATGTTCTATTTTAGGTGGCGGATGGTGTGCTGGAGTGCGCTACTCTGGAGAGAGATGATTAGCTGGGGCCGAGCTTGCATATGGATGGAAACAGTTAATTCCTCTTCACATTCCGCATATTCTGGTCATCTCTGCAACAAGGAAGAGGGTAGCACTTTGGTGCTGTGAGCAGGGCATGGCCATTGAGGGCAGGGCAGGGGTGGTAGAGAGTGAGGTGGGGCCAGCCTGACTTCTGGCTTGGCCACGAATGCACGGGACCATGTAGGACGATTACTGGAGTTCCCTTCGTCTCCATTTCTGCAAGGATTGCTGGGAGAGTTAACGGGGGCTTGGGGGGCACGTGCATGTAAGTGCTCAGAAGAGAGCAGGTGGGGTTTTACCGGCAGTCGGCTGGGACAGTTCCTGGCCTTCTGTCCTTACAACTATTAGGTCATTTTTCTGGCATTCGTGCTGTATTTAATTTTTAAAAAAATTATCTTGATCTCTCCTTTTTTCTTTCTCCCTTTCTGTCTTTGCCTACCATTTTCTTCTTTTTCCCTGTTTCACTTGCTAAGTTCTAAGTCTTCCAATTACTTTCGCAGGAGTCTCAGGGAGGGGGTTGGTGGTGCTGTTGTTGTTCTGTCCCTGGAGACATTTAGGCTGGGCAAAAGCACACACTGAAAAGGACAGGCGAGTACCTTTTCTTCTTAATGTTTTGCATCTGTCTCTGTTGCCACTGCTCAGCTCTGTCACTATAGTGCAAAAGGAACCAAGGAGAGCACCCCCACCCCCACCCCAGTGAGTAGCTGTGACTGTGTTCCAGGAAAACTTCATCTGCAAAGCAGGTTATGGGCTGGCGTTTGCTACTGGCTGGGCCAGAGATTTGGACACTGTCATAGCACATCCAAGTCCAGTTCCTGATGGGTGTCCTGACCTTCAGCTCACACCAAGACACTGAGGAAGCTTTTGGGGAACTCAGTGACTCTTGGGCCCTATTTTTCCACAGCCCAGTCTTCAGACAGTGAATCAAGGTGCGATTTGAAAAAGGTTAGTTTGTTATTCACAGTTGAATTCTGTTGGAACTTAAAATATTTGGAAGCAATTCCATTTTGACAGTTGGATAGTAAGAGGCTCCATCAATTCAAAACTGACTGGTGGTTTTTGAGCAGTCAGCATTAGGTAGAACTTCCTTGTCAAGGCACAGTACCAACACCATGCACGCTTTCTGCTTGTCCCAGATGACTGCCCACACAGCTGGCAGCTCCCATGCTGAGCTGAATGCTGGTCTTCAAAAGGAAGGCTTTTTTTTTTCAGGCCTGAATTCAAAATCTAGTTTTGCTATGTGCTCATTGTGACCTAGGCAAATGAACCTTCTTGGTGCAACTCAGTTTGTTCATCCAAAAGATGGTAATAGTATTGATATCATATGCTGATGGTGAAGACTAAATGAGACAGTCTTTTCACTAGCTAACCCAGCACAGAGAGTCTAAGCATTCCCTATTATAAGAGAAAATGGATGTGTCATCACAGAGTTTGGGAATGTTCTGTCACTTATGACTTGGGGTTGGGATCCTGGAGTGTTATGCTTTGCTTCGTCCCCTTTTCAGCAACATGGGAGACTAGGACTTGATTCTTAGGATTGCAGCGTGAGAAGTTCTTTTTGTCTTTCAAAAGGTCATCTCAATTCCTTGTCATGGATTTTATACCATTCTCTGTGTTCTGGCTTGCATGGCTATCTGGTCTGCTCATGGCCTTTCTTCCCCTGTCACTAACATATCTCACTCAAGAAGTTATTTTCCAATGTCAAACTGCATCTCATCTACTGGAGTTTCTGCTTACCAAATGTTTTTTAGTTCCTTCAATGGGCATAGAGGGAAACTAGGTCACCATCTCCTTTTCAAATAAGAGAGTAAAGCCTAGAAGTCCCCCCAGACAGTTCTGTTACCCAACCTCTCTTTTCCACTCTGTTAGGTGAGACCTCCTGTTCTTTGTTCATATTCAGCCTTTCCTTTTCTTCCTCAAATATAGAGTTGGAACTGAATATAATAAGCACCTGGACTATTCTGTGCTTTCAGAAAGAATATTGTGTATAGATCTTACCCAGGGTATTCTGACATAGAAAACTGGCATCTTTTTCTGCTCAAATTGTGCCACAGTCTGTCAAGCAATGTCATCTTGCCAAAAGAAAGTCAGCACCCCAGGAAGAGTGACAACAAAATGATAAAAACCAAGTCCACACACTACAGAATATGACAGGCCAATAGTCTTCCACAAGTTGATAATCATTTCGCCTATAAACACACTGCTGTTTAATATTCATAGGATATACATCCCAGTACTTCTGTCATGCTAGCTTGGCTAATTCATATTCAGTTCCTATTCCTTCAAGATATTAAATTATTTTTACCTCCTTGGTTTCTGAAACTAGTGTGTAGAACATATAATATTTATGTTAAGTAGTGATCCAGAAATGTGCTTATTAGTTATTTTCAAATAAACAAATATGTAGATAGAATGCCTTCCATTTGCTCATTACCGTGAGCGGTGCACAGGGTATGAAGGACACGGTACCTGTACCCAAGGTCAGTTTTCTAGTGTCTAAATCCAATTTATCTGACTGATCCACACTACGCTCTATGACCTGTAGTATACAGCTCCAAGGACAAAATAACAGAGTTATACTTAATCAGTTCATCCCTTGAAGTCGTTGTTTGGGCTGCATTTTGATAAGCCTGCACTAAATGTTTTGTCATCCATTGAGCAGCATTACAGTTCCAAGTTATTGTCCAATTTAGATTTAATAACATGGCCAAAGCAATTTCCATTTTCTTTTCTGTGGGAGGCGGGTATAGAAGTCTGAACAGAGAGTAGAAGATTGATGGGTGCAGTGAGCAGCAACTTTGCTTAATAATGACAATGTACTTGAAGTAGCAGCATTTAGCATTTCCAGAGATGTGGCTGCTTTGCTCCCCATTTATATAACTTGTCATATCCAAGAAACTGACAGAAGAGGTAGTTGGAAATGGACAGTTGGAAAACACCTCAAAAGATATCTTCTCTCTTGGCCCCATTGAAACTGACTGCTCAATTTCAGCTTGAGAACTCTTTAATGGCATCCTGAATCCTTTGCTGCTAAACAGAAAATAGACTGAGAAACATTAGGAACTACAGGATAGGCTGCTTCTCATTTGTTTGCTGGTAAAGAGCGATTTCGTTGGCCAGATGCTTTCCATATAGCTTTTCAGTAGAGCTTTTCAGAGGCAGGGTCATCTAGTGGTTAAGAGCCCAACCTCCAAAAGCCAAAATTCTTGCCATAACTCGTTTCCATGCCTCCGTAACATGGGCCATGTTATGCATCTGTTCTGTGCCTTGCCATCATCTGATACAAGGGAATAATAACAGTTTCTACCTCATTGAGTTATTGAAAAAATTTAACAATTACCTAACATTGGTAATGTTGAATATGCAGGGGTCATTTGACGTAGTAGAGAAAAACAATGTCTATTTTCCAAAATGCCAGTGATAACCTTAACACAATTCTGTTAGCTTTTTCTTGATTCTCATGGCATCTTGGTAAGAATCCATCTGTGTCAAGGACAAAGTGTCTGAGTTGGAGAGAACATACTAAAACACCTGAGAAAGTTATGTCTCTGGGAGTCAGGAAAAACCTGAATTGCTCCGACAAATTCTCTTTCTCTACTTTTTTTTTTTTGCAAAGTTCACTGATGCACACGGGCAGTGTGCCGTCTCCCACTGGCTTTGTTTTGGTAATTTTCTCATCTGTAAGCGCAAGCAGCTCTTTGGTAGAAAACCATTTTCAAAGGGACAGAGTGTTTTCCTGCAGCTGTGATGTGAGTGATATCAAAGTTATTGACTAACTTGGAAAATAGCTCTGTGTTCTCTTCTGAGAATCAGCCTGAGAGCTGTATACACTATAACTGACACCCAGTGAGGCCACCTTAGCACCCTCTGCAGGGAGATGTGCCTGTTTGATTCAAACTTGAACTGAGCTTGACAAAGAGCAGCTTTCCCCCTGGGGCATGGTGACCAAGAGAACACACTTGCTGTGAATCTGCTAATGAAGAGTCAACAGCCCTGACCTCCAGTCCCACTTCTGGGATGGAAAGACTTTAATCATTCTGGATCCTTCCAACATCCTGGCTCTTCCATTAGTAATGAGAGAGAAAGTTTCAAAAGCGCCATTCTCCTGAGCTTATTTGCATATTGTTACATTTGAAAAATGTTGGATAATGAATCTCACATTGACCCGTGTTTGCATTTGTTCTGTGAGAAATGCTGGTTGAAAATAGCCTTTTGGTTCTGTTTTATTGAACTTTAACCTAGAGATACCCTTGGGTTTGTCATTAAGGTAATTAATCTCCAGAGGACAAGGTTTTTATCAACCAAAGCATTTGGCAGCCAACATTAGTAACCAATTGTGCTCATTTAAGTCAAAACTCTATGGGAAGGCCACAGGGAGTTCAGAAACCAAAGGCATAGTCACTTCTCTGGCTTTCAAAGAACAGACCCTAAAGCAGACTTGGCCAGCATTTAAGGAATTCGTTTATGTCCAGGGATAGACTTTCTGGTCACTTTGTTTCTTTTTTATTTATTTATTTTCCTGGTGACTTTCAATTCTGTTTGACGCTCTACAAACTGCTGGGAACGAAAATGCAGTAGCCTACCTCTTGGTTGGGGAAGCATAGGATGTTATGCCTAAGAGTCGTGGCAGATGATCAAGTCTTGCTAGATTATCTCCAAGGGGCAGAAAATTTCTTAGAGAAAACATGAGATGTTGATGTCAGAGACAAAATGGATGTCAAAGGATAAAGCAACAGCACTTGCCACCTTGCATGTCTCAGGGTGGGATCATAGGTGCTGCTCAGGTGCTGAATCCCACTACAAGGCCTCACATCACCTGTCCCAGGGATCCCACAGTGTTCCTGAACCTCACTGCAATGGTGTGTTATTCTTTTGGCTAAAGCTCCCTCTGAGTCACAGCTTGGACATGTATGGTCTTGTTTTCTTCCAAGATGGTCTCCCAGTGTTCAAAGCATGGCCTGCTCACCGGATGACAAGCACCCCAAGAGTCTTTACTAGGAAGGTTATGAGGCTGGCCTTGCCCTTCACATCTGGACCTGGACTGCATCAGAAAGAGGCCTTTTGGGCAATTCTTAAAAATCTATGGGATATTTCTTTAACTTGGCAAAAGGCACAGGGAGAGTTTTGCAAAGGATGAGGTTGTTCCCTCGTGTTCTGCCTGGATAACATTGGCCCCAGAGGGAAATCGAGGGAACATGCTGACTGCTCACCCCTGGCCAGGTATTCTGATAGGAGAATGGGCAGTGGCTTAAAATTTCTACTTCATTCCACAAAGACCAAAAATCAATACTTTTGAGGTTATCATTAAAGATTCTGACTGGTCAAAGAATTTCTGGTGGGTGTGGGATGAAGAAGACCAGCCGAGAGGTTACATAGCCAGGACTGATGCCCAAGCATTACCACCAGCAGTGGACAACTACGATGCTGCCACTGCACACTGGACTACTGCTAGAACCTCAGTCATACCTGGTCCTCAACACAGGCGTTGTTTCCATCCTCACCAGCATCAAGGGAGTCTGTAGCATCTGCTTCCCCAAAGAGTCAAAAACTTGCCATAAAAAAGAGTGGTGCTGGAGTACCATTTCTGAACAACCTGAGCCATCAACCCCACCTGTAGAGAGGGCAGGGAAGACATGTTCTTAACTTCTTGCTTGGCAACAATTCCCAAGAGGAAGTGGGTTCAATAGAATAACAGCTGTCCTTGCAAAAGCATGCAGCTTTGAATTTGTGTGCCTTCCATTAATGGATCTTTTTAGAATGCTTTATAGTTTTACGTTTTAAAGCATCTCTTAGCTGAATATTGAAAATGAACCACAATTCATTAACCTTCTTCTGGTAGGGTTACAAATATGATAATACTTCAAAATGTTCATGGAGAAATAGACTTCAAGAATAATACGTGTGCATTTGCCATGAAACTTTGGAAAACCTGTCATGAAACAATATTCCTCTTACTTTTAAAACCTTTAAAAATTAAAAAAAAAATTAGAGAAGTGGAGTTAGAGAGAAAAGGAGGCATGGGAAGGGAGGCCTTTCATTTTACTGATTTACTCCCCAAATTGCTTGAACGCCCAAGTTAAGATTATCCAAAGTCAGGAACTGGGAAGTTCTTCTGGAGGTCCCACATGGGTATAAGGATGCAAGGACTTGGGCCATCTTCCACTGCTTTCCCAGGCCATAAGCAGGGAGCTGGGTGGGAAGTGGAGCAGCCAGGACATGAAAGGACACCCATATGGGGTGACAGCACTGGAGGGCATCATCTTACTGCTTAACTTACTACACCAGCCCCAAATAGTATTCTTAAAGGTGGAACTAGTTCTTTGCAGAGGCTCAATTCAGAGCTGAACTATGTGAAGCTAGAGCAAACTCTGAGAGGGTGCTGTATTTCCCTGGCATCATCTGGGAAAGGGATTAAAGGACGCTATGTGCATATGCACTGCTTTCCAGAACTTGGATGTTGCTAGCTACTGCCAAGTACCAATGAGCAAGTATTTCATATAAGCTAAGGAGATGCAATGGAGACTGGCGATTGCCATTTATTTACTTTATTTGTTTGCACGTGTATTTGTAAGGTGTACAGCCCACCAGAAGTATTGGTTCTCAGCAGAGCTTCGGGATTGGATGTTTACCTCCCATTTAAGTCAGTGTTCTATTTTCCAAACGTGGTTGTGGCCCAGGGGATGTTAGGGGTGGGAAATAAAACTGACTTCACTCAACAATAGGAAATCATGGAGAGTCATTTTAAAAATATAAAGTACCTACTGTATGAGAAGAATAAACACATCCTTTCTTTGTTTTAATTTCTTAAAGACATATGTATTTACTTGAAGGAAACATCACATAGAGAAAGAGAGAGATTTTCTATCTGCTGGTTAACTCCCAAAAAGACTGCAGAATCCAGTGCTGTGGCTAGCCAAAAGCATGAGATAGGAGTCAGGAGTTTCATCTGAGACACCTATGAGGGTGCAGGAACCCAAATACTTGGCCCATCTAACACTGGTTTCCCAAGAACATTAGTTAACTCAGTATTGGAACAGTCAGGACTTGAACCCTTGCTGATATATGGTGCTGACATTGCAAGTAGCAGTTAACTCTGTGTACCGTAATAGCAGCCACGTTCTCTGTCTTAAAATGTGCACTGATGAGGAAGGAACCTTGTGATGAGATTACAACTGTGCTTGTAGGTACTGCAGAGTTACATAGGAAAAACTCTGTCCCCTGGGCCATTGGATGGGTTTTCAGGGAATAAGATCTGTGAACAGAGTTTTCAGGAAAGGAGGGGACTGGAGGGAGCAGGGCATTCAAGGTAAAGAGAATTGGGAAGTGAGAACACGCCTAAGAATTGGCGAATTACAGTTCTGGCTGGAAGGAGAAACTTGCCTGACGAATAGCACCCTGTCAGACACCTTCCAATGCGAATGCAGAAGCACTTTCCTTTTGCTGCTGGTGATAATGTCTAGAATTTATATTTTGTGTTAATTTGACTTCATTTACATAATGCCATATTCTAAAGAACCTCTTAGATGCTAATTATACGCTTTCTCTTGCTCACCCTAGGCTGAGATTGTCAAGGTAATGACCTGTATTTGGTATGAAGTAGAGAAACCTGATTTGGTCGTTTAGTGTCAACTTCATTTTAAGTTTATCTGTGGTAGAAATAGTATAACAAGAACTCTGAATGTACTTTATTTTCTAGTCTTTTTTCCCTTGATCACAAAAAACTTTATTTCCTTTTGTATGTATATACTACTTATTGATGTAGTGTACCTATTTTGTGTTCATATTGCATCAGTGTTGGGAATTTTTACCTTTATAAGTTATTTAAAAAAACTTTCATAGGAAACAGGGTTATAGTGTAGTAAGTTATGCTGTCTCTGCAATGCCAGTGTTCCATATTAGAGTATCAGTTTGAGTCCTGACTACTCCACTTTCAGCCCAACTGCCTGTCACCCATCTAGAGCACCAGAAAGAAACTTCTGGCTCCTGGCTTCAGCCTTGCTCCATCCCAGCCATTGCAGCTATTTGACGAATGAAGCAGCAGATGGAAGATTCTCTCTTTCTGCCTTTCCCTCTTTCTCGGTCTCTCTTTCATATAAATTAATTAAACTTTTAAAACAAGCAAAAAAATTTTTTTTATTTTTATTCAAGAAGTGGAGGGGAAGACAGAGACAGAAGGAAAAAGACCTTCCATCCATTGGCTCACTCCTTAAATGCCCTCAACAGCCAGGCATGCACTAAGACTGAGGCCAGGAGCCAGAACTTGATCTAGGTCTCCTACATGGTGACAGGACTCAAACACTTGAGCCACCTGCTGCCTCCAAAGGTGTGCCTCGGTTAGCAGGAAGCCAGAACTAGAAACAGAATGGGAACTCAATCCCAGTCACTCGGATAATGGTGCAGGGATTCCAGGTGGTTTCTTAACTGCTATGCCAAATGCCCACCTCCATAAAGAATCCCTAATTGTGGTCTATCATAAGTGTCTAATATTCCATTGAATAGTCATTAGAAAATCATTGATAATGCAGATAATATTGTGATCACCATCTTTGTATATAGAACTTATTTATTCTCTCAGAAACCCACTGGTTTCTTCCTCACATGGCCACAGAGGCTGGAGCTGCATAGGACCAAAACTGGGAGCCAGGAGCTCAACTCATGTCTCTCATGTGGATGTCAGAGACCCAGTTTCTTGAGCCATCACCACTGCCTCCCATGGTCTGCATTAGCCAGAAGCTTGAGTCTAAGGTTGGAGCCAGGACTCAAACTCAGTCACACTGCTGTGGGATAGGAGTGTTCCAAGTGCTAGGCTTGATACTTGCTCGCTATGTGTAAGTCTGGAGACCTGATGCAACTGCTGTGTGTCCTATTTGCTGTAATGGTGACACAAATCTTTATGTACACCAAAACTCATAGAACTGTTTACAGAAGGGTTATTTCATTATAAATAAAAAAATCAAAAGATTTCAGTTGTATCCAGCTAGTCATTTGTCTTGGGATAGTTGTTTAATATTTCTAAATCTTTCTTTACCTGTAAAATGCTATCTACCTGGAAGAAAAAGTTATAAAGATATAAGAAGATGTTTAAGCCTGCCTCCTGACATACTGGAGCAGCCTCTTTTTCTTTTCCATGGTGGACATTTCTCACTGGGAACACATCTTTTTTATTATTGACGTCTGTACTTTTTAAAATAGCTGTTTGGCTATTGGAGATCAGACTGGAATGACTGAGGGCTTCAAGCAGGAAAGTGACACGATCTGATTTTTCTTTTTAAAGGATTATTTGAGCAGCTTTGTGAAGAGTGCAGAGGGGTCAGAGCAGGAACAAAAAGCCAGAAATAGGTCTTTGATTGTCCAGATGAGAGATGACAGTGCTGTAGCACTGGGTGAGAATAGCGGAGAGGGGCGGAGGTGAGCAAGTTTGGAGTGATATCGTCATGACTTGCTGATGGTTTGTGGGGGTGGGTAAGCGAGAGGAGGTAGACGGTGGTGTTCTTTGTAAACATCAGACACTCAATAGAGTACCAAATTGGAGTAGGTGAATTGCAGCAGGTGTTGCAAATCAGAACTTCTGTTTGATGTGCTTGAATTACAAACCAAAGAAACAGGTGGATATGAGAACCTGGAACCAAGGACCAGGCTGGCAGTTCCTTTTCCATTTTTAAGACTGTATCACACAGAAGTCCTTCCAGACTGGGGTTATAGGTGCTTTGAGCTGCTTTTCTTTGGACTAGCGGAGTATATCTGCTTATTCTTTTCCTCATAAAAATTGTCGAACCTTTCACAACAGGCAGACTATGCCCATATTAGTTGTGGGTACTTGATTTTCTTGCCTATCCTAGTTTTTGTATTTAAACAGATGGGGCACTCAGCATTTCTAATGTCCATTCTGGGAAGTTATCAATCATATCATATAAGATTAAACAATATTAATAAGCTACTGAGATAAAGTTATTTTACTGCAGGTATGCATCTGAAGGAAATGAAATCTGTATTGTCAAATGGATATCCTTACTTCTATGTTCACTCTAGCTTTATTTGCAATAATCAAGATCCAGAGTCAATGTAAGTGACTGTCAATGATCAAATGGAGAAAAATGTGATAAATGCATATAGTGGATATTACTGAGCCTTAAAAGAGAGGGAAAGCCTATCATTTGTAACACCATAGGTGACTCTGGATGACATGATGTTAAATTAAATAAACCAGAAACAGAAAAGCAAATACCAAGTGTTCTTACTCTTGTGAAACCTAAAAAGAAAGAAAGAAAGAGAACAAAGAGAGAGAGAAGAAGGAAGGAAAGAAGGAAGGAAGAAAAATCGAACTAATCAAAGTAGATGGTAGAATGATGGTTACGGAGCCTGAGGTAAATGGGGGCATTGGGAAGATGTTAGCCAAAAGATGAAAAATTATAGTTATGTACAAAGAAGCTCCAGGGGCCTGGTGTAATGGCTTAGTACCTAGACCTTCACCTTGCATGTGCTGGAACCCCATATTGGTGCTGGAACCCCATGTGGGTGCCAGTTCATATCCTTGCTGCTCTACTTCCTATCCAGCTCCCTGCTTGTGGCCTGGGAAAACAGTAGAGGACAGCCCAAAGCCTTGGGACCCTGTGCCCACATGGGAGACCTGGAGGAGGCTCCTGGCTTCAATAGGCTCAGCATCAGCCATTGCGGCCACTTGGGGAATGAACCAGCAGATGGAAGATCTTTGTCTCTGTATTTCCTTCTCTCTGTAAATCTGCCTTTCTGATAAAAATAAATAATTTTTTAAAAAAGAATAAACTCTAGAGAGTTGAGAGTTCTACTGTATGACATAAATATTGGAAATTTATAATATATAAAATATTGTATTTTTAAAAAACGCTAGTAAAGTAAATAAAAAGTGTTCCTACTGAAAAAAATGAGAACTGTATGAGGAAATATAATTTCTGATCAGCCATGTGTAGTCATTTCACAATGTGTTTGTCCCTCAGTGTATCATATTGTACACAGTAAGTACATAAAATTGTATCTTTCCAAGTAAAAACTGAAATACAAAACAATGGCTGAGGGGGAATGATGAATATACAAATGACATAGAATATACTAAGATATTACATTCTAACATGTGATTATTTCTTTTGTCCTCAAATGTCCAATTCTGCAGACAATGGGCAATATTCAGAATGGATTTTCTCTTGATAGCCACCAAATTCAACTGAAGAACTATCATATAATGATTGTCTCTGGGTACGCAGGAACAAGAGTGGGTTTGGGGAAATAATCATTGAGGAAATCGCATTGCATCTTCAAAAACTTGAAATCATATAGATCTGGGTACTGGGTCAGTGTGCTTAGCAGACTCATTTGTTGATGTTTCATAATTTAAATGTGAAAATAATGAATTGGTCTTCAATGTACAAATAAAAATTAATTTAAAAATCCAAGTGTGAAAGATGATGCCCTTTTCCCACCCACTCCATCCTCATTAATCACCTTCAAAAGTGGTGCTTTGGATTTTTCTCTCAAAAATTAGAATTACTTGGTAATGAAATGTTAATGCCTCGTCCTATTCTTAGAGTCACTTGGAACAGTGATGAAGCTATGGTCTAATAGACTTGCTATATTTTCTCCTAAGTCATTCCTCTTGTATTATTTTATATTCATCAAGGGAGCAGATGATGATCTGGAGACCTTTATTTTTTACTTTTTTGTCTTTACAAACAGAACGATTTCAGCAAAAACACATCATCAGGCTGTCAACTTCAACATCTTTGAGGGCATGGTGTGCCATGGGGTGCCCCTTGTAACTATTTCAAGAGGCAAAGTGGTGTATGAAGCTGGGGTGTTCAACGTCAGGGCAGGTGATGGGAAGTTTATTCCTCGCAAACCATTTACAGAATATATTTACAAACGAATCAAGCAGCGAGACCAGGTGAGTCACGCCACAGTGGGCTCATGCCCCCAGGGCTGGATTGTCACCCACTCCTGGATGTCTGGTGGTTGATGGTGTTTGTTAGTGGCACAGTTACACCACACTCAGTTGAATATGTTCTTGAGTATCAAAATTGTGTGAAAAGTTAGACATGTGCCAATTGTCAAAGAAATCCACTGGGGGTGGGTGTATTTCTATTTGTAGAAGGGTATGTCTACTCAGGGTTTGCTATTGGGCCAAGTCAAGTTTTTCCAGGCAAGTTGAGAGTCTTTTGGCATTTGTGTCATCAAAGTTCTCTGTGCGTTGGGCACTCCGACAGATAAAGGTGCACTGATTTTATTAAGGGAAGACCTATGACAGGAAATGAGGGCAAAAGCCAGGAAAGGCTGGGAGCGTCCACAGATTGCAATTCAAATGCGACCCAGGAAAGAAAGGGGGAGAGAAAACAGGGCAGGAACAGTGTGGCACACCCACACCAGCTGAGTCTTTCAGCAAGGCTTTCAGGAGTCCTTGAGCCAAATGTTGGTTTTCCCACCTGCTGGCAGCACACATTTATGGGCCATGAACAACCATGGCAGGTGTGTCCTCAATGCAAACTCTGGTGGAGCTCAGGACTCAGCCTCTCCCCCCTGAGGAACTGATCCTTCTTAGTTGAAGTTCTACCAAGGCACATCTTTATGACCATCAGACAGGGTCAGATAAATCCAAGTATACATCTGATTTTCTCTTTCCTTCTCCTAGCTGGTGGCCAGGAACAAGTATCCCTATAATTGTTAGGCTCTCTCCTCATCCAGAAAATGAAAACTTTTCCTCCCTAACAAATCGTGATGTTCCAATAAGAGTTTCTGAAAATATAATGCAAGCAGGGGGAGATCAGTAAGCATCAGTTCTGCCTCCTTCCTATCTCCCTTCAAAGGCTGCCAAGTCCTTTTAATAACTGCAAGTTAAAGGATATAACTGCTTTCAATATATCTTAGGCTTTCATACTTGCTTTTTATATAGTTTTTTAAAAATTTTTTATTTATTCATTTTAAAGATAGAGTTACAGAGTAGAGACCTTTCATCCATTGATTCACCCCCTAAATGCTGCAACAGCCATGGCTGGGCCAGGAGGAAAACACGTGCCTGGAGCACCCATAGAGGTCTCACATGTAGATACCCAGACCCAGACTTAAACCATCTTCTGCTGCCTCCCCAGGTATATTAGTAGGAAGCTGAATTGGAAGTTGAACAGCTTGGACTCGAACTGCTGCCTGATACTGCAAACAGTGGCTTAACATGTACCAGCTATATATACAGTGCTTTAGTAGTTTAAAAACCCATTATACTAAATAAGAAAATATTGGGAAATTTAAGATTTGTAAGATTTGTATTTCTTGATTTTGGATTCCTTGAATCTCACATAGCTAGAAGAGAGTAGGGCTAGATGGCAGGGCATAGGGTCAACACAATTTCTGGTTTTCTCCCCATCAGGCTTCATTCATGTGTCTTCCAAGTCTAGCCATGTAGACTTTGCAACCCTAGGATTCTTTGTAAAGCTTCTCCCTCTTCGTTCCATTTTTCAAACATATATTTCCTTTTTCAGAGCTCTTTAACTTTGTTTTTATTTCATTTATTTTAGATCTTGTAGTTTTTTTGATTTCTCCTTTAATGTCTTATGATCCAACATTACATCAGGCAGATCATTCACCCGGACCAGGTGGGATTTATCTTTGGCATGCAGGGATGGTTTAACACTTGTGGATCAATAAATGTGATTCACCACATCAATAAATTGAAAAATAAAAACCATATGATCATCTCCATAGATGCAAAGAAGGCATTTGACAAAATCCAACACCACTTCATGCTAAAAACCTTAAGCAAGATAGGCATAGAATTAACATTCTGTAACACTCAACAAAGCAATGTACAAAAAGCCCAATGCCAGCATCATACAAAATGGGGAAAGATTGGAGGCTTTTCCATTAAGATCTAGAACTAGACAAGGATGTCCATTTTCATCACTGCTATTCAATATAATATTGGAAGTCCTTGCTAGGGCAAATAGGCAAGAAAAACAAATTAAAGGAATTAAAATTGGAACTGAGGAATTGATATCTCTTGGTATCATGAGATCTCTGCAGCGACACGAGAAGAAAGCCATCATGACATCCAAAGCATCATGAAAATGCATTATTTTTTTAAGTGAAAAAAATCAAAATGAGAATACTGAGCTGTGGCTTGGGAATTATGTAGAGATGTTTGTGTCTTTGTAGGCAAAGGTAATTTACCGAACAAAATGGGTAAAATAAAAACACAATGAGTGGAATCAAGATACCACATTCAAAAAAGGGAGTTGTCAGGAACCCTGGATTTTTAAATCACATGAAGTGGTAAGAACTCTTGCTTTGCTTGTCATTTGAAATACTTAGATTCCCCTGTGTTTGCAGATAAGAGCTTGAGGGAATAGCAGTTGTCAATAACAATATCCCTGCTCATCTGTTGTCTTCCGAGAAAATGAGTACCTTATCATCCTGGATTTCCAAAGTATAGATGACAGAGTCACACTGGCTGCTCCAGAATTTGGCTAGCCCCTGCTGCAGTGTAGTTTGATCAGGACAGTACCTTATGCTTTCTGTGATGGTATTTGAAGCAGAGCAGTCATTTGGTAAGTTAATAAACTCCCAACAGGAGACCAAAGATTTCTGACATGCATAGAAAAACTTTCAAATAAAAAAAAATTTACCCAGAAGATCACCCTCTGTACCATTCCAAATAATTGGGTTACCTGTGAACCTCATTCTTGTCCATGGTTTTATCACTTAATAAAATCACACTTATTGGATGCCGTGAGGAATTTCAAAGGAAAGAAAATGTATTTTTATTCCACTAGTCATCTTTGGGGAATTTTGAATTAATATATTTAAAACTTTAGACAGCTGATCCTTAAGGAAAAGGTTTTAAATTAGATGATGAGACATCACATTTCATTTGGTAGATGTAATATAATAAAAATATTTTCAATTTTACATAAAAAGTCTCTTAAGGAAGAGTGTTAAGGGAAGAAATAAAAGGAGAGGGGCTGACACTACGCACTGTAGGCTAAGCCTCTGCCTGTGGTTCTGGCATCCCATATAAGCACCAGTTCTAGTCCTGGTTGCTCCATTTCCAATCCAGCCCCAAGCTTATGAACTGGGAAAGCAGCAGAGGATGGCTCAAATCCCTGGGCCCCTGATCCTACAAGGAAGACCCTGAGGAGGCTCCTTGCTCCTGGCTTTAGATTAGCTCAGCTCCAGACACTGCAGCTATTTGGGGAGGGAACCAGTGGATTAAAGTTCCTTCTCTTGTGTGTCTCTCCTCTCAGTGAATCTGCCTTTCAAATAAAGAAAGAAATTTTTAAAAATCAGGTTAAAAAAAGGAAGAAAGGGGAAAAAATAAGAATAACTTAAATGTTCCAGAGAATGCTGAAAGAACAAAATTCCATACCATTAGTTCCTTCCTAGAAACACTTAGCTCTTTGGCGCTGGAACTGTGTAGTGGGTTAAGCTGCCGCCTGCCTGTGACACAGCCTCCTAGATGGGCATCATTTCGAGTCCCACATGCCCTAGTTCCATTCCAGCTCTCTGCTAATGCATCTGGCAAAGCAGTAGGAAATAGCCCAAGTCCTTTGGCTCCTGCATGCTTGTAGGAGACGGGGAAGAACCTCTGGGTTCCTACTGCATCCAGGCCTAGAGCAAGCCATTTCAGCCATTTGAGGAGCAAACCAGCAGATATAAGATTCTCTCTCTCTCCAATGCTGCCTTTCAAATAAATAAATCAAACAGATTACATTTCTAAAATAAAAAATATGGAAAGCTTTTAAATTGTTCTGTAAATCTTTTGTTATTTTTCAGTAATAAGCCAGCCTAATTTTTCTGGAAAATATGGGTTATGTTACGCTTTATGCAGAAGCAGAAATAGCGTCATGGAGTAACATCTGCTTTTTATCTTTGACATGATCAGCATAATTTGCCTTGCAGAGAAGATAAAACTGAGTGACCAGCTAATCTTGTCCTTGAAATGGGTATTTTTCCATTTCTCAAATAAGTTTGTCCCTGCCTTTCTAAGGGGGTAGCTCAGAGAAAGTAATTCAAAACGCGGCGTCCACTGTCATAGAACCCCAAGTTCCTCAGGGTGCTTGCTCGTAATAATGAAAGGTAATGCACACTTGTATGCCTGAGCTGATACCTTTCCGCTCACCGGGGCAGTTCTGCACATCTCTGCTCAGGTTCATTGATATCTCCTTCACAGCTCGTGATCTGACCCAGAGCACCTATGTATACCAATGAAGGTTTTAATAGTGGTGAGAAAAAGAGAGGGCACATCTGACTGGTCACACAGCTGCTGAAAACATTCTCAATACTCCCTTTCCTTGCTTTGTTGAATCATTAGGCATCCACTCAACAGCTATTTATTGATCACCAATTATATACTAAGAGTAGTTTAGTTTCCGCAATGACCCTCAGAGGTAATTAGTGATATTTCAATTTTATAGGTGAAGAAACTCAAACTCGGGTGTGTCTGCATGAGAGCTAATCCTTTAACCTCTGCCATAACAGCATCCCATCCATAAGACTTCATCTTTACTGTTGCCCACAGCCCCCAGCTACCAGCCTTGGCATCTCACTACGCCCTGTTTCCCTTCTGCATAAGGATTCACATGTCCTTGGTTGCAGTGTCCTAGAAAAATAAATCACAGGAAGACTATTTTGAAGACTAAATGGAGATGGTCAGTGAATGGGAGGGTATTCTCAAAGAACACACGTTTCTATTGTTATCAGTCACTTCTCTTAAATCTAGAGATAACTTGCATTCTGGTGACTCACAGCCCCCTGACTAGCTTAGGTTTGCACGTGCTCTGATACCTTACAGGTTCACCAGACTGTGTCCACCAGGAGTCACTGTTCATTTGGACTCGTTGTGTCTTGTCAATGTTGGTCATTTCTAATATGCTCTGATGTCTGTATTGATATTTTAGCATCATAGCCTTCATGGGCAGCACTGGAGTCTGAGGCTTCGTTTCTGTGTGTCTTGCTGGTCTCAGAAATCTTAGCAGTCCAGTACTGCATTCTCTGAAGGCAATGCAGGTCAGTTTTCCATCAACATACACTGTTTCTTTCCCTGATCATCAAACCAAAACAGGGTTTCTGTGATTATGTAAGAGTGATGGTGATTACAATGAAATTGATTAATCATATTACATGTGACATGATTCTCATTTTGCCTTTCTATTAACTCGTCACAGTGTCAATCATGAAGTACTGTGAACTCAAATTGAACTCTCATCTCCTAAAGTAAATCACCAGTGACTTGTTAGGTGAGGTACTATCTATTTTTTAAAGATTTATTTTTGTTTGAAAGGCAACGTTACAGAGAGAAGGAGAGACACAGAGAAACATCTCCCAAACTCTGGTTCACTCCCAGACAGCTGCAATGACTGGAGCTGAGCCAAATTGAAGCTAGGAGCCAGGAGCCTTCTGCAGGTATGCCATGTGGGTGCAGAGGCTCAAGGCTTTGAACTCCCTCCGCACTCCCCACCCCCTGCTTTTCCAGGCCATAAGCAGGGAGCTGTGTCAGAACTGCAGCAGCCGGGACATGAACTGAAGCCCATATGAGACACTGATGCCACATGAGGAGGATTAGCTTGATGTGCCACCACACTGGCCTCTATCTGTATTTTCTATACCACCTAGAGCAGTCTCTCACCTAATTTTACCCTCATGCCATTTTGTTTGATTGTGATACTATCGACATGGAAAGAATTGCTGTTGTAGTGTGATCACCAAATGCTGCCCAGCATGTAATGGGGGGAAAATGCTCCCCAACCCCATTGGCCTTCTCTACTGAAGGAATGTTCTTAGGACTCTAGACTCTTGGAATGTCTCTAAAAATTTTTCAAATGAGTCTGGTTTGTTGCCTTGAGACTATTCAATTGTCCAGTACCATAAAAAAGCTCCCAAACATTAGTAGTCAGGAAATCATTACTAAGCTACTATTTGTTGAGCATTAGGCATGCTTCTAGGTGCTGGGGACACAGGGATCAATAACACAGCAGCCACTGATCTCACAGAGCTGACATTATGCAGCCAATACTGTAGCACAATGTTTTGGGCAACAGTGGGTCATCCATACCACATGATCTCATGGGGTTATATTTCCTTATGATGTTGTACACATCTTAGGTGGTGCAAGTGCACTGTAACATATTTGCCTAATGATGAGCTCTCCTAAAAATGCATTTCCCAGAATGTAACCTTACTTTTGACGAGATTGGGTGCATTCAGGGTGGTATGGCCATAGACTGTAACCTTTCTTTTAAGTGACACACAACTATACTTGTTTCTAATATTTTATTTATTTGTTTGAAAGTTAGAGTTAAAAATGGAAAAGGATAGACAAACAAATACATAGAGGGAATCATCCATCTACTGGTTCACTCCCCAAATATAACAATGGTCAGCTCTGCGACCAACTTGAAGACAGGCCCTTTTGCTTCTCCCATCTCAGTATTCTAAGCCCAAACACATGAGCCATTTTCTAATGCTTTTCCCAGGCCACCAGCAAGAAGCTGTATCAGACATGGAAACTGGAACTTGAAACAGCACCCATATGGGTTGCTAGCATCACAAGCAGTATCTTTATGTGCTGTGCCACAGAAGCAATCCCTGTAGTTGTATTTGAAAAACATTAATACCTCTCTGTGTTGTAATCATTTAGCCACATGGGCAAAAAAAATCAAGATATTGAGAAGATAATTTGAGCCCACCAATCAAGAAAAAGGGCTTAAGAGAGAGCTCTTGACCCACCATTCAGAAGTAGAGAGGAGAGGCCAGCAAAAAAACCTGAGAAGGCTGCCCAGTGAGGCAGGGAACCAATAAGTAAAACATGGGCTCCTAGATGCAAGGAAAGGAAATCTGCTTACTTTGATCCAGAAAGAGAAAGTTCCCATCCACTGGTTCATGCGCCAAATACTGCTAACTACTGGAATTACACCAGACAGAAGCTGGGGAGCAAGAGCTAAAAATGTGTTTTGCATGTGAGTAGCAGGCCTCTACAACTTGAACCATAATCTGCTGTCTCCCAGCAAAAAGTTGGTTCAGAAAACAATGCCAAAGAATCAGCGTGTAACTCAGGGGGTTGAATATTACCCATGGTGATGAATCCCATATGAGTGCCAGGTTTGAGTCCTAGCTACTCCACTTCCAACCCAAGTCCCAGATAGTGCTCTTGAGAACCCAAGAAGAAGATAACCCAAGTGCTTGGACCCCTGCAACCCATGTGGGACACCTAGCTGGAATTCCTGGCTCCCAATTTGGGGTTAACCTAGACCTGACTCTCCTGGCTTTTTTAGGTGGGAGAATTGGGGTGGTCTATGTTATCACTGTGCCCATCTGAAATACCAAGGAAAATATCCAAACCCAATATTTTTGACATGAGCATCAGTGAATCCTTCACATGTTAAGTATTAGTCCTTCCATATGTTGGGGTCTCTGGTAGCCTGCATGCTCAGGGTCACAAGGTACATTTGGCATACCTACTGGAAGGAAAGCACATGGCTAATTTTCCTAAAAGAATTATGGGTTCTGTTTACTTAGAAAGCAAATGTGCAGCTGAACTTCTGAATAACAGTAGTTATGGTCAGAGGTTCTCCAGACTGAGTGCTGTTGCTTTTCCACTTTGTCACACAGATCCTCTATTGAGCTTCTAAAATACACATAGACCACAATGCCAAACACAAGAGACAGTGCAAAGAGGGAAATAGGAGTCCAGCTGTTCCAGAACTTATGTAACCTTTAAGGATAAGAAAGCATTACAAGGTTTTAGGTTCTGGGAGATTGAGGCTAGATCTTGAATTGTCTTTGAGTCCTGTCAAATGCAAAGAACAGCAAAAGGCCTCTGAGAGCAGGTGTCTTGTCTCTGGCATGGTCCTTGGACTAATGTCCTGGGCCATTCAGAAAGGAAATCAGACCTTGCTCATGCATAACCTCAAATGCAGATAACCAGTGAGAATGCGCAGATTTGAGTCAGTTGTCAGGACCCGGACATGTGGTGGTCAGTGGGCTTGGAGCAAACCTCCAGGCCACTTGGTGGCATTGCTGGGCAGGGACTGAGCAGGCAGAGAGCAGCTGATAGACACCAAGGGACCTAAGAGCTACAGCAAGCAGGCAGTCAGCTGAGAGAAAGTGCATCCTGGAGAATAGATCCATGTTGAAGCCAAAGAGAGATGAGGGAAACTGAGTTAGCCAGGCTTGGACAGCCACAAAAATAAGGAAAGAAAGCTTGGATGGGAAACAGCCCAAATCTCTCCACCCCCCATATTTATTAGGTATTTGTTTTTGGAAACAGAGCAGCACAGTGATTCTCTGCGTACCAGGGATGATAGTCATAGTAGTTGTGGTGAACAAGACTGTAACTATGATGGCCTAAGTCAAAGACATTTAGACAAAAAGCAGAGTGGCATGCCCAGCATGTGTGAAGACAGGACCGTGGAAGAATGACAAGAGGGAGAATTTTGATTTGCCTGGTTTGAGTCATGTGCTCTCTCAAGTGTGCAGGTGGATCATTGGCAGGGACTTTCTGAGCAACTGACCAGCTTGTCCCTGTGGCCCTGTGCTAGAGAGCCCTACTGGAATCAGTGGTGCAGCAGCAGTTCCCAAGAAAGAATCCAGGACTGACCAAAACCAAAACAAAACAAAACAAAAAGGAGGGCAGGGGTTTGACACCTGGAAAACACGAGTAAGGAAGGATTGGCAGGGCAGTTGCAGGAGGGGAGCACACGGCACAGGGCAGGTGACACAACCAGCTGCTCACTTAAGGCACATTTCCCAGGAGTTCCTGGCCGTGGGAAAGGCTGGGGACTGGACTGAAATATGCCATGCGTTTTGATGAGTGTGAATGCCAAGAAGGATGGGGATACAGAAAGGATCCTTTAAATGATGGGTAAGAGGAGGACGAAGGAGATAAATTTAGGCTCTTTGGGACAGTCTTGGATTTTGTGCCCCCTTCGCCCTGTTGCAAGTGTCCTACAGGTTCCACAACCCTGGGTTGTGGAATGAAATCAGTTTCCTGAATGGGAGAGTGAGGTTAGGGAGTAGAGCTTGGAAGCAGCTGAAGGAGGCAGGTGTGTGAGCTGGTTGGTGGTGACCACAGTGTCCAAGGTTTGGGTGGCACATGTGGAACGCTGGGTCCTAATTTCTTGATGTCCATGTTGCCAGAAGAGCACAGGGTGGAGGATGAGCTTGATAGAGGTCCAGCACAG
The DNA here is from genome assembly GCF_030435755.1 of Ochotona princeps. Taxonomy (NCBI): domain Eukaryota; kingdom Metazoa; phylum Chordata; class Mammalia; order Lagomorpha; family Ochotonidae; genus Ochotona; species Ochotona princeps. The sequence continues at coordinate 29,282,085 of NC_080840.1, forward strand.
TGTCCCAGCATGATGTCTCAGTAGGCACTGAAGGGTGCATAGGCCTGGCCTGGCCAAGGGAGTGCAGAAGTCTTCCCATTTCCTAGGACCTCAGTGGGTGCCATGGTATACTGCAACTTCTGCTGTCTGGATGCTCTGCTTCATTCTTTGTTGTATGCTCTGTGCTGGCAAACCTACCAGGGTTGTGTGTAATCAATGTGCACCTGCTGAATGAGGGATGGAGAGGCCTTGTCTCTGAAAATTCGCAAATACTAAGAGATGAGGGGTTACTCTTCCTGTTTCATGGGTGAGGAAATAGGCTCAGAGGCACTAATTAACTTGTCAGTTCCCTGTAACTACTAAATGCCAAAAGGGGAATTCAAGCTTAGATCTGTCTTATTCTGAAGCCCACATTGTTGATCATGGTAGCATAGTAGTTTTGGTTGTCAAAATTAGACCCGTAGTAATTTATTAGGTGTCTCTGTGTGTATGCATATGAGTACATTTATTAGAATCTTGTTAAATGCTGTGCTTTTCTGCAAATAGTCTACTCATCTGCTGTCCTCTCTACATGCAGTTTTCATCACAAGGCTTGAGAGCAGGTGTTGTGATTGTCCCTAAGGTGCAGAACAGGCACCTAAAACATGGGATGGAAACATTTGCCCAAAGGTTCTGAACCCAGAGCACATGTTCCTAACCACTACCGTTTGTTGCCTCTGGACTTGTCAGTGTGGATGTGTGCATGTTTAGAAACAACATGACTGGACCACTTCCTGTGGATTCCTTTGCTTACTGCATCAGAAGTTCAGAACACTACTCAAGCATGGAGGTACCTGAAACCAAATCTAGTTAAGGGTTCTGCTGGGTAATTGGGCACTAGAGAGGTGCAATTCTGCAAAGCTCCCTGTTCTATGCAGAGGTGATCCAGAAAGTGAAAGACATGGTACACACATGCAGTGTGCACGTGCGTGTGCACACACACACACACACATTACTATAATCTGAAGTAAAATATCGTGAGAGTCTTCGAGGTACAATGCAGACATTTGGGAACACAGACAACTGGATTGAAGCTAGATGACAAAGGAGAACGCTGACAAGAATGTTAAAATATGGCAGAGACCCCTGTGGAATTGTCCCTTGGCCCTTGTCTATTGCAGAGGAACCTGGCCCAGATGCCAAGTGTTCCCCAGAATTTCAGTCAAATAGCAAAGGAATAGCTATCTATGATACATTCAAAATCTTCTTTTGCTTCTGCACTTCATAAAAGGAGCTGTACTTAGAACTGAATGAAAAAATTCATTAAATCACAGCAAATAAATCCAGTGTTGTGTTTCAGACTTGCATACCTATGCCAGTGCAGCGTGCACCCTACAGAGGAGAAGTCATTACACTGAAATCCAGAGGAACAGAAGAATCCATGCCTGGAACCAGGAAAGAGACCCATGCCTGAGTTGGATGCTGTGGGTAAGAGAGGGTAGACACAGGAAGTACTCCTTGCAATTAGCTTCACTCCCTCTTCCTTCCCTCTCCCCCCCCCCTTTTCCTCTCTCTCTCTCTCTCTCTGAAGTCTTTGAAGATTTCAAGGTTAAAGGATTCAAAGTGATGTAAGAATCAAGGACAGTTGAGCCAAGGGGAGACTGATAAAAGACCTGTTGATGCAGAACATTGAGATGAGCCTTGAAGGACATCTTGGGCTAACCACAGATTCAGTCTCTCTAGATATTAGCACACATTGAACAGAGTCCTCCACCAAGAGGCAGTAGGGCAAAGAGTGGTGTACAGGGAGTACAATGTTGTGCTCAAAATTCATAAACTGAAACTCTGTTTGGAAAAAAAAGAATTTTCAGAATACAAGTCCAACCATATTGTAAGAATGAATGAAAAAAGAATCAGATGTTTCTTTGGTGTACAAGCTTGGAGTACAAGTTTTCAAGAAAATTATTGTTTTTTAAAGATTTACTTATTTATTTGAAAGAGTTATATAGATTGGAGGGAGAGACAGAGAAGGGAAAAGAGAACTTCCATCCCCTGGTTCATTCCTCAAATGGCTGCAGTGACCAGTTGGAACTGGGCTGATCTGAAACAAGGAACAGAGAGTTTATTATGGGTCCACTAAATGGGTGAAGGGATTTGAGCACTTCGACTTCCTCAGTTGCTTTCCTGGGAATATTAGCAGAGAGCTGGATCCAGGAATGGAGAAGCTGGGATTCGAACTGGCATCCATACAGCATGTAGGTGCTACAGGGGTGGCTTTACCTACTCTGCCATAGAGCCATCCCCAAGAAGTTATTTGATGATGCTTGATATACTTTATTTCATATTTAAAAATAATAATATAGCTATGGGGATTTTTACAAAAAATACTTGAATGCCTCATCAGTTTTCTGTCAGTCTTTTGACATTCAAGTCTCTCTCTTTTTTGAAGATTTATTTATTAAGTAAATAAATAGATAAATAAATAAAGTCAGAATTGTGGGCCCAGAGTTGTAGCCTAGCGGCTAAAGTCCTCTCCTTGCATGCCCCGATGGGATCCCATATGGGCACTGGTTCTAATCCCAGCAGCCCCACTTCCCATCCAGCTCCCTGCTTGTGGCCTGGGAAAGCAGTTGAGGACGGCCCAAACCCTTGAGACTCTGCATCTGTGTGGGAGACCTGGAAGAAGCTCCTGGCTCCTGGCTTTGCATCAGCTCAGCATCAGCCATGGCTGCCGCTTGGAGAGTGAATCAACTGATGGAAGATCTTGCTCTCTGTCTCTCCTCCTCTCTGTATATCTGACTTTTCAATAAAAATAAATAATTGTTTTCTTAAAAAAAGTCAATGTTGCAGTGAGGGAAAGGCAGAAAGGGAGAGAGCACTTTCATCTACTGGTTCATTCCCAAGATGATCAGACTGTCCAGGACTGGGCCAGGTCAAAGCCAAAAGCCAAATCTTTAATTTGGGTCTCCCACATGAGTCACAGGGGCCTAAACATTCGAGTGATCTCCAATGTTTTTTCCAAGCTATTAGCAGGAGGCTGGATCAGAAGTGGAAAAGCTGAGTCAGGAATGAGCACCTATATGGGATGCCAGCATTGCAGGCCGCAGCTGTACGTGCTAAGCCACAATATCAGGCCCTGACATGCGAGTCTGTTCAAATTTTGTTTTGGTTGATTTTCTTTTTTTTTTTTTTTTTTTTAAGATTTATTTATTTCTATTACAAAGTCAGATATACAGAGAGGAGGAGAGACAGAGAGAAAGACCTTCCATCCGATGATTCACTCCCCAAGTGAGCCGCAACGGCCGGTGCTGCGCCGATCCGAAGCCGGGAACCAGTAACCTCTTCCAGGTCTCCCACAAGGGTACAGGATCCCAAAGCTTTGGACCGTCCTTGACTGCTTTCCCAGGTCATTGAGCAGAGAGCTGGATGGGAAGTGGAGCTGCCAGGATTAGAACCAGCGCCCATATGAGATCCCTGCACGTTCAAGGCGAGGACTTTAGCCACTAGGCCACGCAGCCGTGCCCGGTTGATTTTCTTACTTTCCTTTTATTTAAAAGAAACAAAGACACAGACAGTATGTTTTATTTGCTGGTTAAATGCCTGTCAAAACCATATTTAGACAAAGATGGAGCCAAGCACACTCAGTCTGAATCTTCCACAATTGTTGCAAGGAATGATTGCTTGAACTCTCATCTACTGCCTCCAACAGCGCACATTATCAGGAAAGTGGAATCGGAAGTGGAGCTGGGCCTCAAATCCAGGCACTCCAAGATGGCATGCTGGCATCTCAAGCATTGTCTTAGCCACGGTGCTTGATGTGCGCCCCAGCTCTTCCTTTGTGGAAGTAACTTTCTCCTTTTTTGTGTGTTTTCTTCTCTTGGGTTGTTTTCTGATTCAGCTCTGCCAGATCCCTCATGGACAATGGCTTTTGAATCCATAACATCTCTTCCCCAGACTCAGTGATGTCTACGTGTTTGACCAGTTTTGCATTTTTAGCTGACTCTTCATTATTTTAAAATTTGTGAAATTGTCAGCTGCTTCAACGTTCAGCACCTGCAACAGACATCACCTCTGGGCACGGGTGAGCCTTGGTTAATTAGGGCAGGTTTTTGTTTTTTTGTTTTTTTTTTTTTTTTGCCTGTGGACCAGCTTTCTGTATCGGCACACTTGCAGAGTTGGCAGCCTGTGCTTCCCCATTAAATGTGAACTCAGGGCTAAAGGGCTTTGGACATTGGCCACTGAAGTCATGTGTCCTCCTCTTCTTCAGCATGAATTGTTGCCAGTTTTGAGCAATGCCATCACACCCAAAGTTTCAGAATTTTTGTCATTTCTAGACTGCAGGGATTATGCTTCCCATCCAGGAAGATTTTTGTTAAATATTCAAGGGAGGATGAACCAGAGGAAAAAAAAATGCTATTGAATACCACAAATTAGCGACATCTGTAAGGAGCAGGATTGGTGTTTTCTTTGATAACAGCGTTTCTCGGAGGTTGGGTTTGAATTCTGCTCGTCTTTGTGGGGGAGAATGCTACACTGAGCTCCTTTCATTCTCTTCAAAGGTGAAATCAGAGGGAAGGATGCTGCTGTTCCCTTCACAGTCGAACAACGTGCACCTGCGGAGAAGCAGGCCTCATTTCAAATCCCCCAAGATCCTTTATGAAAAAAATTTTTTTTTCAGAAGTGATTGCTGTCTTTCTCACTGTGCCTTTGTTGCTATGGCAGATTGAAGATATAAACGAATGTTCTTGAGATGGAAAGCCTGTAAAATTCATTGATGATCCTTCACAATGCTGCCTCTGCTTGCACTAGATTTCTTACTTTGAATTTTTCAAAATCACTTTCTTGTTGAAAGTTTTGTGAAGTGGTTCCATGTGTTAAAAAAACAGCCCTGTGATTGCACGTTAGACTGTAATTAAAAATGAGATCTTTATTTTATACCCTGTTGTCTTGGTTGCTGCATCTCCTTGTGCATGGGAATAGGGGAGGCTGATCTGGGTTTTCAGAGACTGATTTCTTACGAGGTACGTGCCAACTCCTGGGAATGAGGTCCCCAGGCTAACACCATGGAATCAGACCGAATGTTCAACATTAGAAAAAGTGCAAGGTTAGTGCAGGACTCACTGGGATTAAGGGGAAGGAGTGTGACAGAAAACTGTTGTATTAATGCCTACCTTCTCTCTGCCTCTGGCCTGTGCTGTGATTCCTATCAGGAGAGAAGCCGAGCTTGTGGTCCTTCTCACGGACAGCCAGGCCACGAGGGGTTTTTAAATCACTGAGGGAGACTGGGCAATTACAAACTTGCAGGCGCATCTGTCCCTCACTTATTCACTTGGTGGTGCATGTGTGTATTTGCCCGTTTGAAAAGGGCCAGTGGAAATCCAGTTAACCTCCTGGCATTTGTCTTGAATCCACGGAAGAAAGGCTGGTAAGCTGCCCTAGGAGAAGAACTTCTTGCTTAAGCAAAGTGTAGCTCTTTTTTCCTCATTATGTTAAGGCCTTAAAATATTATTTTTTCTTTCTGTTTTGGTTGGTCATGGTAGTTCCATGATAAGACTATGAATTGTCTGAAAGGAAAGAGCCAAATTGCTTTCTTATCTAGAAACCAGGCCTTGTTCATCATTTAGGATGATGCTTATGTGTTACTTTCTCAGTGGCTTCTGATATCCCACAGGACATGGTGCAGTTGCTGTGCATGCTTCTTGACAGCAGAACCCTGCACACACCCCACATTTCAGCACTGCATGTCATGTGATGTTCTGTATCCATGAACTTCATGTCTGCAGGTTCTGTATTCAATCAACCTTGGGTCAAGGGTATTGGAAAAAAAATTGTATATGAGCTAAACCTGTATAGGCTTTCCCCCACCCCTGCCTTAATCATTACCTAAACAATATAGTATAGCAATGATTCACATAGCATTCACACTGCATTCAGTATTTCAGGAAATCTAGATGTGATTTGTAGTATAGTGAAATGATGTACCAACCATTTTGGAATACTGTGCATGTTTCTATAAGACACGTGTCTGTAGACTTGGGTGTATCCGTGGAGGATCATGGTAACGATCCCCAGCACACACCATGAGTGTAACTCCCTGCAGCACTGGCCTTGTCCTCCAGGAGAATGCACACAGGGCAGGGCTGCTCTGCTTCACGTGTGTTTCCCTAGCATCTGGTGGAGTCCCTGCAATGGATGGCTATTTGATGAGTTTTTATTTATTTTTTAAATGAAGGAAGAAATGAAGATATTTGCTAAGTCCCAAAACTGACATAGATAAAATTAGTTTGAACTCCAACCCAAATAAGGACAAACATTGTGGAGTATTTTAATGTAAGGGTACTTTAAATGGAAAACATAAGCTCATCTATTTAATAGATCTATTTGGGAGACTGGAATAGCCATAGGATTCTGGATCCACAAAATTCTTTAAAGTGAATCTGAGAATCCCTTTGTTGCTTGCTGTTTTTCTCAGTCTTGGTCAGCAGCATTTTTGTAGCAACATGCTTCTAGACATTAATAAAAGGCAATGAGAAAGCAAGGTTCAACACCCCAATTTTCAAGACTGCCTCTGGCTTATAGAGTTAGATTTCGTGGTCACTAAACAATTGTATTTTCAAGATCTCTACCGATAGAGGCAATGAGCAGTGTTTCTTCTCTAGTTTCACTTTTACAGTCTATTTCCTCTAACAAATGGCATCAGGAATTGTCAAGGAATAAAGTAAGGACTCCAAACTTGGTTCCTGTTACCAGTGATGATGCCTTAAGAAATTTTTGTAATTAAAATAGATTATGAAATTATCAAAATATACAAAAATAGAACAACACTTATTGCCCAGTTTAAGATACAAAATGACCAATGCATAGAAGTCCTCTGCATGCCTCCCCTGGTTCTTTTCTCACTCCTCCCTCAAGGTCACCAGTATCCTCAGCCTGGGGTGGTTCTATACTTATGCATGGTTCAAAGCTTTGCTATCTGTGTGTATCTGTAAACATTGTTTTGCGTGTAATTAATCCTTACAGACATATTAGTGTTATCACTTTGATTCCTGCCTTTTTGCTGCCAATTTATTTGGTAGTTATTTATTTTGATAACTCTAATATTATTTTATGATTTCATAGTATTCCCTTCTGTAGCCATGTCACCATTTTTGTGTTTGATGGACACTTAGTTCCTTTTATGTTGCCATCACAAACATTGCTGTTACAGTCATTTTATGCAGGCTTTCTTGTGTACATGTGTGTTTCACTGGGATATGCCTGCAATGTAAGGAGTGGATTGGACTGGTGTTAATGTGGGCACATTGTCTCCTTCCCTGGACCCAGGGAAATCAATGTTTAGTTCTGCCCTCATCAACAATACAAGAGTTTCTGTTGCTCCACATCTTCACCAATACTAGTCTTCATCAAATTATTTAATTTTGCAAATCTCATGCATGCTGAAAGTATCTTACTGGAGTTTTAATTTGCTCAGCTTCTTTTGCTGTGCAATTTCATCGATCCTACTAAGGCTTGGCTTCTTCACACAAGAGAAGAATAATGAGAATAACAGTGTCTGCCAAAATACCCAAGGATGTTTGAGGATTATGAAGCCCAGATGGTTTGGTCAGTAACTGACTATGATTTCTGTGTCAATGGCAATATGATGAGTTAATAACATGCTGCTCTGAGACTGCCAACATCCTGTTCCCTTTCTGTACACAAGTTCATCATGCATGGTAATTCCAGTTACTTTGGCAGCCACAGAAGCATGAAAGCCAAGAATGAGAAGGCCAGGTGAGAGCGGTTAGAGTTTAAGAGATGACCCTGAGAAGGTCAGTGGGCATGCTGACATGTGGGTGCTGGTAGAAGGGAGCAGTGTGGGTAAAGATGCATGCTGAAACACTGGGAAGAGTAGTCTGGCTGTTGAATGATGGCATGGAAACAGCTAGCTGCAGCTGGGGTCCCCTTCTCCAGCTCCCCCTCCGTAGGAGGCAGGATCCTTTCGGAGATATGATCATGGGCTTGTCATAGGCTTTAAAGTTGTAAAAGCTGCCTTGGAACCAAGTGAACAAGACACACACATTTCCTAAGCTCTTATTGATAAGGAATAATTAATAATGCCTCATTTGTCTATGATGATTGAAAGGACTAAGTGAAATGAGGTACGTCAGGCCCTTGGCTTTTCCGCACCACAGATCATATTCATCTTCTTCAATTTTCCCTTGCCCCACCACAGGTGTTACCCTCTTCTTTTCTCATCTGCCTTGCATGAGCCTCCTGGAGGCATTAATGCATTAATTTGAATTTTGTCCTGTGAATCCTGCTTTCCTTTTTGGAAAATTCTTCAATGAGAATGTCTGTGGACAAGTTATAAAGGAGGAGCAGTGGATTCATCATTTATTAAATACTGATTGTTTATAGAACACAGAAGTAAATCCCTTAATTTGGCTACCACAGCTTTTGAACTGCCTCCTTGTACAAATTAGTGGCACCAGAAAGTGCTCAGTACATCCTTGCTGAAGAAACAAATTCATTTTTGGAATAAACAATGGTGAAGGGGGAGGAGAGGAGTAATTCATGAATGCAACAGAGCCTGCGTTCATGGTCAAGACTTTGCGTCTGTTTTAGGAACTAGCCATAGGATGCCAGTGGAATTTGTAAAATACAAATGGAGCTGGGAACTGGCCTCTCAGACTGTGGGTTATAAGGGGGTTGAGTAATAAGTAGTGGGAGTAGGGAAGCAGGAGCAGGGATGTTTCAAAGGATTACTTTTTTATGGTAGGATAAAGACTTCACAAGCATCCAGGACTTCTGGAACTTTCTTTCTTGGGATCTATTCACCCACTATATTTTAAATGTGCTTGGTAGGTTCTTATTGGTCACGCTGATCAGACCCTTGTTAAGAGCCTCAATCAGTACCAAGCTCAGATGCTATCATTCAATTCTCTCACCAGCCCCATGAGACAGAAACTATAATTCTTCTTACTTTACAGATGGAACCCCCCAAGGCTGAAAGAGGTTAAGTAGTTGTTCAAAGACATCCAGCCAGTCAGATGAGAATCCGATCCATTTGACATCATGTGATACCTCTATTGTGGTGCTTAACCATGACTTTGGAAAGAGTCTGTTTTTCAATAGTATAGAGTTGCTTGAGCACTGTGAGATTTCAGAAGGAATTCACAATATCTAGCAGTCATCAACAGCACTTCATGGGTGTTAATTCATGTAGTCCCTCCCACCATCAGCTGGGACAGTGACTCCTCTCTGCTACTAAAAAGCTAAGGCTGCTGCTTCTCTGGTCATCCAGGAACTGAGTTCAGAGTTATGCCATTGTGGCACTGTCATTCTTCTCATACCCTTTTGGACCTATGCCATGAGTCACCTCCCATCATGCAGAATGTCTTGAATTTGATAATTTGGTGTTAGTTGCAGTTCTGCACTATTTAGTTTTTTTTGAGGGGGGTCAGGGGGGCTCATGCAAGGTTTAGTTCTACTGTGGCACCTTCATGCTTTCATTTACCATAGGAGGAGGTATGGTTGGCTGCGTAAGGGAAAGGGCAAGAGCACAATTTTAGGATTAAAGTGGCCTCACTCTCCTTCCCCCCTCACTTCCCACCTATACAATTTAGGTAAGGTATTTTAAATGTCCACAGCCTCACTTTAAAAAAAAAATGGTGTAAGAATGTTTACTCCCTAGGGTTTGAGGGGGACTTAGATAGGATAAGGCACAAACACTTGACCCTATGTGGAAGACAAAGTAAGCCGTAAGTCAATGTTACCTACTACTATTTCTTTGAGCTTGACTGTTTTATTGTCTCCTGTCAAAATAAAATGAAACCAGCTATTGTCATCTTACGAACTTTCAGTCTCCTCCGAGTCACAGTTGATGGCCACTGTTGCTCAACAGTGTAGTCATAAAATTAAGTGAAAAATGGAAAGACGAAGCAAACTCTTCCAAAAAATAGGTTCTGTAGTGATTGATGGACTGTTACCTTCTTATTTGCTTTTGGGGGTTCCCTGACTTTTAGAATGATGACACCTGTCACCCACCAAAGGGCACAGAAATGTGATCCCCTACTCCAGTAATTGATGAACCTCATGAGAAACAGACCTTGATGGTTTCTTCAAATTTTCTCATGAGCCAGCCAATTATACATAAATCTTTTGGTATCATAAGGTGAATGCGATATCAATAATAATTGAAATTAAGAATGTTTCTGCAGTAAACTTCCAAATTTGCACATGCCTTTGGAACTTTCATGAAATGCAGTGCTTATTTCCCAAAATTTATTCTAGAAAAGGAGGGCGTTGTTTGCAGAATAAATGCTATACTGTAGTCAAACATCAATTATATCCAAATCTTGAAAATCAATAATTTGATTTTAATTGCCAGAGAATCATTATACAAGTTCAAAGGTTCAGTGTGGTATTTTGAGAACATGTAGACATTGTGTAATGATCAGTTCAGGATATTTAGTTTATACATCATTTCAAACATTGCTTTTCATCTTCCTTTGTGATAAAACATGTAAAATTCCTCTATTTTGTGGATGGGTGTTTGCTCAAAAACAGTGAAGATGCTGTTTGATGCACCTGCACCTCACATGATAGTGCAGGGTTTAGATTACCACTCTGCTCCAAATTACAGCTTGTTGTAATGCACTTCCTGGGAAACAGCAGCTGGTGGAATATTGGCCTGTATTTCTGGCCCCTGGTGCAGCACTAGTCATTGTGGAAATTTAGGGTCTAAACCAGTGGATGAGATATCTCTCTCAGTCCTTGTCTCACTTTATTTTTCACAGTCTCTCTGTTTTACTTTCTCTCTCTTGCACACACCCTGAAAGAGTTTTTAAAAACCTTGAGAATCAAGATGGCAGAATAGGGTAAGGACACGTATAAACGGATGGAGAAACATTAACCAATATGAAGCAAAGAGGCCACATTCCAGCAAATAGGAGAGGACAGGACAGCAGCAGAGGGGTACCTGGAGACTGACAGACACAGTAAAGCAGCGAAAACAACTTTGTGGTGATGCAGTGACTGATACCCCAGCAGCATTTAAAAAATGGTGATCTGAACTCCACTGGCAGTTGGAACTCTACCAGCAATCAGGTGGGAAGGGACTTTCACTGGGAGCTTGGGAGGTGAATTCAGATAAAGAAATGCTCATCCTGCTGGTCAGTTTGATTTTACCAGAAAAGAGACAGACCGGCAGATCCCAGACCGCAGTGCATGAACGTGGTGGATTTCATAACCCAGTCTGCCCCACTAGAGCCAAATCGGGCACCATTTTGTTTAAGGAGGAAAAGGCAAGGGAAAGGACTGAGCATACACTGAGCTGGGAGTGAACTGACTCAGCAAACTGCAGCAACGTGGCATCCCAAAACCAGGTCCACTCAAAACAGGTCCAGGTAGTCCTCAGATCTGATGGGCAGCAGATCAAGAACTCTAGTAGTGGCACGTCAGGCACCATTTTGTACAGTGTGGCAATAGTTTTAGGACTGCAGGGACAATAGTGAGCTGTGCATGTGCCGAGCTCAGTGCATTTTACTGGTCCCACAGGAAAATAATACCAACTATGGCATTGTACAGGTCAAAATAGATCCATGTAGCCCTCAGACTGAACGGCTAAGAGGTTCCGGCAAGATTACCACCACCAACAACCTATCTATATGGGACTCCTGGTGTCTCCGTTATCCTGGGACCTGCTACAGCCGAAAGTGGGAGAAAGGTTGTAGAGACAATGGTGCAGCCTCAGCATGGGATCACAGGAGGTGGAGAGTGCTGAGCCAGGAGCTGGGGCTACAAAGACCATGGTAGAAATCTAACATAAGAACCCAGACCTGGAACTGGAGGGAGTGGCACAATTGATCACAAACAGCTGTGTACCAACTGCAATAAGTAAAATCACACTGTAGACCTGTGGGTGACATAGCTTAGAAACATGCCCCAAGGAGAAGATTCTGCTAACCAGAAGTACTATGACCAAGAGCAAAAGAAGAGACAAAGGCAAAATGAATATTACTGAAGACTCCCCTGCAAAGGAGCAAAACCGTTTAACAACCTCAGAGTTCACTGAGGGAGAGAGAAAAAATGGGAGCTACAGAATTCAAAACACTTGCTATAAAGGTTCTTATCAACAACAAGAAGCATGTAAAGCAGGCGTTCAACGAATTTAATGAATATGTCACACTGGAAATTAATCAAATGAAAGCTGATATATCAGAAATGAAGAATACAGCAGAGCAAATTAAAAGTACAGTGGAGAGTCTCCAAAATAGAATGAATGAGGCAGAAGAAGGAATCTCAGAATCGGAAGATATTTCCTGTCGCCAGGGGGAAACAAGCAAAAAGCTGGAAGCAGAACTGGATTAGGCCAAAAAAAAGTATTCAAGAACTGAAAGACACTATTAAGAGGCCTAATATAAGAGTACGGGAGTCCCAGAAGGTGCAGAAAGAGAAACTGGAATTGAAGGTGTATTCAAATGAAATAATAAGGGAAAATTTCCCTGAACTGGAGAAAGAATTGGGAAACAACATCCAGCAGGGGCACAGAACTCCCAACAGGCTTGATCAAAAGTGATCTTCACCAAGACGCATGATAATCAAACTCTCTTCAACTGAACATAAAGAAAAGATCCTTATGTGTGCACGTGAAAAAAAATCAATTGCCATATAAAGGAATACTAATTAAACTCACAGAAGACCTCTCACAAGAAACTTTACAGGCCAGAAGAGAATGGAGCAACATATTTCAGATTCTAAAAGAAAAAAATTGTCGGTGCAGGATAACATATCTGCAAAGCTTTCCCTTGTCTTTGAAAATGAAATAATATTCTTCCACAGTAAAGAAAAGTTAAAAGAATTTGCCTCTTCCAAACCTGCCCTACAAAGGATACTTAAAGATGTTCTCTTGATAGAGAAGAGGAATGCTGAAACCAAAGGCAAATGGGAAGAACATCCCAGTAAAACAACAACAGAAGACTAAACCAGTGAACAAGCCATTGCTAAAATGACAGGACCAAATTACCACCCATACATATTAACCCTGAATGTAAATGGCTTAAGCTCAATCAAACTGTATAGATGAGTAGACTGGATTAAAAAATGAAACCCATCTATTTGTTGCCTGCAGGAGACATATCTCACCAATAAAGTTCAGGGGAAATTATATCTCATGGGTTTTGATTTTTTTTGTTAGTTTCATCTCTTCAAAACATTTTGTTTCCCATTAAATTCTTCACTCACTCATAGATCATACAGTAACATCATTTTCTTCAAGAAGGTTCTTGATTTTCTTTCACATTTCTTCAGCAACACATTAGTCATTCAGTAGCATGTTATTTAACTTCATGGTGTTGTTAATTTCTTTTTTCTTCCTATTGTTGATGTTGTTTTGTGGCTTTTCACTTAAGGGGATATATAATAACTGTGTAATGGAGACTATCATATCCAGATGTGAAGATACAATGCAGTATGTACTTATCCAGACTAAAGATGGACTCCCAATGAAACTATTTACTATATGACAATAGGATGTTGGACTCTGCCATTATCCATGCCCACAATAGTGGGCATATGACTGTGTATGAAAAACTATGTACTAGTAATGATATCGTTACTATATAGGAGAACTCGGTGGGGGGAGGAATTGGGGAGAGGATAAGCGAAATCCCAGGGGCCTATGGAACTGAATCATAAAATGATGATGATGATGATAGTAATAACAGATTTTAAAAAACAAAAAAACCTGCTCCTCTAGCTATTTTGATTTGCACGACACATTCTGTCAACTATAATCAATTTTATACCCCCTCCATCTAGCTGTATCTTTGTATCTGTTAACCCCAGTGTCACCCCACCACCTCAGCCTCTAGGAAACAACTATTTCACCCTTGTCTTCTATAAGCTCAGCTGTTTTAGCTTGCACCCATGAGTAAAATCATGTGGTATATGTCTTTCTGGCTGGTGCCACTTTACACTGTGACATCCAGGTCTACCCATATCTCTGACAATTATAAGATTTCATTCTTTTTGGCTGAGTAGTATTTTAATGAAAATATATATATATATAAACTACACACATATATATATTATATATACATATATATACTTTTTCCTTGCCCAGTTATCTGTTAATGGACACTTAGGTTGATTCTATATCTTGGCTACTGTGAATGATGTTGTGACAAATCTGGGAGTATAGGTGTCTTTTTGACATCTGACTTAACACCTTTTGAGTGTAACAGTATGGGCAGTGGTGGGACTGCTGGACACCATAAATGTTGCGTTGCAATGCTTTGACAGTCTTCCACACTGCTTTTCATAATGTTTGTGATAATTTAAATTTGCACAGAACATGATAAGAGACTTGAAGCTGGAAAAGCCCTTGGTCCCACTTACAGACAAGAAAAGTCCTGGAGGTTACATGTACCTGGGTCCTACCCTTTATCCACTGTTCATTACTAGCTTATGCCAACAGGCAGCTCATTAATTGAGTGTAAATTATGTGGTGGATATTGCTATCATACATAAAACTGCAAAAAAAAAAAAAAAAACCCACAGCCAATGTCCTTGCCTTTCTGGGAAAAAACAAAAGCACAAACCAGATCATTACAGATCAGGCTAAATTGTAGTATAGTGATACAAAGAAGGGTTATGCCATGAAACAAGAATCTGAAATAAAAACTTCAATGATTTGAGTTGTTTCTGGAAAAATAGTGTAACAGCTGAGACTTGATGAATCAATCCAGGAGAGCCAAAAGAGCGTTATTGCTTAGAACAGGTGTGGCTGGGGTTAGGGAGGCTGAGGAAGGGAAAGAAGGAAGGAGGAAGAGGCTGCAGTATGGAAGAGGCTGGGCTGGAAGAATGACAAGCAAACAGGGAAAGAGTGGGAGAGCGAGAAAGGAGAGAGAAAATTCAGGACAGATTTTTGGTTTTTGCTTTTTCCAGGGTTTTCTTGTTTGTTTTTTAATCCTAGGAACAATAGGAATCCTTTGAAGATTCTTTAGCAGAAATGTGTTTTGATCAGAAATGTATCTTGTAAGGATGATTTGGGGATATGGTACAAAGGAGACCATAATGGAAACCTGCATGTCAGACAGGAAGCTCTTGCAGGTGTCTAGGCCAGAGTGAAGATAAGTTTGCACAGGGTGATGGTAGTGATGATGGAGGTAAAGAGAGTGGGACATTCAAGGGATATTTCACTGGTTGCATTGGAAGGGAAAATTACAATGCATTGGGTGAGAGGGAAGAAAGAATCAAGGATGAATCCTCTTTTTCTGGTTTTTTTTTTTTTTTTTTTTGGACCTGGATGAATATTATTACCATCCCAAGAAATAAAACCAGAAAACTAGATTTGGAGTGCAGATCAGAGAATAGGTTATTGGACCAGGTTCCATTCGAGATGCCATGTGCTATCAAAGTAGATTGATCAAAGAGGATGTGTTGAACATAGGCTAAAACTGGATCCAAGACTTAGTTTGTAAGTCCTCCTTGAATAGAGAGAATACATCTCCCTTTCCTTTTCTGTGGACTGGAATTATCATAGGACACACATAAAAAGTGGATAGCATAGTGTGAAAAAAAATTAGTTAGTAGCACATAGTAGGTGCTCGGTGGATGTCACTTGCCACCATTATCAACAAACCTATTTCCTATTGTCCACAGGTAGTCAGTCCTAAGAACAATAGTTTCTTGGACTAACAAAATCCAACAGCACAAGTGGGCAAGCCATTAACTTAATCCCATTACAAATCCAAAAGGCTAAATCTTCTAGCTTAGGAGGCCTTGTTTCTGAGGATCCCAGTCAGCCAGGCCCTCAGGAAAGCCCTATAAAACAAGTCATTGAATGTGCCTCAGTTTTGCAACTTGGAAATAAACAATGTTGCAACTGGCAACCAAGCAATAACATGATAATGAAGTGGGACAGCCTTTATTCAAATATTCTGAAGTCGGGGCAGAACATAAAAAGCACAATATCACAGTATTATGTCTGCTGTTCAGACACTCTGGGGATACCTGAGATGCAGCTGCACTCTTAGGTACTTAGCTCATGCTTCATTTGTTTCTTTAGACAGTGTTTGCTGACTTACACTTGTTTTCCAGGTGATGTACTGAGATCCTAGAATATAAAATCACCTATTTCTGATTAAGGGTGCTAGGGTGCAGTTGTATGTCACTTCATTCTCTCTTCTATGGTCCTTGCAGATCTCCTGTCTGTGTGTTCAGTCTTGGACAGGCCCCAAAGCTCTGGTGTATACTCAGTAGCCTTGTTTTGGGCATGAGAAAATCAATACCAGTCTCTAGAGGTCTTGGTGAAGTCAGCTGAATTCTCTCACTTACCTGTTTGCTTCTCTTGTCTTCACCCACTTCCCCCTGTTTCACCTGCTGAAGCTACTGACCCCCTGATCATCCATACAACCTCATCTATGTGATGGGGTAAGTTACTAAGCTCCTGTACCTCAAGGTTGACTTCTAGAATAGGCTGATGGTATTTTATCTACCTCAGCTGACCATCAAGAAGCCTAAAAATAAATATTTCAAACAATAGCTGATACTGGAGAAGCATTCAGTAAATGGTAGCAATTGCTATTACAGCCTCTCTCCCCTACACATGTAAATATGCTTAAGGTTTTTCCTGTCCTAAAGGGATTTCTTGACCTCAATTTTGGTTCAAGCTGCTAATAAATTTTCTTTTTCTCCTAGTGAGTTCTGAGCAGTCAGCTATAGTTACATCTCTATTATTCATCCTACAAATCTTGCTTTCTTGGATCCATCTACCATAACCAGATTGCATTTAATATTCACCCATGATCATGTCCAAAACCAAACAGGGCACTCAGTCTACAGATAGAACATTCCTGATGAAACCCATTTTCTTTGACGTCAATGAATCTGCACTGATTCCTTTCTTCGTTAATTTAATAAAGATGGAGTCTAACGATGCTTGCTAAAGTTCTCTTTATTAAATTTTACCAGGAAATCACCCGGGCAGATATTTTATTCAGGTAAAAGCAATAAAGAACAGAGAATGGGGCAGAAATTAAGGCCACACTCAAGAGTGATGGAAGGGTCAAGTGGAAAACAGCTCTGACATTGTGGTCCCAATTCCTGCTCTGGAGAGAATTCATTGTGTCCTCTTGCAGTGAAGTTTAGGTTTCTTCCAGTGTTGTGTACCAGACACGGAGCTGGGTGCCATAAAACTTATAATGAAACATCAGCTCAAATTTGCTATGACTAGAGGCAAGGCACCCCTTATGGTAGTGAATGTGGTAGGACAGTAACGTGGGAGGGCACTTCAGGGGCAATGGGAGAACACCAATCACAGATATCCCTTTATCTCCCACAGTATTTTTTAAGCTTTTCTATGGTCTCATCTGCTCCTGGCCCTGGCTCTGAATCTGAATCTTATCACAGTACAATGGAATCATCCCCACAATCAGGAGGAATCTTGGTGTTTGTCACAGAGATTTTTTGCACCCTAAAGTCATTCTCTTAATAGATGCCAAAGCCCTGCATATCTTTTCCTTTCTATCTCTCATTGCAACCTGAACCTTAGCGCACAATGTCATAGCTGTTCCTAAATTGCTAATACAGGACAAGACACAAAACTGAAAGTCAGTAGATGCTTGTTGAGTATTTATTGATGTCAAGAATGAGTTGTAATAAAATGAAATTAATGTGATTAAAAGTTTATTTGGAGACCTCTTGAAAATGAAACTCTTTCCTTTCTGAAATTATGGGCCCTTGGTGCCTTGGGGAAGAAAAGATGATTCTTGACTTTCATAGTCCATTTTCAGCACATGGTCCTGATAACATCCACTAGAAATTTTCTGAGAGAGTTTGGAATTCTAAAATATTCTGGAAGCAATGATCTCATCAGAGTCCTGACCTTGACAGAGCCTCTGAAAGGATTGGGTTTGCACAAGGTCCCTGACCATACATCCCCACTATTATCTCCACTAGCTGTTTCACCAGTCTCCAAGAGAAGTGATGAACTCTTGCAGGCAGGGAACATACCGCATTCATGTTTCTATGTCAGTGCCTAACATGATGCCAGGCAAAGGCTAGTGACAGCTGTGACATAAGTAAAACGTATGTCTTATAAGACATGTAACTACATTCCTAGGTATGTAGCCAAAATGATTGAGAGCAGGTTCAATCAGAATTTGTCCATGAATACTTACAGCAGCACCATTCTTGAAAGCCAAAAGTTGGACACAAAAATGTCCATCAATGAACACAACATGCTGTATCAATACCATGAATTATTTTCAGGCATACAAATGAGTACAGTTCCGATCCATGAACTATGAAGACATTCTGCAAAGCAGACGAAGCCAGACACAGAAGGCACATATTCCCACACATTCCCTGTCTATAAATGGTAGAGACCCAAGAACTCAACCCATCACTGCCACCTACCAAAGGTGCACATTAGACAGAAGCCAGAACCAGGAGCAGAGCCTGAGCACTCCAACATGGAATGTGGCATCTCAAGTCATGTTGGTTTTCATAGTTGACAGCACAGGCCTGAAAGTCCAACCACAACTTCAGACCAAGGCAGCCAGTCATGGAGAAGGTGCCCCAGAGACTCGAGAGGAAAGGACAATGGGGTTGGGGCATCAGGAGCGTGGAGGCAGCCAGCATGGAGTGGAAAGTGAATGGCAGTCAGTAATGACCAAGTTCCAGTCCACACCAACTTCCTGAGTCAGGTGGGCCCTGGCGAGGCCTGCAGGGCCACCAGTCACCCCTGCACTATGTGCATTCTCACTAGGTTCCCACAGGGTTTGTTGCTCACACATCCTGGGTGGGGACAGTCCTAAAGATCTGATTCCAGCTTCCTGCTACTGTACACCCAAAAAGATAATGGGTGATGACTCAAGTAGTTGGGTCTCTGACACCTACTTGGAGAGCTGCCTTCGCTTCCTAGGCCCTGAACAAGAAGCTTAGTGGTGGAGACAGAGTAGGAAGAGGAGGCAGCATGGTTCATTGATATGTGGAGAATATATGTGATATGCGGCTGGGGTGACAGATTACCATAAAGTGTTTTCTGTGAATCACTGCTCTATCCATGTTGAGGGTCTTCTGAAAAGCCAGGGTCAGTTAAAAGCATACCAAAGCCAAGGGCATGACTTAAGCAATGTCTTCTCCATTGACATGAGACTCTGTAAAGAAGACACACTAGGCTCTAAGGACCAAGAGAGTGAGCTGAGCTGATTATCTCAGCAAGTGCTGAGAAAGCCCAACAGCAGGTGAGGGAGGTGGGAGAAAGTGCAGCCAGTAGGCCAACCATAGGTGGAGGGTACCTGTCATTGCAGACCAGGTGGAAACCAAGAACACCACTTCTGAAAGAGCAGGGTAATAGACAGGGTGTCCTTAAGCCAGCATTGTGGAACAGAACCAGAGTCATGGGGTGAAGACAAGCGGACTCCCAGGAGTGAAACACAAACTCCAGTGAGCTCTCTCTTTTCTACAGGGAGCAATTAGGGAAGGTCATTCCCCTGCCTGTATGTGGCCTCAGAGCCTTGCCAGAGCCAGGCATATGGAAGCCATTTAGTTCATGTATGCTGGGGAAAACCGACAAATGAATGATAAATGAGCAGAGTGGAATTCCAAATGCCCCCTAAGCTCTGAATTTCATTTTTCTTTTGAGCTGTTTTGACCTCCCACACTGGACAGCTATATGGACACCTGTCCCTCCTGAGAACTCCTGACCTTCTAGTATATTCCTGGTCTCCCTCCACTCCTTCTGTGCACACAAGAAAGCCATGTTCTGCTCATGGCTTGTTTCCATGGCAACCTGTTTCTGCACGTTGCCATTCTTGATCTGCCTCTAGTTATCAGGCAAGCCTGGCTATATCACATTCAAATTTCTAACCACGGCAGTTCCCAGTTCTGTTTACATCCTGTCATGATACAGAATGTCTTAAATTAAGGGAACATTATCTTCCCAGAAATTAACTTTTAAAATGCATTCAAACACGTTATGACATCATTTTTTTCTTTTCAGAAAACTAGAAATATAGAATTTTTTCACAGCTTCCTTGCCAAGCAATAACTTTCCCTGTCAGTCACCCACTCCTTCCAGAACCGTTTTCTGCACACATATTGAAAGCCAGCCCTGGAGAGCGTCTCCAGAGTGGCAGCTGGCTGCAGAAGCAAAGTCTGACTCACAAATTATCAGCCACGTTCGTGAGTTCCACGGTCATGGTCAGACTCACAGTCCAGGTTGAAGACCTGACCTCTACTTCAAGCACACACAGGAACAGTCACAGCACACATCTGGTCTCATTTGTATTAAACCGATGTGCTGATGTTTTCTAAGCTACTTGCCGTGGCTTGCCTCACTTCAACAAAGATGGATCTTCTTGACCTGTTTTTACACATTGTCATGCTCTGCTTACAGAACATATTTTGAAAATACTCTCTTTTTGCCTGTTAACTTGCAAGACTTTAAAAAAGAAACATTCGGTCGGGGCCCAGTAGTATCAATTGAAGATCATCTCATGTCTTCTAATCAGGATGAATTTTCACGTCTTCTGGAAGAACTCTCTTCCCCACCTGTGTCACTCAGAGACAGAGGGGTTAAGGCACACCCTGGGACACAGCAGCTGCTCACCTCAGGTCCACACCACCATTTTTTGCCTTTCCACAAAGCACTGTATTGACTCTACATCAGAACCTGTCATTTAGGGTGGTCCTAGTGGCTCAGGATTGCTGAGGTCTTACATCTATTGCCTTCTTCAATGGCTAGCTTGGAGAAGATGATATCTATAAGGTTGATTCTGTATAAACCACATGGATTAGTCTTATAAGGAAATGTTGAGCCATTTCTCCATCATACTGGGTAGCATTGTGTCTTCCCAACAGATACATTCAAGTCCTAGTTCCCCATGCCTGTAAGTACAATTAGCCCTTCATATAAGTGAGTTCTACATCCACTGATTCAACCAATCTTAGATTAAAAGATTTTAAAATTGCACCTGTAGTGAACATGTACACGCTTTTCCCTTATCATTGTTATGTATTACATGCAGAGTAATTGGTATTTCCATAGTATCAGCCATTATAAGTTATCTAGAGCGGATTTAAAGTATACAAATGGGTGTGCACAGGTGATCTGTAAATATTACATACTTTTAAATAAAGGCCTTGTGCTTCTGTGGATTTTGGTATTCACAGGCGAACTGAAACCAAGCTCTTCTGGATGCTGAGCGAGAACTACATAACCTGATTTGGAAAGGAAAGTTTTTGCAGAAGTAATCAACTTAAAATGAGGTCACACTGGATTAGGGTGGGCTCTAATCAAATAACTGCTGTTCTCAGAAGAATAGGGAATATTGGACACTGAAGGAAATTGTCAAAGGATGACAAGGCAGAAGCTGAAGCCAGGCTCTCTAGGTGCCAGAAATAGCAAGGATCACCAGCAGCCACCAGGCAGAGGCAAGAAAGGAGAGAGTATGGCCCTCTTGGCACCTTCAATTTCATCTTGCCTTCAAAGGGGGCAACATCATACATTTTTGCTGTTTTTGTCAGTGTGTGGTTATTTGTTATAGCAGACCTAGGAACTAAATGCATGCATCAACTGGAACACTAAATAGAGGTGATTCAATTCTCCTAAGGACAAAAGAAGTTTGCCCAACTGGTTGATTACACTTTCTGTGCTTTTGAATAAGAGAAAAAATATTAGTGATCTCATCATCTTCCAAAAACATTCAACAACCAGATAGTCAAGGACATAATTCAATAGGAACAATATAGGGGATGCTGTCTAAATATTTGTAAACCATCGTGAAATATGAATACTGATATTTTCATGAAGAGCTACTTGAAAGCTCCCCTCTCCTCCATCCTGTAAGCCATTGGACCTTTGTGCCATGCTGTCTGGTAATGTGAATACCCCAGGTAATTCATGAACCTACAAGGGCAGCAAGAAATTTAGGGATTGCCTGTGAAAATTATCAAGAATTACAAATTCTGAACAAAGTGATTTTAAATGAACATTTGCTTTGTTTTCAGAAAAGGTTTCAGGGGTAAGGGGTGATACAAAGTCTGAAACAGGAATGGGAATACCTGTTTTGGCTCATTAAAGGTAGGAGAGTGACAACGCCATAGTAAGTAAGCACTAGGAGTGCTGCAGGAACAGGATTGCAGGGTATCAGAAGCAGGACTACAAATAAAGCTGACTCCCAAGGTGGGAAAATCAAGAAACTGTTTAGGACACTAACTGTAGGGAATCGATGTTTGAGATCAAGGGTAAGAAAAGCAGGATGAAGACAGATCTTTTGGTCTCACAGGCTAATAGAGTTTGGTAGAATTTTCAAGGTCATTGTCCCAGATGATGCTAACTCATCCAGAGTCCCTTAGCTAGTCAAGGGCAGAGACAAAATCAGAATCCAAAACTAGTGGTATGATCCCATACTCTTATAAAGTTAGAAAACAAGAACTAGACAAAGTGATAACATCTAGACTAAGAGATTTGGATTTTGTAGAATCTCATTTCTAAGAGGAGCAACGACTTTATTATTTAAATACATGTGAAATACGTGAATTGTTCTCCTCATTCCAGCCATCCTGTGCCTACAACAACTGTGAGCAATCATCATGGAACAAACAATAGCTGGTAATGTACAAGTTTCCCAAAGGAGAGGGAATAGGGCAGAGGACTCAAACCAAAAGGACACGACTTGGTGTCTATTTTTAAAAATTAACATCCAAATTTAATTCTAACATTTACAGATGATATGAGCTACTGTAACAATCTGGGCCTTTGGCTCCTCTGGGAAAAGCAAGCCAATCTGTGGGAAACTAAGACAGCCCTCCTTTCACAGCAGGAGTGCCCTGTCCAGTTTGCCCCCATCCACCTGGTTTGCGTCACTAACTTGTGTTACACCCCTGACCCCTGTAAGTCCTGGAGCTTTCAAGTCCCAGGATAGGGGAAGAGGAGCAGAGGCCTGGAGTTCCCCAACTTGGCAATCAGGATTCTAAATGGCAGAGAGTAAAGGGAATTGAACAAAAGCTTATGGAACGAGAGAGACTAGACGGCTCTGGCCACAGAAGGCAAAGGTCTTGTCCAAAAATCCAGAGACCAAGTTGTCATCTATTTTTAGATAAAGTAACAGGATGTGGGAACCAAAAAAGAGTGGTCAATTCTCCAATACGGCACAATGATGATGACTTATGCAAAACCTCCTCTTTCCTATTTTTAACTAGATCACAGAAGCTGCGTCATAGGACTTGGCTGCTGACTAATCCTGTTGAGGCATCTTTCTCTGGATTGCATAAATGCCATCTAGCACACACTGGAGAACATCCGAGAAAAAAAAAAACCTGTAAAGACCACTGCATACAGGGCATTCTTATAAATAGTGTCCGGAGGGACTAGGGTGTTCCAGGCCATAGCTTTCTGAAGTTGTCTAGGATTTCACGGTTGAAGGATGCAGTCCTGCAAAGAGAAATCATTTGTCCATTTAAGCTCCATTTGTACTTGTGTGATTTTTTTTGTACTTAATGTAGATAATATGGAGAATTACGCTAGATTCTTGATGAAATGATTTTCTAGATGTACCGCTATCCCTGCTCCAGAAATCGAAGAAACAGAATCAGAAGTGAGAGCAGAATGTTCTCACTGAAGCTGCAGACAAAGGCCACCCCATGACTGGGGAAAAGGACTGCACTGCAAACCCTTTCCGTGATGCTGATGAGAAGTAGTGGCTTCAATGCTCAGGTGGTCCCCGCTCCACCTCTCCCAGTCTCACTGCACCTGACTTCCAGCTGTCACACTCCACATCTCTCTGCAGGAACTTTTCCCACAACCAAGGAAAGTCACTGTGCCTTGTGGTGATGAGGAGATGCCAGGGAACTCACACCCCTTGGCAGTGGCAGCTGTTCGTCATCGAAGATTGGCAGGAGATGGTGTCGCGATACCCTTAGCCCTCCTTTCAGAGGCACAGGTTCTACAGGAAGACAGACAGATAAGAAGGTACAGGCTCTGGCAGGTGAATGCCTTGTTAAGATGCTAATACTGTTTTATTGCCCATATATGTGTGTGTGAACACATACAATATGTATGTAGTTTGTATATGGGTATATAAAGCATACATTGCTGGCCGTACATATCTGTGATTTCTTTATCTGTGCATAAAAATATTTGGGAAAAAGAATTCCACCTGTACCAAACATACAAGCACATCGACTCTTTCCTTTCCATTATTCCTTAAGGCATACAGTATAATAACTAGTGACTAGGGATTTGTATTTTATAGTTATTATCTAGGGATGACTTAAAGTATATGAAGGCTGTATCATGGGTATAAGCAAATGCTACACCATTTTGTATACGGGACTAGAGCATCTACAAAATTTTTTTATACCCATGGAAGACCCTGAAATCAGCCTCTATCCCCCAACCACAGACATTGAAGGATGAATGTATTGTATACATAATGTATGCAAAAGGGATATATATATATAATAAACATTATATACAATGT
This sequence comes from Ochotona princeps, assembly GCF_030435755.1. NCBI lineage: Eukaryota > Metazoa > Chordata > Mammalia > Lagomorpha > Ochotonidae > Ochotona > Ochotona princeps. The sequence goes on from NC_080840.1 coordinate 29,306,519, forward strand.
GTATGTTTTTATTGTTTGTATTATCTGCTAAAGATGATACTATTTTCTGTTTACAGGGACATTTTAGTGTTTTCTTTTAGAATGCGCTTATCTAAGTAAAAACATCAGATAACTTAAGGGATATTTAAGTAATTGTAGAGAAGTGCCTAACCAATATGCTAAATAGTTGTGAAGGTTATCCATGAGTCACCGAAGTTTGGGACAGCATGGCATTGTTCGGGGATTTACTTCAGGTCAGACTTAGGCCCTAGAATAACAGAGACTATTTCGAGCTTAATTCAAAGAGGACTTAAATGATGCACAAAATCAGCCACATCATGTCCTTGTTCTCTTGTTGCTTTGCATGGTCTAGTCTTACAAATATCTTCTGGGCTGAACCATTCATGTGTTCATTGAGCATGTATTTGTTAAGAATTTTATGTTGTGTCTCTATAGGAAGTGCTACATTGTGTATTTATGGAGTGGCTGTGACTCTGCTGATTGCTGTGGGAGAGGGAAAGGAAATAAAATGTACAATTCCTGTGCATAATGCATTTAGCATCTGGTTGAGAAGCCAAGATACATTAGTTATCTAGATGCTCTGTGAGAACCATGTGAGATGAAGAGCCATGAATTCAAAGGAATGAACTGCTATTGGAACTAAGGGTGGCCTAGGAAGTTTTAATTTATTGCTTTGAGAAATGGAAAAAAAAAACTGGAAATTTTCTAATCTGGTGCTTTGTTTTCCAGGTGCCTCAGGAGTCCCAGACAGAAAGGAAGGAAGGATTGCTGTGAGCCATGCACTTCAACTCCAGGCTCCCATAACTCTTACCTTTGCCAGACCAGAAATTGGTGTTTCCATGAATAAACTAAAGGACAAGATCTCCTGCTAACAAAATCTAGAAACTTCAGTTTCCGTCGTGTAGTGGTTATCACGTTCGTCTCACAAAATCTAGAAACTTCTAAATGGATCCAACTCTTCTGGTTTCCAGATTAAACAATTAAAGCCCAGAGAGATGAAGTACTATCCAACAGTTTTCACTGGATGTTTTTTAAGATTTATTTTTATTGGAAAGGCATGTTTACAGAGAGAAGGAAAGACAAAAATCTTTCATCCCCTGGTTCACTTCCCAAGTGGTTGCACTGGCTGGAGTTGAGCCAATCTGAAGCCAGCAGCCAGAGACTTCTTCCAGGTCTCCCACATACCACAGGAGAGCTGAGACAATGACCTACTTTCCTAACTCCCTCTCATGCTCTTCCCACTGTGAAGCCAGGAAGATGGAAGAAAGTGAATGGGGGAAGATGGGGAAGTAATTTTGTTAGCGGAGAATTTCAGGGATCAGAACTACAAAGGGGAGTGCAGATGACTCTTGAGGGGTCAAGGTAAGATCGTTTTTAAATTATTTAATTGAGTGGCAGTGAGAGAGAAACAACAAAAGTTACCTTATTTCACAGTTTATTTTCCAAATGTCCCACCTTGCACCTCAACAAACAGAAAAGGCCAGGCTGAAACTGGAAACTAGGAACCCAATCTATCATGAGTACCATGTGGGTGGCAGGGACCCAAGAGCTGAGCCATCCTCTGCTGCCTCCCAGGGTGTTCTTTAGGAGGCAGCTGGAGGAGCTGGAATCTAGGGAATCCAGTGCTGAACACGCTATTTCAACCACAGAACTCAATGCTTACTTGGGGAAAGACATTTTAGTCAGGCAGTGCCAGTGCAAAGAATAATGTGGACATACAGGCTTGTGCCACATTGGAGGGAAGTGTGAATGGCTTCTTGGGAAATATTAAGTCACCAGGACTCAGATCCAGCATGCAAGGAAGCACTCAGGAAAGCCTCAAGTTAGGGGCAACAGAGTCCAGTCACATGCTCAAACCCTGCTTGTAGAGCACACTGTGGGCAAGTCACTCTGCCTGGCTGTGCCTCAGTTTCCCCATCTGCAAAGCAGCGTTAGCATCAGACTTCTATCATGGTTTTTCAGTGAGGATTAAGTGAAACAATATACCAAAAAACCATTGACTTGGTGCCTTTCAAGGCCTCATTACGTGATCACTGTTATGTTTTCTGTGAAGAACTGGCTGGAATCCAGAGAGGGAAGGGCTGAGGTTTATTTGGTAGCAGTCCTAGAATTAGAAACCAGCTCTTACAATTTTTAATTTAGTGTCCTTCCTCTCATCACTCCATGTGTTTTAAAACAACACATTATTTATTCTCTAGAACATATTAGCATTTCCACTTAAAAGACAGAACCCTTGCTGTTTCACTATAAACATTCTTCCACAATGGTTCCCTTTGGAAAAACACTACTGGTTGATTTCTTTCACGCCCTAATTAATATATCACATGTACAGAGAGTGCCTTGCTTGCATGGAAAACACCAGACTTTAAATTTCCAGGTCTTCATCCCTGGCCGTTGAAATCTGACTCCAAACCATATGAAATTACATCTGATATTTAGGATGGAACAACTATTCTGATTGCTTCTTTGTGTCTGCGAAGAACACAGCATTTATTTTGATCAAATGTTATCTTTTCCCTTTTTCTTTCAATAAGTCATATGTATGCGCTGAGAGCTTCTGTCGTTCTTTATGATTCATTGACCAACCATAAAAGAACAAATACAACAAGTGCTGAAACTTGGGTGGCAGACATTGGAGATTCTCATCAGAGCTCGTTGTCTCCCAGAGAAATCAGTGACCCCAGGAGACCACAGTTTCTTCAGAGCTTTTAGCGTCACTCTCTCTTAAGTGAGAAACTGAACTCACAGAAGGGAAGTAATTTGCAATGGCATCCTGCTACTAACTGGCAAAAGCCATTCAGACCCTGTTTTCCTCTTAATTTAAGTTCCCGTGGTAGCACATTCTGTGTCAACTTATGGATTTGTCAGAAGTCTTTCTACACTATTGTGTGTTAGCAAATCACAGCCTGTAGGCCACATCCAGCTTGGTGGTTTTTTTTGCCAATAAAACTTTATTGGAAAAGTCATGCTCACAGGCTTAAGTGTTGATTGTAGCTATTTCCCCACCACAGCAGTGGAGTTGAGGACTATTAACAAAGACCTGATGATGCCAAGGCCTGAACTATTTACCATCTGGTCCATCACAGAAAAGTTTGCCAAGCCTGATGCAGTTCAGGTCTGGTTGAAATAGCCATTTTCCTGCTCTCATTCTTCTTGTATCTAGCCTGATTGTCCAAACTGGAGAAAGTAAGGCTGGGTAGGGAATAATGGAAATAAACAAGAGAAAGGAAAAAGCTAACATTGACTTATCAACGGTGGGATAGGAATAACTCTAGAGCAAATTATGACGTATTCAATTCTGAAGAAAGATGCTGTAAGACTGACGTCTGAACTCCTATGTTACACATGAGAAAACTGAGATCAAAACTAAGTTAGCTAAGTTTACGTACCTAATGATTGCTAGAATCAGGATTTGAAACCAGCCTTTTCTATCCTAAAATCTCTCTTCATATTCTATGCTATGATTTGCATAGTCAAGGCTATCTTCTATTTCTTAGAAATGTGATGTACCATCTTCTAAATTTTCAATTAAAAGTAACATTTGGTACTAAGCTATATTTAATGAATCATGAACCATAGGTTCAACTTGTCCAATTCATGAAGTCATGATTTCATCTTTGCTTGCGTGCTCACTGGTGTAAGTGGGTGCATTAGACTGCAGCAGGAACAATATATTTCTCAGCAAGCAATTAGCATCTCACATTATCAAATAAGCTTCATAGATCAGTAATGGAGTGGAAGCCCTGTGTGTGCATACAATTAATGACAAAGAAGTCACATAAATGTGTTTTTATTTAGTCACCAGTTCCTCTCTCCCAGGCTTGCTACAATGCTCTGAATTCGTGGTTACCAAGGTTACCTCATCACCTGCATCACTCGGGAAGTCCCACAGAAAACAGATTGCCAGAATCGCTCTGGATGTCATGGCAAAGTCTAGGTTTAGCTTTGGAATCTATAATTTTTTTTCAAAAAGATAACTTTTCACCTCTGCAGGTGATCTGGTGACACACAAAGGCTACACCTTTTCCTTGTCCTATCCGATCTTCCTGTATGTCCTCCGAGCCTGTCTACACTGCGAGTGCTGTGCTGTGGGCAGTGAGCAAACTCCCCTGTGGCTGCACTACCTGGGACTGAGGACAGGGCAGGGGTATCTCACCCACAATGCTATATATTTCTTCAGCACCTTACCTGTGTCATGGTGGCTAGTGGTGTTTTATTTCTGTCGTTGCCTTTTTCATTTTCCATTTGCATTGGCACTAATTTCCCTAATAACAGATCCAACTGTGATTTCTTCTGCTTGCTGGGTATGAAAATAGGGCTCATGAACATTCAGAATGTAGATAAGAGGCAACTGTCTCCTACACCCTATTATTCATCTCCTTTTCCTTTCCTGCTTTCAAAAATGTCACTGCAACCACCATGGATTAGCACCAAAATGGGTTTTGAGTTCTGAAAACTTGGAAGCTTCAGCCACTTACTCATTTCTTAGTTTTGTAAAACTATTTTATTGGTGCTGGCATTGTAGGTTAGCAGGTTGAGCTGCCAACTGTGATGTTGGCATCATGTATAGGTGCCAATTTGAGTGCTGGCTGTTCCCTTTCTGGTCCAGCTCCCTGTTGGTGCCCTGGGAAAATAGTGGAGGGTTGCCTGGGTGCTTGGGCCCCTGAACTTGCTTGCAAGGCATAGAAGAAGCTCTGGGCTCCTGGTTTCAGCCCAGTCCTGGATGCTGAGCCCTTTGGGGGAGTGAATCAGCTGATGAAGGTCTCTCTCTCTTCCCTCCATTTTATCCTCCCTCTCTCCCTGAATCTCTGTATTTCAAATAAATAAAGAATATATCTTTTAAAAATGTATTTTAGTTGTTTGAGAGGCAAAGAAACAGAGAGACAGAGAGAGTCCCCATCTGCTGTGTAAACCTCAAATGGTCAGGACAGGGTTGGGACAGGACGGAGCTTTGAAAAGGGAACTTAATTTGGTCCTCCCACATAAGTGTCAGGGATTAAAGCACTTGAGCCATCACATGTTGCTCCTCAGGTATCAGGAAGCTGAAATCAGAAACAGAGCCAGGCACTACTTTCACATGGAAGGTAGCTGCCCCAGACACCATCTTTACTGCTCCACCAAATGTTTCCTCAGTCCCTCATAATGTGAAACTTGGCCCTTCACCTTGTCCACATGCAGGGAGAATAGTAGACTAAAATTATAAGCTTTTCAATACACCTACTTGGCAGCCAATTCTTCTCTCTTTCGTAGTATAATTTAAATAATTGACCTCAAAGATCCTCATTACTTTTTGGGAATCACTTTTACTAATTTAGAGGGGAAAAAAAATCTAGCTCTTACTCATTTAGGATGAGATGCGTATTTGTGTCCCTTATGTAAAGTAAGATAGACATGTGATGTGTAAACTTCAATGCATTTCACATTGTAACGATAATGGATTATCTCCTAAAAGAGAAAGGCAGAGATTTAGAGCCTAAGACATGAAAAGACGTTGAACACTCCTCATGGAACAATAAAAGCAATCTCTTGCTGGGAAGGAGTTTTCAATGAGGATGGATTGCTCCCTGACAGAAGCTCAGCTGACAGCAACTGTGGAGTCAACTGGGACATCACAGTGACGCCTGAAAGACCCCAGAAAAACCTGGCCACAAATTGATATTTGTGAGATGAGGAACAGTGATGTAGACCCTGTGGCAACATATTTTTATAGGTCATTAAATTAGAAATGAAAAAAAGAGCTTTATGAAATTACCCAGACCAGGATCTTTCTTCCTTCACAAGATTAACAGAGTACATTTTACAATAGATGTCGCAAGAAATTTAACCAGCCATTCATTTAATCCTAACATGGATATGCTGTAATTTAATCAGCAGTTGACGTCCCAGTTATCTTGGCCCTAATGAGCAAGTCAAAACTGTCTTTTTAAGATGTTCCGTGACAGCACCTCCTTGCCAATCTGCCCTTCCCATGGGGGAAGAACACTTCACATTGAGGGCAACTGTGCCTAGCAGAGGGAGACAGCAGGTGCTGTAAGCTGCCAAAAGTCATAAGAGGACAGTTAGGATGCCTCAGGCTGGCATCAGAGAGCCAGGGTTTCATGCTTAGCTCTGCCTCCAGCTTTTTGTTCATGTGGACCCTGGGAAGCAGTGTAGACGGCTCAAGTAACCGGGATACTGGATTGAGTCCTCAGCTCTCAGCTTCATCTTGTCTTTTGGCGAGTGGACCAGCAGATGAGAACTCTGTCTCTGCCTCTGAAAGAAATAAAAATACAATTGGTGGAAATCACAGGTGCTTCATACAGGCCAACATTAATGAAAGGAAATTAAGACCCTGTTACCATCCCCTTTCTGGTGCTGGTTCTTAGAGAGAAGAGAGGAAAATGGGACATTATAGCAAGCAAGGCACAGAATTCAGTCATGGTCACGTACAGGCACTGCCCGCTCCTGCCATATTACTTACCTAAAATTACTACATATTCTCCTTCGTTGTTTAAGCACCTGCCTGACTCCCTGACCACCTTGGAAGTACCCAAAGCCAGGGATCAACATCAGTTTCTGGATATCACCAGCACTTTCTCTTTGGCATTCTTTATGGTGATGTGGATGATACTACTGTGTAAGTAAGTTAGTTGGCAATAGGATTTAGAATGCTCTCTACAGTTGGCCACTGGGTTTGACTATGGCTTGTTTGTCCCCCAAGGGTCCATGTGTTGGAAACCTGGTCCTCAGTAAGGCAATGTGAAGAGGTGGAGTCCGGTGGCAGCTCCTAGTTCGCTGGAAAGGAATGGAAGTGGTTCTCAGGAGAGAATTGTGACAAAGGGACAAGGCCGGCCATTCTTAACCTCTAAGACCACTCACCTGGCAGTGTGGTCTCTCCTCTTGCACACATTCCTGCCTTGGTGATGTCATCTTCTGTGGGATCCTCTGCAGAGTTGGATCCCTGATCTCTAGGATGATGAACTAAACAAATGTCTTCCTTACAAAACTATCCAGCCTTTTGCATAGTTAAACAACCAACCAACTCAAAAGACAGTCCAGTTGAGTGGCTCTCATTCCTAGCTACCCATTATAGCATCAACACACCCAGGCACAAATAATTCTTAGATACTCCCAGCTCCTGCCCAGGAAATTTTAGAATTTGTGGCTAGATGAGAACTACCAACCAGGCAAGTAGTTCTCTTCATTGTTGACTGATTTACAGAAACAGGGCCTCCAAAGGAGCTGCCTTCAAGGTTTGTCACATATTAACAGCATTCTCCTTTACGGACATGTATGTCCCTTTAGTAGTTTGTTCTTATACCTAAAAGATGCAGAAAAAGACATGACTAGGAGAGGCAATGAGGACACAAGCTTTACTCAGCAGCTTCTTGGGCAAGGATGCAACAGAGGGAAGGCCCTTGTGAGGCCACCCACAGACCACTGGAGTTCCTATCCAGAAGAAGGGGCAGTCGAGGAGATTTTGTTTAGGGAGGAGACCAGGACCAAGGAGTATTGAGATAATGGCTCTCCGCAGCATGATTGGGTTTGCTTATGTTTAAGAATACAGAATGGCTGCAAAGCCTGAGGTTTTACACAGTCACAAGGCTCTGTCTGACCTATTGCTAGTAGATGTCAGTGAAGTTTTAAGGGACATGAGAAACAGGAGCTACTAGATCCTAAAACACTGTTTGGACAATTCTTTAAAACCATTGAGTGAGTAAACATTCATTTTGGGGATTTGTGTGCAGGTTTTAAAATTAATGGGCCTCAGTTTGCAGGAAAGAAGCCAACAAGCTAGAGCCCAAAGCTCATCTTTTGAGTTCATTTATCTAATTTAGCAGTGTTGCAGAGTTGCTGCAACAGCTGGATGATGAGCATGTAGGGTGGTAAATACTTTGTCCAGACAGAGAAGCAACTGGTGTAGTCAGGAGGGCCCCAGTTGGTTGTCAAGGGGCCCCAGGATAAGTCCCCAAGCTGTCAGAGGCTTCTGATTGTGCCCTGTCCCTTTCTTCAAAGGTACCAAGAAGGCCCAACAGGATGTCCCTCAGGCTCCAACACCTAGGAACCTCTTGTTGTTTCTGAGCTCCTGCTAAATGTGATAGTTACATATGTCATGAATGTGCTGAGAGGACTCAAGTACCTCCCTAGTCAGTGATGCAAGAAAGAGATGGAAGGCATTTGACTTAACAGGTAAGATTTGGCATGTCTCCGATTCACACTAGGCTCTAGACCTGCCTCTGCCTCTGCAAATTTGGAGGCAGCCAGTGAAAGCTCAAGTACTTGAGTGCCTGCCACCCATGTGAGGGACTTGGACTGAGCTTTTGGCTCCTGGCTTTGGCCTAGCCTAACCCTGGATATTTACAGTAATGTGGAGAGTGAACCATCAAATGGGAGCTGTCCCTTCTCTGCCATTCAAAGAAATTTAAACATTTAAAAACCTTCCACACTTGAAGTCATTCAAAGAGTCACTTGAAGGCTATATAAATCCCAGTCCCTTCCCTATTATTTATTTCCTGGAATATGTTCCTTACTTCCTCAAAGTTACCTTATATGTCAGATGGAACTAATAATTTCAGTGAAGTGTAAATGAAGGTGTGCCAAATGCCTGCTCAGGTGCATAAAACAAAGTTTATTCTTCAACAAGAAGGGAGGAAAAGAAGGAAGGAAGGAAAAACCAAGTTCTTTTAGAGAACAGCTATTTCCTGTAGTAGAATTCCAATCAAGACAAGTAAAAGAATTTAAGCAAACAGAAAATAACTGTTTAGTCAAACACAGTAACCATTTTTGCATTCATTGATGCTAAAATTAGAGGGTAAAATTATGCTGAGAGGCAGAATGTTTATGTAATTACAAAGTATCTCCTGCAAGGTACTTATTAATTATAAAGAGAGAAATAGTAATGTACAGTGGAAGAATCTGGCAAATACCACTTCAACCAAACGATCAAAGTCACTGTACTGACCTGTGAGGAAGGCATATCATCCCTTCTGTTCTCCCTCCAATGTGTCACCTGTGCTTAATTGTAAGGAAACATCAGATGAATTCAAATTGAAGGACATTTTACAAAATAATTGGCCAGTACTTGGAAAGTGTCACGGTCATGAAAGTAAAAACAAAGATTAAGGAACTGCTCCTGATTGTCCCAGACAAAGGAAACATGATGACTAAATATAGTGTAGGATGCTGGACTGAATCAAGGACCAGGCAAAGGCTAGAAAAGCGTCATTTGTCAGAAACTAAATAAAGTGTGTATATGTACAATCCTGTTTTCTGGGAGCGGGTGTTTGGTCACATGTCGGAACATCTGTGTCTATGTCTTAGTGTTTAGGTTCAAGTTCTGGCTCCACTCCTGATTCCAGATTCCTGCTACTGTGCAACATGGGAGGCAGCAGGTGATGGTGCAAATAATAGGATCCCTGCCACCTATGTGGGGGACATGGGGTAGGTTTTTGGGATATTTAGGAATGAACTAGCGAACAAGAACATTCATGTGCAGCTGCACTTTCTTTTTTTAGTTTTTTCTTTCTTCCTTCCTTCCTTCCTCACACTTGCACACACATAAACGTTTTTGTGAAAATTTCAAAATATGAAATATTATTTTTTGCTTATACTTCACTTATTTAACAATTGGAACTTGATGGTTTTTAAATTTGAATTCAAAGCACAAAGTTAAAAGCTAAAAGCATAGGGGCAGCTATTGGAATGCATTTCATATCTGGCTGCTGGTTCAAGTCATGGCTGTTTCACTTTCAGTCTGGTTTTTTGCTAATGCACTGAGAGACAGCAGATGGCTAAGTGACCTGGATGGAGCTCCTGGCTGCTGACCTTGGCCTGGTTCAGCCCTCATTGTTGTGTTTGGGGAGTGAACCAGTGGATGGAAGCTCTCTCTCTTTCTCTGTTACTCTGCCTTTCCAATAAATCAGTAAATAATTGTTTTTATTCAGGTTTTATTTTCCTCATTCTGGGATTTCAGAGAAAATACGAGAAAGTTTTTTTCTCTCTCCTAGGTATGTTGAGTGTAGTTACAGGTGAAAGGAGGTACAAAATGTTATTGTAATTGTAATAATAATTTCATGACTTTGGCATCTGTAATCCTAGACAACTTTGACATAAATATCAGACTAGAAGGGAAAACAAAACAAAACAAACAAACAAACAAACAAAACGCAGACAACCAGATAAGTAGGACATAGGAACAAGGAGTTAGTGAAGAAAAATAGGAGCTGCTGGAAATGGGCTTCAGGAAGAATTTTCGAATAAGGAAAAGAGCAGAGGAAGAGGGACAATGGTGGGGCTGGGAAACAGCGGGGGCAGGGAAGTTGAAACATATTTTGCTGATTTCTGTGGTTTGTGTTCTTGGCATTTGCTCATGATACTACTATAGATATTTCAGGTTTCTATTTTTTCTTTTAATTATTACTCTGTGCTAAATTTATCCCCAAGCAGATTCAGCTATTGTCCTGTTGCACTATGGCACAGCCCAGATCACACAAGCCTTTACCAGCAAGATTCTTGGCTTTCAGAACCAAAGTAGTTGGAAGGAAAGCCATGCATTTGTAAGGTGACAGAATCAAGTCGGGCCCCTGATAGGCACAAGCCTGAAATACCATTCTCTAGATATAGATGGTGCTCCCCACCAGAGGATGGGAGGAGAATCAATTGGGGTGTGGGATAAGGAGCTCCTTGGAGTGGCTCATGGGTTGTCTTCACTTTCTGTGATCTCTTGTTTCTTCCCAATAATTTTCAATACTGGAAGCCAAAAATGTACCTGGAAAGTGGATGAAGGAGCACCAAAGTCATTTCAAATGCTTCTTTACATAAATTTTTCATGGGGATAGGGGGAATTACTAGTGTTACATTGCAAACACTTTTGAAGTAAATGGAAAAACGTGTCCTTGAAGATTATCTTGGTCTTTCATGCCTCAATAAGTTATTCTCCAGTTCTGTAAGGTGCAGATAGCTGTTGTTACCAAGGCAAATGATTCTTGATATGCAAATGAGCTTGGTCCCATAGAGTGCAACTGATTCCTCCCATGAACCTTGGTGGAAGAAGCTGGTTGTGCTTTCATGAAACAAATTCATTTTTAGTAGTACTGATGATCCAGTGTATAGGTGCATATATTTTGAATGATTTCTTGAACTGAATATGACTTCTTACCATTCCCTCATTAACAAATAATTTAAATCAATATATCTCCGTGAAATGGGCAAATTCTTTGGAAGTCTTAGGTTATAGATATTTCCCTGTTTTTTCTTTCCTTTGACCTGGGAAAATAAACCTTCTTGGATATTGTGTTTTAAAAGCCGATACATGGGACCTTTGGCATGTCTTTCTGCAATATGATTGAACACACTTATGTTGGAGGATATCCTGAGATTCCCTCTGAGTGAGCATTCAGATCACAAATAGACCTAACATGAACACCTGTTCATTTCGCATTGGTGCTGGTGGGACACAAGCCTCAGTGTGAGGTTGAAGAGTGCATTTAAATCCCCTTTCATTGGCCCTTCAAACCCCACAATTCTCTCACTAAAAATTACACTCCCACCTTGCCTTACCTTTGTAAGGTATCCACTCAAATTCCTTTTGACTTCTCCCAGGGGCTGCTTTGATCTTTTCCGAAGAAGTTTTGCGTGTAGGTATTGGATGCGTGCTCTCTCCACGCTGGGGTAGAAGGATGTGGACACAAGGATTTTAAGCTGCATTAGAAAGGAGGAGGACAGTCCCAGCAGCAGTAATGTCACCAGAATCATTCCTAGTGGAGCCCATGTCTTCAACAACAGGAGTTTTGGTTTAGGGATGCAGCTGGGTTCAAACACAGATATATTAAAGGAAGAGCTGTGGATGATGCCTTGAGTTCCTTGCTTCTAAAATGAAAGAATAAAGTCATCAGTATCTATGACACTTTGGTTTTCGGCTTCTGCCTTTCTTACTGTTGCATGTTCTTTTATGTGTGGTAATTGCAGTAAACAAAAAGGAAGGAGTCTTACTTGTAATCATCATGGTGTTTTCCAAAGTAGAAATATGAATTCCAAGGGCCAATGCAAAGGCTCAAGTAGATAATCCTCCATTTGTAAGCACTGTCATTCCATATGGGCACTGGTTCATGCCCTGGCTGCTCCACTTCCTATCCAGCTCCCTGCTTATGTCTTGCAAGGCAGTAGAGGATGACTTGGGACTCTAACCCATAGGGTAGAAAATAAGGAGTCTCCTGGCTCCTGGCTTCAGATCAGCTTGGCTTTGACTGCTTTGGCTATTTGCAAAAAGAATCAGTAGATGGAAGATGTTTCTCTCTGTCTCTCCTTCTCTCTGTAAATCTGCCTTTCCAATCAAAATAAAGTTTTAAAAGAATTTTATTTTATAAAATGAATATCAATTCTCTTGTAAGCAGGTGGCGAATAGGGCTGTCTTCTTTATCACATGTTTGGAGAATCACAGAACCCACCTACTGCTGAGGACTCTGAGAGAAAGCACATTTATCTGTTTAACTTTCATGGAACAAATTCGACCACACAAAGCATTTTCTTGGAATACTTTTTTTCTACACATCAGGCAGATGGTACTCATGAAAAACAAGTGAGTTCAGATAAACAGGAAAGGATGAAATTGTCCCTGGATCAGAGGCCTTACAATTCAGTCAAGTCCTCCCAGTCAGAACAAGCAGTCCTCAGCTTGTCACAAGGTCACAAAGATGTCAAGGCTCTGAACCAAGTTCTAGATTAAACGTGTGGAGTTTGGGAGGATTAGTCTACATACTCTGTGATACCCTTTTCAGGTCAGTATGGTGACACCTAAACCCAATCGACTGGAGACTCTAAAATTTTATGTGGGGCTCTTGCAAATAGAGCTTTTCTCATTCCCTCATTCCTTTAAGATGCACTTGAGTGGTGCACGGTGCAGGTGAGAGAACAAACCGGCCCTCATCAGGCCGACACAGAAGGCAGGAGATGACATTGAGCCACCCAGCCACGCCTGCAACAAGAGATGAGCCTGCTGATTCAGCTCTTTCTTTTTCCTGACCTGGGAAAGTCATTTAATCTCCTCTCAGAGGATTTGTTTTCTAATTTGGTAAAACAGGAATTAATGGACCAGATCCTTCCCAATGCATAAACTACTCCCAGTGACAATTAAACACCTTGGGGACAGAATTTTAACCTTACAGATCAGACCTCTTAGCTGTTAGTGTTACCCTAACAGCATAGAGCCCTGGGCCCAAGAAGAGGTACAGGACTCCTTAAAGGCAATCCAGCTACACCAGGAGAACGAGTGTGCCTTGGGTCTGCCTCTGTGCCTGTGAAGAATCCAGGGTCCTCTGCACAAATGTCAGACCAGATTTGCAATTTCCGCAGCACTGTGCTTAAGCAGTTTGGGCTGCTTCTCCTTGTGTCTTATTAAAAAGTTAGCCTACAGTTAAGTAGAGAGTTTCAAGTCCCCAGAGCAAAAGCATGCCCTCTTTTGAATACTATTGAAGAAACAAACATATCGATTGAGTCAGTGATGAGAAATCCTGCAATAAGATAGCAGCGGGTGTTCACTCTGGGAAGATGCTATTTAGATTCAGAGTCTAACTGGGACTTAGCAATTGGGAGTCAAGGATTTTTAAAGATTGAGTCAACAGCTTTGCACGAGGTTGGTTAAGGGCAATGTGGAAGACAGATTAGTTCTTTCAAAATGCTAAGCACTATATTATATGGTACTCTGGTGATTTAGAATGCTTATCTCTCTTAAGTCAACAATTTACTGGACAGTACCAACAGATAGAGGGCAGGCTCTGCTGTCAGATGATCCTGACAAGCTAATGCAGGCCAATGCCATGTACATGCTAAGTGCTCAATAAGTGGAAACTGTGGCTATTTTTACTTATGCTGCCCACCCAGGCAGCCAGCTAAACTTGGATCACTTGGTATCATCTTTATTTCAAACATTTATTTAAAATCATATGAATGTGGGAAATATTGGCAGAATGATGAGCCTCGTGTTTCTCTTCCTGCTTGACTTCTCCCTTGCAAGTCTGCAGCCTCCTAGGGGCGGGCATCCTGGGATAAGGGCAGGGCATTGCCAGCCACGCAGAAGCAGGCTGCTGATGGTGCAGTCATCCAGCACAGCAAGAGCCAGTGAGAGTTGCTCCCATCCCCCTGGCACTCACATTTGCTCTGAGTCCCAGCCCATACTGTTGGTTTGTCTGTACATGGTGCCTCCCCCCAGGATGTGAACCCCTCCATGTGGACCAGTAGTCTCCACAAGTGAATGGGTTATGTTGTCGTTATTGCAAAGCTTCTGGGCTTTTCTGGAGGGGTAGGTAAAACCTGCTCCCCCCCACACACTCCTTTCTCCCCACACCACCTCCCTGCCTCCCCAATCCCTCCCCATGTCTAAAATAGTCATAATTGACATAGCAGGCATGGATGCTGGCTGAGGGAAACAAATGAGTGCAAAGCTAAGTGGAAAAGAGGGAGGAGAATTGAGAGGGGAAAATACGAGAGCAGAATGACGAGAGAGAATTGGGAAAGGAGGTAGAGAGAAATTCTGTTTCTGGCCACCCCAAAGACGAAGCAAGTTTGAAATTCCTCTTAGTCTTTTATTTGAAACTATTTCCATTATCCTCCTTGCTTCAAACATCCACAGCAACAGGGGGCCTTGTAATTAACTGAATTCTTCAGGGAAGCAGAGAGCTCTGAGTAATCAACTCTGAAAAGCAGCTCAGGATTAGGAGGGCAGGAGCCAGGGGACCGGATCTGCTGAGCCAGAAGGAAGGAGAAGAAAAAGTGTGGATGCAGCAGGAAGAATTGAGGTCCTGAGAGATAGAGAGAGACTGGCTGGCTAAGGAGCTGTGCCGGCACTGTGGCTACCATTTCCCCATGAACTCTCCACAGCATCCAGCCACAACCCGCTATGGCTTGATCATGACGAGGGCAAGTCAGATACTTGAAAACAGTGACCTTCATCATAACAGGCATCATACATACACACATGCACACACTCACATGTCCCAGTGGGCTCAGTTTCAGGATTTCTGAGCTTAAGAAAAAGTAAGGTGAGTGTCTGACAGTATCCAGGACCTCTAAAATCTCAACATAATCAGTCTTCCACAAGCAAAAACAAAAAGGTAAAAGATGAGATCACAAACCCATAAGCTTCTCCGTGAGCACACATCAGCCAAGAAGCAGGCAATGGAAGAAGAAAAGGATAAGAAAGCCAGACCCCAGGAACCACAGTAGGCGTCAGCTTAAAAACATGAATTACGAATTTTCACAGAGTCCATGTCCATTTGAGGTTGCACTCTGGCTCTGTGCTTTGGATGATCAGTTTAGAATAGTGGCTCTCCATTTTGGCTGCACATTAAAGCTCCTCAAGATGGTTTTTAGATCCTCTCATCTTAGTCCAATTAAATTGGAATCTCTTGGGTTTCTGGGGAGACAGTAATGGGCTTGTTTGCCTGGGTTTGTTCAGCAACGATGCTCCTGAGTGACCATGGCCAAGAAAGTCCTGGCTTCCTAGCACCCATGTCAGTCTCCCAGAGAGTGGTCTCTGGATCACCTGCTGTGAAACCACCTAGAGCACTTAGACAAATGCTCAATCTTTTTAAGCAAAATCTTTGTTGCCCTGATGCATCTGCAGGTGTCTTCTGTAAGGACTCGGGGTGCACAGAAACATAGTGCTCACGCAGGGACCATGCTCCAAGTCTACTGATGCCGTTCTGAGGATGAGAGAAAGTCAAGCCCTAATTCCTGGGCTCTAAGGTTCTTTAAGGTGCTCCTGATGAAGAATCAAGCTCATGGCCAACATCAGAGGCATTGATCCTCACTAGTCAGTGCTTGCTGACAGTAGGAAACTGAATAACAACTCCCCCCGCCCCCCCACAACACATTACCAAAATAGAGGTCCCTGGGATCTGAAAAATATGACTTAATATGCAAAAGGCATCTTTGTTGGTATGAGGAAATTAAAGATCTTGGGATGGAGACATTGTCCTGGTGAGTCTTAGCATAATCACAGATAGCCCTAAAGAGCAAGACGGAGAGGGATTTCTGTGCACAGCAAAGGCAGCCAGTGAAGACAGAGACGGAAGGAGTGTGACCACAGGCCAAGGAGTCCTGAGGGCAGCCAGATTCTCCCCTAGCTTAGAAAGAAGATGTGGGCTTGACTGCCATTTTTCTTTTTTTAGCTCCAAGGTGGTACTTTAAACTTTCATACTCAGAAATATCAGCGAATAAATTTCTATTGCTTTTAAACTACCCAGTTACTAGCCATTTGTCTCAGCAGTCATGGGAGACTACACAGAATGACACTTGAATAACAGAGTTTCAATTTAACCTACATGCATTGTTCTTCTAGAGATGCCAGTCACTGTGCTAGGCATCAGAGATCCAAAAATCCATAAAACACTACCCAGTGTATGTGTGTGTGTGTGTGTGTGTTGGGGGAGGGCATGGGCATTTGGCCCAGCAGATAGATCACTGCTTGGGATGCCTCCCCAACCTTTATCAGAATTCCTGGTTCAAGTTCCAGTACCTGTTCCTGATTCAGTTTTCTAATGTTTTATATCCCGGAATCCCAGAGCTTATTGGTTCCCTATCACTCACTGGTAAGATCCATCTGCAGTTCCAAGCTCTTTGGTCTGGCCCAGCTAGGACTGTTAAGAACATTTTGGAGAGGGACTCCATGGATAGATGCTTCTCTCATCTGTTTTTTTCAGCCTTTCGAATACATTGAAAATGGAGAAATATTATACTTTAAATGCACTGTCCTGCCTTGTAGCAGGGGTTCTTGGAGGCTTTTACTACACCGATCTGTGAATGGCCACGGTGCATTGCAGGAAGGGCCAGGGTCCCCTACCTCTCCGTGCAGCCTCAGGTGAACCTCAAGCACCGGCAAGCCTTGGAATTGTGTGTTCACTGAGCAGAGGAGTCGATACAGCAGGTAATCTGTGGCTGCAAACAGCACCCAGCTGGAAAGATGAGTGAGTACGGGGAGGAGAAAGAGCCCCAGGTTGCTCCTTTCTCGAGGCGTCAGCCAGAAAGATGGGATGACAATATACTTCTTCCCCTCCTTCTTATTCAGCGGGAGGACACAGGGCCTCTCTTCCTGTCTCTCTCTCTCATCAAACTGGATGAATTGCCTGGTAATGTAGATGTTCTCAAATTTACAACCACAAGGGCCCAAAAACCGTCTCAGAAAGAGGCCAGTGCCAAGTAACACCAACAAAAGCCCTGCAAAGCAAAGTAGCTTCTGACCTAGGGAGGACAAAGCCTCAGTTATGGTCATCACCTGGTACCAGACACTCAGTACTTGCCCTTTGGTGTCATTTAGGTGGGCCTCGAGGGCAGAGCTGGTGCCATAAAGAGAGATTTCCAGGGTCTGGTTCCAAGAAAAAAGGTCATCAAACAGATTTAGCGAAGGTGCAAGGCCATAAATCCATTCAATGGCTTCGATATAGTTTTTCAGAAAGGGAAAATGTATAGAGAAGCTCTTTGCCCTCAGGTTACAAGTCATACTGTCTAGGAGACCTTTAAAGTTGTGAAAAATATTTTGCACGTGTCCAAAGATCACTATCCCTGTGCCAGCTGCAATCAAAGCGTTTCTGCCTTCCCGCAGGCCACATGAGAGAAAGACAAGCAGGACGAAACACCTTGCATGCTTGGAGCTGACCAGCAGAACACACATGAGGATCCAGCAGGTGGCAAACACTGTTATGGATGACAGAATCCACAAGAAGGCCACGGAAAGGAGGCCCATTAAAATGAGAGCCACAATAGAGCAAACTCCCAAATGCTGGAGAAAGTCCTTCCATCCAGGGCTTTTTGGAGACACATAAAGCTCCCAGACACTTAGGAAGATAGTGGCGCCTGAAGTCCAGATGCCCATGTTTCCTGTGGCCCTGGAAATGAAAAAGAAACCCAGGTCAGAAGTTGCCTTTGATTGCCCTCTGACATGAGTCAAGGGCGTAATGGGAAACTGGCTAGTGAAACATAATTCTTTAATCTTCTCTGTGTCCAATCCCTGGCAATGTTGACTTCATAGCTTCTCCTGCCAAGAACTGAAATAAAATCCATCAAGAGGTGGATCTGTTGTCACTCTAGCCCAATTAGTCATGGCACAAATGACCGTGCCTCATCCTGAGTATGTGACTCACCTGTGTGCTCCTTTGGGACCCCATTATTGCCAGGTGACATATGCAACTGCATTAGTCTCCTATCACTGCTATAAAAACTTAACACTTTGGTGTAGGCACCTAGGCATATGGGATAGCAGGCTGAGCCTCTATATGCAGTGCCTGCATTCCATATGGGTTCCAGTTAATGTCCCAGCCACTCCCCTTATGTTCTAGCTCCCTGCTTATGGACCAGGAAAGCAGCAGAAGATGGCTCAAGCTCCTCGGCCCCTGCAGTTATGTGGGAGACCTGGAGGAAGGTTCTGACTCCTGGCTTCAGATCAGTCCAACCCCAGGTGCTATGACCATTTGGGGGAGTAAACCAGGGGGTGGGAGATCTCTCTGTCTCTCCTTCTCTCTGTAACTCTCCCCAAAAAGTCACTTAATGTTTTAAAGTGACACCTATTTATTCCTGTACATTTCAGGGGTGGGAAGTCTAACATGAGTCCAGTGCTGCAATTCTTCTATAGTTTCTAGAGGAGAACACATTTCCTTGCTCTCTCTAACCTCAGCCTGTATCCCCTGGGTATGGGACCTTTCTTTCTGTACCTCAGAATCAGTGCCCTCTGACTTGTGTCTCTAGCCTTCAGTCTCTCTCTGATGCTGATCCACTTGCAAAGACCACTGTTACATTTGGGCCCTATAGATCATCCAAGAAAATCCTCTTTCTGCAGATCCTTATTTATATCAGCAGAATTCCTTTCACTATATAAGATTACATAGGCAGAGGCTGTGGATATTAGGGCACTAACATCTCATCTTTGGAGGGGAGGCTATTATTCTGCCTCTTGTACCAAGCTGGACACCTGGAGGATGAGCAGCACCTTAGGTCCAGCAGCCTTGCTAGACATCATGAGAGGCCATCTGAAACCAGTCCCTAGTGAGCTGATCCCAGTCACATGAATCACAATAAATATCAAGTTATTCTAAGTCGCTGAATTCTGAGCTGGTCTATTAAGCTGTAATTATTAATTGACAAAGTCTCTGTCATGGATTTTAACAGTTGGAATAAATTCTAGGTTACGAGATGGACTGCAATTGCCATAAACTGTTCCATGTAAGCTTTCTCTTCAATGGTCATCTATTTGTGTTGTAATTTCACAGACCAGAAAGTATGCCATGGCCACCCAAACTTAAACGTGGGATTCAGTGTTGGTCACTTTGTTCAATAACCATTGCTTCTCCCCGTGCCCCATCTCTTTCCTCCAAGCACATTTTCCACCTGGAAATGTTATAAGGAAAATAATAATGGCTTTATGAATCGAAATATTCATAACTTCCTTTCCTAAATCTGGCATTTTAAATTGAAGATGCCATGGGACTGCTGCCACCTTGCCGACATGCAGATGTGATGCACCCAAAAAGATGGGGGTTCCTTTGGAATGAAAGAAAAGGTACCTGAGATTTTTCTCTCTGGATTGATATCTAACAAACATTGAGTCATAGATTTAGGCTTTTGATCCATGAGGACACTGAGCAATCCCAAACAAATCCCTTCCCTTGTCACATCCAATATGATGGGGCCGCATTTAAGGACTGCTTTAGCCCTGAGAACTGTGTCAGGCTCACCACTTGAAGGGGCAAGCATGGCGCTGGCAGGGGAGAAGAAATGATTCCCTGTCTGCATTCAGGCTGAATGAGACTAATGAAGGGCAGAGTGAAGGCGGGTGAAATAGGCAGGTTGGCAATAAAAGTGCACACATTTCTCCTGCAAGAAGAACGAAGGCTTGCAATTCCTATCATGGAATTTAAGGGACGTGCTCAGAGCAGAGAAATTAGGTGGTCAAGTAGGGTCATTACCACAAGGGACCTGCCTCACAAAGACTCGGGACCCTACTACCTCACCCGGAAGAATGGAAATTGGAATGGGGACCACCAAAATGCCATAGTTCTTAATTCCCACAAACTTGCTTCCTTTTGGATTCAGAGGTTGGATTGGAGGTTGGCAGTACTCGTGTGCACACAGTTCAGGGAAAAGAGGGACAGAATCACTGAGGCACCCTGAGGTGCTGTATCCCCAATATTGATGCCCTGAGTGAGTCATACTCCTGCTCCACTGCAGGGGGAGGAGGGTTTGGCTGCCGGAAGCCGCTGCTGCCCCTTCTCCCAGACAAGTCACCAAGCACTTTCTTTAACCATTACTTCAGATTTGACCCCAAACTGCTGTTTGGCTAATTGATAACCTAGTAGATTTAATTGCCCATTATATTATAGATGCTTTTCTTAAAGCATCTCTCTGCATCCTGCACCTCAGCCTTCAGAGAGGGCTGCTCCTAGCATCTTACGCAGTAGAAGCGGAGCAGTTATTGACACATGTCAGCAGCTATGAAGAGAGTAGTGGTGACAGTGAGTTGCAAGCCAGCTTCCCTAACACCAGGGTGTACCCTCTCGCTGCACAATATCCACACTCTATGACACTGATTATGCGATGGGTCACTCAGCTTACTGTGTTTGCCCCTGCAGCAAAAACACAGCACACTTTTTGCAGGTATCTGACCCAAGTATCAGAAATCCAGTTCTCTCCCTTCCACCCCAACCCACACACCCCATATCCACTTAGTTGATCCTGTAAAGACAATACTCTCCAAACCAGCAGATTCTTCCTTAAAACAAGTCAGAAATCCCAGCTGTTTCATTTTTTTCTAAATTCCTTTATAAAGCACCATTTTGCTTACTTCTCAAAATATTAATAATGTATATTCTGGGTTCATTTTTTCTTGCTCTTGCCTTCCTTTTTGTACAGTGTGTTCCTAATACAGACGTTTTTCTGAACGTATGAAACAGATTTATGGACACATAAAAATTTTAACATTCTGCAATAAACCTAATAACAATTAAATAAGATGGATGACTGTAATTTTGTCCTGTAAGAGGCACATGTTTTCTTAACAAGCAAAAACTCTCATCTTATCTTCCTTGTTTTTGTGCTGAAAATAGCACGTCACCAAAAGATACCAAACTTCCTGCAGTGAGAGAAAAGAAAATACTCCTCCCTGTCCTGGCCTATAGCTCAAGCCCCAGGGCAGAGCTTTGGAACCTGGGTTTGGGAGGGCAGTGTTCAGAGTGGACCTTCCATCTTTGTTGCCTGTGGCCTTCACCCTCCCTTGAATGAATATTATTATTCTATTTTTCATACTTGAATACTTCAATATCTCCCTGCTCCTTCCAGGTGAAGGCTAAAGGGGGGAACCTTAGCAAGCACCTGGAAATAAGGTACCCCATCAATAAGGTATCCAGTAAATACAACTCATTTCTTTTTCTGATTTCTTCAGGGAGACAAAAAGTACAGAATATCCATCCCTTAATTTTCAGGCAAAGACTGAACGCCTGAGTCGATGAGAGGCATAGTGAGGTAGGGGCTGGGTTGTACCTTAGCCCCTCTCCAACATGACCTACAAAAATAGCTTCTGAGTTTGGGTGAGAATTACTTCCTTGGTCACCCATAAGCCCTGAGATACAGGTTCAACAATGCTCATGTGAGCTGCCCCTGGATTGTCGACCACAGCCAAACCTTCTAGAATTAACTGAAGCTATCTTTTCCCCAGGTGGCTGCTCCTGCCTAGCTGTGTCCCACCACACATGAATCCCCAAGTTGCACTTTGAGACCCTCACAGCCAGGATAGGACCGTTCCTTCTCTCAGGGTCTCCTATCCTCAGGTATGTTGGTCTGAGATCCAAGCAGAAAGACCTTCCCTCAGTGCTGGGCTGTCCCACCTCCAGGGATAGGGGAATGGGGAGGGACGTCCAGTGTCAGCCCCGCCTTCTCCATTGAGCTGGTGATCAGGGGCAGGGCCTATTCCTGAGTGGGCTCACCAGGGACTTGGAGAGAGCAAGCAACCTGCTCAATACCATTGGGACTCAGATAAGAACAGCACATAAGGAAGGAAATGAAGAGAGCCAGGTACTCCTTGGAGGCACAGGGTGTGAAACAATGGCCAGGGGGCTTTCTACAGACTAGAGGACCCACAGGCCAATGATGTGGTAGCATTAGCAGCCCTTGACCCTGCAGAACTTCAAGATTAGGCATTGACTCAGGGCTGTCAAATTTTCTGAGTATTTTTTTCCCTAACAACTCAGAAAACTAGATTTTTTAAGGCGACACCTTCTGGCTTTAAAAAACTAGGCAAGGAGGCCTTGGCTGGAGGCTCCAGTAAAGCGTCACCTGAAGACCACATCACTGCTTCACGGGGAAGAAGGGCTCTGTGTGGCCGGCTGGGAGGGGACCAGGAAAAGAGCAGGGGTTTTGCTGAGCAGCCCTGCAGAGCTAAGCAGTCTGCACATCCAACCTGGGTCCACAATTACCTGCTTGTATGCAGAGCTGAGCTGTTGCCATGGGAAACAAACAGCCAGATTTTCCACCTCCGCAGCACCTGCCAGCTAGCTAACACTGCTGTGAGGTGCATACATGGCTATTGTTTTCCTTGGGGGGAGGATTAAATGTCAGTGGCAGCAGCAAGAGACCCAGTACAGAGGGCATGGTGCTCTGACTCACACTCCAGGCCTATTTGCCCACTTTTTGGCCCCGGGAGGTTTGGAGGGGTGAACACTGTCCTTTGAGCACAACAGCACTCTCAAGGTATAGAGAAGGGCATCCCTGGTTTCAGACACAAGCTTCAGTCAACAGCTGCAGTACTTGGAGCTATGAAAGAATAATGAGAACCTCCAAATGAATGGACCACCCTGGGAGCTCTTTACATGGCAGGGTATTAAAGATGCCAGTTTCCAATGTGATTACAGAGCTGCAAAAAGATACCCATAAGGCATCTGCTGTTTCAAGTGCAAGGGGGAATGAACCTTTTTGCTGAGGGCTTGAGAGGAGGGTGGAGTAGGGGAAAGGAACGGTGCTGCGGGTGGCCTTGGCAACTGCCTCATTGCTCTCCTCTGGGCACACTTGCTGAGCATGGGCCTCCTCTGACATCCTGCCATTCACACTGAATGAGGCCAACTCCTTTGGTCCGAGCTGAATGCCCAGACAGAAGTTCACAGCAAGTGCTCCATAAGCCCTAGTGCAGTCTGTAGATGCCCCAGGGAGGATGAAACCCAGAGGGATCATGCTTCTGTCTCAGCTTGCTTGGTCCCCAGCTCGCACCTGATCACCTGATCGGATCCCACTGGCTTCATGACTTGATGCAAAGCTCATTTTCATGGAACTTTGCACCCCGGGTGGTACATAAGAGGAGAAAAGCACAGGACGAGGAGAGGACAGTTCCATGGTCCAGCTGATCTGTACGAAAAAGAGGCCACAAGCCCTTCACCTCTCAGGACCCCAGCTCCACAGGCCAGCCATGTTCCAGGGTCCCCAGCAGCCTGCTCATGTCTGACAATAAAGGTGAGTGAGGGCTGTGAGCCTCCTCTTGGCATGCATGCCACAGTCACTTCTGATGCAGTAGATCAAAGCTCAGCTCCCTTTCTGGGACAAAAGAAGAACAAGCATACTGTCCCTTTTCTTTAAAAATAAAAAATCCTTACAAACTTATCGTTTGCTTCAGAACTCAGTGTTCTCCCAAATTGCCAAAATAGCTTGAGCAGAAACTGGATGAGATGGAAGGAAATCCCCAGCCCTTTGTTTCAATTGGCCTTGCCTTGGGAAAAGGCCTCCCTTGGTGCAAGCAACCTTCACATAAGAAAGGAGAAGATTCATGGAATCACCAGGTAAACAGAACAGCATCTGTGGAACAATCTCTTCCATCACTGCCTTCTTGGTGAGGCACGGCCCAGCTCGGCTGTTTCTCCTGGGCAGAATGGAGCCAGCCAGCCCCTGCCACCTGCGGGAAGTCTGGCTATCACAGCTGGAAAAGGGGTGCCTACCTACATGCGAGACCCTGCTGTGGCTACAGGAGCCGTCCCTGCAAGGAGTCTATACACATGTCAAGGCTGAAATTTAGCCACAGACCATTGGGGGAGGGGCACAGAGGAGGCTGTCCTCGCAGAATCCTCCAGTCTCTATGGTTAATACCAATTTACTGGATAATTTTTTTTCTCAAATAAGCAATTCTAGAAAGTTTACTTACAGGATTCTCTGCAGTTCTTCTCTGAGTGCAAAACTGCCCATCCCAAGAACTGAGTCTTGATATAAAGCAAGAAAAGAGGAAACAGAAGTGACAAGAGGACCACAGCCTCATGAATCAATCGTGTCATTTCCCCCACAAAATGACTAAGTCCTTTAATATCAACAAAGACTAAAACTAAGGCCAAGGGGTGTTCCTTCTAGCGTATTCCTCACGAGAGTTTCCAGAAATCAGCACCAGGAAATAATGAAATGGGATACCTTGAAACACAAGGGAGTCAGTTACAAAAACTGGGCTACTCTCCCTCCCACTTCTCACGTCGCCATCACCAATCTCCACCCTGGTAGCATTGGCGTTTTCACCTCCCCAACCAAGGCTGAAGGGAGCCACCTGAAGGGCACCATCCCGTGGCCAGCCTCTCACTGGTGCTGAGGACCTTCCATCTTAAAAGTGTAGCTTCCAAGCTCAAGGGATCATCTGGTGTGACTTTGGAAAATTAAAAACCTGTATAAGATTATTTTGCATCTGTTAATGGAGACTCCACATATCACAGCAAACAGAATGTTCCCATCTGTTTCAAATGCCTTGGTCACACACCTCAAAAACTTCTTTTTCCCTTCTCCCTTGCAATTTTGAAAATATCATTCATTTCCTTCCAGTGTAATGCAATTTGATAGTGTCAAGTCCAGCTCAGGGGATGTTTAGGGAGCCTCTGCACTGAGTGTTTAAGTCCTGATGGGTGTAGAGCTTCTTGATAATTTAACTCCTTGCTTCAGGAGTGCCAGGACTAAGTCATGCTGAAGGTAGAAGCCTCTTCCAGGTCTCCCAGATTCACACAGCGGCCCAAACACTTGGACTTTTCCAAGCCATTAGCAGGGAGCTGGATAAGAAGAGGAGCAGCAGGGACACGATCCTATGCCCATATGGGTTGCTAGTGTCCCAGGCAGTGGCTTTACCTGGTACACCATGATGTCAAAGATTTTAAATAAGGATTTCAGGGAATCTTTTGTGGGGAAGGTAGTACCCACTTGAGGCCTGGAAGAATGATCACAATATAAACACAGCAGGATGGAAAGTTCAGTAGACAGAAGGATGCAGGCAAAGACCAAGGGTCAGGAAGCAGCTGCCACTTGCCAGAAGGTACAGGATCACCTGGAGCCTCAGGGGACGAGGAGAAAGAGGTGGGAGCGAGATTCAGGAGCCTGAACAGTCCCCTTCCACTACAGCTTCGGCATTTGGTTGTGGTTCATCCACTGCTTGTGTAAGCTTAGATGGTATACAGGTTACTCATTACTATGTCAATTAATCCCATAATGATGTAAATTTTTGCTGATGGTATGTTGGAGCTTTCAATTGACTGGGATAATACTCTGCTGGCTCTGTCATCAGACCAGAGGGGGTATACCTAAGAAACCGTTGAACTTGACGGGACAATAAGATGCTGGACTCTATGTTTGGTATACGCTTGCAATGGGGAAATCTCAACTGAACTTGAGCTGTGGTTATGCAATAAGGTGGAGGAATCCACCATGGTGGGAGGGTTTGGGGAGGGGTGGGGAGAACCCAAGTATCTATGTAACTGTGTCACATAATACAATGTAATTACTGAAGTTAAATAATAAATAATTAAAAAAAAAAAAAAAGAAATTGCATTTATTTTTAACATGTTGGCTGCTCAATACTATGTCAATTAATTCCATACCGATGTTAATTGTTGCTGATAATATGTTAGTGCTTTTATTTGATCGGGATGATACTCTGCTGGCTCTGCCCTCAGACCAGAGAGGGTCTCCCCAATAAGCAGCTGGACTTGACTAGACGATAAGATGCTGGACTCTATGCTTGGCATATGCTTGCTAAGAGGGAATCTCAACTGAACTTGAACTATAGTTACGCAACAGGGTGGTGGAACCCACCATGGGGGGAGGGTGTGGGGAAGTGGGGGGACAATCCCAGTTCCTATGAAATTACAACACAATGTAATTAATGAATAAATTTAATTTAAAAAAAGGAAAAAAAATAAAAGGAATAACTGGATTTGCTTTCAGATACAATCTACTTTATAACAAGTGCTACTGATTTTCATTTATGTTAATGAAAATTCTCTTCTACAATATTTTAAAGTTTAAAATTGGATTACTGTAAAGAAAAGTGCCAAATTAAAACTTTACTAGGTGCTAAATTAAAAAGACATCAAATATCATGGTGAAGACAATGACTCTGATGTCTGGGAGATTCAGCCACAGGGGTGAACAGAGATTCTAAGTGTGTGGTGAGCAAATAGAATGCAACGGGCCATGTAGGTTCACAGATGGGGCAGGCAGCTGCTTAAAGGTGGGGAAGTACTAGGATTCTGCAGAGAAATAGAATTGTGTTTGTGTGTGTGTGTTGTGTGTGTGTGTGTGTGTGTGTGTGTGTGTATAAGCTGAGAATTCCGAAGCCTGGGCCAGCAAGCAGGAGAGAAGTGTTGATGTTGCAGCTGGAGCCCAGGGAAGATGCAGCAGAGTTCCCACATCCTCAAAAGACCTCAATCTCTTCTCTGTTTAGGTTTTACAGAGTTTACCTGAGGCCTCCCCACAACATGGAGGACAACATCCTCTACTCAAAGCCCACAGAGTAAGATGTTCGTCTCATCTAAAACATTTCTATCTTGATTAGCCTTTGGCCAAGCCACAGGACCCACAGGATCAACTGTCACAATCAGTCTTGTGTAAATGAAAAGGAAAATCCAAACAAGGAGTTTGTTGGTCTATGCTGTGAAGAGTGAGGGGATAGGATTAGGCAGTTGCAAGAGAGGAAGAAAAGGAATTCGACATGGC
Organism: Ochotona princeps; assembly: GCF_030435755.1. Classification (NCBI taxonomy): domain Eukaryota; kingdom Metazoa; phylum Chordata; class Mammalia; order Lagomorpha; family Ochotonidae; genus Ochotona; species Ochotona princeps. Next base: position 29,333,477 of record NC_080840.1, read on the forward strand.
CAAATGGTGAAAGTGAGGATGCCTGAGTTCAGGGGACATCTAGTGTGGCAAGAAATCCAAATAAGAATATCTCTTCTAGGGCATCGCCAGTAAAAACACCACATGTGAACCAGTGCAGTGGTTCTTGTCTTAGCTGCTCCATTTCTGATCCAGCTCCTGTCTAATGGCCTGGGAAGGCATTAGAAGAAGGCATGGATGTTTTAGGACCGTTGGCATCCAGATGAAGCTCCTGGCTCCTGGCTTCAGCCTAGCCCAGTGCTGGTGGTTGTAGCTCTCTGAGGAGTAAACCAGCAGATGGAAAATGACTCCTGTCACTCTCTATCCTTAACTCTTTCAAAATAACTAGATAAAAATCTTTCAAAAAAAAAAAAAGAGTGCGTATCTTGTGGCCAGCCAGAAACCTGAGTCAGGGTTTGGAAGAGTGGGGTGTGAATACAGACAGCGGGGAATGAGCCACGAGTGCCTGTAGGGTAGCATCTACAACATGTTGAATTGAGTCTCAAGTGGAAACTATGAGAGAGAATCGATTTTGGGGGGATGGGGTTGGGGGTGGGGGGGAAGCAGTAAAAGCCAGTAGAAGAGAATGAATTCTGATGTCCTGGCTGAGGAGGCCCCTTCCTGCTCTCACTGGCCTGAGGCTACTGCAGGTTAGTGGGGCTCACAGAACACACCCAAGCATTGAGTGGCAGCCAGCAGGGCTCAGAGAGGCAAGGCCACCTCAAGAAGACGCATGGTGGGAAATGGTACCCGCAAATGCATAGGAACCCCAAATCCCGAGTGTGGTTGATGTGCAAGGTGTGAGGCACAACAGCAGTCACAAATGAGGCACAGCTGCAGGCCCACAGCCTGGGCAGCCCTTCCTGTAAGAGACCTGCGTGATCTGAAGGGTCCACTTGCAGTGGAACAAGAAGGCCCAACAGCATGCACGTTTGATAGGAGTAACCCTGAACCAGCGGTGGTGGTCCTGAGAGGGAAGGAAGTGGAGAAGAAGAGGCAGGCAGGATCCTGTGGGCAGGAAGGAGTAGCCTAGAAAATGGCCCTTGGCTTTCGTGAGTGGAAGTCACCAATTCCTTTGAAAAAGCCATTTCAGGAGAGGATGTGGGCAGGAGACATTCTGTGGTCAGTGGGAAGTGAGCAGGAGACCGGGAAGAACGTAGCAACCCAAAGGGTTAGTGGGCAGCAGGTGCTTGGCGATGGAGAGAAGAGTGAGAGGGCAATGGAAGAGATGCATCGGGTTTGGCTTCTAGGGAAGTGGAGAGCATTCAGCCTCCAAAGGAGTAGGTTAGGAGATTTGTACTGTTTTACAGAGAACGAGGGGACAATTCAAAGGATGGTCCCAGGCAACTTGGGGAAAGAGAAGACAGGGCTTTCTGCCCAGAGAAAGGGGAGGGTCCTGGAAGCAGCTGCTAGGAGCAAGCATCACTGAGAAAAGGAAACTGAGGACTCACAGGGACCGAAAGTGGAGCCAGTGATGTGGTCTTTATGGTCCCCAGCAATTCCCAAACTTTGCAACCAAAGCAAATGGTGAACTGGATTTTGCCCTTGGATATCCCTGTAAGTGGGCATATTCAAAACAGAGGGGTTGGGACACAGGCGAAAGAGGTTCAACTGGAGCAACAAGATTTCTTTCCTGTGCTTCATTTTAAGTCAGCTTGGAGGATGGAAACATGAGGTTCAGCCAGGAATAACTTGACCAGCGAAACTGTTCTCCATGATTTTGAAAGTCTGCATTTCGTGCACTGGCCTCTTTTGGGAGCATCTATCTGCACCTTTCAGATAAATCGGCTCAGGAGAGCAGTGCTGGGAGGGGCCTAATAGGCTGGACCCAGACTGATTCGAGTGCCAGGGACTGAGAGGCCACTGGCCAACCTGGAATCCAGGTACTGAACTCTTCCAGGGTGCTGCTTGGATTCTGCCTTAGCTGGCAGCAGCCACCACGGAATCCCCTGTGTGAGCCCAGGGTCAGCAGCATCACCCACCCTGCATTGGTCACCTGGGAATCTCTGCCCCTCTCCCCCAGGGGTGATTTGAGATGTGATGAATCACAAACTTGGACAACAGCTTCTGACTTAATTAGACATCCCAGGAGTAACAAGTGAGAACTGAGAGAGAAAGCGGATGCTATGCGAGCTTGTCTGACCTGGCATAGATGGGGGTTGTCCCCTTGCCTAATTTCATTCCTTAAAATTGCCATCATCTTTCCTGGACAAGTTTCCTGCATGAAAGAATGTAGGAGTTCTTTTCTGAAACTACTTGTGTGGTCTCTGCCCTACATGCTCTCCCCTGTTTTATTTCAAAGCCATAACTCCAGGTCTCTGAGACATCTTCGCCATGAAAGACTACTTCTGCTAGTTCTGCCTGCACTTCTGTTCTTAAGTTGCTAGTTCATCATGGCCTCATTGTCCACTCCAGGACATTTTCTAGCTCCTTACGCCTTTTCTCTACTTCAAGCGTGGCTGTGCTCCAAGGCATGGTTGTAGGAGCTCAAGATGTACAAGGAAGTTAAGACAGAGGGACAATAAAGCGGAGCCTTGGACCTTCCCAGGAATGGAATTTAGAGGCCAGATCCAGAAAAGCAGACAGCCTGAGGACAAATTAACCCCCCAGAGAGGGAATGTCAGGAAAGCCACAGGGTCCCCAGAGTGTCAGTGTAGCCTAAGGGCGTGCTCCTCCCCATGTTGTACCCTCTCCACCCCTGCCAATAGAGCAAGGGTATATGACTCAACCATGGATAATATAACCTGAAGGGAAGTCTGAGGATTTCGGAAATTTTTCTTTGCTCTTAAAACAGACATGCGGAGGACCAATATCATGACTTTGTAGGGTAATCCTCTGCCTGTAGTGCCAGCATCTGATATGGGCTCTAATTTTTGTCCTGGCTGCTGTATTTCCCACCCAGCTCCCTGTTTATGGCCTGGGAAACCAACAAAACATGGCTCAAGTCTTTGGACCCCTGTACTCACATGGAAGACCCAGAAAAAAATTCCTGGCTGTTGGCTTGGGATCAGCTCAGCTCTATCATGGCCATTTGTGGAGTTAACCAGCATGTGGAAAACTCTTTCTCTCCTTCTTTCTGTAATTCTGCCTTTCAAGCAAAAATAAATCTAAATCTTTTTCAAAAATTCAGACATGCACAGGAAGAAATATGTTTCTTCAAAACATCAGTACACCTGTGTATGCTGAGTCTGTCACAGCTACAGCCATTTTGGTAACCCAGAGGGGCTACAGAGCTGAACTATTGGAAGCATTCAGGTTCTTGCTGGCATTTTTTAAAAATATATTTATTTATTTATCTTAAAGACAGAGTTCCAAAAAGGGAGAGACACATGGACATCTTCTGCTGCTTTCCCAGGTGTACTAGCAGGGAGCTGGATCAGAAGTAGAGCAGCCAAAACTCAAACCAGCATCTATACGGGGTACTGTCACTGCAGACAGTGGTGTAAGATATTGTACCATAGCCACCAACCCCCTTGCTGGCATCTTTAGCCAATGAATCCACATCTTAGCCTCTCTCTGTGAGAGACAACAGATATCCCAATTGTACAATGTACAAGGCACTCTTTAAAAACAGACTTTAGAGTAGTTTGGGGTTTCTTAACAAAATTGAGTGGACAATACAGAGGATATCTGGCAGTCTCTCCTCCCCGACCCCCACACATGCACTGCCTCCCCTTCTATCTTTAACCTCCACCAGTGTGGTACTTCTGAGACAACTGTGGAACCTACACCAACAAATCATCATCATCCAGGTTTACGTTAGAATTCACTCTTGGCTGAGTTTGGACTAAAGTATGAATACACACTACATCATTAGAGTATTCTAAGGAGTGCTTTCACTATCCTAAAATCCTCAGTGTATCATTGGTTCATCCCCTTTCCCCCAAACCTTGGCAACTACTGTATCCCGAATTGGATCATACAGCCTTCAGGTGAGCAGCTTTCTCTAAGTCAGGTGCACCTAAGGCTCCTTCGTGTCATCTCATGGTCAAGCTACTTTAAAATGCCATGCTATTGACATATAACTGACATACAACAAACTGCAACTGTTTAATGTGTCTGTTTGATAAAGTTTTAATGTGGATACATACCCATGAAGACAGAAGACACATCAACACCCCCTGAAGTTCCTGGTGTACCCCTGTCACCCATCGCTCCTGTGCCCCCCACCCAAACCCTCCTCAGCCTACCACTACTTTGCTTTCTGTGACTGTAGGTTAGTTTACACTTTCTAGAATTTTTTATGTGGAACCAAAATATATGTCTGTAATGATTTTGCTATTTGTCTGTTTAGCTGTGTTAATGGTTGATTATCTTTTACTTACTATCCAGTAGTATTCCATGGAATGAATGATCAACTTCCCCACAAATGGGATGGTTCCCACTTAGGAACCATCAGAAATAAAGCTCCTATGAACAATTGATTATGACTTGACAAATGCTTGCTTTCTTTTTGGAAAAAAAAAATATCTAGAAGTAGAATGGCTGTATCTTACGGCAGGTGTCTCTTCAACTTCTAGGAAATGGCAAAAGTTTCTAAAGTGATTGTAGCATTTTACATCCCCTCCAGCAGCATGAGAATCAGCCTGATGCCCTTGCCCATAGGGGATGCCAGCACAGCAAGCAACACTGTAACTCAGTGTGTGACAATGCAAGCTCCTGTTCTGGGTTTTCTAAGTATTTCATTTGCATCATTAGCTCATTTATTTGAAATGTTTCTCTTTTTTTCATGTAAGCATGTAATGCTATAAACTCCACTCTTAATACAGCTCTTACTGAATTCCACATGTTTGGAAACATTGTTTTCATTTTGCTTTATTCCAAGAAAAGTTTTGATTTCATTTTCACTTCTTCAGTGACTCATTTGTCATTCAGTAGCATGTTGTTTAATTTCTACATATTTGCCAATGTTCTGTTCTTTTTGTTGAATTCTATTTTTTTTAAATGGAGACTTGGTTTGTGGTCTAACATATTGATCCATCTTAGAAAATGTCCCATGGCTGATGAGAAGAATGTGTTCAGAGGTTGTTGAGTGAAATGTGAGGTCCATTTGTGCAATGGTCTAAATGGCAGATCATTGATGAGAGTGGACTGTTGGAGCCACCCACCAATATTGTATTGGAATCTCTCCCATTAAGTCTAATAAGATTTAATATATATGATGTTCTATGGGATTTTTATATAATCCTGATTGCTCTATCTTCTTGCTGCATCAAACCCTTTATCAAAATACAATTCCCTCTTTGTTTCTTTAACAAAAGATTTATTTCTTTTTATTGGAAAGTCAGAAATACAGAGAGGAAGAAAGACAGAGAGGAAGATCATCTGTCCGATGATTCACTCCCCAAGTGGCCACAACAGCTGGAGCTAGCCAATTTGAAGGCAGGATAAAGGAGCTTTTTCCAGGTTTCCCACATGGATGTAGGGTCCCAAGACTTCAGGCTGTCCTCGATTGTCTTCCCAGACCACAAGCAGAAAGCTGGATGAGAAGCAGGACTTCTACAATTAGAACCGGTGCCCGTATGGGATCCTGGTGTGTGCAAGGTGAAGACTTTAGCCACTAGGCTACTGAGCCGGGACCTTTTTTTATTTTCACAGCATTTGATTCCAGATCTGTTTATAGGTGGCAGCAGCTTATTATAAGATCCATGCTACAGCAGAAATAGCCAAGCAGATGGAGTCACATTTGTGCCAGTTCCTCCCCGGATGATCTTGGACAAGTCCTTTACTCCTGCAGAGCCCCTGAATTCCCCTGAGCTGTAGAACACCTATTGTCCTGTGGTGAAAAGGCAGTGCTTTGCTCTGGGCTCCCCAGTCCAGGCTCCTCTTGGCCCCTGTGCCCTTTGCCCATCGGCCCAGAGGCCAACCCAGGCTGCGTCCCTGCTGCCAAAGAGGCCAGCAGCTTCCCAGAGCCAGCTCTCTGCCACTCACTTCCACCGCTGCCTCCTCCAGGCTGGTGCATGTGGCTGTGACCACGAGGTCTCCGTGTCATCCCCGCTGTTCCTCATTTGCAGGGTCATGAATCAAGTCATGGGCGGTAAGATGGGGAAGTGGCTTATTCTCACCCCTGTTTTCCTTGAGGGGTAAAACTGAAACACAAAGTGGGCTAGCCTTGTGTGGGTGTCCCGGGAGCTGAACATGAAGTGTGGCCTTGGGGAATCAGGTCCCACCCTACACCCACGTACCTGCCCTCACCTTCACCTCCATCTAGTGGCTTCATTTTGTTTCGAAGATTTATTTATTTATCTACTTGAAAAGCAGCTAAATAGAGAGGGCTCATCAATCTGTTTCACTGCCCAAATGGCCTCAAGTAACTGGACTGAGCCATGGACTCTATTCAGGTCTCCCTTAGGAGTGGTAGGGGTCCAAATATCTGAGCCATCCTCAACGGCTGTTCCAGGTGCGTTAGCAGGGAACTAGATCAGAAGTAGAGCAACCAAGATCTAACCCAGTGCTCGTTTAGAATGCTGCTGTCCCAGGCTGCAGCTTGGCACACAGTGCCACGGTGCTGGTCACTTGTATGTTCATTTCGTTTTTAAGATTTATTTATTTTTATTGAAAGATATACAGAGAGGAAGAGAGACAGGAAAATCTTTTGTCCACTGATTCACTTCCCAAGTGGCCGCAACAGCCAAGCTGAACCGATCTGAAGCCAAGAGCCAGGTGCCTCTTCCAGGTCTCCCACACGGGTGCAGGGTTCCAAGGCTTTGGGGGATCCTTGACTGTTTTCCCAGGCCACAAGCAAGGGGCTGGATGGGAAGCAGGGCTGCTGAGATTAAAACAGGTGTCCATGTGGGATCCTGGCATGTGCAAGGCGAGGACTTAAGCCACTAGGTTAACCTTGCTGAGCCCTGTAAGTTCATTTTTAAATGTCAACTTCTTTAGGGGGAGATCAGACTGAACTAAAGATTTCAGTGTGAGATTGGAAGGAAGGATTTCTGGGCTTTTATGTACTTTTTGTGATGCACAGTTATTCACTTGAAACCGGAGAGTGGAAAGAAGGGCAATGATATTAATGTCCAGGTTTAATTGTTCTCTCTCTGTCAGCATCACTGGCTTGCTCAGCCAGGCCTCCCAGTACCTTCAAGAGAGCCAGATTTAGAAGAAATATTGCTTCAGCTCTCAAGATAGAAAAACATCCAGCCAGAAGGCACAGGCTCTGGAAAATTGCTAATAAATTGTTACTGCCTGCTATTAAAGGGATCGATAAGATAAGACCAGAAATGACTGATGGAGGAACCTTGGGCTTCCAGTGCTAATGGAGGACACATCGTCCAGCACCTGAGAGCAGTTTCCAGTGGGGGCCCGGACATGCCCATTCACTTCCTTCAGCAAAAACTCCAGCAGCTTCATCTGGTGCCTTCAAAATCAGTGGGTCCTAATGATGGATACGAAAACAGATCTGACAGCACCCAGGAGAGCTGGGTTAGCAGGGACACTGTCTTGTTCGCATCTGCAGCATTGAAGAGACACTACCATGTTTCTCGGCTTTGCCCATGATGTTTTCATGCAGGGGCGGGGGGAGTGTTTGGAGTAGGGATTGCTGGTGCCTTATAGAGCTGCCCCAAGACTGGAAGACCACCAGGCCTGCAGTTGGCTCAGCCTCCACTGCAGCTCCTGACAGCTGCCCTGCAGGCCTGTCCAAGCCTGCCATTGCTGGACATTCAAGGAGTCTTGATAGAATGTTCAGGCTTGTCATTCCTGGAGAGGAAGCCTTCTTTCCCCTTCTCTGTTAAGCCCTCAGTGGGGGCGGGCGGCATGACCTTTCCATGACGCAGGATGGGGGCACCATGTATCCAACAGCTGATCTGTCAGTCACACCTTCTCTGCCCCCCTTCACTCTAGTTTGGCTGCCAGCTGTCCCGGGATTGAGGTCCTGGGAGAGACCCAAGAAACCTTGTTAGTTCCAAGTGCTGTTCCCTCCCCTCCTGCCACAATCTTCCCTAGAAATTCCAGTCCTCAGCCCTCTACAAGGTCTTGGACAAACCACAGCACTGTGCCAGCTGTTTCCCCAACCACCTAGGGGGATCTGTGCTTGCATTCTCATGGGTCATTTCAGGCAAAGAGTAAGGCTGTGACGTGACGTGACTTGAGTAGGCTGCAGGTCCAGGGCCAGGGTTGGGGTTGGGGTAGAGGTGAGCAGCAAACTTTAGAATCAGGACTTGGCCTGAGCATGAGCCATATTTGGGCAAAATAGCAAAACTGGCAAATCTTTCAAGATTCCCTTTCTCCTTCTCCAGTGCCCATCTATCTATGCATGCCTCCCTCCTCTTCTGCAGGCAGACCCAAGTTTTGTTGATTTCTTTCCAATGTGCCTGGGCTCAAAGCAACTTTCTTCCCTTTCTCCCAAACCAAGCGGATCCAGCCTCCTTTCAGCAGGACCTCCCAGGCAGCCAGTACCTGTAGCCTGGCTGTCATGGTTTTAACAGTAGTAAATTAGCAAGTGGCTCATGAGTACTGAGCCTGTGCAGTGAATGTGCCTTGCTGAGAGGTTCTACACACTACTGCTTGTTCACATAACAAAGAAAGGAGCCAACTCACTTGGAGTTGGTAGGAGTGGTATGTTTGGGACCCCGGCCCACTGCAGCCAGCTGTATCCTTGAAATTTGCCCAGGTGTTGTTAAGAAGTTACACGCCAGAGGAAACTCGATGGGAAATGATTGGTAGCATTTCAGAGGCTTGTCCTGCCTACCAGGAGCAGGTCTGTGGATCCAGGAAAAATTGTGGCCTTCAACAACCTCCCTGCGTGACATAAAGCCTGAACAGGGCTCCCACACAGTCAGCAGGAGGTCTGGCCTCCTTGCTTTGGGGATTCCTGGCATGGAAGACCCTGGGAAGGATTTGCCCATCCTCACGACCTGAGCCCAGCCTTCAGCCCCAGCTTCCTGGGAAGCAAGGACAGCCTGGACCCCTGCAGCACCTGAAGACTTGCTAATTAGCAATCTGTACTAGCGGCAGCCACTAACCCAGGCCAATGAGCCACAGAGCCAGCTGCCTGTCCTCCTCACTGGGGACTCATTGTAGTGGAGACAGAGTGAATTTATACACACATGCCTTGAAACAAGGCCACACAGGACTATGGTTGGGGTTTGGGGGGTCCTGCCAGTAGGCCGGGACTGTCAAGTGTTGGGTCCCACCAGGGAGGTTGGAGTTGGAGCTGAGCATGTTTAGTAAGAGACCTGTCACCCACACTTGGCCTGAAGGTGGCAGCTCTTGCCGCTTCTGAGAGGATTGGGGTTTCTCGGCAAAGTAGGCCAGTTCCGCTCCAGGCTGTCTGGACTGCCGCCAGCCTTTGGAGATTATGAAACAGCCTCATTCTGCTTCCAGAGATGTGTTGGAGGCCTCATCCACACCGCCCACCACTGCACGACCTGGAATGGCATATAGCAGCCTGGCAGAGGGCAAGCTCCCCCCTTCCCGCCCTCCCTGGGCCTCAAAGACGCCCTGCAGGTGTGCTCTGAGAGTCCTGTCTAGGGGGATGCAAAAGCCTGCTGAGTCATTTGCTGGCCTCATGGTCTTGGCCTGCTGACTGCGACCTCTCTGAGGAAGAGATGTAGAATGCCTGTGCTGCCCTGTGTCACAACCGCAGGAGTCCCCAAGGCAGGTGGGTTCGAAGGATAAGGATGGAGCTTGTGAACGGCTGGAACAGCTCTCAGTCCAATAGATTCCAGTCAGCAGGTCTCAGCGACTTAGTATCCAAGTGGCCGGCAGCCATTGCAGCGTGCTGCACACACTGAGCCTTGAGATGCGGAGCGCCCCCTGCTGGGCGTACACAGGCCTGCATCATCAGGCGCTGCTGCCAGGCCAGTCCCAGGAGCTACTGCTGCTGTGTGGCAGGTCATAGATGCCCCCTACACGGTTGAACGCTAATGGTGTCCTGTACAGATGATGCAGCCGAGAGGCAGAGATAGGAAATGCACCGGTCAGAGTTCACACCGCTGATGCGAGGTGATCCTGAGATTCCTCCTCAAGGCACTTCCATGTGGCTCATACAGCCAAACTGAGGAGTCTCTGGAAGGAAGATGCAGGCAGCATGACAGGGGGTAGAGGTCAGGCACAGCAGCATGGAGGATCAGATCTCAGGGAAAGCAGGCTGTTCTGCAGACAGAACAGACACTCAGCCGCCGGAGTAGACGGCTGCTCTGAGGTCCCTGGGACAGCCAACAGAGCGTAGGGCAGGGCAGCCCACTTTGGGGGCTGGGAGGGAAGGGACTGAAGCCTTGATCGGGAGTGGGGGGTGCTCATTTCCAGGGTGGTGGTCTCACCCGTTGCTCCAGACACCTGAGGCATGTAGTTTGGCTCAAACCCTGAGCGGCCACAGGGCAGGGCCTGACAGAATAGCCAACCCTGAGAACTGATGGCAGCAGACTGAGAACAGCCAAGGCCAAGCGCCCAGCAGGATCTCCATACACATTAGACTGGAAATGAAGTTGGAGAAGAAGCACAAGCTCCAATGGACTTTGGGGACTGCCTCTTAGCCGTTCTGTGGATTGTCTTTCAAAGAGAAAATGAAGCACAAAGCACAGAGCCAATGTTCCAAAGAAAGGCAGTCTCGCCTTTCATGCAGGTAGCCTGGGTGCCGTGGCTGGGCTTCCCTGGGAGATGCCATCTGTCCAAGTGTCCCTGGCTACCTTGCAAGGTTGGGTGGGGGGTGGCAGCAGTGTACTTACGCTTCATTAACCGGTGAGCTTGGAGAGAGGACGGGAGGGAGCTGCATCCAGCAGCTGAACCTATTCGAACTACAGATTGTCACCTGGGATATTCCAAGTTTGAACCTGCAGAATTCTCAGGGAGCCTACTGGGCTGTGACCTCCCAGGCTCTAGCATCCCAGCATCCTCCCAAACAGCCACAGCAGCGGCACTAATTAGCCTGTCCTCAGCCCATTCCGGCCCAGCCCTTCCTATCCCCTCTGTGGCTTTGTTGCCAGTGCCTTGCAGCCTAATTATCCCTGGAGTGGGGTTTGTAGGCAGAGGTTTGGCACCCATAATTATATTAAGAGCTTTTGACAGGACCAACCTTTCTGTCTTCTATTTCTGTCTTGTTGAGACTCTTCTGTGCCACGGCAATGACTGAAATAAATGTGGGGAGAAGGATCCATCACCTCTTTGTGGAAACAGAGGAGACAGCACAGGGCGTTGTGTGCCCAGGCCTCAAGTCCACAGGAAGATTTGTGATGTGCTCCCCTGACCAATAGGAAGATTGCCCAATTTAGGTGTGGGGAGTAGGGGAGAATCACTATCTCACTTAATGTTTATTGCACTCAAATTTATCCCAATAGCAAATAAAATGGAATGAAGCCCTTAGAGGGTATCTGGTCCACCTTCTTCTTCCTATCTTATGAACTGATTCTCTGCTTGTATTTCTGTTCTTGTCTAAACATGTTCTGTAGTATAGGTGCCATGCTGGTTAATGCTGAGAAGGTCAAGGCCACCAGCTAGGGCCTTCAAATGACATGTTAATGTGACTGTCCTTTATTCCTAAGCCACCAGCTTCTCCTACCTCAGGGAGGTGTCAGGAGCACCAGGGCAGCACAGTAAGACTCCAATAGCCAGCCTGCGAGTTGGAGACAAGATGGCCTTCTCAGCAGGATACAAGAATCCCGGTGAAGTAGCTGCAGGCTCTCACTGGAGATGCTAATATTCACATCGTCAGCTATACACCGCCCACCAGACAGCTCTAGGAAGCTTTGTTATTAGCTTATTGCATAGAGAAGAAGCACAGTTTAAACAACATGTCCAATTTCATAATAGGAATTGTATTTGTAACTGAGAATTTGAAACCACATGCCCCAAAGCCTAGGCTGTCAGCCCCTATATGAAATTGCTGATTACACACACAATGATGGAGAACACAGAGAGGTGCTCCCACCCTGACCCTCCAGCTCTCTGACAGCACATCCATTTTCATTCTTGTACTGTGCTTGCCCACTGATCTGCCCTGTTTTCTTGGTTTTCCATGACCACAATGACATTCCTAGGGCAGCCTAACTTTGTGAAGACCTCTATTTCAGCTCGAAGTTCTGGAGCTTCACAATCCAAACTCATGTGGGCTCAGCCTCTGGCGATGAGACTTTGGTGGACAGGGTCCTTCAGTGACACAGAGTTTCAGGTGGCAAAAGACAGGGAGCGTATGTGTTTTTCTATGACTATGTATCCTCTTATAAAGCCATCATGATTTAATCATGGGACTCCCCCTTAATGACCCAATCCTACTCAGTTATCTTCCAAGGCCCCCACCTCCAAATACCCAACCTAGTTAAGTTTCTACCCTTTCAGTGCCACTCTCCTAAGATTTTGAGAATCAACCAGGCCAAATCGATTTTTATATGTAGCATCCTAACCCATTTTTAGTTTGGGAACGCAAAACACCTATTTTACAGGAGTATAGTCAGTCTGATACCATCCCAAGAGCTCATTCCCAGTGAATGAATGGATTAGCTGCCTTATGTCAAAGAAAGCAGTATGATCAGGGCAGCATGATGTTGGCTACTGCCTCATTCTATTCTACGCAGATCTGCAATAGTCAAAAGCATTTTTGGCTTCAGCTGACAGAAGTCTGATTCACAGGAGCCTAAACAGAAAAGAACATACTTTGTGGGCAAGCCAAGAAGTCTTTGGTTAGGTAGAGGATGGTATTGATCCAGTGGCTTGGGGATGTGAGGACCAGCAATATTTGGCCTTTTGTTGTACAGGGTTGCAAGATGGCTGGGCCCCTAGACCCACTGAACCAGGAATGGCGAAGGGTGGGATCTACAGTATCCACCCCTTGCATCAGAAATGCATCCTTCTCAGAACCTGCTAATGGATTTCTACTGACACCCCACTGGCTAAGATAAAGAAGCAGAACTCTGTGGAGCTGACCTACTATAGGTGTCACCTACTATAGGAACCCCCCCTTTTCCCCCTCAAACACTGTAGCCAAAAATTTCACACATGATGTAGCCACTTCCTACCCATGGGACCTAGGGAGAGGACTTAACCCTAAGAAGCTGGATGTGCTCATTTGTACATTGGAGATGAGATTGCATGTTTAAGGGGCAGGTGTTGTGATACAATGAGTTAAGCTGCTGCTTGGAATGCATACACCCATATTAGAGTGCAATTTAAGTCCTGGTTGCTCAGCTGTTGATTCAGCTTTCTGTTAAAGCACTAGGGAGACAGCAGATAACAGCTCAAGAACATGAATTCCTGCCACCCACAGATGCTTGCTGATGGAATTCCTAGCTTCTAGCTTCAGCCTGGCCCAGTCCTGGCTATTGGGACCATTGAGGAAGGAAAGAGCAGGCAAATCTCTCTCTTGTGCACACTCTCACACTTGTTCTCTCCCTGTCTCGTCCTCTGTCACTTTGTCTTTCGAATAAATACAGCATTTATTTCTTTAAGAGAGCACCTATTCAACCAGGAAGCTCTGGGAGTGAAGTGATCTATCAAAGGTGAATGTGTCCATAACAGGCAGATCCTGATGGGACTCACAGGAACAGGCAGCCAAGCTCAGAAATAAGCCGACCTGCTCCCCTCCCTGCCCTTCTTCTACCTGACTCACTCTCTCCTGTCTGCTGCATGGGGTCATCCAGAGCTAAGGAGTTCCCAAGCAGAATGTGTGAAACAGTAGATTCCAATGATTCAGAACAAGTGCCTCAGAGCAAACAAGCCTGGGTTTGGATGTTGGTCCAGTCTTTACTGTGGCCTGTGGGTGGATTATGGAGTTTGTCAGAACTCTTGTGGTTCAGAGTGGAGATCATTGCTACTGATATCATCAAGTTGTTATGAAAATTATTGTTATACTGCCTGTATAATATGGAATCAGACACCTGAGGGATCTTCAAAAATTTCATCAGAAATGTGTGTTGGGGCTCTCATGATGGGTTAGCAGGCTAATTCTCTGCCAGTAACACAGGCATCCTATATGGCCACCAGCTCAAGTCCCAGTGACTCCATTTCCAATCCAGCTCTCTTCTACTGTGCCAATGGAGGATAGCCTAAGCCCTTGGGCTCCCACACCCATATGGCAGACCCGGAAGAAGCTCCTGGCTCTTGGGTAAGGCTCAGACCAGCTTGGTTATTGCTGCCATTTAGGGAACAGATGGAAGATTTTGCTATATGTCTCTCATTCTCTCTATACAACTCTGATTTTCAAGTAAAATAAAAATAATTTTTTTCAAAAAAAGAAATGTGTACTATAAAAAAATCCACAAATGTCAAAAAGTTTTTACACCAAATCATCTCATCATTCAATTCCCTATTCCATGAGATCTTTTAAGTACCCTCATACAGAGCTTGACAAGCAGTTATTAGTATTGAGCAAATGGGCAAATGCCTAGTGATACGCTAATTCTAGGCACAAATCCATCCCAGGGTTAACCTTGCTGGGCTAGAAAAAAGTTCAGCAGGAAGAGTAGGCTCCTGAGGCAGAGTGGGTTAAGCCACTGCTTAGGATGCCTGCAGCCCATATCAGAATGTCTATTATGAGTCCCAGCTACTCCACTTCTAATCCGCCTTCCTACTGATGCACCTTTGAGGCAGCAAATGACAGTCCATGTCCTTGGGTCCTTGTTGCTCCTGTGGGAGACCCATATTGCTAGAGTTCCTGGCTCCTGGTTTCAACTGTTACATTCTTTTGGGGAAGGAACCAGTCAATGGAAATCTGTTTTTATCCCTGTCTCTTTGTCATTGTCTCTCAAGTGAATGAATCAATCCTTAAACAAGCAAACAAATAAAAGAGTAGGTCTAGGTTCACATCCTATCTCTATACAACTGAGCTGAACTGATTCACCTATCTAGGGAGCCAAGCAATTTCCTTGCTGGCTACATGGGTGGTCTGAAGGGAACACGGGAGTTTCCAGCAGGAACCAGGCGCAGCTAAGGGTGAAGCAAAGGAATAGCTTTTACTTCAGGAGCCCTAAACAGGGCTGCAGGTTGTGCTGGCATGGCTGAGGTCAAGAGGTGCTTGGCATTACTTTTTCATTTAAGATTTATTTATTTTTTTGAAAGGCAGGGTAACAGAGAGAGAGGGACACACACACACATCTTTCATACAAGAGTTCACTCCCCAGATGGCTGCAATGATCGTAGCTGGGCCAGTTTAAAGCCAGGACCCAGAAGCCTCTTCCAGGTCTCCCAAATGGATGCAGGCCCTTCAAGCACTTGGGCATCTTCCAGTGCCTTCCCAGACACATTAGCAGCAAGCTGGGTCAGAAGTGGCGAAATTGGGTCTCAAACAGGTGCCTATATGGGTTGCTGGCAACACAGACAGAAACTACCTTTATGCTACAAACCAGTCCCTTGGTCTTCCTTCTTGGAGACAGCTCAAAGATTTCTCTGGAATTCTCTGGATGCCTTCTTGATGCAATCCGACAGCACTACAGCCCCCTGAGGTTCAGCCACAGTCACAGATCAGTGAAGCAGAGAGGGACAGACATGAGCAGTTATTCAGGCCCTGCCCTCCGTGCCCTCCCTGGCAAGGAGGAGCAAGGCTGTGGATGGCAGAGCCACCCGGGGCTCTGCTCTGAGGCCCTGACAACTCACTTGATGAACCTTCCTGAAGTGGTGTAAGGCCTGTGCAGGAGAGAGCAGACAAGTGAGCCAGATATCTTAGGATTTGTGTGTGATTTTCTTTCCAAATACACTCAGCTCAGTTCCAAGGATCAGAAAAATCTCATTCTGCTCTGTGATTTGGAAGAGAAAATGCTTGGGAAAGGCAAGACTTGCTACACACAAAGAGAAGCTTGACTCCAGGAGCTCTGAGAGAGGCTCTGCTGGGTATCCCTGGGATTGATTTACATCCCGCAGAGTGGGGTGCCGGAGGACCAAGGGGCCAAAAGCCCTGAAGAGACATCCTTTTGGTCTGTAAGGTACAAAGATTAAAGCGGATGCTAGGAGTACCTGGCAAATGGTTCGATTTGCTAATCCTCTACTTCCAATTTCTTATAGATGCTGGTTTGTGTCCTGGATGCTCCACTTCCCAACCAACTCCCTGCTTGTGGCCTGGGAAAGCAGTGGAAGATGGCCCAAAGCACCTGTCAAAGCAGGAAGGAAAAAGCCATGCGAGAAGGAAGAAGTTCCTCTCTCAACTATATGACATCCTGGATTGCTCCTAGAAAGTCAGCCATGTCTGGCAGAAGCCACATTCCAGATGGCACTGCCTGACAATCCCAGTCAGCCTTTGGAGCAATGGTGGAGATTAACTCCAAAAAATGGCGTCCTCCCACAGAGGTGAGGAAAGTCGTACTTAAAGGAGAGAAAATTCTTCAAACTGAAGCATTCAAGCCTGAATCATCGAGCTCCTTTTTCATTTTTCTTAGATGGACAATAATGAATAATTCACTAATTTTTAATGAACACAAACTGTATATACCTATAGTGGACAGCATATCATTTTGAATGTGGTATAGCTAAATTTGCCTGATTAATATATCCGTTATTTAATGTATTAATCATTTTTGAGATGAGAAACATTTAGAATCTACCCTGAGACCTTTCAGGATATAATACATGATTTTTAACTCTCGTCACAGGATTGTATGATAGAGCTCTTGAGTTTTTAACTGGACGCTTGTCCATTCATCACTTTCTCCTTGACGTTCCCCTCACTCCAATCCCAGCTTGCCACCATTCTACTCTATATTTCAGAGTTCAACTTCTTGAGAGAGATCATGGGATATTTTTCTTTCTGTGCCTGACCTATTTTACCAGTGTAATGTCCTACAATTCATCCTGTTGTCACAAACATTAGCAGGTCCTTCTTTCAAAGGTGGGTTAGTTTTTTGTTCTACACATTCCATTGATGGATATGTGGCTATTGGGAATTGCTGCCCTGAACTTGGGAAAGCAGGCACTGCTTCAACCAACTGAGTTCATTTGTTATGGATAACCAGTCAAAGTGGTGGGATTGGTGAATCGTTATTAGATTTTTTGAGGGCCTGCTTTTTTCCCCCTGCAGTGGCTGTGCTAGCTTACATTTTACCATCACCGCAGAAGTCTTCTCTACAAAAGGGAACTTTGGAAACACTGCAACTTCTCAAGGCATAATTATTTTTCCTAAATTGAAGCAAGGATTTATATTCTATCCATATTTCCTACCCTCTAACAAGTGTCTCTGAATCAAAAACAAACTATTTAGTGGGGGCACCTCCCAGTTGCATTCACTGATTCTGTCTGGGATCTGTCCTTTCCATTGAGAGATAGTGGGGTCATCTTAGGGCTACTCTCAAATTCTTTAAGCTCTGGTGGGCAGTCAGATGCTTGGGCTTGTGTCCAGGAAGCCCACATAATGCTGTGAGATGTGGAACAGGTTGCTCACTGGTAACATGGCTATAGCCTAGTAAGATTGTAATGAGAATCAGAAGACTTAAGACAAGTAAAGCGTGTTTCCAACAGTCTTTTACTGCATGATGTTAGCCATAGGTTATAAAGTAATTTTAGAATCTGCATGCACACATGATCCCACACACTGTGATGCTCATTCTCTGTGGTCATCTGGGCTTAAGTATGCCCACTGGGACCAAGAGCAAAACATTCAACACCATGCTGGAATCTCCGAGAGGAGTTTGCTGAAACCTTTAGGAGGAGCTTTGTCTAGGCAAGCAAAAGCTAGGAAGTGGGTGGGCAGGGAGCAGGCAGCTTCCTGCTCAGGCTCAGACCGATTAGCCGCTGTGGCCTCATGCGGGTCAGCAGGAGCAGAGTGCTGTCAAGATGCGAATCTCGTGACTCCAAGTCTTGGGACGCACGTGGAGCTTCCATGAAGCGGCTTATGACGTGAGTACTCAGTTGCTGTAATCTGTTCTAAATTTAAACTGCAAAATGTCAAGTTATCGCACTATTTTGCTTGGGTTAAAAAAATAGACTGAAATTTATAGATGGATGTCGGAGCTGCTGCTTCATTTCTGATCTTGACAGGCATCCCCACAGCAGTGGTTTATCAGTCACTTCCTGAGGTTAACGTACAGGTGATGGCCCTGGAGCCTTCTCTCTTGTTGCATCTAGGGGAAGTCTTGAGTTTGCGGTTCAGCTAGTACCTGCACTCCCCACCCAGGTTGCTTCTCAAGCCCCCTCCTTTGCACTCCTCCAAGGTAGAATTCTACATGTGAAGCTACTAGAAGGTTTGGGACACTCCTCCAAGATCTGGGTGGCTCAGACCCACTGAGCCTCATCCCTTGGCCCTGGAGTAAGAGGAGATCTCTCCACAGGAACACTCCTTTCAGCCCCACCCCCAAAGGACATCCCAGACTTGGCACTGGGGCCCAAAGGATGGTGCCTGGCTTTGAAATCCTTTCTTGCTTTCAAATGCCATGGAATCTCTGCAACTTAAAGAAGGACCAGAAATAAAACATGTGTCTCTTAGTCTTTGTATTGGGTAATCTCTTTGAATAATATATCATTTCTTTATCAAAGGCCTGATAAGAATGTTTTTATGCTAAGTGAAGATGTGCCCTCTGTACATAGAAAAGGAAATTGGACTGGAATAACTTTTTGTTTTTTTAAAGATTTATCTATTTTTTAATTGGAAAGGCAGATCAGATTTAAGCGAGAAGGAAAGACAGAAAGATCTTCCATCTGCAGGTTCACTCCCCACGTGGCCACAATGGCTAGAGCTAAGCTGATCCCAAGCCAGGGGCCAAAAGATTTTTCTAGGTGTCCTACAGGCGTGCAGGGTCTGAAGGTTTTGGGCCATCCTCCACTGCTTTCCCAGGTCACAGGCAGGGAGGTGGATCAGAAACAGAGCTGCCTGGAGCTGGGACACAAACTGGCACCCACATGGTATACTTTCAGGCAGAGGATTAGCCAAATAAGCCCTTTTTTTTTCTTAACCAGGTCTGGTTTCACCTTCTACCCAGCATAGACAAGAAAATTTATTTACTGGTTTTTTTTTTTAAGATTTATTTATTTTTATTACAAAGTCAGATATACAGAGAGGAGAGACAGAGAGGAAGACCTTCCATCCGATGATTCACTCCCCAAGTAAGCCGCAATGGCTGGTGCTGCGCCGATCCGAAGCTGGGAACCAGGAACCTCTTCCGGGTCTCCCACGTGGGTGCAGGGTCCCAAAGCATTGGGCCGTCCTCGACTGCTTTCCCAGGCCACAAGCAGGGAGCTGGATGGGAAGTGGAGCTGCCAGGATTAGAACCGACGCCCATATGGGATCCCGGGGCGTTCAAGGCGAGGACTTTAGCCACTAGGCCATGCCGCCGGGCCCATTATTTGCTGTTTTGTGAGTTAGAGTCACGATGGCAGAGCTCAGTGAGATATCTGGTAAGCTTACAGCCTGATTAATAGCATGGCAGATGACCAGTTCTTATCACCTTCCCTGCCAAGTCTACCTACCTAATAAAGCCACCCAGTGTTAAGCCTTGATTGACAGCCCAGTGGTCATCTCATCTCTGCATGTGAATTTGCAGTGGATTACTTTCTGACAGCTTTTTCCTGTGTTTATGTTCTTTTTGGTCTCCAAAGCTTAAAAACATGAACTTAATAAGTCAGTCTTCACAGTTGCGTGCACTGGAGTTGCCCAACATGCAAAGCTCCTCATGCCTCTGACTCCAGTTAGGAAGCGAAACCCTGAAACGGGAGAACCAGAAGAGGAAGAACAGTGCTGTGTTCCCCAAGCAAAGGTGGTGGCACCCAGGAGAAACCAAAGAGGACAAGTCAAGGGCTGAGTTATAGAGTGCAGGGCAGGGGAAGGTTGGAAAATAGCCTTCCTTCTTTCCTCATTTCTGATTCTGAAGACCAAACATGAATTTTACATCTGAACCAAGCTTGCCTCAAGGCTTGTGTTTGTGTGATGTTCATCCCGCTGTTTTACCCCAAACAGGCTCAGAGCAGCTTCCGGGCCCCATCTTTCCCTGTGCATCAGTCACCCTCATTCCCAGCAACCAGGAGCTCCAAGCTTCCATGGTTGCATGGGACAGCCTTGTGGAGCCTCATCAATTATGGATGTCTCTGCCCACCTTCCAGAGCTGAGTGGAAGTCACTACACAGTGGCACACACCCACCAACCTTCAGCGATGTGAGTCAAAAGACAGGTCATGAGAGAACAAACAAAGTGAAGTGTGGGGGTGGGGAGGTGTACAAGGGTTTGGTCAAATGGAGCAGGGTATTAGTCTACTCATGTTGCTGTGAGCAAACACTATAGAATCAGTGGCTTAACAACAGGACTTGGACATCTCAGAGTTCAAGAGGTTGAAGTCCAAGTAGAGGATGTTGATGTGCTTGCTTGCTTCTGGAGCCCCTCCCTCCCACTGGCTTCCTTTGGCCATTGTCTTTGCTTTTCTCTTGGTTGTTTGGTTTTTAGTCTCCCATTACTCTTACATTCTTGGAAATAAACTCAGCTTGCTCATGTTTCACTACCTTGTTCTGTAATGCTAGACTTCATTTACTGATATTTTGTTTAGAACTTTTGTTTTCATGTTAAGAAATAGGATGAGCCTGAAGTTTTCATTTCTTGTGCTGCCTTGTCTGACTCTGGGATCAGTTTTTCATTGCCTTCAGAGGAGGAATTAAGGACATATTACTCTTTTTCAATTTCTGGAAGTACTTGTATAACTTGAAGAAATCATTCTTCAAATATTTGATTGAATTCATTCCTAAAACTACCTCAGCCTAGTATTTTGTGGAAGATCTTGATTTATATGCATTCTTTTTTTTTTTAAACAGAACAGCATCCACAGCAAAATTGGGTAGAAGGTACAGAGATTTCCCACATAACACCTCTTTTGATGAAAACATAATCTCCCCTGCTCTCAGCATCCCCCACCAGAGAGTACATTTGAGGTCACTGATGAATCTGCATGAATACATTATTGTCAGTCAAAAGCCATAGTTCACACTTGAGTTCACTTTCGGTGTTGTACATTCTATAGATTTGGACAAATCAATAGTGGCACACATCCATTGCTACAGCACCACACAGAGTGTTTTCCTGCCAAAAAATACCCTGCCCTACCAATAATCCCTCCTTCTGGGGAAGGTCCCAAAGTATGGAATGCATTCTTTCCTTGCATTAACTTTGCCAAGTTATATTTTTCAGAGAATTTGCCTATTTTTTTAGAGTTTTCAGTTTATTTATTCAACAATACTTATATCAGTGCACGTGAGACACTGAAAGTTCATGGGAAATAGAGTTTGAAAGATGTTTGTTTTGCTGCAAAAAATTGAAATTCGTGCATCAGTTTTTCATCGAGTGCATTTTCTATAAACTGTTTAAGGAGCCTTCCTGAGCCTGCATGAAGTCTGAAGTATAAATAAACACCCTTCTGGAAGAACAAGCTCAAGACTTCTTGTTCATCCTTGGGTCTCGGTATGACGCTTTTGGAAGTGGTTGAGTACCGAGTAGCTACCTCTCCCTGTACTGGCATCAGAAGGAGAGAAAAACGGGTAAAGGCTCTAATGTCAGGGACTGGATGGTATCATACCTTTACCTGTAAAGAACCGATATGTGATGTGAAGTCAGCTTGCCTTGGAGCAGGGGAAAGTCTAAAATCTCCCTGCAGCTGAAGTCAACCCTTTGTTTACCCTAAGCCACCAAAGAGTTCATTCAGTGCATCACTGCCAAGAATTCTCTATCCCCAAGATGATCCAAGAGGCTTCACAGTGGGCCCCAAGCAAGAAGTCCTGCCAAGGGGACACAGCGTCATGACTGCCATCTTCTATTGCTGGCTTCTCAGAAATGAGGTCCCAAAGAATTAAACCTCTCATTTCTAGGTTGTAATGACAAAAGCTGGAATCCAGTTGAAATCAAAATGATAAGATATTTCAAAAGATATTTCAAAAATATTTTCCTTTCTGAAAAAAAAAAAAATTAACCAGAAAAGGGTTCCTTACTTTAGGAAATCACAACATAAACATTGATTTGCTGTAATGGAGACTACTGCCAATGAAAACCCAGATTACTTTAAGACACACAATCGAAGATTTGAGAGTGAGAGAAGTTGAATTTTTTTCATCTCACCAACCTAGCTATCTTGCGCAAGGGTCTCACAATTCACCACTCAGTGGTTTATCAGTGTGGGAATCTTACGGAAGTGAGATGAGAGTAGCCACAGCTCAGTTTCTGGAATCAGAGGCTCTTGATTGCGTGCATCCTTTCGAACACATGCCTTAAGTCAGGCTGTCAGCTCCCAGGGAGCACAAACAACCATCATTAATAAATACTGCAAGCTGTAGGTGAGTCTTGAGGAACATCACCATGATTACATGGGTAGCTTTCTGTGTGGATGACTATGGATGTGAGCCCAAGTATATACTGATAAATATGCAGATTTTATCTACCCAATACAGCAGGTCTTAGAATTACGTAGTGACTTTGTTTTTTGTTGCAAAGTCAGATGTACAGAGAGGAGGAAAGACAGAGAGGAAGATCTTCTGTCTGATGATTCACTCCTTAAGTGTCCTCAGCAGCCAAAGCTGAGCCAATCCGAAGTCAGGAGCCAGGAACTTGTTACGGGTCTCTCACATGGGTGCAGAGTCCCAAGGCTTTGGGTTGTCCCCAACTGCTTTCCCAGACCACAAGCAGGGAGCTGGATGGGAAGCAGGGCTGCTGGGATTAGAACCGGCGCCCATATGGGATCTGGGTGCATGCAAGGCGAGAACTTTATCCGCTAGGCCCCTGTGCTGGGCCCTACATACTGACTTTTAAAAACATATGAAATGAATACATATTAATTGTGGAACAAAACCCTGAAATACAAGTAAGCATAAAATAAAACAAAGCAAAATAAAATAAAAAGCAATTATAACTTCTCTACAAGAGACAATTATGATAGCATTTTGGCTTATAGTCCTCCAGGGTTATGTCTAGGTGCCTCTATATTTAAATGCACAGGTAGGGGGGAGAATCAAGATGACAAAATAGATTTCCACCATGGTCTCTGTAGCCCCAGCTCCTGGCTCACCAATCTCCACCTCCTGTGATACCATGCTGAGGTTACACTGTTGTCTGTACAACCAAAAGCAAATGCAAAGAACATCCCAGTAAAATAACAATAGAAGACTGTATCAATGAACAACCCATTGCTAAAATGACAGGACCAAATTACCACCCGTTCATCTTTTTTTTTTTTTTTTTTTTTTTTTGTGCAATTTTTTTATTATTATTAATTTCATTGCATAATGTGACACCTTTGTTTTTATGCACTGGAATTCCCCCCACCCCTCCCCAAGCCCTCCCCCCACCCCCACGGTGGATTACTCCACCTTGTTGCATTTCCATAGTTCAAATTCAGTTGACATTCTTTCATTGGAGGTTTTGACCAATCATAAAGTCCAGTATCTTATTGTCTTGGTAAGTTTTCTTGGTGAGACCATCTCTGGTCTGAAGGTAGAACCAACAGAGTATCATCCCAATCAAGTAAAAAACCCAACATAATATTTACAACCATTTACAACATTATGGCATTAATTGACATGGTATTGATTAACCAATGTTACTAGAGAAACGCATGTTCTCGGCCACAACCTGTGACTTCCTCATGGACATTTCAATTTTGGTTTATATTTAACCATGTTCTATATACCTTAGAATGGCTATATATTGCTATTCAGCTGTCTCTTGTCTATTTCAATGTTAGTATTTAGCATTTTATAGCATTGACGCATGATTTTGCTGAACCTGGTTGTTTTTCGGGTAGTCTAACTCTATAACTTTAACAGGACAAATGTCAACAGTTTAGGTGAACGGTTTTGGGAGGGGTGTGCAGAGAAATCCTCAACACCCCAGAAAGGAGTAACTGATCTTTGTGTACCACCCAGTGAGTTATAAGTGCATCCCAGCTGGCCGCTTCCTGTCTGTTTCTAAACTTTCCTAGTTGTTCTCTGTCTATCTATTCTAATTTGTTTGTTCATGTTTGTTTGTTGTGAGGGGTTTCTGGAGCAATCCTGATGGTCCTTACAAAAGAGGGTGGGGACCCAAAGTTGGAAGCAGGCAAGGGCCAGAGAAAGCTCCTCTCCCTAGTTCCGACGGAAGTTTACTGTTCTTCTGTTTCTGCGGACCGCTCAGGGATCCTGGTTGTCGTTCCGATGACCCTGGATCCTTCAAAGGAGGAATTGGGCTTCTTCCATCCCACATTGTAGATCCAAATGGGAGTGGGTGACCTCAGAGTTCTTGGCCTCTGAAGGCACTCCTTTACCCCCGTAGTCTCCTTGGCAGTAGGGATGTAGTCCTCGACCACCCGTTCATCTTAACCCTGAATGAAAACGGCTTAAACTCATCAATCAAATGTCATAGATTAGTAGACTGGATTAAAAAAAAAAACAATCTATTTGTTGCCTACAAGAGACATATCTCACCAACAAAGATCACTGGAAACAATTTCTCATGGATTTTGATTTTTTGGGTTAGTTTCATCTCTTCAAAACACTTTCTTCTGATTAAATCCTTCAATGACTCATAGATCATACAGTAGCATCATTTTCAAGATGGTTTTAGATTTTCTTTTTCATTTTTTCAGCAACACATTAGTCATTCAGTAGCATGTTATTTAATTTTATGGTGGTGTTGATTTTTTTTCCTTCCTGTTGTTGATTTTGTTTTGTGGCTTTTCATTTAAGGGATGTACAATAACCATGTAATGGAGACTATCATATCCAGATGTGAAGATACAATGCAGTATGCATCTCTACCTCCAAAGATGGACTCCCACCTGACCCTCCAACCTGGAATGCTGGCATTGCAGGCAGCAGCCCCAGAATAGTGTACTGTAACCTTCTTAGTGTTACAATGGGTTGAGGGATGCCCTCCTTGGTAATCTACAAGGAGACTCTTCCCCATCTTTGGTAGAAATTCAAGCAAGAGTCCAAGCCCACATGGTTTCTCTGAGCTCAGACTTTTTCCCTGAATGTCAGACCCACAGCTTTTGATGACTACTGAACAAAGTGTTTAACAAGCCTCAAGGCAGGTTCATAACTCAAACAAGAATCTGGGTACCTTGATAGGACTTGCTACAGAGGAAGCTTTGTTTCCTTCCAGTGACCCACACAAGTAGAAGAAACATGCCTTGTGTTGATAGAGTATTGATGGAGTACCTGCTTGAAGACCTAGAGAGAAATCCCCACATTAAACAAACCTGCCTATTCTCATAGAGCTTGTGTTAGAGCTCAGTGTTGGGGCGGGATGGGGGGAGGAGAAGAAACAGTAAACACTATGAATAAATTAAATAAGTTCCCACAAATGATTCTTTCAGCTGGTGATCCACCATATTGGCCTTCCCCCAAGTTGAAGTATATGTCCCTTTACTCAGTGACAAGATGGTTCAGATCATGTGATCACAATAATTGCTCTTATCTCAGAAGGCTATGAGCACCGTCATAGCATTCCACAGAGATATGTTGAAGAAAAGCCCTGAAAAAATCCTTACTAGGTCCTCCAGAAACACAAGTGAAAGGTCTGCATTACACAAAGGCAGGACTAGAACCTGCAACTCTGAAAGTAAGATTGCAAAAGACATTGTATGTTAAGCCAATAAGGGACCTCCCAAAACACTTGGTGGTGGGCAGAGAGAGACTTGGGTGTTCCTGAAAAACTCAAGGAGTAGCAGTGGGCCACCCATGGCACCTCAGACTGCCTCTGAGTTGGCAGACAGGTGGTCTGGGTGCCAAAGGCACTGGGTGAAGACCTAACGCCATCTGGCCGCTCACTCTGAGAATCTGGAGGTGTGAACTTACAGGGGTAGTATGGGATGGCACATGAAGGGACAAACAGATAAGGGATGACTTCTGAGGGACCTCCACAGACAAGGTCAATGTGCTTGCAGAGCTAGATCATGGAACTCACCAGTGGCAATCAGAACAGGGAATGGGTAATAAGAGGCTGGGATAAGACATAAACCAGCACAGAAGTGAATTTGGTCTATATCCACTGGTATTCGTAAGAGCCAGGTTGGGTGTAGAATGGGCTGGACTAGGACTTGACCCTCGCTGAACCCTGTAGGAGTTGTGCCTGAGTATGGACCAGGTGTGGCTGTGCTGCAACACCCAATAGTAAGAACTGGATTGGGTATGAGACAGCTGGGAAAGGCCACTGTTCCTGCCAGAACAAGAAGTGGACAAAATCAACCTGGGCCCAAATCATCAGTGTGCACAAGATCCACCACTGGGAAGAGACCTGTTAGAGGAGCTCCTTTGTCAGGATGCAGTCTCTGCAACTGAGCACAAGAAACAAGGCAAGGAGCAGCCCAAAGATGCCCAGGTTACAGTATTTACCAGCATACATGTGGGTAAGGTCTGGGGGAGGTCCAGGCTAGGTCAGTTCATAACATCCACTGGCAGATCTGAGAACAAAGATGGAGTGCAGGAAGGGCCAGGTCAGGCTGCAACACCAGCCAGGTCACACTGAGGTTGGTACTGGGGGCTGGTTGGGCTGAACCAGGCTGCAGCATTCACCAGAAGGAGCTAGGACTAGGGACAGACTGGACTGAGCCAGGCTAAAATACCCACTGGTGGATGCCGAGGTGAGGTGAGCCATGCCAGTCTGATGGGTGCCAGGTTAGTGAGCCCCATGGGTGAGGGATCCGACATGGGCTTACCTGGCCCAGGTCCTTGGGTCTGCTTGTGAGAACTGGTCTTCCTCAGTGGAAAAGACAGAGCAATAGATGTCTGGCCCAGATGCACATGGAAGATATGGCAGCCCATTGAGGCCTGAAGAGGACATCTGGTACCATAACATTGGAAGCAGAACAGAATAAATTGGACAATTACTCCAGCCAAAGGAGGGCAGCAAGTATCTGGACAAATGGAGACTCTAAGATAGAGTGTGTTAGCCAATTGACATTGGAAGGGTTTCCTCTTCCATGGGTCGGCAAGATTGATAACATCTCAGAACTATCGCAACCACCTGGACAGAATCTTTGGAGCGTGAGCCACCTTGGGACCTTGGGTTGATGCTGAGTGGCTGTTCCTCATTCCTGGGTGCTGGGGTGGGTGGGAGGCTGGGTATGGCATTTCTCCTAATCTCCTCTCTCCTACTAGAGACAGGAAGAAGAAATAGCAAATTCTAAAACAACGATCACACCCACTTTTCCCTAACCCTAGATCCTTCCCACCCTGATCAACTGTGTAAGTCTAGAATAAAAAAATTATATTAAAAAGAAATGTATTCTTTTTAGAATCCTCATCCACTATAAATTTTCACAAACACATTCAGCTACACACCTGTAGCTATTCTACATTTCCTTATAATCCTGATTTGCTATGAAAACTTGATGTTGCCAATGAAGATGTCACCTGCCAGCTCCACATGATTGTTTGGCTGATTTCTCTTTCTTTCTCCTTCTTTCTTCCTTCGTTTCTTGTCTTTCTCTCTTTTTTCCCTCCCTCCCTTTCTTCCTTTCTTCCTTCCTTCCCCCTTTCTTTCTAAGATATATTTATTTATTTGAAAGGCAGAGTTACCTGGAGACAGAGTGTGAGACACACAGAGAGAAATGTTCCATTTGCTGGTTCACTCCCCAAATGAGACTGCAGTGGCTGGACTGGACCACGCTGAAGCCAGGAGGCTAAATCTTCATCCAGGTCTTCCACATGGGTGCAAGGACCCAAGCACTTGGACCATCTTCTGCTGCTTTCCCAGACACATTCGTAGGGAGCTGAATCAGCAGTATAGCAGCTGGGGCAGAAACTGGTGCCCAAATGAGATGCTGGCACCACTGCCAGCTACGCCACAGCACTGGCCTGGGTTGATGTTGCTTGTCCTTTGGGAATCAGGGTGTCTATCTCCTCCTCCTGAGCAGTCTGTCCTGATTGGTTTGGAACAAATGCTTCAACCCACACAGTCACTTCTTTTCACAGAGAAGGAAGAACTAAACACACTTTTTTTAGTTGTATCTGAACTAAATATAACTGGAAATTACCCTTTCACTCATTCACATCTCTGTTCGCTTGTTTATTGTGTGTCTGCCTGGACTGGCTGATAAGCTCCCTGAGAATAGACAACTCATCTTGCTTTCAACTCTGCTCAGAAAACAGTGCTTGGCATGCATCAATGGACAGCTCAAACTAGGATCAGGTTTGATTTAGCAAAGCAGTTTTAATTTTGCTGCTCTCTCAGACACCTACCTTGCTTCCCTTCCTTTTTTCCACCATCTATTCTTCTCCCTGCATTTCTAATGGTTTCTCCCAACAGCTTGGCTTTGTTTCCAGCTTCGTCACCGCCCTGAGACAGCCCCATGAAGACTAACCCAGGCTTCTTCAAGGTCACACCCAAGGACCTCTCTCAGTCTTGGCTTCTTTCCAGGCTGGGCGCTTAGAAAACTCCCTGAGAAGTTTCTCCTGGATGGGACCCGAGGCTGAGCTAACCCCTTTACCTTTCCATGTATTTTTCTTTTACCACCATGAGGATGGGTTTTTCCTGCTGCCCAGATGTTGTAAAAGGGTTCCCTGAAGTTGTATGCTTATACTTTTGTTTTTCCCTCTTTCCTCTTGATATGGACAGATGCACTTACTACCCTGTCCTTATCCTGTTACACATTCTACACATATGGGTGTCAGTGCAGTGGTCCACAAGTAGCCAGGCTTTTGCCCTGGGCATGTGCAGATTTAGTATCCTGAATTCATCTGATCTTAGGACTGATCCTTGTTGTGATTGCCTTGCTGATTCAAACTGAGTAAAAAAGAAGTCACCTGTCACTTCTGCACAAAAGTTTTACAAGCCAGAGCTTGGTTGTGTGGCTGCTCTTTCCTGACACTTGCAAGCCATGTGAGCTCTGCCGCACTGAGAGCCGAAGGAGGAAGGCCACTTAAGGCTCTGCCCAACCATGGTGAACTGCAAACCATGAGTCGTCAGTAGATGCCATTTGTGGTGGCACAGCTGGCTAAGCGTAGCTTCATCGAATCTGTCCACACTGACACAGCACTGCAGTCTGACTTGTTCCAAAAGCTTAAGTTCTGCCTGTAAGATTTATATATGGATTTAACTAACAGAAGTGTAAAACTAGCATATCTACATCTGTATTCATTATTTTTCCTTCCCAATCCTAAAGCATCTCTCTTCTTGCCTTTTCTATTTTGGTCAAGGACACCAACACTCTTCAGAAAGCTTTCCGCTCACCTATGAACTTCATACAACTAACCACCACACTGTATTCTGCTTTATTTATGATTCTTCTTAGCGCTGTGCTCAAGAGCTCTGCAGTCTGAACTGCACCCTTTCCTTACTGGACTGTTTTGCCTCTGGAGTCATCTAGCTGCTTCCTTTCTCTTCCCTTTCCTAAACAATTGTTCTTCTTTTGTCATTGGCCATTCATGAATGTGGCAAATGTAAACACGCAGACCCTCTAGTTTCCTTGTTCAGAAGCTCCAAGGTGCCTCCATCATCTACTCATATGCTCGCAGCCTTTGAGCTGACATTTGAGACTCTTTTCTCTCACCTTTAATCTTACCTCAGTTACTCCTTTGCATGGATTTTACTTTAGTACTAAACCATTTGCTACACTGTGAATGGGATGCATTCTGTGATGAGTCACTGTGTGTCAGTTTGGCTGACACACATGCACATTTTGCCCAAATATCTGGTAAAAGACTATTGTTAGATGTGTCTGTGTGGGTATTTCTAGAAGAAATTAGCACTTGAGTTGGTGGACTGAGCAAACAGCAGGCAGGCTCTCCAGTACGTGTAGGCCTCATCCAACCTGCTGAGGCAGACACACTGAATCCTCTCTGCTTGACCAGGACATTGGTCTTCTCTCTTGAACTTGGTCTCACACCATTGACTCAGGTCTGGACAGGATTACATCACTGGCTTTCCTGGGTCTTGGGTGTGCAGAAAGCAGATCATAAGACTTCTTGGCCTCCATAGTCACACAAGCTCATTCCTTATAATAGACCTCACTCTGCATATAGAGTATATCCATATTCTATCAGTTCTGTTTCTCTAGAAACCCTGACTAATACATACTCTAAGCTTGCCTGCATGTGGTGCTCTTATAATTTATCTCCTATCCTTGGAATGCTTTCCTTCCTTATATACCTCTGTTAAAACCCAAGTTCACTTTCAAACTTCTCCTGAGATAAGAACTCCTTCATAAACCTTAATTTGATCACTCCAATCAAGAGTGACTCCATGGTTAGGGCTGGCACTATGACTCAACTAGCTAATCCTCCACATTCAAGTGGGTGCCAGTTTGTGCCCTGGTTGCTCCACTTACGATCCAGTTCTCTGCTTGTGACCTGGAAAAGCAGATGAGGATAGCCCAATGCCTTGGGATCCTGTGCCCAATTGGGAGAACCGAATAGGGTTCCTGGCTCCTGGCTTCAGATTGGATGGTATCAGCTTGGCTCAGCTCCACTCAATGTGGCCATCTGGGGAGTGAATCAGAAGATGGAAGATGCTCTCTCTCTCTGTATACCTGCCTTTCCAATAAAAATAAATAAGTATTTTTAAAAAGTTACTCCATTATCCTCTGATCCTAAGAACACTTGTTCTTCTCTTTTTCTTGCAATTTCAATCACAGCAATTTCTGCATAACTCTCATCTTTCTTGGATGGAGAATGTCCTCTACAAAGGTATCATATTCTGATCATCTTTCCCTTCCCTACAGAGCACAGTGGCTAAAAATCAATGGGCAGAAAAAGCACCAGAAGTGGCCCCAACTCACAGAAGAGCTGTGTAATTAGACCTAGAGAATTTCAATGTGAGAATTTCAAAGTTTGATGAAACATGAGGCTGCATCCATGTTAGGCAATCATTAGTGTAGTTGTTTAGTTTTGCAACTAAATAAAAAGGTTTAGACATTTCATCTTATCTGAATTTGAGATGTACTAGTGGTGATAATGACCACCTGGTTATTAGAAACAACTCTAACTTACCATCATCAGCTCTTCCTGGATAGCATATGAGAAAGCTATTGACAGACCCCAGTTGTATACTTATGTCTGTTTATTTGCATCTGTAAGTAATGGAAATTATCAACCCCCTGCTGTAATTTCTACTAGGAAAATAATCATTACTGATGTAATGGCTCCTTGTTGACCTTCTGCTTGTTCTAAGGTATCAGTTTCCAAACATACCTTCATAGGCCTGGGAATAGGGATGCGAGAACTCGGTAAATGAATGAATTGCTAAGGGACAGTGATTCTCTAAAGGTGCATATTAAAGTGATTCTCTAAAGGAACATGGATTTTTCTCTGAGTTCTTCATAAAACTGGGATTCCCTAGACCAGCCAGCATCAGCAGTAACTGAGCACTTCTTCCCTTGGACTTTCTGAATCAGAAGTTCTGGCAAGTGTCTGGCTCACACTCTTGAATTTTAGCAAGATCTTGGCAACCATGAACTTTAGAAATTGTGGATCTATAGAATTAATTATATAATCATAAATAAGAGTTCAAAAACTAGAATTAATTCCTTTATCCAGCATAGTTAGGAAAAGATCCTTGGCCTTCCAGATGCTCATTTTTTCTTAATATATTTTATCTCTTACTCTATTGATAATCATGCTCAGATTTTATGAAGCTACTGTGGTCCTTGCTTGCCAAATATTCTGAGTTTTATATTCTGAGTTAGATATTCTTTCACAGTTTTAGCTTGACTTTTCTTTTCTCTTGGCTAACTAAACACATGCAGCCCCATCAGTTCAATAAAAGGAGGGAGCTTGCTATGAGGACTAACATGAAGTGAATAGGAAAATCTAAGAATCTAAGAAAGTGACTAAGAATTGAATATCTAAAACAGAGTTGGCCCTCATGATCTGCAGCAGAAGGACAGTTCTGGATTCAAGATGGGTCTAAACATCTTGACATAACTGCAAGGATCCATCATGATGCCATGCAATCATAGACTGTGTTGTTTGGTCCCGCAACCAAGTAACTTCCTAATCATGTTTCTGACTCTCTGTAATTTAGGATTGTAGGGATAATTCCTTCAAAGCCTTTCAACATAAGAGTGTTGTAAGTTCAGTTTATCATTGGGGTGTCTCACTCTTGGTTATTTATGTTTATAATGAAATATTTGTTACATCATCGATACACAGCAGATATGGACAAACCAGAATAGGGAGCCAACTAGCTGGCACCAGATGTTTTTTTCTTTTTTTTTATTTATTTTTTATTTTTTTTTATTGTTAATTATTTTGCATTATGTGACAGTTTCATAGGCTCTGGGTATCCCCCCCTCCCTCCCCCTCCCCTCCCCCCGGTGGATTCCTCCACCTTGATGCAGTATTACAGTTCAAATTCAATCAAGATTCTTTCATTGCAAACATATACCAAGCATAGAGTCCAGCTACTTATTGTCCAGATTGGTTGAACAGTTTCTTGGGGAGACCTTTTCTGGTCTGAAGTTTGAGCTGGCAGAATATCATCACAGTCAATTAAGAGTCCCAGTATAACATCAACAGCAATTTGCAATGTTATGGAGTTGACATGGTTTTGAGTAACCAGTGTATTAAAAAGAAAAAAAATAAATAAAAAAAAAAAAAAAAGGAAAACAAGTCCTAGCCACAACCTATGATTAGCTCATTGACATTTCAATTTAGTTCATATACAGGACCGGCTGCTCTATACCTTAAAATGGCCATAAGGCACCATTCAGCTGTTTCGTGTCCATTTCATCTTAGTATTTAGCCAGTTGTTGTGTTGAAGTAAAATTTTGCTGATCTTGGCAGATTTTAGGATAATCCAGACTGGCTTGTAACTCTAACAAGATATATGTCAACATTTTAGGTGCAGAACATTTTTTTTTGGGGGGGGGGGAGGTGTGCAGGAAAATCTTCAACACCATGGTGAGGAGTAAAACTAATCTTTGTGACCCACCCAGCGAGGCATGAGCCAATCCATGCTGGCACCAGATGTTGATCGATGAGAATGGACAGATAATAAATTTCCTTAACAGACATGCCAATGTGTGCCTGCTGAATGTCTGCATGAAAAAGTGGTTGTGATTTCTCCTTTGAAAAGGGATTGTTAGTGCAGCAAAAAGATGGGCAGAAACTGTGGAATTTTTGTTCAACATTCTGTCCACAGATTCCAGAAAGACTATTCACAGAGAAGACACCCATTAATTGATGTTTAACTGTATATATTCTGGGAACTCTATTTACATATTCATCAATATTTAAATTATGTTTCTATGTATCTGAAATATAATTTCTAAATCAAATTGAATATGTTGTTTCTTCCTTAAGATGTGCCTTTTACTCTTACTATTCATATTTCTGCTACCCTTGCCTCACCAATATTAACATGAACCATTTCCACAGCTTTCTAGTGTATCTTCCTGCCTCTAGAATAGCTTTTTCTAATATGACTTCTGTACTGTCTCCAAAGAATCTGTTCCATTGTTTGAATTTCTTAATAACACCAATTTTCCATCTTGAAGATACAAATAAGTATAAAAACACACATAAAAGGGATATTTATAAATATCCTAGTTCCATTGGGGGTAAAGAGTTCTACCTAGAAGTTTAATTCTTTTTATTTTCTGAACTTAAAGTAGCTTAAAATATATTTGTAAACATAAAAGGAATGATGCTATATTGTATATATATATATATATATACACACCTCCACAAACCTTTATCTGATAATATATACACATACATACACACACACACACATATATATAGAGTAGTGTTAATCATAAAAATAATTTAGCTTTTAAAGCAGTAAGTTCCATAGGATATCTGGACTTATCTTTCTGCTTACCACAACTATGAAACAAAATTTCATAGGAAGCAATTTTTCAAGCTTGAAACAACACATGTTGCAGCACTGTAATCTTGAAGGAAAAAAACAAAAACAAAACACAACAAACAACCTCACTAGACAAGCCCAGTGGCACTCTGGCTTGCTGATTTCTGACTAATAGTACTTTCCTGGTACAACATAGCATTCTACAAATCTAGCACAGTTAGTATTCTGATGTGTGGGTCAGAATACCTGAGACAAAGAAAGTACTGAGTAGTGACTTCAGAAGTCAACCTGAGGATTCATCTCAATTCTTGACCAAATTCTTGAGAGTGTACAGCCAGACTCAAAACTTCAACTACATAGAGGGTATAGCCTGAAAGGTCATTTTGGGAGGTGGTGGAGACATCTCACTGAATTCTTCAGGCATCCAATTACAGAGGACATTCCTCAAGAATAAGGGTCATGTTCTCACACCAACGTCAACAATTACATTGATCTACTCTAGCAAAGAGTGAAACCAATCTCCCAAGACTGAAAATTTCAATCATTACCTTAATTTTATTTTAAATACAAAGAGAAGCATGGTTAGGTACCACTGAGGATCTTGAGAAAGATCTTAAAAATCAAGCCTATATTTATATGTTCTAAAATGTAATTTTATTTGAGAAGCAGCTTTTATAGAAAGAACGAGGTAGAGGGAGAAGGTCTTCTATTCACTGGTTCACTCCCCAAATGCTTGCAATGGCCAGAACCAAGTTGATCCCAAGCCAGGAGCCAGGAGCTTCTTTCAGGTCTCCCAGGTGGATGCAGGGTCCCAAGGACTTGAGCCATCCTTTGCTGCTTTACCCAGCTGTAAGCAGAGAGCTGGGTTGCAAGTTGAGTAGCCAGGATATGAAATGGCATCCATATAGAATACCAGGGCTACAGGGTGGAGAATTAACCTGTTGTGTCACCGCACCAGCCCTGCCACATATATTTTTAAAAAGTTGTAGAAAGGGGAGAAAGGAAGAAATTATTCTTAACTTCTGACAAGAAATAATGGAGACTGGAAGACAATGGAACCACTGTTGAAGTTCTGCAATGGGGAAGAACTCAACAAATAATCATCTCCCAAACACAAATTTAGTAGCCCACTTTGTGGCATAGCAAGTAAAATTGCCACCTAAAATGCAAGCGTTCTATATGGGTATTGAATCATGTGGTGGCTGCTCCAATTCTGATCCAGCTTCCTTGCAAATGGAAAATCAATAAAAGATGGTCCAAGTGCTTGGACCCCTTGCCAGCCACATGAGATGCCTGGAAGTAGCCCCTCATTCCTGGCTTTGAGCTAGCCCAGCTCTGGCTGTTGTGGTTATCTGGGGAGTAAACCAGAGGATGGAAGAGCTCTCGCTCCCTTTCCCTCTCTCTGTAACTCTTCATATATATATATATGTAAAACTTAAAAGTTTGGGCGAGATAAAGATATTTTCAGAACACTAAGCCTGGAAATTTGTTGATAACAGATATATGCTATAAAATATGCTAAGCAAGTTCTTCAGAGTGAAAGGAAATGACACCAGATGGAAATGTGAAGCTACAGAAAAGAATGAGAGAATTGGAAAAAATCAACATTGTCAGATATAAAAAGAATATTTTTCTTCTCTTAATTTCCTTGACATGAAATTGACTAATATTATTTTAAAATAATACATTGCAATATGATATTGTATTACTTCTATAAACAAGTTAGATTACATCAAACAGCAAAACAGGCCAGGTGAGTAAAATTTTGTTGTCATAGTCTTAGATTTTATGAGAATTATAAAATATAAACTCTGACTTGATGTTACTACAATCATAAAATTAATAAAATCAAATAGCAAATTGAAAGTGGAATATTAAAACATACAGTAATCTAACGGGGAAAGAACAGCTAAAATCAGGTTAACTTAGAGATGAATGTCAAAATGGTAGGCTTAAAGTCAGCCGTATCAACAATTGCATTACAAGTAAGCAAATATCAAATTTCAATTAAAAAGCAGAAGTTATCAGACTAGATTTAAAGACAAATGCAAACCTTATGCTAAGTAAATGAAACAACAGATGTTATTTCAAAAAACTGGCATGGGATTGAAAGGCTAGAAGCACTATATGTACGGATGACTGTGCAAGCAGAACATCAGCACAGAATTCCAGACAAGGAGCATTACCAAAGAGAAACTGTTTAATTTATCAGGAGGACAGAGCAATAATATGTCCTATGCAGTTAGTAACAGGAATTCAAAACTCATGAAAAGAAAAAAAAGGTGATAAAACCAAGAGAATACAGTTAAGACTATAGTTAGAGATTTTAGTACTTGTAGTAACTGATAGCATTAGCTAATAAGGTTCTAAAGTATTCTAACAAATCATATCAACAAAGTTGACTTATTTAATAATTCTAGAAGACTAACATTATATCCAGAAGTACATGTCCTTTTCAAACATAGTTGGCATGAGCATCAAGATCAGACGGCTGAACAATTTTCAGGTAGGCACTTTGCTTGTCTGAAATGATGTCTTTGTTGACCACATCATTGCTAGTTCTTGGGGAAAATATTTCAAAAAATGTTTTTGAAATATTTTTCTACGTGTCTTCCTAGCAGCCATGACCTAGCCCCGTCTCTGACGTTCACGCATACACTGCTCTTCAGAAAGACACCAGTTGTAACTGTGTAATTCAGAGAAGCCTCTGAGGATTTTTTTCTGCTTCCGTTTTCTTTTCGGTTCTCATTTACATTCTTATTTCTCATTTGCATTCACCTTTCTCACCTGCCTTGCTCTAAGCTAGGTCTAAAATTAAAAGGGGGCCAGGAAAACAGGCAGGAAAAACCTACCAAATTCAAATTAAAAGATCTGTTATTTTGAAATATTTTTAGCTCTTTAGTCACACTCTTTTTCCCTCTCCCTCTTTTTTTGCCTATTTCCCCTTTTTTCATATCTTGAACAAAGACCTGTAGAGTTAGAGCTTTAAATGAGGAACCTAGTATTTACAGTGGAGGACCAAAATGTGATGCATTGTGACAATAGAAGATACATAAGTCAATAAAAGCATGCCTTTGATACGCAGAGATGGCTATTGAAGGCCAGTACACTTAGAACAGAATTACTGGGTATTTTTAGGAGACTATTTCTTGCATAGTTCTAAAGCTTCAGACTCTGTTCTGTACCTGCTCACTATTCCTATCCAAGAACACCTTGAAGGATTGAAATTCTGTATGTCTTTGGTCACCAGTTTTGCATCTGAAGGTTGCCTTAACTGTCACCTTCAATTGGTCACCACCGAACAGATGTCAGAACATCAGCAGGTTCTACCCCTCCCCTCAAAACTATGGAGAATTTTTGTTTTGACTTCTGCATCTTCTTAAAAGCACGATGTCATAAACATCTGGCATAAGTTTCATGGATATTAGCACACAAGCTGTATAACAAATTAAAAATGTACTATGCAAGTCTTCCATTGGTTTACTCTCCAAATGTCTACAATTGCTGGAGTTGTTCAGGCCAAAGCTAGGAGCTGGGAGCTTCCAGGTCTCTCACATGAGGTGCAGCGGCCCAAGCATTTGGGCCATCCTCCAGGGCTTTCCCAGGTGCATTAGCAGGAAGCTGAATTGGAAGTGGAGAAGCTGGGATTAAAAGTGGCATCCTTATGGGATGCAGGCATTGTAGGAGGTGGCTTAACCCTCGTAAGATAGTCATAAGGAATAACTTGGATCATACGGATTAATTTGTGCAAACTGTAATATATAACATTACAATCACTCTTACATTAATACTATGAATGGAGAGTTACAAAACTTTGACCTTGGTCCTGTTTTAGTCAATATTTTGTTAAAGACATGAATGATGACAGGAAATGCCCTGATCTGACCTGCTACAAGTAGTGTGAGGTAGTAGGTTTGGTGATTCTTGAGGCCTCAGCAAAATGAATGAATGACAGACTTAGGACAGTCATAATGGTTTTGGCAGACTGGACCACTGGACAATACAGTGAGAAAAAATTAGCAAGAATAGATTTATGTCTTTCCTTGTCTTAAAAACTAAATTCCACAAGCACAGGATGAGTCAGCAATTGCCATGAAAGAGGATGTGAAAGACTTGATGTGATACCACTGCAGAAAAAGACAACAAAATCGTGAGTGGTGTCTACAGAAATAGTCCCTAGTACTGGGCTAGTTCCCATCTGCTCTTGTGTCCTTTTTTTGGATAGGATGAATAGAGGACAAATGAGATTATGAGGTTTCTAGTAAGTAACACGTGGTTAGAGTGGCTGGAATCACTTGCAAGAGAGAATAAATAGTAGTGGTAATTACAGTCGCCACCACTATAGTAACTGCCAGTATGAGCTTGAACTTACATGTCTGATACTGTTCTAAGTCTCTTACCTTTTTTACTTCATTTCCTCCGCTCAACAGGAGAGCCAGGTATCATTCTTATTCTCATTTTCTTCATTTTGCACATGAAACAACAGAATACATGACTCAATGAAGGTTATAAGGCTGGGAAGTGATGGAGCAGGTATTTGAGCTCAGGAATTCCTATCTAAAACAAATACTTGTAGCCAACACATTCTTTTTAAGAATTGAAAATAGTATCATCTAGTATAAATTTTTGAAAGACGATCTTGAAAGGACAAGGAGGGCTCATCCCCTTGCTGTGTGTTTCTAGTCAGTACTAGTCTAGGAAGCCTAGAATAATGGAAGGGTGCTTCAAGTCCAGAATCAGGAATTAGAGCCAAACAGCAATAATGGGTTTGCATGCATTGCATAGCTTATTTCTCCATCTACTTGCCAAGAGCAGGGGTTGAATGATCACCATTTAGGGTTTCATCAAATGTTAAGAGGTTGCCATAGGTAACCACAATGATTTCTACAATATATTATAATTTCACTGGACTTGGCCAAACGTATTAATTAAGATGCATGACTCCAAGTAGCAGGAACCCCAAAGAACTGCAGCTAAAGTGTATGGGCTGTCCTGGAAGAGCAAAGAGGCAGCTGGTTTCAACTATAATAGAACGAAGAAAGTGACAACTGTAGGCCTGTCTCCACAATTCTTGCCTTCAGTTGACTTTCTGGAGTTCATCCTATCCTAAACAAACTTTCATCATGTATCAGGAAACAACAGCCATAGCCAGATCCTCAAGGTTTTTGTTTTTTCCTTTTTCATTTAATACTTTCTGTCACTAGAGATAGACTGCCTCTTTGGCATGAAAGCAAAACAAAATAAAACAAAAATAAATCCTCACAGGCAAGGGCACAGATTGCCCTAGTTTAAGAGTCTGCAACCCCACATCATCATTCACTGGCAGAGGAATGGGATTCTTCAGAAAGTGGCAGTTCTCATGGGATCTATAACGATAGTTCCAGAAACAGAAAGCATTGACCCACAGGATCCCCTGACCCAAGGAAAAGACAGGAAACTGATACACGAAAGCCTGGAGGACAACATTGGCTTTTTGATATAACCCTACGAGCATGAACCTGAGTGCTCAGAAATCTTTCATGTTGAGGACAGTGATCTTTCTGTGAACATCAGGATTGGACATTCACAGTGAAGGCTAAATATTTGGTCCCTACAATATGTTCACCCTTCAGCTATTCTTCTTTTACTTGAAAACAGAACTGTAGACTTTAGTTCCTACAGTCAGACCTAAACATTTAATTGGATCAAGAGCTGAGCAATGTTCTGAGAGCCATGTTATATATAATTATATAGAAAATCAGCTCTTACCAGTTAGGTCATTTACAAAGAGATCTCACATCAAGTACAAGCAAACATATTTCTTGGTGAGATTAGAAACAGCCCAAGGATGCAGAAATCTGTATTTACTTGTTCACTGTTGAAGCATTCACAAGCATTTTATGTGTCCTAACCATATTTACAGATGCTGTATGGTTTTAAAAAGTGGCGGAATCGTGATTTCATTCCCTCAAGTATCTTACCTGCTCTTCCCTCTGATTGGAATATTCTTTAGCCCCTCTGGCGTTCTGCTGCCATGCTTCATTCTGTTTTGTATTAACCTTTGATGTGTTGACAGGTTTAAAACACTTGGCTGTATCCTCTTTTACATCCTTGGGGCTTCACATTAGCAGAGGGTTCACACTTGTCATCTTTTACTTAATGTGTCATTAATAGAAGGAAAGCCCCATTAAGACAGAGCCATGTTTGCTTTGCTCACTCTGCCTGCTGGAGTAGTATTTCAGAAATAAGAGATGAAGCATTCACTGGACAGATAATTATCGAGCACATATGTGGTAAGCATTGTTCTTAGTACTTAGGATACAGAAGCAGAAAAATAATAGATAGGACTCCTGCCCCAAAGAAGCTTACCTGTGAGTTAAGTGCTAACTGAATGATATTAGAGTATACTTTTATTGAATGAGATACAGCTCAAACCTCTAATTTCCCAGGTGAGGAAATGAATCCCCGAAAAGCTGAATGATCTGAATCAAACTACATGAAAAACCTGAGCAGCATACTTTTAGATTGGTTCACTCACTCAAAAACTTTTCTCCTGTACACTACTCATTTTACCAACCAAAGGTGGGAGTGTGAACTTCTGTATTCAGTGAATGGATACTAGTAGGACATTGATGGAGGGCATCCCAAGGTGAGTAGAGACAAACACAGACAGCACTTGATTTTTATGTGTACAGATAGTAATGTTTAGTCTGTAATAGACACACAGCATTGGCAATCTCTTGCCCAATTCTGTCACAGTCTTTACATGACAGATCGTCATGCTCCTTATTGTTGCTTCTGAAACTTCTGACACCTGAAGTCCCTGGTGTAGTGGAAGAATTTGCATCAACATTTTAGGGTATGGTCAGAAATTGCTAAT
The DNA here is from genome assembly GCF_030435755.1 of Ochotona princeps. Lineage (NCBI taxonomy): Eukaryota > Metazoa > Chordata > Mammalia > Lagomorpha > Ochotonidae > Ochotona > Ochotona princeps. The sequence continues at coordinate 29,373,940 of NC_080840.1, forward strand.
AGTACTCACTTCTGAGCTCAGAGTTGTAAGAAGGGGCTCACAGAGACCATTTTGGAGAAATGAGAAGACTGTTTCAAGAGAGGACAGATGAGAAAAGTAATGGGATATTTTCAAACCATGGGAGTATATGCACGGCCAAGACAGCTCATTAAACTATGGGGGAGTGAATTCTGAATAATGGAAAATATGGTTTGGGGACCTGGGATGGAACTAAGTTCTTGCAGAAACGATTGTTTCAAAGACTAGTGTGAACTAGGATTAGACCTCAGTTGGACAACTAATTCAATGTGAGGTCAAAGTAGCTCTTCAATTTGGAGCCTAAGGAGGGCACCATGGGATGGAACATGTCTGAGGGTCTCCTTTGATTTGGGAAACACCGTGGAAGGACCTGGAGAAGCTCCTCCCCCACTGAACTCCCTCAACAGTAGCCAGTCCCTGGACAGCTGGTTGTATGGCAGCTTACCACACATGCCTCGTTCCACAGTGCTGAGCTGACAGAAACACAGAAGCATAAACCCATGGCCACCTCCACCATGATCACTTAGGCCAGAGCTGAGCTGGTACATGAATCCTCTGGGACTTTTGGCTGTCATGGCCAGGATTAACACAAAAATTCCACTCATTTCATTCAGAAGAATATGTGATTTGCTGAGTCCTTTCACCAGAGAGTACCTCAATTCAAATAACAACCTTAAAAACAAAACAAAACAAAAAAACTAGCATCTTCCAATGATGTGAGCAGAGAGCTTCAGGGACCGCAAAGCAATGCTCTCCTGAGGACTTTTAGCTAAGACCATAGCCTATGCAGAGTTAGGAAAGGATGATTTTATAGTCTTTCAACGACAAATGAGGTCAAGCATAAGCTGTGGCAGGGGAGAAGTCAGAGAAAGCACTTCACACACCGTCTGTAAAGAAAATGTTTTATTTAAAGTGTTAATACCATCACCAGAATGAATTTGATTTACATTAGTTGGTGTGTTGGTTACAGGACTAATCCTCCCTTTTTCCCCCCAACTGAAATTCCCTTTACTTTGAAAACATACTATGTACAGGGCAGCAATGGTCACTGGCATGGTGTTATTTACATGACTAAATCATAGTTGAGGTGCAGACATGTGAAAATTTAAAAAGACAAACAAAAAAACACAAAGTACACCAACTTTTAAATAAATACTGCATAACGACAAGTATGTACAAATATTCCACACAGTTATGTCCTTCTTATTAAAATTAGAAATAATTTGTATAGGAATATGCACAAAAGATTATGTGACTGCAACTTACTATCAGGAGAATGGTTAACCTTTATTCTAAGGGGGTAGTGTAGACATCACAGGCCTATTTAAATCAATTGCTGCTGGTACACAGGTGTCTAAATTACTTCGATACAGTTTTCTCCTTTCTTTTAATAATTTTACCTGGGTCCATCGCATGTAACAGAACATCAAGACACAGGCTGGGTGGGTTTCATATTGCACCACATAAAGAGAAGGCATTTTTAGTGATACTCATTTTTAACTTTTGCACCATATCAAGCATGATAGTTTTTAATGGTCAGCACTGACTAAAAAAAAAAAAGAGCAAAAGCAAAGAAGACAAATTTTGTGCATGGCCTTAATCAAACTAAACAGAATGCATGTGGACTTCAAAAATTATTACAAGGAACTTAATTCATAACAATGTATGAATAATTAAAATATGCATTAACAACATGAAAATATGGGTGGCTTATTACAATAACCAGTGACTTTTCCTCCAAATAGGGGAATTGGGGAGAAAGTTGACCTTGCAGCACCACCCAATGTCTGTGAAAGCAAAGGCAGGGGTTGTGACTTGAGGGATTTTTCTTGGAGACTTTTGGTGATGGCATCAAGGAACTATCAATAGGCATACTGACTTTTTTGAGTCACCTAAAAATTGGAGCTTTAAAATTGTTGCAAATTTATGCTTACTATATTTCTTTAGAAATATAATTTGTGAAAAATTGAATTTTTACTACAGAAAAATGAATTAATAAACAGCCCTGTGTTTGGGGGCTCCAAATTTTCAGCATTGTTTCTATTCACATAGGAAATGGAAAACTGGCTAAAGAAATTGCTTTAACTGATTAAAAAACAAACAAAACCTACGACCTCCTATAAATAATACTTTAACCCCTGTATGAATAATGCTGGTGCTAAAAATAAACTCATTAGACATCACAATGGCCACATGATTTTAGGAATTTCCTGTAAACTGAATTTTGAAGGTGAAAAAAATTACCATGCACTGTACAATAAATTGCAAAAGTTCAAATATCTTCTTCGTCAAATACATGCTGACTTACTTTAATGTACTCCCAAGTCATGTTGCAAAATCCTTTTCAACATGCTTGAAATAAAGAAAGCTCTTAAATAGTTGTTTTTCCTTGAGAAATTCATAAATTCAGAAGCACTGACAGTTCTGAATTAAACATGGGGTATAAGAGAGGATCAGATGAAAACTTAGTAAGCTTTTAGCATATGGTTCATTCTGGTAAGGAGAGAGAAATTAAAAGAGTAAAAGAGGGACAATAGGAAAAGTGAGACAGAGAAGATGAAAGAAGATGTGAAAAATTTGCACATATTGAACTTCATAAGACTTGTATATTTAACATGGAAATAAATTGAGTATATTATACTTATTTGTCACAGAAACAGAATTTTCAGTATTTTTTAGAAAGTACTTTCGTTTGTGATGTCTGCCAAAACACAGACTATGCGTAGTTTAAAGAATAAACATGGTCTGTCTTTGTATCACCCTGTTGCATTCTCACCCCCTTTAAAACCATGCACTAGTGAAATTTATTTTTAAAAATAATATAAATTGTTGAAAATGGCTGAGTTTTATTCTTTTTTGCAAGTTGCAGCCCCAAGAAAATAATTTATGTATTCAGCTAATCTGTGTCCATGCAAAAAGAGTTTCTTTAATTTCATTCAGTCCAGTGTTGCCACAGATCTTGTTTCCAGAGTCCAATGTGTCTTGGCATTGGTGAAGGAGGTGTCCGCCGGCGCTCCCCAGTCGGTCTCTCTCCCTTCTGGACTGACCACTCTGTTTCACCATCCAGAGAGGGACTGTTACTGACCAGTTCTTTGGTCTTAGGCTTTTCACCTGATGCTTCCTAGGACTTGTCTCCTTGATCTGTAACATGGCTTAATGGTTATACAACTCCATGTCTGTGGCATAACAGGGCTTTGGGGTCAGATAAATGAAGAAAAAGGTAAGATAAAAATATAAAGGTGCCATTGAAAAGGGCTTTTGTTGCATGAAACTGACTGATTCTTTGAGATTAATCCATGGCTTCAGATTGGACCAAAAATGAGTGTCACTGAACTCCACACCTGATAGTTCTTCACCTGAGGGCCGTCGTTAGGGCACAATGTGTGCGACTTCCTCTGAGAACACAGGATCGCTTCGTATCCCTAGAAACAGGCTCAGAAGACACAACATTAAGCATGCAGTGTTACCAGGGTTGGCGACCTGTGATTTTTTTTTTTTTTTTTTTTTTTTTTGGAACGCTGGTTGCTGTGACAAAAGTTTTACAGCTGCTATGAGCGAGAGTAGGAAGGTCCAGTTGAACTTTCCAGAGATGACTGGGAGGCTCTTCTTGTCAGAGGGGCCAATGTTGGATCTACTAGGGAGGAGGGCGGAAAAAGTTTAAACCATCCAATCACCATGTTGGATAGTTCCAGTTCATCTAAAAGTATCTGAGCCACTCCCATGAAGGATTTGTGATCCATGCGACCATAATCTCCCCAGACGATAATCTGTTGGCAAAATTACAAAGAATAATGTCAGTATAATCATGTATATAACAGAAGTGTTATAAAATACACTAAAATAGTAAAATGCATTCAGTTAATGTTTCAACATCAAAGACCAAAAGCACTGGCATTTGATGAATGGGATAGCTGTCCTCAACTTTCAGAATCTACAAGTACATCCAGAGACCTTACAGTCTTACAGTCCCAAGATCATAAGCAGTCCAAGTAGACTGGTGTGATGGGCCTTGGCAAGTCACTTTAAACGAAATGACAATGGGCATAGCTTTGTAGCACTGGTCACTGCTTGTGAGTTTCCAAAGAATTTCAATGGTTAGCAACAGAAAAGAATGGAACCACAAGATCCTGGGTCTAAGATCTGACTCCATGAAATAATGGCAAGGGATAAACAGTTAAACAAATACCTGTAAAACTTTTCCTTGGGGACTCTCTTCAAAAGATAACAGCTGCTGATAAAGAGGTTCCAGCGTTTTTCTTGCCACTTTTGTTTTCTTTTTGGCTATGCAGACTCCATTATCTAAGAGATACACCTTTACGTATGGTGCTTAGGAAAGAACATATAACGAAGAGCAAGTGAGGACTGTGGCTGTCGTATGCCTACTCACTCATGGCTGTCGGCTGTAATGGCTCAATCTTTGCTTGAAAAGTCACTGGCCTTCCCATGTTATTTAAAAATGATTAGATAAACAAAGGATAATTTCCAAGAGTGTTTTAGGTGATGTTGCCATAGCCTGAGTTTATTATTATTTTGCTATGAGCTAGTTATATAAATTTACAGATTACATTACATAATAAGAAATGCTTCCAGCTCCTAACAGGATTCAAGAGAAATGCCTTACTCATTTATTTAAAATCACTGACATATGAATCTAAATAAACATCCCCACACTCACTCACTATCACTCAAAAGCATTTTTATTGGTGGCGGGTATGAAACAGTGATGGGATTTTAGCTGTCATGTTCAAAGCAGCTGGGAAGAAGCAGCTAATTATGAATCGTACTGTTTCAGATTTATCTGGGAAACACTCAATAGAAGTAACTCTCCTGGAATTTGCACTCATGCAGTTCTTTATAGCAGAAAGAGCGAACTAGCTCCAAGATTTTGACCAACTCAATTCTCTTAAAAAGGCTGTACAACGAGAAGCACAGAGTAATAAATGATATAACAGAACGACTGCAAGGATAGATAAGTTAAGAGGTTCAAAATTATAAGTCAGTCGGTGGAGGTGCTGAAGCTGAGAACCAAATGCAGAATCCTCCTGAACTACTGCTTTTATGCATTTGCTCAGACAATCTGCACAATCACTTGGAGTCATGGTGGCATTTCCATGGCTTCAGGGACCTCAGCTTATAATGACATTTCAGTATCAAATATGAGGCATAAAAATTTATGACCGTGCCTATCTGGCTTTATCTATTACAGGAAGTAAAAGTCTTACCATTAAAATATCCAGGAGGCAATAGGCTTATGCTACTGGTGGGGAGGGTGTACCTATTTTTATTCTAGTCACAGAACACTAAAGAATCCTCAGCAGAAATTTTGCAGCTCTAGATAAACTCAAGAATAATGCAAAACTCCAATTCACCTGAGAAAAAGAACTTTTAAAGTACATGTTGTGCTGAGACAAATCATCCAAATGTGGCAGTATTGATTTGAAAGCGGTTTCTATCACGTATGTATGTGGATAACAGTTGACTGACATTGTCCCCAACAGCTCAATCTCGAAATGCTTACTTCAGATAAACGCAGCCTAAAAGAACTTCCAATCAGTCAGATAACTCACCTATCCGAGTATCCTTCATTGACTCAAAAACAAACTTTTCAGCATTTAATTCAAACAAAGTCTCTAAATGAAAACAATATGAACTATGATGGTTTATGGATAACAACAGAAAATGTCTTCTGTTTTTTTACCTGGCAGTGTCTTGGAACCTGGTTTTACAACAAGGCCACGGGCCCGAATGATTTCCACCTCCAACTGTCCCTTTTTGTCCATCATGCCTACCTGAATGTCACCTAGTAGTATATGGAAAGGAAACAAACATGTCTTAATACACAAACACAGCGAAAAAAAGCTCACACCAAAAATCATGTTTTTGCACCATTTCAAACATATTTAAGATCCTAGCAATGATGTCGTCTTTTGAAAAAGCAGCAGAAATGGTAATAGAAAAATAAATCTTTTTACTGTTAAAATCAATGATACTTTATTCTTGCTGCTAATACTGTTAGCAAGTCTATGAAATGTAGAGAACATAATTTTTAATGATATAAAAAGAAAGCCATGAAACCATGTGACCAACATTCTTACCCATTGCAGGTGTAGCCAGGGTCTGGCGTCCCACCAGCTGAGCAGGCCCAAGGCCATCCAGGAAATCACTGAATTGGCTGTCAGAGGCCAAGCGGACACCAGGGAAAATCAGACTGAAAGCAAAATAACACCTGGGCTGAAACCTTTGAAACCTACTTATCCCACACCAGCTCAAGTTTCCTTCTAGCTTTCTTAAGATGGCAAGATAGGTGGTATCACCGTTTGGTACTTAAACTTATTGATCCACAACATCCTCTCTGCTTTCCTTGGCTCTTTCTCCACACTCCTTAGCAGCCTCTATGAAGCACCAGAAGCACCAGTCACACTGTCCTAAAAGCTTGTCTCCCCCTTCTTTGGTCTGGAGGACAGGGACTGTGATTTACATGAAAAACCACCCAGTATATATTTGTACTGAGCATGTATTTCATGCCAGGGTTTACCCTAGTGAATCCTCTTGGTTGAGCTATGAGATAGCTTCTGTTATTTATCATATTTTATGAACTAGAAACTCCTCCAGATCATTCCCATGAGTGTCTAAAAATGCTGCTATTTCTGATACCTGTTCCTTTTCCTTCCCCAAAATACCACTGTCCTGACCCTACTTCCCTGTCTCCAGCTACCATCCCTTTTCTCTCCTTGAAACGGTTGCTCTGAGTGCTGTAGCCACTTTCTTTCATCTTGAAACTCTAATTATTTTTTATTTTCCCCACTACACAAAAACTTTACTGTTGTGACCATTAGGCCAGACTTAGCTAATGACCACAGTACCGCACCCAACTACTATCAATATTCATCTAACCTGCTGTATTAGCAGCACTGGCCAGTTGATCCCTCCCTCTCACATCTTCTGCAGTTTACTTCTTGGATTCCTTAACCCCATATGTTTCGTCTCTTTTTCTTCTGCCACTTTTCCTTAGTCTCCTTTGCAATTTCAACCACTGGATACAGGAGCTCAATCCTATGATGTCTTATCTTTTCTTTATGTAGAAATTCCCTTGGTGATCTCACAGTATAATGGTTTTAAAAAGACATCTCTCCTGCTGTTACCTGGACTACTATCTCCTACTTGTCCTCTCCTTTGGGCCCTAGACCCATATTCCAATACATATCTGCTTGGAAGTCTAGCAGGCACTAGAAATTTAACTTGTTTCAGCTAAACTGAATCCCCCTTCCTCAGCAGACAAACCCAGGTCCTCTAAGGGGATTCCTACCTTAGTAAATCACAACTTTGCCCTTCCAGATGTTGAACCTGAAATTGATCTTTCCTCATTTTCTATGTTATAGACTGAGTTATGTTCTCTCAATATTCAACCCTAATATCCAGTATGACTGTACTGAGAACAGAGATTTTAAAGAGTCAGGGCTAAATGAGGTCATAACAGAGGGGCCCTATTTCAATGTGCCTGATGTCCTTAAAGGAAGAGGAGGCGACAGCAGCCTATGCAGAGGAACAGCCAAGACAAGACACAAAAAGGCTACTATAAACAAGACAAGGGAGAGGCCTTGAGAGAAACCAAATCTACTAATACCTTGATCTTTCTAGCTGCTGGATCTTTAAGAAAGTAAATTTCTGTTGTTTAAGCCACCTAGACTATTGTCTATGGCACCCTATTATTACATAAGTGGAGTGCACAAATAGATCTTCATTTGCTCTACTGTCAAAATGTATGCAGAGTCTGATCTCACTATGCCACCATTCCGGTCCAAGCCACTTCTGTATTGTGGCAAGAGCCTCAGTGTCCCTGTTGCTGTCCCCACTCTTGTCTCCACCTCAGTCAGACTGATCTACTACAGTGGAATCAGATCGTGTTAGTCCTCAGTCCCAGACGCCCAATGATTGCTCATCCCACTGAGAAAAAAGCAAAGTCTTCAAAACATGTTAAGACAACATCAACTGTCTAACCCCAGCCTCTACCCTTAATTCCTTGTTACTTTTTCCACTTTCTCTCTTACTTGCTGGTGCAGGGGGTTCCTGCCTCAGGGCCTGAGCTTTGCTTCAGCCTTGAATATTCTCCCCATAACATTTATTCACTCAGTCACTTTCTTCTTCACTCATTCAGATCTTTACTCAGTCATGTCCTTTGTCCTATTTATCCACTTAAACCCTGCCTCCAACCTCTACCATCTCTATCCCTTGCCCCATTTTTCTCCTTAACACTTAGAATCTATAATCTACTACATTTTCTGCTAACTTTCCTTGACAAACTATTTTAAAATTATATTATTTTTTATTATATACTGAAAGTTTGATAAGGATTGGGATTTCAGTCTGTTGTGCTTACTGCCATGTTTCTAGCTCCTAGAACCGTGCTTGAAACATTGTAAGCACTTAATAAATCAATACTTGTTAAGCTCAGTTGATTAACAGCAAACTCAGAAAAATCAAATAATTGGCTCAATGTTCTATAGCACCAAACCAAACCAACCAACCAACAACAAAGCAATAAATCACCAGATGAGAATATAGGTTTATACGATTGTAAGGCTCATGGCCTTAACTACTGATACCGACTTCTTCCTATGACTATGTCCTCAACTCTTGGTCAGGTCATCAGAATACTAGAAGGCATGGTGATAAATTTTAGATTAGTATTCATCTCGTTTCTCTCTAATAATTAGAAATCCCTGGAGTAAGGGCGATAGTTGAAACATTTTTATGTCTTTAACAGTATCTTTCAAGCAAAGTGCTTGATAGACATTTTTTATTCAGTTATCCAACTAATTTTCGACTTCGTTGATGAACTTTCTTGAGCAAATATATTTGTTTCCCCTCCTCAAATTCCAGTCAGTTAATAATAATGTTTTAGTCTATTTTTATAAGTAACTCATATAACTCTTTTTATAAATGTGTGCAAACCATCTATGTGCCTTACGTTATATAACTGTGCTAGAACCGTAATCCTTAGGGCATGTCTTTACTCCTAGGCTCATAGCTCCCTTAGTCTCCCATCACAGACTGGCTGCACACATTCTGTCTAAACACCTGGTGTTAGCCTGGAGATAACACAGTGAGTTCAGTAGATTGCACTTTCCTTCTTAATCTCATTCACATAGCTGCAGTTGCAAATGAAAGTTGATTTGTTGGCGACAGGGCTATAAAGTCTTTACAAATGCTTTAAAAATATTTCAGGAAGTTGACTGAAAAGAAGGTTCCATAATAACAAAAAAAAAATAAATAAAAGGAGGCTCATCAACTTAGTGGCATGTCATTTTGACTATATTTAACATAAGTAAATTAATATTAAATAATCCTTTGTTATTAAATTAAGCCTATATCAGAATTCCACATCTTTAATAATAACTTACAGCAAGTGTTTTTTTTTTAAGTAGCACTGTTCACATGGTCAGCCTTGTATGCTTATTATTTCTGTGCTTTTATCTATTATTTAAAGTCAGGGCAAAATATTTTAATGTGAGAGGCATCTTGCCTTTAAAGCAAAAAAAACTTTACCCCCCCCAAATTTATTTTCCTGAATATAAAAAGCCAGACATGTCACTTGTGCAGGGGAAGTCGAGCAACGTTCTCCTTCACAGGGAATCAGGCTGTGAAAAATAAAACAGGACTGTGAAGCATGCAAGTTGGTTTTTATGAAAACACAGTGAGACCAAGAAGATGGTCCCTAGCAAGGGCTGGAATAGCTCCACATCACTGGCCGGCCTCACTCACTTTCCTTCCGAGCTGTAGCTGTTCATGCTGCCATCTGTAGATTCTCGGCTGGCTTGTCGAGTCATCCAGTTCCTCATCTCCACTGCCAGACCTGTCTCCGTACTTCTCTGGACAGTGCTCCGTAATTTTTTACCACCTGCTTCTGCCAGGATAGAAGACAAAAGGTGTCACAGCTTTGTCATCACTAGCTGGGAATGAAAAACATCACCCAATGCTTTGAGATCCTCAGATGAAAAGAACTGCATAAATAACAACGAAGAAAAAGTGTTTGAAATCTTAATGTCTTGGATGGAAATTTTCTAAAAAAAAAAAAAGTTAAGCACAAAATAGCATTGTTTTATTTCCATTTAAAACAGTGTTCAAATTGAAATTGTTAACATAAGAAAAAAAGAAGATTCAACCTAAGGAAAGTAAAATTAGCTTTTTCCATTGTAATATTTCAATGTCAGATTAATTTATGCCTATTCTTTTATTTTCATTGAAATACTTAAATGCTAAATTACTTTACATCTACTCCCTTTCTTTTGTTATAGTAAAACAGCAAGGCCTTTATATTATTTACAAAGAACAGATGGTTTGTAATCTTCCAGTTCTTGCCCTGGTTTTGAATACACAGAAAAATCTCCTTTTGCAACCCGACAGATATTGGAAGATATTGGAAGGCAAAGAATGTTATACGAAGGAGATGACCTTGTTAGTTAACAGTCTCACATTTGTTGGTGATTTTTAGAAAATCCTCCTAAGATCATGCCAGAATCCAGCAATATCAAATGAAAGTGCTTTTAATTTGGGGTCATAGATAGTCGTAGCTCAAGGGTACTCCTACAGTGTGGAGAGGAGGTCAGTTATGACAGAGGTCCGACCAGCAGGAAACTGAGTCAAGTGCTACTGATGTTGCAGAGGTGTTCTCTGGAGCACTGACTGAGCGAAGAGCTTCACTTCACTGAGGGAGAGGATTTGTATGGGTTTTGAAAAAATGGGCAGACCGGGACTCAAGGAGACATGTGAATAGAGTTTTTGGCCCAGGAAAGCTCAGTATGGACCAAAGTATGAAAACAGGAATGACTGTGAGCTTTGAAGGCAGGTGCCCTTACCAGAGCATATGGAGTGATGGCAAGAAACTCAGCCAAATTACGAGGGGCTTGTATGTTGGAATGTGGGGTTGAACGACTACAAAAACTGGAACAGGTGGGTGACATTCCAAATTATTTGGATTAATTTATTGCTTGTCAGACCTAACTATCCATATTGACTGCACTGCTTTTGGGATACAAACATATGGTAAGCTCTTTGAGTGTCTGGTATTAGGAAGTTCTTTTTTACATTTTTAAATCTTCATTGATATTGCCAGTGACTTGAAATTTCTTTTCATCATACCTCTTTTTATGCCCAATATTTTGCCCATAATTTCTTTTCATCAAGCCTCTTATTTTTGCCCAGAACACTGCTTTAAATTTCACTCTCCATTTGAACTTTAATGCACATTAAAATACTTTAGAGAGTACAAAATATAAATTATGACTGATATGCAATTTATTTCAGTATTCTAAGGCTCATAGCTTAGATAACCGGTTATGAACATGTTGTACTGATACAAACTGTAAGAAGCCATAAAGCTTCCTTTATTCATAAGTGAAAGCTGTTATTTATGGAGGAATGTTTATTAATAAATGTAAAAGGAATGATAAAGTTTAAAATTATCTGTTTTCAATATCCAAAAAAAAAAAAGATAAATGACTCAAGGAGGGTTTAAAAGTGGAGTTTAAATTCATTAAATGGAACTTTTGGAGAAAAATATTCATGTGAGCAACGAATAATTTCCATAAATTAGTTATAATGCCTAAAGGAAACAATGTGCAAACAGAAAACACCAATGAATCTGGAGCATTAATGAACAGTGCCAGTAGTGGGACAATCATATGTGCTTCCAGATATACCGAATGCCACCTATACAAAAACACACAACATGTTTCTAATCAACTGTTTGGAACCAATTTCCAGTTTTTGAACATACAGGAGATAGGGTAAAAAGACAAACTGCACATACACAGCAGACAAACCTAAACCATGGAATATTGTTTCAGAAAAGTAGCCCTATTTCTCTCTTAATACCCTTTTTTTAAACATGTGTCTTACAGGAAATTAAAGAACATCGAATATCAGAGAATAAGGTCATCTACTTTCTCAAATAGTTCACACTTTGATGACTGCTACATGTGTATATACATGCCGTCCAATTTCATGTAACAGATTGTGCAGTAGGCATCATGCTCTTCACACATCATGACTATTTATTCATAGTTAGTCTTGTCACACCATAAACATAATGGCCTTCTTCCCCGAACTAGCACAAATACAATGATGCTTATTGTTCAGAAAAGTGCACTAATCCTTTCCAAAAGAAAATACTTCACATGTATTTGAAGTGAAAGATATCAACAACACATGCTATGTACCACTTTTACTGGTGACATTTTCTGTGTACTTCAAATAAGGACTTATATTTGTCCACTTTGTGGAAAGAAATGTTACATTAGTCTATAATATTTCTACATTAACATTTTTTGCAAGTTGACATTAAAAATAGGTGAGGGATTTTTTTTTCTACACGAAAAGATATCAAAGAAATGTAATCATCAAATGCAATGAATGTACTTAGGCTTTTTATTTGGGAAAATGAACATAAAACCAGAAACAAAATAAGCAAAGCAATACCTAAAATAATTTTAAGAAAACGGGAAAATTTGAAGATGGATTGGATTAAAGATAGGATTAAAACAGGACAGGGCCCAGCGAGGTTGGCCTAGTGGCTAAAGTCCTTGCCTTTTATGTGCCAGAATCCCATATGGGCGCTGGTTCTAATCCTAGCAGCCCCACTTCTCATCCAGCTCCCTGCTTGTGGCCTGGGAAAGCAGTGGAGGACGGCCCAAAGCCTTGGGACCCTGTACCCGTGTGGGAGACTCAGAAGAAGCTCCTGGCTCCTGGCTTCGGATCAGCACAGCTCAGCCATTGCAGCCACTTGGGAAGTGAATCAGTGGATGGAAGATCTTTCTCTCTGTCTCTCCTACTCTCTTTCTAATAAAAAAAAACTAAGAAATTAAAAAAAAAGAATAGATAGGATAGCAAATGATTAATTTAAGGTGGGTAATAGCATAGATTACAAAGAATTTCACCATTCCATGAAGATACACAATTTCAGTGAACCTGACAATGCAGAATATTAATATGTATATGAAACATGACTTGCACAGGAAATAAGATTCCTGGGGCTCGTATGGTACAGTGGGTTAAGCTGCCATTTGAGACATTGTCATCCTCACTTGAGTGTCAGTTCGAGTCCCAGGTGCTCTGCTTTTGAACCAGCTCCCTGCTAACATGCCTGGGAAGGTGGAAAGTGACACAAGTGCTTCGACCCCTGCAACCCACATGAGAGACCTACACAGAACTCTGGGCACCTGGTTTTGGCCTAGACCAGCTCCAGCTGTTGTGGCTTTCTGGCGAGTAAGTCAGAAGATGGAAGATCTTTTTCCCTTTCAAATAAATAAACACATATTTTAAAAAGAGATGCATTTTTATTTAATATCAGTCTACAGATAAGTAACTCGAGAAATCTGGCAAGCACCACTTGTCAGACTTACAACAAATAAGCACGCACCCCTTTTCCTTGTGTGCTGGTTGTGCCTAAATCCTTTCAAAAAGATTCGAAGACTTCCACAGTTGAAGAGGTCGGGTGCTGGTGTCATACCGACTGTCTTTGAATCCTCACTCTACCATTCACCAGCTGGGTGACACTGAGTAAGTTACTTATCCTCTCTTTGAATCATTTTCTCAAAATGTGAAATGACAGCAATTACAATGATGCCTACTTCATAGATCCTGTGAGGGTTAAGGGAAATGACACCATTAAAGTGCTTAGAAGAGTGCCTGATCCGTGGAACACTTCAGTAGACAGTACTGTTACTTGGACTAACCCAGAGGGAAACAGAAAACATGGACTCTAGGTCAACCTCCACCACTGCCCAGCAGGTTCTGCAGTCTTCTAAGCATTCTCTTCTTCTGAGTCTCTGAGTCCTCAATCAAAAGAAAGGCAGGGGAGGGAGAGCAAACGATCCCTTAAACACCTTAGTTGTAAAGCCTATGAGTTTGGGTCAGTGTTTGACCTAGAGCATGATACACAGCGTACATTAAGGACATATACACTCAATTTCCATCTTCTGATAGAATTAAAGAATGTGAAGTGCTTGAGCATCTGTAGCAGCCCTTTAAAGCCTGTCTTTTTAAATGTTTCATTATCAGATACGTGAATAGGCTTATTTAAAAACTGAATTTATGTTTGAGCACCACATAATTATCATGTCACACTTACAATATAAGTAATTTAATGTACCGTATAATTCATCATAGTGATTCACATTAAATGTTTCAAATCTATCATGCCATTCAATTTCAAAAGCAAATTAAGTGACAAGTCTTCAGAAAACAAGTGCGGTAGGCAGAATTCTGTAAAAAAGATGGCACTCATGATGATGTACTTCAATGGAAAAGGGGAGGTTCTGCAGATGTAATGGGCGTCACTAATCAGCTGACCTCAAGGGAGGGCTGGTATCTGAGCCACTTAGCCTAGCCTCAGAAACCTTGCATTCAATGCAGCCTGGCTGGTTTGGAGATGGAAGGACCACGTGGAGAGGACTTGACAGCAGTTTCCAACTGCAGTTATGTGGGATGATCGGCATCTAGAAAACAAGGTGGTTAGGCCCACTCCTGCAAGGAGTCAGATTCTGCCAATAACCAGAATGACCCTGGAAGCAGTCCCGCTTCCCCACACACTCCCTCTGTGCCTCCAGAGGAGAAAAACCCAGTTCAGCGTTCCTTTCAGCCAAGTTTTGGTTGTTGTTTGCTTTATTTTAAAAATGGGGAGACCTATTAAACATACCGTTATGACCATGGGGTTATATCAACTGGAAATTTAAACAGCTTAGCCATAAAATGTGTGAATGATGGACTTGAGACTGTTGTTGGACCACACTATTGCAATAATAATAGTGGGTGGGGGCAGGGAGAATGGGGAAATCCCTGAGCCTGTAGAACTGTATCATGAAAAATAAACATTGAAAAAAGAGGAAAATAGTATATTTAGCAAAAAGTACATTTACCACATAACTATATCTATAGCTATAATATGTATGTGTACACTGATGATAAATATATTCAAGCAATAAACCCTAGAGCTAAGGCTCAAATTGTGCTGTTGTTGTTGTTATACCTATTACACTGATGTTAGCTATCACAGGCCATGGTGCAACTGGAGACGTTGCCAGAAGGTAAAAATCAAATTGTTCAACTGTCAAACACCACGGGGAGAAAGCAGACACAGGAGGTGTCCTTGTTATTCAGCTCTGCCGAGTTTGATGACTCAGTTACTTGGCACCTGCCTTCAAAGAAAGTTGCTTGATTAAATAATAAAGACCAGAATGCATTTCCCCTGGTAATGCTGGAAAACCAAAAAACCCTTTGAGTGCCTTAACAACAAAAATTTTAAAGTTTTTTAATTGCTTTCTGCTATTGAACTGGAACTGTTTTAAGCCTCACCCAAAACTCTCAGCACCACTCCAAACTCAATCTCACTGGGACCTTTCATGTTGTCACCTGGAAGCTCTCCTAGTTACAGACAGGCTGGCTTGGACTCAGAATTTCCTTGACTATAGGAAGCAGCTTTTGTAGCCAGATTGAAGACAAGCCAGATAAATAACCTGCAAAGTGACTTTAATTTAGGATGACACTTTAGTTGCATTTTATTTAAAATGACCAATTTTTCAGAGTGAGTATAATTTAGAGAAGCCATTTGCATTACATTTAGCAAACTGAAGCATACATTAAAAGTGAGGATACCTAAGATTATTGACTCACAGATTTTTGAAAACATCTTGGATGTACAGCTCCTGTGGCCATGAGGGGGCGGAGGCTCTCGGGAGGTAGTTCCTCCCTCTCTAGCAGAAGACTTTCTCATTTTCAAAAATCATTCATCACTTCAAATTGTTCTTTCACTCTCTTCTGCTTTGTTTCTCTGATTCATGAAACTTTAAGAAGTGTTTCCAGGGGAGAGAGTGTGTATAGTGTGGTTATTAACTCACTGCTCACAACACCCACACCCCATTCAGGCTCAGTATCTGGCACTGATTCCCGATCGCAGATTCCTGAAAATGCACTCTTAGGGAGGTGCACACCATGGCTTAGGAAGTTGGGTTCCTGCCCCTGACAGCGAAAATCTGGATTGAGTTCCCAGCTCTTGGTTTCAGCCTATCCCAGACTGACTTGTTGTGGGCAACTGGGGAGTGAATCAACAGTTGGATGATTTCTGTCTGTCTTTCTGCCTTTCAAACACATTTAAAGTAAAGCTTAGAATATTTCCCTTTACTGCCTTCACCAAGCTTCAAGATGGCCAATGTGGACACAACTCCCCATCAACAGGTTTTATACCAAGACACAAAGAGGCTGATTTATTTACTTATTTGTTCTTGCAAGACCTTAATATGGGGAGCACTGTCAAGAGTAAATTAGATTACTATAACTGAGATAACACAGAGAAAAATTTTTCATTGGTTGGTTCACTCTCCATATGTCCTCAGTAGTGAGGGCTGGAGCATGCCAGAGCCAGACTCTATCTGAGTCTCCCACACGGGCAGAATATAGCCAAGTACTTGAGTCATCATCTGTTACTCTGCAGGATGCACATTCGTTAGATCAGAAGTGGAGAGCTAGAACATTCCAGTATGGGACACAGGCCTCTCAAGCAGCAACTTAAACTGCAAAGTCAAATATCCACCTCTATTTGTCATTATAACCAACCTAATCTATTCTCATTCAGAAATAGTCGAGACACCATTTCATTCTCTTAAACAGAAGGTTTTAGATTTTTCTATTTTTTTCTTCATTTTGTTTTCAGCATCATTAGAAAATGGAACAGTCTGAATACAGCTCTGTTAGTACAAAGTTTATATTTGACATTCTAGTTTACAGCTGCTTCATGGATTTTAGCCTTTATAAGGCTTAAAGAAATGTTAAATTGTGGCCTGGTGTAGTAGCCTTGTGGCTAAAATCCTTGCCGTGTATTCACTGGGATTCCATACAGGTGCCAGTTTGTATCTTGACTGCTCCATTTCCCTTCCAGCTCCCTGTTTGTGATCTGGGAAAGCAGTAGAGGATGGTGGAAGGCCTTGGGTGACCCAGAAGTTCGTGGCTCCTGGCTTTGGATCAGCTTCAGCTCCAGCTGTTGTAGCCATTTGAGGAGTGAACCAGTGGACAGAAGATCTGTCTCTCCCATGGGGAAATGGAGTGCCTTCGGAGACCAAGAACTCTGAGGTCAACCACCCCCATTTGGATCTACCACATGGGATGGAAGAAGCCCAGTCCTACCTTGCAGGATCCAAGGTCATCGGAACAACAACCAGGATCCCTGAGCGGTCCGCAGAAACAGAAGAACAGTAAACTTCCGTTGGGACTAGGGAGAGGAGCTTTCTCTGGTCCTTGCCTGTTTCCAACTTTGGGTCCCCACCCCCTCTCGTAATAACCATCAGGAGCGCTCCAGAAACCCCTCAAAACAAACAAACAAACAAACAAACAAACAAACAAACAAACAAAACTAGAATAGATAGACAGAGAACAACAAGGAAAGCTTAGAAACAGACAGGAAACGGTCAGCGGGGATGCACTTATATCTCACTGGGTGGGACACAAAGATTAGCTACTCCTCACTGGGGTATGGAAGATTTCTTTGCACACCCCTCCTAAACATGCTCACCTAAACTGTTGACATATATCCTGTTAGAATTATAGAGTTAGACCACCTGAAAAACAGCCAGGTTCAGCGAAATCATGCTTCAATGCTATAAACTGCTAAAGACTAAAATTAAAATAGGCATGAGACAGTTGAATAGCAATCTAAGCCATTTTAAGGTGTATAGAACACGGGTGAATGTAAACCAAAATTGATATGTCTATGAAGAAGTCTCAGGTTGTGGTTGAGAACCTGCATTTTCCTATTAACATACTGGTTAATCAATACCATGTCAATTAATGCCGTAATGTTGTAAATGGTTGGTAATATTATGTTGGGGCTTTTAATTGATTGGGATGATACTCTGCCGGCTCTACCTTCAGACCAGAGATGGTCTCACCAAGAAACCGTTGAACTTACCAGGACAATAAGATGCTGGACTTTATGCTTGGTAAATACCTCCAATGAAAGAATGTCAACTGAATTTGAACTATGGAAATGCAACAAGGTGGAGCAATCCACCTTAGGGGGAGGGTTTTGGGAGGGGCGGGGGGAATCCCAGTGCATAAAAAAAGTATCAATAATGCAATGTAATTAATTTTAAAAAAAGGAAATGCAATAAAAATATATGTTAAAAAATCTGTCTCTCCTTCTCTCTGTAAATCTTTCCAATAAAAATAAATAAATCTTAAAAGTGTTAAATTATTTTTAAACTTCGGATTCATATTTGAGTATATTAAATAACTTACTAAACTTCAACATTCAGAACAATTTTAGATTTATAGGAAAACTGTGAGAAATGTACATGGGATTTAGTACACTCCATGCTGAGTTTCCCCTGTTCTTAACATCTTCCATGTGTATGGGAAATTTGTTACAACTTACTTTCCTCTGACCCAGAATACTACTTTACATTTGGTCAGCATGTCTTCATAGATTCCTATTGGAAATAGATTTTTAATGTTTCTAATTTCTGATAGCCTTATAGTCTTCTTAATGTTGTATTCTGATAGAGTACTCTCATGTCTTGCTAATACTGACATAACTACATCCAAGGTGCTGTTCTACAGAAATATGACATATACAGTTACCTTAAGTAAATAATACTTGATGATGATAGCACATGACAATGTTGCTGGTTTATATATTTATTATAGTGTAGTTTCTATTGTCAGACTGTGCTACTATATATAAAAACTAATATGATGTAGGACAGAATGTTGTGTTACACTGGCAGCAGCCTTGTGTTAACTGAGTCTCTTGATTGAATGAAGAGATCACATCAAGGGACTGACCTATACATCCTCTAGGTTTGTGTCATTACACTATCTATTATGTTCACACAAAATGAGATTGACTAAAAAATTTCTCAGAGTGCATCCCTATCTCTACCTAGCATGAAGCATTACCATTGTATTCATGTATATAATCATTTAGTTTTAGTAAAAGCAATGTAGGAGTTGAAAATGCTCATCATTAGGAAAATAGGAAATAGGGGCCAGCCTTGTGGTACAGTGGGTTGAGCCACTGACTGCCACTTTCGCATTTCCCTAAATGATTTCAGGTCCCAGCTCTCCATTTCTAATCCAATTCTCTGTTGATGCACCTGGGAAAGCAACAGAAGATGGCCCAAGTATTTGTTCCCCAGCCACCCCCTCAGAAAGTCCACAGAGTTCTCTAGGTTTCTGCCTTCAGCCTGGTCCCAGCCCCAGCTGTTGCAGGCATTTGGGGAGGGAATCAGGGGATGGAACACCCCTCTCCTGCTCTTTCTTTCCCTGTATCTCTCCCTCCCTTTAACTCATCCTTGCTAATAAAATATTTAAAAAAAAAAAAAAGAAAATATGTAATATTGCATGGGGAAATGCTGGCTGTATGTAAAAAAATATATGTTAAATACAAAATCAACTTATACTATTTGACAAAGTAAAAGGATAAGAATATAAGGTTTTAAATCTACGAGACAAGATTAACTAGGTTTCATATTAAATTCATTTAAGATTTTCACAATAATTGATTCACACAAGGGTTGGCCCTAGATTCATGGATGCTAACTGAATGACAGGGTTTTGTGGAATAGCATAATCAGAGAGCCAAAGTATCATTTCATCACTCCAGAACTTACTTAGTAATTACAAAAGAAAAAAATACATCTTTATCCTAGGATAAAGAATATGGAAGAGAATATGGAAGAATATGGAAGTCACTTGTTAACTAAATCAGCACTTCTAAGAGGGAGAAACTTGGCATTATGTGTCTAGTGATGGGATATATAAGTTTATAACACGCATGGGACAGTTAAATCTAATTACAGCTCTATATCCAATGTCCAGTTAACTGGAAAGACAGAGAATAAACAAACTATCAGGGAAATCCAGAATTTTGGATGTTCTATGAGGAATCTTTGCTTGGACTCTTCAAAAGTCGATATAAAAAAGTGAAAATACTTTGTTAAACATAGCAATCAAATGCAATGAGTGAGTCTTGACCAAATCCTGGATTAAGGAGAAAAACAACAAAATGCTATAACAGAAGGAAATTAAATATGAAATTAACAGAGGTTATAAGCTTTGTTAACTTAATAGTTTTGTTTTAAAAAATTAGAATATGTATGCTGAATATTTAGATGTGAAGTATTGTGATGTGTGATATTCACCTTAATCTTAAAAATATATACCTACATGTATGTTTGGCTAAAATATATGTCATGTGTGTGCACAGAGGGGGGATAGAGGCAGAGACAGATGATCACGCCAATTAAAAATGGGTAATTTGGGAGGGTCTTGTGGCAAAATGAGCTAGGTTGTCCCTTACAATGCTCACGTCCCACACTGAATGCCAGTTCAAATTCTGGCTACCTTCTGATCCAGCTTCCCGCTATTGCACCCGAGAAGCAGCAGATGATGGCTCAAGTATTCGACTTCTGGCCACCAAAGTGGGAGACCAGAAGTGGTTTTTGGCTTCTGGCTCCAGTCCATTCCAAACCTAGCTTCTGTGACCATTTTAGCTGGGGGTGTGCTCTTTCTATCACTCTGCCTTCCAAATAAATAATTTCATAAAAATAATAATCTCTGTAGTTGATATTCATTCCTTTTTTACATTTAAAATATTTCAAAATAATAATTGAAAAAAAGATGACCTCAATCACTAAGTTCAAGACCAATGGTAGAAAGGGTATCTGTGTTCACTAACAACAATGTTAAGACTGTGGACATAAACTCCAACTATCTCCAGTTTTCATTGCAGGACTGTATGGAGATTATGATTATTATTGTCACTTTCTACATGAGAAACTGCCCAAGTGACAGAGCTGGCTGGCAAACGATGCGGTTGGCAATATGAATGCCTATGTTTGTTTCTCAAAGCGTGCTATTACCTTCATTTAGCATTCTACGTACTGCTTCCTAATCTGGAGTAATCAATAACTTGAAACTTTATTTCATATTCTCCTTGCATGTTCAAATAAAGTTCAAATTGTTTTATGAGTAGGGTTAAACTCAGATCATTGATACTTTCTTGTGTTTTAGATGAAAAATGAGAAAATGTTCCATAGCTAAATTCTGACCTCATGAACCTGAAGGCAGCATATAATTACAATAAAGCTAAAAAGCACATGTGCTAGGAATATCTTTCCCTTATAATACACATATTCATTTCATTCGATTCGTGATACACACTCCACAAAATACAACATGTGTCTTTCAACAGATGATGCTATAAATCAAATAGAACACACCATGAAAAAATTGATTTGCCACCACCTAGCACTAAAGAAAGAACCTGTTTGTATCTTGATCCTAATTCACGAAATGGAAGGGCAATACCAGTGAATAAATGCACTCTTCTCAATGTGAATACTTTCATTAATACTAATGCTTAATAAGAAACGAGACCATGATTATAACTCTGTTGCTGGAAGGTAATTCTATTTTTTTTTCTAATAAAAGTAAGACATATCATGTTGACATTCTTAAAACATTGAGTTATCAGAAATCGCATCTCTCTGTATTAGTCTTTGTTCACTTGTTTTTATGGTACTTTCTTATTCTTATGATCAGATGCTACTATTACAGCAGTAAGGGGGATACTCTAGGTGATAGTTTTGAAAACTGTAAGATGATATACAAATTCATAAATGGAAAAATTACTGGCATGACATGTGAAATGATCCTAAACTTTGTGAAAGGAAAACTATGCATAAAAATCTGGATGATGTTGGTCAAACCAGCTGAGATGGACATTTCACCCAAATGCCCCTTTATTACATGATACCAAGGTAACTGCCATGAAAATTGAGCACAAACGCACCTGAGAAAACAAAGGCTAGAAACTAAAAGACCAGATTCCTCAATCTGAAAGTCTTTGTCAGATGAGATTTCTGTTAGAGTTAGAAATATAACTGACAAGCCCGGCGGCATGGCCTAGCGGCTAAAGTCCTCACCTTGAATGCACCAGAATCCCATATGGGCGCCGGTTCTAATCCCGGCAGCTCCACTTCCCATCCAGCTCCCTGCTTGTGCCTGGGAAAGCAGTTGAGGACGGCCCAGAGCAGTGGGACCCTGCACCCTCGTGGGAGACCCGGAAGAGGTTCCTGGTTCCTGGCATCGGATTGGCACGCACCGGTCCATTGCGGCTCACTTGGGGAGTGAATCATCGAACGGAAGATCTTCCTCTCTGTCTCTCCTCCTCTCTGTATATCTGACTTTGTAATAAAAAAAAATAAAATCTTTAAAAAAAAAAGAAATATAACTGACAGAAAACAGAGATTGTAAACCTAACGAATTTCCGAAAGGCCAGTATTTTTTCCTTTCTTGTCTTCTTATACCTACTGAACAGAGAAGAATAACAAAATAGCAAAGTATTATTTAAACACACCAAATATAGTGAATCAGGCTGAGCTTCATAGCTTTTCTTATAACCACTGGCAATTCTAAGAAGATGTTTATTAATGCTTCTGATTCATCCACACTATCCTCTGCTTGTGTATTAAAAAAAAACCCTCATCCTTCAATTGTAGAAACTGAAATAACTTGATGCCAATTTCCAGCTTGCTGTGTAACTTAGATAAAAGTCAGACTGAGGCACTGATTTCCCAAACTTTGACTCTGTAGCTACTGAGGCACAGAAGCAGCCACTGCTGGCTTCCATTTTAACGAGGTTGATGGCCAGACTATATAATTTCCACGAACTGTTTTGGAGGAGCATGGGAATGATTCACCGTCAGGGCTGATAACAGTGCAAGCCGCAATGTCTATGGCACAGCACTGGCTGTTTGGCAACACACGCAGGACACTCTCTCTAATATGGTTTTGGGCACCATTCCTGACTTTCCAGTCCAGGTTCTTCAGCCTTCCTAGAGACTCTGTAGCTTACTTCGTGTTATTCTTTAGCAAATACTTTCCCTGCCCGAATTATCAGAATTAGTGTCTGTGGTTTGCACCTAGGCTCTCTAATGTAACACACTGCACTCACAGGTTTCATACTATGGGAAGAAAAAATTTTCTTATTTTATATGGAGGTAAGTATATACAACTTCTAGTTAAACTACAAAGAATATATGACATTCAAGTACTCTAATATACAAAACAATGGAAATTGTTTAATAAATGTAGTCTCTTTTAATTTTGGTAGCTTTTCTCCATTCCATAATATAAGCATAGAAACTACTTGCGTTTCGTTACTATTCATTGTCCACATATTTGTTAAGTTGTTAGGTACAAGGTGCTAGGGGAGATGGATACATGTAATACATGATCATATAGTTTCTAATTATGTGATTATATTACTTAGCAGATGAGGTAAATGGTAAGCAACCCAAGACAATCTATTCTAAATACTATACAACACTAAGTGTCTAGAGCCAAGCTGATTAATATAATTTTTCATGAATGATAAAAACATCCTATAATGATGCATTGGCCAATAATGTCATCACTACATAACTGAAATATAAAACGTTTAATTCACTTAAATTTAAATAGTCACATATGGCTAACAATTTAGGTTTTAGCATACCACTGGAGGTTCAAAAAAAGAAAAATGTTTTTAAGTAGAACCATAAGGAAACCGTCAACATAATAATATCAATTCAAAATATTAGGTTTTGTTATGTACGTTTCCTATAAAAATGAGGAAAGTACAGTCAAAAGAGGTTAAATAGTTTCCTATGCTCACACAACTAGTAATAGAAAGAGACAGTATTTCAAATCCAGGTCTAACCCCCAAGACCTCTGTTTAAATCTTACCGCTGCTTCTCATTTTTTTCAATCTATGGCTCTTTTTCCTCTCCCCATTTTATTTGAAAGATACATACATACATAGATAATATCCTCCATTACTGTTTCACTCCCTAAATGTCCACAACAGCCCAGACTGGGCCAGGCCAAAGTTAGGAATTTAATCTCAATCTCTCACATGGGTGGCAGGGATCCTATGACCTCAGCCATTATTTCTGTCTCCTAGAGTGTACCTTACTTAGCAAGAAGCTACTAGAATTGTAAGCAGAGTTGGGACTTGATCCCAGGCAGCCTAGTGTGGGATAGGGGCATCCCAAACAGCATCTGAACTACTGTGCTGCCCTGTTACTACCTCTAATGATTTCATAAATAGATGGGATATGAGCTGAGCTTCGAAGTGCAATTTGACAGAATATATTCTGTATAGCGGTAGAAGAAAAAGAGAAAGGCATCAACACAAATTTGGAGGCAAAGGGTGCGAAGGCTGGGTGTATAGAATCAACTGGCCTAAAGATGATAGAGAAACTCAGCTGTAGGTACCAACTAGATCAAGACTTTGAATGTCAGGCTACAGGCTGTAGGAGATGATAATCTACTCAAGTTTCTGTAGGAAGATCAGGGTCAATATCAAGATGTTGTTCAAGATAACTGTTATGAGGGCAGTGTTAGACTAGACTAGAAAGATCCAGAAAGAAGTTAATTAGCAGATGATAAGTGATTTTAAAGGTGATCTAAGATGGTGTCAATCTATCAAGGTGACAACAAGAATGGGAAAGAAGCGTTTTTTTGGCAGAAATTTCAAATTAGCAGTCATTGGCTCACATTTGGATAATAACTGCTATGTTTGGCGCAAATAATGTTAAAATATCTTTATTTGAGTGCCAACATTTTGGAAGGTCAAGTATTTTAACTAAACAAAGTAAATTTATCACTTGTCTTGGGGGAAAATGAAAAAAAATGTGCCAGACTTGAATTAATATTCAATTTGGCATAAATGAGCTCAAACTGACTCTTCTCCACTCCTGTGTACAGGGCTAAGCTTCCTCTAAGTTTGTGTATCCCTTTCATCTGACAAAGTGTCCTGCTTCACTGATGTATATTTATTTTCTGGCTTTGAATTTCCAGGACTAATCAGAGAACAACAGATCACTAATGGATTCATGGATCACTTTGTGCTAAACAGTTACTCTTACATTTTAGTTGCATTAGACAAAATTGAAATATTAGGAAATTTGGCTTTTGTTCATGGTGATACAAATAAAAGCAGACACTTAGCGTAATTTCTGCAAAGTTCACAATAGCCACTGAAATTCCCACAAAGGGTTTTTGGTGACTACGTTTATACACAAGGTCCTGCTCTCTGGCTGTAGTGAGGGGACGAACCCAGGTACATGACATCTCTAAGAATTTTGGGGTTGGGGTGGCGAAACACCGGTTTGTAACATGGGTAGAATGATTGCAGGTGAATCTGGAGGTGAGCAGCTGCCTTTTTTCACTGGGCATGTGATCCTGGTCACAGAATAAGGGAAAGAACTCTCCTCTGGAAAAAGACAGAGATGGGAGCCATGGAAAGGAAAGGCAAATGCAGGGCCAGGTGAAGTGGTTGGGGCTTGTACTCATGGGGTCTGGTGGAGGAGCCTTGCATACAGCATTCTTAGCATTAAAATCAAGATCCTGTTTTCATCTTCAGGTAAGAGAAAACAAGACAAAATTTCAAAACTAGAATTGATATTATTATTTCATAGCACCTTTTCCTTCAGTTGTCCAGACAATACTATGTATACAAGGCAATAGGTAAAAACTCTTCTTCCCCAATCAAAAACATTACTTACAGAGATCACTTACATTAAAATATAGTCCTTGGAAAAATGTACAAGACGTTGGCATAAAGAAACGAATTGTCTTTACTGGCTTTGAATTTAGAGAGTCTACTAAAGCATGAAAGAAAACTGAAGCTCAGGTACTTCGCTCCTTGCCACCCACATGGGAGAGCCACACTGCGTTCTGGGTTTCTGCCTTCAACTCAGCCCAGCCCCAGCTGTTGTGAGTATTTGGGAAGTGAATCAGTGGATGAAAGGTGACTTTTTTCAGTCTGTCTGCCTTTTAAGTAAGTAAAACATGCAAACCAAGAGTGTATTATTTACTATGCACAAAGAATAAAATAGACAATGGATTTTAGTCATCTTACTGCATGAATGCCTCCTAAGGAATGGAGGGGACATAAAGATTTTTACTTTTATTCCAGTCCACTCAGCTCACTTGTATACTAATTCCCAATAACTTAACTATCATATGCCAGGTCCTTATATGTATTTCTGACTATTTTTAAGCTATTTTTCTTATATGGCTTTCTTGTAATTTAATTTCCAAGCTAGTTACACATAAAAGCATTTAGACTCATTAACTAGTTCAATATGCGTAGTTTAGGGGCTGGCATTGTGGCACAGCAAGTTAAGCTGACTCCACTAATGGCAGAATTCCATATGGGTGCCAGTTCTAGTCCCAGCTGCTCCACTTCTGATCCAGCACCTTACGAGTATGTTTGGGAAAGTAGCAGATGGCCTAAGTGCTTGGAGCCCTGCATTCACATGGCAGACCTGCATGAAGCTCCTGATTCCTGACTTGGCCTGACACAGTCCTGGCTCTTGTGCCCATTTGGGGAATGAATCAGTGTATAGAAGATCCTTCTCACTCCATGTCTTGCCTCTATCTGTAACTCTGACTTACAAATAAATAAATAAATTTATAATCAGGCAGGTCAGATTCCTTAAATGTTACATACCTACTTAAACATGGATCCCAAATCCTGAACTACATGTAATATTAAGACATCCTCTGACAGGGTTGCCATTTTAGTGTAGCAGATAAAGCTGTTGCCCGTAACACTGGAATCATATGTGGGTACCAGCTTGTATCATGGTTTTCCACTTCCAATTCAACTCCTGCTGTTGGCCTGGGAAAAGCAGTGAAAGACGGTCCAAATGCTTGGGCCCTTGTATCCATTTGGAAGACTGGATGAAGCTCCTAACTTTAGCCTGGCACAATCCTGGCCATTTAGGCTTCTGGGGAGTGAACCAGTGGATGGACGACCTTTCTCCCTCTGTCACTTTCTTTCTCTCTGTCTTACTCTACCTCATATTTCAAATAGATAAATCAATCTCTTTTAAGAGTTTCTGAGAAACCAGGCCCCCGGTTTATGAAACATGCCATATCCTACTTTAAATGGTATAAGTATTTGCCTTTGGATGTATTGCTAGGACACTCGGGGGAATGCTTCTCCTATGAAGAATGGTAACAATCTTTTGAAATATTTCCTTCTTAGAACTGCCTGTAATGTTTAAAAATTCTACTTTCAGCAAATCCCTGCCTTAGGGAGTCAGAGTCAGTGGTTGGGCCAAGTAGCTTTTATAATTAAAATAATATCACACAGGGTTCATAGGTAAATTAAGTAAATATAATTTATAAATTGTTTAGTAATGTGTAATGTACTATCATTATTACCATTACTTTAAGAAAAAGAAAATTTAAGATCCAGAGTACATATATTTAGAATATACTCAGGAACAAGAATAAAAGCAAAAGAAGAGCAAGTGTACAAAATTATTATGTGAATAATATTATTATTCTGTTGATAAGAATAACCCACTTACCCTTATTTGAATTCAGACCCAGTGAAATCAGACCCAGTGGAACTTATAACACATGAACAAGTTGTTTAATTTCTTTGATTTTAATTTCTTTCTTTGATCTTTAATTTCTTCTCATGCCTCACAAGTAGAAATTGAGAAAAATGGTTACCTCTTTGAAGTATCATCATGAAATTGAAGGATCTGCACACAGAAAGTGCATGATAAGTACTAATTATTATTGTTGTTGGTCTTCAACACTGTGTAGTTCATTACAAAGGATTGCAGTATAATGCAGAAACAGCATATGGAGTATTGTAGCAAAGATTATAAATTCCAAAGCCAGATTACAGGGTTGGATCCTAGCTCATTTGTTGCCTAACTGCGGAATCTGGGCAAATTGTTTTAAATGGTTATGTGGGATGTGAATTAGTGAGAAACAGAAAGCTGTCATCTATACTGGAATCAACCTTTACTATTTACTTTCTCAGGACACACTTCCTACCCTCCTTAATTAGTTGTTTTTCTACATTCTCCCACTGTACTCAGTACTTTATCTAAAACATACTTCCACAATAACAATTACATAGTCTTTTAATGTCTTTCTCCATTAAGCATATGAACCAAATTCACAGATTCTAATAGCTACTAGCACTTCAAACATCCTCAAAGAATGAATGAATGGTGTATGATCTTGCTATTGACTTCGCTATAGTAATTTTTGTTCAGAATGATCATTGCACCCCCCCCAAAAAAAAATCACACAATGATACAGAACTGGAAGACAAGGCACAGTAAAGATTAGCCACTACACAATGTTCGAAGATAAATAGTAACAAATTTTAAAACCATACTGGTCCAGTCAAACAATTAATTGATTCAAATCATGGTGTTACACAAATTGTGCTCAGTGTTTTAGCCACATGACCTTCATGCGTCCTATTGTATAGTTTGCCTTAAAAATTCACCTTCTCTATGGAATATTTTGCTTTGGCAACTCAAGAAACCTTATTATGGGACAAAAAAATGTGTTCCAATATCTCATGTGTGGATGTACACATTTCTTATAGAATTATTCAATATGATATGAGCTTAAGTGAATGCACTTTAATTTTGAGACAAAAATCACATTGAATAATGCCTTCTTTTCTCAAAAGAGGCTTTTGGGATGATATTTCTATAAATTCAACAATCCTAGTTACATCTTAAAAAAAAGCAACTCATCTAAGGTTAGCTGAGGACTAAAGACTTCATACAAAAAATGAGAGCTGCAAAATGAGCCCGTAGTAATGTATGTTTTACTTAACTATGTGTTTTCAGGCACAAGTGGCCTTATTTACCACTTACTAAGCATGTGAGCACAGCCAAGGGTACTTGAAGAATGATCTAAAACAGCCTGAACGTTGAGTACACAGGTTGCGTTGCTGACCAGGCACGAGTGCTAGCTAGTCCTGATGACCTGGGTACATTCCAGAATCTCTTTGCGGCTCAGTCTCCTTGTTACTGAAATGGGAAATACAAAACTATTGTCTCATAAGGTTGTGATGGGTCTAAAAGAGTAAATACATGTCCAAGTTCTTAGGATGCTGCTACCTGACTAGCAATAATTATTATAAGTTTAGTTATAATTATGATTACTCTTAACCAATTTAATTTTTAAATTTCTTGACTTAACTACATTCCCCAGAATTTTAAATACTTAGTTAGAGAAAATAAGTGAAACATAAAAGAATAAGTAAGCCAAAGAGCTATTAGGAAAATTGGAAGTCATGTTTATTGAGGAGAATCCCTTGACAAACACGACTTTCAATTTCTGTAATAGTTCTTTATATCGTAACAATAAGCCCAAAGAGATTTACACAGCTGTAATGAACAAATTAGTTTGCTTATCACTTTCAAAAATACTATTAATCCTCCATCCCCCACTCTCTTTTCTTGCTTTGGGGTAAATTATGACAGGTAATTTCTTATCAGTCAGGGTTCATTACAGATTTCCTAATCAAAACAAAACAAGTCCTAATTTATATATTAATAGCACGAAAGTCGTGCTTTTAATGCTATTCTATGGATGCAGTTCTAATAATGAATACAGTTTGCATCTAACACATCCGTAAATTGCTAAGCAATAATACACACTATATAAGTAGATAAACTATTTTATTATTTACCAATTATTACTTTAATTCAGAAATTACATTTTTAGTGTTATGACATTTTATAGGAAAATCCTTCACGATGAAAACGCAAGTGTTATCCCAAACTTTATGAAGGACTCCTAACTAATCAATGAGAAGGTTACACCAAGGAGTTACCTGCTTCCTCTCCTCCTCTTGCTTCATTGCTCTTCCCTCCCTCTCTTACTCCCCCTGCCTCCTTCCTTCCTTCCTCCCTCCCGTTTGGTTACAGCACCACTGCTCCAACAGCGAGGATGGACAAACCCCAGTCTGATTCATAGTTCTGTTGCATATATGTCCAAGCACAAACTTGAATGCTACCTATCAACAACCTGTGTGCATCAAACAGCTCTTCTAAGCCCAGCTTCGACCGGCTGAGACTCCTGTTGAGAGTTAGGATACTGCCTTTTCCTTTAGTTTTCAGGCAGGATTACCCTGGGGGCAAAATGCTAAGGGTAAAGGCTGCAGGTGTGACCAGAAAGGGAAACAGGACCGGAATGGGCTCCAGAGGCGCGCGGCCATTCCTCCCACAGGTCTGCATCCTCATCCAACTTCCAGCACCTCAACTTCACCTGGGACAGCCTTGACTAAGTCAGCGACCACGCAGCTCAAACGCTCTGATGAGTTTCTGCTCCAGACAGAGTCCGGAGGGAGGTGCTAAGAATCCCTCTCCCCTGCCCGTCCTACCCTGGAGGCCGACTTTTTGAGATAGAAACCCATGCAAGGCACCCGACTCCTCCGGGACTGGGAGTCTCACCTCCTTCTTCCTCCTCCAGGGAGTTCATGCAGGGGAAGTAGCCGGCCAGGGCCTCGAAGGAGGCAGACAGGCTGCTCCGGCTCTGGGAGCGCTGCATGGAGCGCCCCGCAGTGCCGGCGCCCCCCGAGCCCTGCCGGCCCATCTTGGATGAGGATCCGCTTTTCCCGCGGTACAAGATACGAGGCGTCTTGGCGGCTGGAGTGCAGCGACCGCAGTGGCTCCGAAGCCAGAGGGTCAGGAACCTCCTCCTCCCCGAGCCGGCCCGGAGGAGACGAGGTTGTCCCGGCTGCCGAAGGCGCCACTTTTGCTGGGGAGGGCGAGAGAGTGGAGGAGCGAGTCGGCAGCAGGCGGTCGGGTGGAAGCGGTGGCTCGCAGTGCAAGCTCCAGGTCTCGCCCGGGGGAGCCAAGGATCCCGGCGACTGGAGCTGCTGAAGGCGCGGCGCCCTCCCTCGCAGGGCGATGCTGCTGATGCTGAGGCCCCGCCAATCAGCGGCCGCAGGGGGAGGCGTGGCTGGCAGCCCGGGGCGCTCGCCTTGGGGTCTGGGCAGCCCACCCCGCGCAGCTCCCCTGACACCTTTCCCCACTGCGTGGGTAAAGCCAAAAAGCGGTTACAAATCCTAAGCAGTCAATGAGCCACCTCAGACGGGTCCAGATCTGTCAGGTGCATTTTTTGGTAGTTAATTTTTCTACCCTCGGGTGCACTTTAACAATTTGTTAGCGCTCCTCAAGAATGGAGCAGAAATACTAACATATATATCTTCAAGTCATAACACAAAGAGTCTCCAGTCTTCACCAGGTTCCAGAAAAGCTTGCAGTTTAAGGTTTCTCTTTTATTTTCTTTCTTCACCAAAGACCAAAACAAACAAAACCAAAAATCAAGAATGAAAGATCACAGTGATGTCTGTCAACTTTAATTTCAGGAATTTGTAACGCTTTTTCTCTAAATAATTAATCTGCCACCCACCGTTGTTAACAGTGTTGCTACGCATACTGCACAGCTAAGCACTCACATAAATTAGGAAGCAACACAGACATTCCAGAAACAAAGCAAAGATGCATTCTGCAAACTCCCAAGTCTCCACTCCAGAAATAAAGCAGTTTCAATAACTCATTTTACTAGCAGTCAGGAAGAAGATTGCTTCATTTTTTTTTCTTTGTAAACAGACACAAGTCAAGCATCTTAAACAATTTCTCAGGGTATGGTTGGATACCATGATTCCAGTCCTAATCATGTCACAGCACTGGGTATGTGTCCCTGGAGATTTAAGATGTTTTATTACAAGAGAACTCTGCAAACTACAGTAGTAGTTCTTTCTTTCAATATGAATGTTTCCTAAGTTAGAATACATGAGGCCTTCGAAAAGTTCACGAAAACTGTAGATTATGAAAAAACTCCATGTTTAATTACACTTCCCAACAGCTTTCTGATTTGCCTAGTTTGCGTGGCATACTCAGATTCAAATATTCTTGTGGTTAGTATTAACCAAACTCCCGGTGTATGCCATATCCTCATTTAATGATTACAGAAAAGATGAAAGGAGTGAACAATTCCTGATGTTGTGGAATTTACAGAAACAAATCTGTAAATACCATCATGTTAAGAAGAGGGTCAAGATAAAGAACCGCTGTTAAAAATGGATTTTAGCCGGCGGGTGGGGGTGGAGTGAGGGGGATGTTGCTGACAGTGTGAAATCTGGCCAGGTTAGAAGAAGCTGAAGAATTCTGCAACCCTTCAGATATTGAAGCAAAGTACTGTGGAAGGAGCAAGAGCCTCCACTGCGAAGCCCTGAGGAGAGTGGTGCAGGGTACCAGACTGGCGAACAGGAGCAGATCATGTAAGGCATCCTGGCTACATTAGGACTTGCATCTTTGGGATTTAACAACCTGGAAGGCATGAAAGATGGCCTTCAGTCACGTTCTCAAATCTTCCTAAAATGTTGGAAACTTTGAGCACAAAGGAGTGTCACTTAAAGTCACAGGGGTTCAATCTTAAGATCACCAAAGACTCTTGTTTCTGTTTTTCTAGATGTTTACCTTTCTCATTCACATTCCGAGAGCTGTTATTTCAGTTTCCTTTCCATTTTTCACCCGATATTAGAATTTCTAAAGAACACTGACAAAACCTGGGAATTCTCTGTCTGCTTTACTTTCCATATCACCTTTACTCAGATAACGGAAATCTTGTTTTTCAAAGGTAATTTTCATTCTAAGAAAAAGAAAACTGTATAATTTTAGGAATGGAAAGATCTTTATTGAAGATCAAAAATTTTTATGGGTCAAAATTTTTAATTGAGTCATGAAAAAAACTTAGTAGATTTTGATGAGCATGTTTAAGAATTAACATAAAATATCAGAGGTAAGCCCAAGTAGTTAGTGGATTAACTGAATTTTTCTTTCACGAATATGTATACATCTAAGCGTTTGTGTTTGTGTGTGCATGAGTGTGTTGGTGAGTGAGTGAGCAGGAGTGAAGACTAAAAGAACATATTTCTAAAAATATCTGTCATTAGGGGCTGACAAAGTGGCTCAACAGGCTAATCCTCTACTGTAGGCACTGGCATCCCATATGGGTATTGGTTCCTGTCCTGGGTGCTCCATTTCCCATCCAGCTCCCTGCCTGTGGCCTGGGAAAGCAACAAAGAATGGCCCAGCCTCTTGGGACCCTGCACCATTATGGGGGCCCTGAAAGATGCTCCTGAGTCCTGGCTCCTGGCTTCAGATTAGCTCATCTCTGGCCATTGTGGCCATTTGGGGAGTAAACCAGCAGATGAAAGATTTTGTCTCTCCTTCTCTATATAAATCTGTATCTCCAATAAAAATCAATAAAATTTTTTTTTAAAAAACCTATCATTCACTGTTCATCAGAAGGAATATTAGTGATTTAAAATATTTGTTACATTTATTTTTTGATCAGGCTACTCACCAGAATGACCAATGGATGATAAAAGGAAACAGTTGTTACCATAAAAATCCTACTATACTTGGAACAAGCAGGAACTTTGTTAGTCTACCCTACAAATGCATGTTAGTGGAACATAGTTGAAAAATTTTGAGTACTTTTGATAGGACATTTCTATTTTAAAACAAAGAGGAAACTATAAAGCAAGAGGGGACTGGGTTGAGAAAGTCTAGAGAAGTAAATTGGCTAGGGATGGAAGAAAAATTCTTATCCTAGCACCCAAGGACATCATTATGATCGTTAGAAATCATTTTTGAAAGAAAACTCTAATGTTCCTATTGAAGATTACATGGGAAGGGAGTCTGACACCTGAGTCAATGATCAGACCTAAGTTACCCAGGCCCTCTCTGTCTTCTGTGTGCTAATGACGACTTCAGACACCAAAAAGGGATTAGTCTGGAATGATCCAGCTGTGTCTGTTGCTATATGAACATCACTCCTGACTTGCAGGTCCATAGAAGGTTGCCTTGGTAGCTTTTTAATAATTTACCCTAGGATATGAGTGATAGAAGAATTGTACAAGGAGTAGGGAAAGAGGGAGGAGCAGAAAGTCTGTACTATTTTAAGGCAAGTGTGTTGGCACTAAAAGGTACCAGAGATGCCCACTTACAGTAATGGGCAGGCCTCTAGCCTTGAATGGCAAATTGTGGAATGTAATTTCTGAGAGAATTCACAACTTTGCTTTTGTTTGATCCCATGCTCAATTATTTTCCTATATATCTAACCAATAATATCTAAATAATATTTGATCCCATATTTTACTAAGTTGATTTATAATTCCTAATTCCATTCCAATGTAAAAACTATCATATTCTACAGAATTTATATGAAAAGTCAGTTTCTGATAAGCAAATGAAAATACCATTCCTACATATCGGAATACCCATACCGATATGCAATGTATATTACGCACATCCTGTATATGTAGCTTTGGCTATAGTTCTCAAATGACTGACCATTACACAATTCCAGAATCATTATACTACAATATTTCCAATTATTTATAATTTTCTTATTCATTTAAAGATAGAGTCACATATATATAATAAAATGCTTTCTGAAAGTAAAATATGATCTTGAAAAACTGCATTAAATATGAAAATCATCTTTTTAAAGAAAAGATAACCATAAAACCTATCATACTATCATAGTAATCTACCAGCACATTTTATAGAACTATTATGCTTCAAAGTTTATAAAAGATATTACACAAATTAAGCCACTCAATTTTTACATTTATGCGGAATGTCTTAATTAACTCTTTTTTATGGCTACACCAATAAAGTTTCAATAATATTAACTAAGAGGTGGTAGAACAAAATTAAACTCAAACTGTCTGCTTTGGGGTTCAGTGCCCTGGATATCATTTCATAGATGTTTCATATCATGTATATTTGTTGAAGACATAGATGAGAGATACGATGTGAATTACACTGCAAATTACTTATTCTAAACTAAGTAAAATACATGTTAACACTACAATTCAAAAGTCATAATAATCTAATCACATACTGTTGAATATTTGTCATCCTTGTAAAAACGTATCAATATGCATAACCATAAATGTACTTTAGTCCTCTCAATTCTGACAGGGGGATAAAGATACACATTGTTTATGCATCATTTTTGTAATACTTTTCAAAAATCACTGAAGCTGAATTATTTTATTCCTGAGATAGAAGCTTGATTACTTAAATAAAGCCATACATGAAATAGATGACATGTAGATCCGAGTAGCTCAGTCAGGAACATCGTTACACCTTTGCCAGTCCCACCTTTTCCTATGCTAGAAATAACCAGGACCCTTCCAAGCACACTAACCAGGGGAGGGGCAGGGAAAATAAGCTCTGCTGGGAAGCAGTGATGGAAAAACAGGCAGTAAGACCCAGAGGTGGGCATACCAAACTCAACGAAAGAAAGGGAATACCTGCTTATGTCATTCTCCAGGGTTTTCTGGTCACAGAACATGTCTGTCTGGATTCCCTATAAAGCTTGCTGCAGACTGAACTAACCCCGTCGTCCCTCTTGATGCAGGAGTACACTTGTTCATGGTGCTTCGGGGATTCATCTCTCCCTCCGTCTTCCCAATCGATGCCACCTATTGTGGACACAGTGATGCTGTGCCAAATAAAAATATTTGCAGATATATTTTGATTTATTTTATTAAAAATTAACTTTGAGAATCTGAATTTTTCTTTGTTGTAAGAAGGATCTTTGCATTTAAACCATGAGAAATAATATTAACCAAGTAAATATTTTCACTATGGATTTCACATTGCTAAAAGTATTTAGTAGTCTTGAACAGTTACCTTGACCTAAATAGGAAAGTGCAAATATGTAATATTTTCTCCCAATCCAAACTTATGTATCAATATGGTAAAAATAAGTTTTGACCTTTTGTGATTCCAGCTTTCAAAAGTATTTTTGGTTTTTCCTTGGCAGATTTGAAAGTGCAGGGCAGACAATACACTTAGCTGGTCAACTGAAAACTTTCACAAAAGTTGGTAAGGTCAAAAGAGAGTGTGGGGCCCGGCGGCGTGGCCTAGCGGCTAAAGCCCTCGCCTTGAAAGCGCCGGAATCCCATATGGGCGCCGGTTCTGGTCCCAGCAGCTCCACTTCCCATCCAGCTCCCTGCTTGTGGCCTGAGAAAGCAGTTGAGGACGGCCCAATGCATTGGGACACTGTGCCCATGTGGGAGACCTGGAGGAGGTTCCAGGTTCCCGGCATTGGATCGGCGAGCATCGGCCTGTTGCGCTCACTTGGGGTGTGAATCACCGGAAGGAAGATCTTCCTCTCTGTCTCTCCTCCTATGTGTATATCTGACTTTGTAATAAAATGAATAAATCTTTAAAAACAAAAAGAGAGAGTGTGAAGAAGCAAAAAGGAAAAGACCAACCTTTTCATTATTTCTTCATCAAATTCATTTATGATAACATTTTCTCAGAGCATCTTCATAAGGAAATAGATTGATTAAGTAGGCTAATAATGGTGGTAAGAACTGATTGGACATCACACAATGGATCCTTTGTCAGGACCACAGGTAAACTATCTCCCAGAGGCCAAAGGGAGGGAGAAAAACTAACAAGAAGAGCCACAAACGCAAGGCAACGGTGTGTCAGCAATAAATCCTCGCCACTCTGATGGCATAAAATAGGGAGCAATTAGCTGTACTTACATGAGTCTAACAGAAAAGACACCTGAGCTGCATCCTGAAGGATGCTTGTTTGGCAAAAAATGCAGGAAAGTGAAAATGAAACGAAATAAAAGAGTGAAGGAAACTGAAAAAAGTTAACTTTCTACCTTGACCAAAATAGCCACTACATATGCCTGTCTTAGATGCTTGAAAATGCTAAGGATTTGGGCTTCTCAGCTGTGCCTCTCTTTTTCCCGGTCTTGCTAGGGCAGTGGTTTCAAATACCAATGGCAATAACTTCAGGCAATACTTATAAAATGTGTGTACATTTAAACCGCCTATTCATTATTTGTTTACCCTTAATCCAAAAATGCAATTACAATACTAGTAAGCAAGCACAGAAAACGGATGGGTTTCCTTTACCACAATTAAGTCTAGTTGTCTAATAGCTCTACTATTTTTATCAGCTAAGCATGCTTGCAAGAAGAGTTCTGATTACCTTTTTGTTCTATATATCTTTTCAGTCAACTGTCCCAGGGTTGTAGAAAACCTAATTGTTTTTCTGCATATTATTACTGTTTATGAGATCATGGATTTACAACAAGGGCATTTAAAGTTGTTAAGAATCAGTGGCAATAGAGGAGAATGAATTTGTCAAAGCATCAAATTTGCAGGATCATGAAGAGCATATTAGAAAAGGGCGGTCCATGGAAAACATCTGTGTTTCTACAGATCCAGGTCAGACATCACCTAGAATGGCTCCAAGTGAGTGCCTGTCTGAATGAAGTTCTATTCCTAGCTCAGTACATTAAGTAAACTGTTAAGATTGCGTGCAAAGTGGTGAACGTAGGAATGAGCATAAGCAAGTTATCATGACCTGAATCCATTTACAGGAGTCTGTGCCAAACACAGAGAATCTTTATTACTTTTGATCACTGTCTTGTTGATGCAGAATTTCACAACAGGAAATAATAATACAGATCATATGCTCTCTTCCTAAAATTAAATTAACAATGGTTCCATATAATCTGCCTCCTTTAATTTTACAATGAAATGGGAAGACCTGAGTGGAAAACCTGAGAAGTGTCATACAGAAACTCTCAAATAATGTGAATAATTACAAAGAAAGGTAGATGAACTGTGGTCTAGCAAAGGATTACTACTCCTTGATCTCTGCCTGGAGACTCCTTCTGTAAACTGACCTCCTAGTTGAGCAAAGTTTCATATCTTAACTTTCTTTCCCATAATTGATTTAAAAATGTAAAACCATATTTGGGGAGGAGCCGAAAGATATATCTGTGATTCACAGCTTAAAAAAACAGATAAACCAATCGGCCTGGCAGCGTGGCCTAGTGGCGAGGGTCCTCACCTTGAATGTGCCAGGATCCCTAATGGGCACCGGATCTAGACCCAGCAGCTCCACTTCCCATCCAGTTCCCTGCTTGTGGCCTGGGAAAGCAGTCGAGGACAGCCCAAGGCTTTGGGACCCTGCACCCGCGTGGGAGACCCAGAAGAAGTTCCAGGTTCCCAGCTTCGAATTGGCGCAGCACCGGCCATTGCGGCTCACTTGGGGTGTGAATCATAGGATGGAAGATCTTCCTCTCTGTCTCTCCTCCTCTCTGTATATCCGGCTGTCCAATAAAAATGAATAAATCTTTAAAAAAAAAAAAAAGAAAAAGAAAAAAACATACTCTGTGTGAAAGACACAGCAAGTAGAATGGCTTTTGGCTTTGTAATTTGGTTTATTTGGTTTTTTTTAAGATTAATTTATTTTTATTGGAAAGGCAGATATACAGAGGAAAATCTTCCATCCAGTGATTCACTCCCCAAGTGACCGCAATGGTCGGTGCTCCTCCAATCTGAAACCAGGAGCCAGGAACTTCCTCCGGGTCTCCTATACAGGTGCAGGAACCCAAGACTTTGGGCTGTCCTCGACTGCTTTCCCAGGCCACAAGCAGGGAGCTAGATGGGAAGTGGAGCTGCCGGGATTAGAACCAGCGCCCATATGGGATCCAGGGGTGTTCAAGGTGAGAACTTTAGCCGCTAGGCCACGCCGCCGGGCCCAGAGTATGTTTTTTCTAACCCATTCATCTATCTCCCCTCTATTTATCTAATAATATTTATTAATTAATTCATATTTAATTGAGCACTACACTTTTTCTTCCCAGGCACTTTCTTAAATCAAGGATTACAGTGAATTAACAAATGGAATGGGTCCT
The DNA here is from genome assembly GCF_030435755.1 of Ochotona princeps. Lineage (NCBI taxonomy): Eukaryota > Metazoa > Chordata > Mammalia > Lagomorpha > Ochotonidae > Ochotona > Ochotona princeps. The sequence continues at coordinate 29,412,595 of NC_080840.1, forward strand.
TTCCCTCATTTATGAGGGCATAACGGACACACAAACATTAGAAAATAATCACACAAAAATTTACTCCCAATTATATTAAGTACCATGAAGGAAAACTGAAAACTGTAACAAAGGAGAAATTAATTTATATCAGAGTTTGAGGAAGTCACAGAAGGTAGAAGACTTTTCTGAGCAAGTTTCCTTGACCCTGAGACAGAAAGCATAAGTAGGAAATTATAGGTAAATAAGTAACTCAAAGATTTTTCTAAGTAGAAAGGGTAGCATGTATACAAGACAGCTATCAGCACCCAATCAACAACCATTTCTCAAATATCTTAGCCCAGTTCTCCGAGAGTTTCAGTAGCACAGTGTAATTGTCATCCCTAATGAGGAAAGTGTATTAGTTCGCTCTGATCACTCAATAATTTGTCAGTGAATTCTGAATTTCATTGAATCAGTATATTACTCAAAACTGGCATAGCACATAGAAGCTCCTTAAAATCCAGCTCATGAATTAGTGAAATATACTTATATCAAGGGAGCAGTTACGGCAATGTTTGCAGTAAAGAAATCATGATTTAGTTCCAGATAAAAGCAACATGTGTGTGCTTATGTATGAATGCATGCACACATATGTATACAATGAAATTCTCAAAAAGCACACTTTTTTGAGGAAGTGATTTTATTTTACTTTGAGATTCATTGCTACAGGTTTTAGAATACCACACAGCAATTTTCAATCATTTTAGTCACCCACCAGTTTTATTTTGTTGTTGGGGGAAAACACAGATACTAAAACTATTGGGGGGTGATTACTTAAAAGTTTTACAAATTAAAACACTGAGGTGAAGTCATGAGTTTAAACATTCTTACATAAAATGCTTAAAGGTATAACATTCAGTATATCATGATAGCCAATCCTTAAAACATAGGAGAAAAGAAAGGTTAATGTTCTAAACCAGATTGCATACATAATATATGCAAAAATTAAAACTCATGCATATTTTTTCCATATTATACTTTTCCTTATATGGAAAAATTTTTGGATCAAAAATTCTTACACAAAAATAAATTCACTTTTAATTTAGTTTTTCCACAAACTTTTTGAAACATATGTATATATATATATGTATATTCTTTTTCTCTAAATTATATACAGTTTATACATATGTATACAAGTCTATAATAGTTTAAGATGCAAATATATAGCAGTAGTATATTTTTATTTATGTATAAATGTGGCCACATTGTCCTAAAACATTTTCTCCAAAAAATTATTTATTGTCTTGCTACTGTCAGCTTTTGGATACTGAGAAATTGTAGTGCTGAATTTCTCAGTATTGTTTATCTGTTATGCACTATTTATTGTGTATGTGTGTGTGTGTGTGTGTGTGAGAGAGAGAGAGAGAGAGAGAGAGAGAGAGAGAGATCTGACATTGATCTCACACCTAGGAAAAAGTCACAGCTTTATGATTCACAGCGAGAAGCAAACTGCATTCACATCAAATAACACTGCAATCCACAGTGTGAGGGATCTATTTTATAGGTTGTCTGGGTGAGGCAAAACCTTCTCTATATTTCAATACAATTTTTTTAGTTCACAGTGATGTGTCAAAATGTAGATGCTATACATTTATCACAATTCAAGGTGAATGCTATTAAAAAGTATATTCCACAATTCCAGTACAGTTTCTAAATTCTTTTTATTAAAAGTTGCTGATTTTGGTTTCCAGTTTCCAATCTTAGATTAAGATTAAAAGACAAAGGATTGATTTTCTACCTTTTCTTGCCATTTAGAAGGTGACTGTCATACAATATGAGCATTCTGAAGTAAATAAAGTAATCATAACATGAACAGTCCGTGTTGCTCGACTCTTTGCCTCAGTCTTAAAGTTGAGTCTCATATTCCCGGGCAGTCCCGGCCTAGCTTTATTCTCAGTCTTGTCCTGTGATTCCCTAGGTCTCAATCAAATTGTCAAGTCTCTCTAACTTAGGATTCTCTGTGACTGAACTACTGACATGAATGATAGGATGTGATGTTGCCCCTATAAATTTAGTTATTTTAACATTCATTATAATGCACATTTTGCAGGAATGGAAAGATCTTGCTGTTTTCTATAGTGGAATCAAGAAAAAAATTCAAGTAACATTGGAATAAAAATATTCCTGTGATAATTTATTATTAGCAAATATTCATTTCCTCACTATTTAAAAAAGTTCCCTAAGTTTTGTTTTCTATACTCTCTGCACACACACCTTTACAAATTTTGTTAATGAATTAATTAGCAACAGTCACATCAACAATGATGTTTAAAGTTCTAACACGTAGAACAATTGTCCTGATTCTTATTCTAAATCTTTTCATAATTTGATGTTAAAGGTGTTAGAAATTGTATCTGTCTGGTGCATATTAGCCTTGTTTTATGCATTGACTTCCGCTAAGATTTTTTTTTAAGTTCATCTAGAAACACAGCTAAGAAACTGAGTAGTGCTATTTCTTTTCATATTTGCTGAAGTCTAAAAAAAGACAAAAGCCTGCACATTCATTTGGAAGCTAACTGAAGTCTAGTTACTATAATTATTGATTTGGAAGCTTTCTATATTACCTCATATTGGATAATTTTTTACAAGAATATATGTGAAATTTTAATGAATATATTCTCTTCAAAAGGCTTAGCCTTTTGAAAGAGCTTAACAAAGATAATTGATTGATATCTAAGTAGAGCTTACTGATGATCCAATCCACTCATTATTAAAGAAGATTCAATAACTATATATTCAGAACCAACAAATAGATATTAACACAGTGCTAAGTAGTAGCAATGTAAGTATCATTAGCTAATTAACCATTGATTAAGTTTATTGTTATTAATTGTTTGAACTGATTAATATTATTGTTTGAAGTGATAAATATTGAAAAGCTAAGAAAAACAGATCAAGTAATTCCATGTAATTAAAAACAAAAATGTAATAACGGACAGGTATGTATTCGGAACGTTGTGTGTGTAGCTCAGAAGCATTTCCAAATATCAGAAGCAGAGCAAACTGAAGACAGTCTACATACTACTGCTTTGACCATAAAACACTGCGCTTTCAACATCATAAGACATTAATTTTACAAATTGCAGAACCATTATGTCCTAACACACCATTTTGGAAAAGCACAGCGTTCAACTGGAAAAGGGAAAATCTGAAAATAAATTACTTAAGTTATCATTTAAAAAGCATAGATTGTAGAGTTGCAAAATGACTCAAAAAATAAGTCACCAAAATATAATAAATTAAAAGTATTACAGTGCTTTAGAAGGCCCAAAATGACCACCTTATCACATTTCAACGGGAATTTCAGATCCTCATCATGCTGGTATTGTGAGCAGATACAGGGCAGAATCAATGACCTGGTATGAAAGCATCACTGTGACTTCCATAAAGTCATGTTCTTTTCTTCCAATCTCTGTGGCATCTTCTCAACACTCTCTTGCCTTAGTCTTCGGACTTCACTTCTTCCACTAAATCTATACCTTCCATATCTGTAATGCATCTTCAGAATTCAGTTCTGGGCCCGTTTCCCTCATTTTACATGTCCTTAAATTATGTCATTTTATTTACAGTCTTGGAAATCAGATGTATTTACTCTGTCAAGTGCACACCTCTCAGTATGAGTCTCACACCCAATCCGTTTGACATCACCATTAGATTCTCTCTCAGACTTCTGAGTCTAGTCATTCAATTTCTTTCCCACAGAAATCTATTTTGTTATTTTTCCTGTTAATAAATGACAACTGCATCCAAATAGCTGCTCAATTAAAAAAATCTGAATGCTCTCCTTTATTCCTTATTTGCCTATGCAATATGCCTCCTCTCATTGAATGATCATCAAATTCTACTGATTCTACTCTCAAACTCTATCTTTTGTCTAGCTACTTTTCAGAACACTACTCATTCTAAAACTTACCCTTATTTACTAGAGATTCCTTAACAAAAAGCCAGAGTTATCTTTTTTAAAAATAACATACTGGTTTCACATTACTACCTTTTTAATTGTTCAATATTACTTATAACAATCACCTCAATCAAACAGAAACAAGCAGCATGTGTTCAAGTGGACCTGTATTTTTGCCAACTCCATCACAAACAAGACTGAAGCCAGACTGGTTTGTTTCACAAACAGACCCAGTTCTTGTCTTGGCTAAATTTTCATTCCTTAGAAACAAACATAAAAAGTTTTCCCTGGCAAACCAAACTGAAGCAGGAGGACATTTTTCTTTCTTTCAAGTGGTTTCCTATCTTGTTTCCTTATGATCATATTCCAAAGATTATACCTTCTTTCTGCCCTTAATTGACTATAATCCTTAACAGAAAAAAAAACAATATAAACCTCTTTTATTCAATACTTACACTTCCATCCACAGACAAGTAATCTGGGTGAGTTAATGGAATAAAATAAAATGGAATTTTTCTAAGTGTTTTTCATTTTGGATCATCTTAAAATATAGCTTCTCATTTTAACCAGGATGATATCAAACAATCAGAGAAAGGATTTCTTAAATTTTAAGCCTTTCCTAGAAAGTGTATTTCAAGAAGTAATTGTAGTCATTTCATTGACTTCCCAGTACAAAGACTGTCTGTGGAGTTGCATTTTGTCCCTTCATGACTAAAGTGAGCTCCCTACCAGTTATTTAAAATGTTAGAAGATGTTGCCTTGGATTATGTTGTGCAACATTCTCCTTGAAAGGTTAGTTTCACTGAAAGACACAGAACTTGGATTCTATTGTGCGCAGGCCAGCGGTAGAGGCCATGGGATACTGCCATTCCATACAATAACTCAAAGGCCATGGGTAAAAATGTACATTGAGACCTACACAGATTTATGGTACTCTCTAAAATATTCCAGCCACCTTAAAGACTAAAAGAGAAATGTATGTATGTCGATAAACAAAAACATAGATCCTTTACACAAATGCCTTTTTCAGTGTTAAAAACATGCTCTTTCCTTTTCCTTGAGAACAGTGAGTAGAACTCAGAATGTGTGTTTTTGCCCATGGGGCCTGCTGGGTCTGCAGGAATGATGAGTTTTTTTTTTTTAAATACATTTTATTTTTTAAATTTTTTTTAAAGATTTATTTTTTATTACAAAGTCAGATATACAGAGAGGAGGAGAGACAGAGAGGAAGATCTTCCATCCTATGATTCACTCCCCAAGTGAGCCGCAACGGGTCGGTGCTGCGCCGATCCAATGCCGGGAACCAGGAACCTCTTCCAGGTCTCCCACATGGGTGCAGGGTCCCACTGCTCTGGGCCGTCCTCGACTGCCTCCCCAGGCCACAAGCAGGGAGCTGGATGGGAAGTGGAGCTGCCGGGATTAGAATCGGCGCCCATATGGGATCCCGGGGCTTTCAAGGCGAGGACTTTAGCCGCTAGGTCACGCCACTGGGCCCAGGAATGATTAGTTTTTAATTAAAACTAATTCTCCATCACCAAAAGCACTGTTGAGTTTGCATATGCAAACACTGCACTGCCCAAGAATTACGTGTATCACTGTATCACTTTGGATTTGCACAGGACCTTTGTCTGGAATGAGAACCCTGTGATTTAGCTTAAAGGCTAAATCTGTACCTTACCAGCACTGGGATCCCATATGGGCACTGATTCATGTCCTGGCTGCTCTGCTTCCCTTCCAGCTGCCTGCCTGTGGCCTGGGAAGGCAGCAGAGAATAGCTCAAAGCTTTGAGACCCTGCACCCATGTGGGGGACCCAGAAGAAGCTCCTGGCTCCTGGCTTCAGATCGGCTCAGCTATGGTCATTGCAGCCAATCTGGAGAGTGAACCAACAGATAGGGCCCCTTTTCTCTGTCTTTCCTTCTCTGCATAAATCTAACCTGCCTTTCCAATAAAAAAATTTAAAAATATTTTTAAAAAGAGAAATGATTATTCTCACAAGATACAAAACAAGTAGATATATAGCTAAACATGTATATACATATATTCTCACAGAATGGGCTATAGAATGGAGACTAACATATTGGGAAGAAAAGGTACATTGCAGTATTCCTCTGCTCCCAAATAAAAGACGGACCCAAAATGAAACTGTTACATTAACTTGATAATAAGATACTAATCTTTCTACCATTGTCTATACCTACAATACACTTAAATAGTAGAATGTTGGACTTGTAACTATTGCTGAAGGACTATTATTGTGATAATATGGGGGAAAACATGGAAAAAATTTAAAGAAATAATTATTCTATTATGTCAAAACCAACCTTGTTTTAACTTCCAAAATTTGGCTCTTGCTGTGACTTCTGGTTCTCTTTTATACAGAGTTTAAGTCAGCCAAGATTTTCTGTAGGCTCTTGTTTTCATCACCTGGGCTCCTCCCCGGCCTCTCCTACTCCTTCCCTGGACCTTTCTCTTTCTTTGTAGTGGCAGGTCAGGTGGACTTCACTCTTTCCATAATGGCACTTTCAGTCCCACACCACTTCCCTTCATCACTTGCCTGCTTCTTTCATTATATGCTCATCTATTTCTCATTCATTCTTTGATATTTAAAATATATAGTGATCAGAAACTTCATGTTCAGCCTAAAAGGGTTTCTTATAATTATTTTACCCTTACTTCGTAAGTATTGGAATCAATCCCATTACATATGTTAGAATTGTATTTTTAAGATTCTATCCTAAGTCTAATTATTGATTCAAAATCAATGTAGTTTTTAACTCCAATGCATTTCCAGTTTGGGTCTTTCAGACACAGGTAAGCAATATTTAGGCATCTACTATTTTAAGTACCTCAGATACACTAGTTAGTAAAAAAAAAAATCCAAGTGTCTTTCTGAGGTTCACAGTGTAACAGGGGGAAACAAACAATGAACACTAAATACCATAAATCAGTTAATTGCATACTAAGTTAAAAGATAAGAAGTGCTCTTGGCAAGAAGTGGTACAGTGCAGTAACAGCGTGTGGTAGGAGGTGATGGGGTGCTCCCCCAGTAAAAGGGGATATGCAGCAATTTGATGATGGTTCACTTATCCTTGAGTCTACTTATTTCTCTGTGAACCATCCCTTCCTTCCTTATTATTACTTTTATTTTTTGTAAATTTTATTCCTATAGATTTATATATCCTCGTTAACACATGAGGAAAGCACTATAAGAGATCCTGAAGATTCAAAGATCAGTGAGAGCCTATTTCCATATAATCTCACAGCTAGTGGGAGCAGCTATGCCCTTGTGGTGAGTGTTAAAATAAAGTTGTGAACAAATCACAGCCTTGAAACTAACTAAATCTAGTTGCTATGTTCTGGTTTTGAACTCTAAGAAAATATGTTCTTCTCTTTTTCCATCAGTTCTTTGTTGTTCAATCAACCCGAGAAAGGTATTCATTTTCATTATCCTCAAAAAGATTTCTGAAAATGTTCAGATATTTGAAGCTTTCTAACTACTCTATTTTGCTTCTTTAGTAGTTCCATGACCTTTATAAGAACAGCATTTTCTCTTGCTCACTGTAATAAGAAAATCACTTAATTTGTTTTGCCTTTCAGCTTTGCTTAAACCCTACATACTTGATTCTCTCTGTCAAGTTCATGGAATATCAGGATCATTTAAGAATTGTTTTATGAGAGGGGCAGGTGTTGTGGCCTAATGGGTACAGCTACAACCTGCAAGGCCAAGATTCCATATGGTCTGCTCCATGTTGAATTCACCTCCCTGCTAATGTGACTGGGGAATCGGCAAAGGATAGCCCAAGTGTTTGGGGCCTGGCCCCCACAAAGAAGTTTTTCCCTCAGTCTCTTAAGTTCTAACGACTTGCATGTAGAACCCGTTTCCTGGAAAAAGGTGTGCTCTCTGGCCAGGAAGCCAGGATAGGAGTGATGGGTGGCAGCAGCAGGCAGTAGCAGCCGTAATGGTGTGCCCTACTTCTCTCTTCTGGTTTTCGGAGTCTGCCACTTGCAATTCTTGTCAATTCTTTACCAATGTCTCCCTTCAGACGGTCTCCTTCGTTCTAATATTTTACATATAATATAGATCTCTTTTCCTAGCAAAATGATATCTCTGTGCCAGGGTGCCAGGCTGGGAGCAGTGGCGGCAGGAGCACGCATTGCTTTTCTCTGCCACTTGCAATCCCTGAACTATCCGCAGCTCCTCTCGCTGCTCTCCTGAAGCAGTCCCTCAGACAATCTTCTGCAAAGGCAGTGCTTCCCCTGCTTTGAATCTTCCTTCCCTCTGAGGTGGATGCAGAGGCCCTCTAATCAGCCATATTGATTCCCATCTCACGTCTAAATATCAGGTTTTCTTTTATTCTCCCATAAGAGTTCCCTGTGTTCTCAATTGTTAACATATGCCTTGTTAGAATTATAAGCCTGTTTGGACTATCCTAAAATTCAACAAGTTCAGTAAAAATCATGCTTCAATACTATAAGCTGCTAAATATAAAAATGAAAATAGATATGAGACAGCCGAATAGTACCCTATAACCATTTTAAGGTGTATAGCAGCCGGTTGTGTATAAACTAAAATTGAAATGTCAATGAAGTAATCACAGGATGTGGCTAAGAACTTGCATTTTCTAACATATTAGTTACTCAATACCATGTCAATTAACTCCATAGTGTTGTAAATTTTTGTTGATGTTGTGTTGTGGCTTTTCATGGGAGGGGATGATATTCTGCCAACTCTACTTTCAGACCAGCGATGGTCTCCCAAGGAAACTGTTGAATTTATCTGGACAATAAGAGGCTGGACTCTATGCATGATACATGCTCGCAATGAAGGAATCATGACTGGATATGAGCTGTACTACTGCAACAATGTGGAGGAATCCAACATGAGGGGAGTGTTTAGGGAGGGGTTGGGGGAATCACAGAGCCTATGAAACTGTGTCATAAAACAAAATAATAAAAAAAAGATTTCCCTGTGTTGTCCAGTTTCTGGCTTTAGTCCAACAAATCACTGGACATCTTTATTCATTGTGATTTTGCTTGTTTTGTCATATGGACATCCTCCATATAAAGTATGCCTGAACTTTAAACAGGTCTTTTTTCTTCTCATACTTCAATTAAAAGAGCTATATATATAAAGGTTAGTAAATTCCAACCCACCTATTTTCCAAGGTCTCATGAAGTATATTATATCTTTAGGCAGGAATGCCTCATAACAGCATCACAGTTCAGTGATTAACACAATAATCACTTGTTGGAAGAGAGCTTTAAAACTCACACCTACCTTCCTGAAGAACTGGTGACTCATCCATGCAGTGAGTCACTGGGACTGATGAGTGGGTATCATATTCCCCGAGATGAAATGAAGTAGAGGTAGGCTCAAAACCTCAGGATCATGATACAGGCAATTAAATAATATCTGATCCCATCTACATAGCCATTAGGAATATATTATGCTGGATTTAAAATGTAAAACCTTATTTTTAATGTCACCTTTCCTATCTGCCAATAAAATTGCCAGTCCCTATTTTTCAGCTCTCCAGTTGGATAAAGAGCTGGGCTAAGTATGAGGGAAAAAGGGAGAAGAACTGGGCAGGTTCTTATTCCTCTTTAAATCAGAGAAAGAATTGACTACACTGAGGCTTCATTCCTTCCTCAATAGACATTTTATGTCTTGCACATGTCAAATGGAAGTCTTTTTTTTTAGCCTAGTCTATCATTATTTAGATAGATCTTTAAATGATGTACAATTTGGGCAAGTTATTTACTCTTTGCCTCTCAGTTTCTTCCCATACTCTCTCCATGAATGCTCATGTAGCTCTCTTTCAACCTAAACATCTTGCAGTTTTAAACTTTTTGTTTTCTTCCACACTGCACTGACAGTCTCCACTACTGTTCTGGACTCCTCTAAACAGCCTTCTCAGATAACTGCTGATGCTTCTTCAAAAGATCTTATGACACAGTGATTATGGATGCAAACCCTAAATCACACAGGTCTGATTTATATATTCTAGGACAGTATATATTCTGTCCGTTATATTTCCCAGCTGTAAGACATACAGGGCAATTACTTAAACCCTATATATCAGTTTTCTTATCTGTAAATGGAAGACAAAACAGTAGTAATCTTACTGATTGTGGAAAATATCTTACTGAACGGTATATGTGACGCTCTTAGCACAATGCATGATAAATATTGGGACTTGGGGAAATAAATATTACTAACATTGACCAACTTTAACTTTACATTACTCTAAATAGATGTCTTAATGATTTGTTCTTCACAGACTAACCCATGGCGAAATTTCTCACGATAGATAAACTATATATCATTAATGAAGTTATTTCCCTTGCATACAATTAACATATCACTAAACAGACCTTGCTCATGGTTTTTCTGTTTCTGAAGTTTAGACAGACCAGAATTCATAACTAGAATCAGGCAAAAAAGTTATATACTTTATATTAATCTTTAATATAAAGTACAAATAAGATTGCCAAATAAAAGAACACAGGAAATTCAATGAGTCTCTTCCACGTTTTTTGAATATTACAGAAACCAAATGAATCAAGTTGCCATGGTAAATTACTGAGTCTCTATTACAGTTTCTCTTTCTCTTCATGATGCAAACAAGCACATTTCAATAATGAGTGTGCCTGAAAATCACCCCAGGAGCTGGTCCTGCTCCAGAGATTAGATTTAGATTTTAAAGTATCTATATATCTAGATTTGCATATCTAGAAATTTCAAACTATCTCTTTAGTGACTATAGCATGGGTGAACCTAGGAACACACAATGATCAACTCTGGTATAGAAGGCGTCTTCTCTCTAAGATGCAATTGATGATATACAGGGTGGTCACTGCTCAAGTGCACACACACTACATACACACACACGCTGAGATTTTTACTGTGAAATATTTTTGTATATTGGTTATTCATAGCTAATAAATATCTTCCAAAGACATAACATACATCAAAATGAAATGCAATTCATTTCCCAGGAATAACTAAACTGTATTAGATATAGTATCAGCCTGTATTGTGAATCTGGAAACAGAGCTATACAGCAAATGAGGGAGACAGAGAGGTGGACAGAAAAAAAAATAAATGGGGAAAAAGGGGGAAAGTTTAACTCTTCCTGCTAGATGTAAAACACATCTTTAAAACCTTGGAAATGGGGATAAGGGTAGAGTTTTCACATTCCTAGCACACTTTCTACATTGCAGTCTTACCCTCCAATATCTCTGTGTACCCTACGATGGCCAGACTTCTTGGTCTCTTTGTTCAATAGCTCACCAAGACTTAATGCTGCTAGTCTTCAAAATTCCAAGACCCTCAACTTCAAGCCCTCCCTCGTCCAGTTCAGATTTCCATGCCCAAAGAACTGCTCATTTCACACTGGTTTTGACAATAACTAGCAGAGTGAATTTGTATGTAAGGGATATTCTTATTTTCAAACAATAGCCTTAACTAATTGATAAACTTTCAGGCAGTGTCAAAATTAACCTTAAAAATATATGTATAGACAAACTTAAAGAGGGATGGCAGTCTGGTAAGCTTCCTCACGTACAATAAGGCTTTTCCAGGATTCTTGTCTGTGCTGTGCTCTCAATTGAAGTTTTGTCATAGATTCTCTTGTTTCTCTAAAACTAAACACAGAGTTGCTGAAACTATCAAGTAATTTTTTTGAGTAAGGGTTTTCAGAATTAGAGGTTGGGGATTGAGTCTTATTTTCCATACAGGCATTTATTTGATAATTTATGATTACTAGTTACACAGATTTTCATATAGCCATATTTCATAAGTGCTGCTCATAGATATTTAGTACTAGATCTTATGCAATATTTCTTTAGATCACATCACATAAAAGAGGTTCTAGATGGAGTAAAATCAGCACTGAGAAAACAGCCATCTTAAGCTGATTATTCCACTTTCAGGACTAAATTCCATGTTGTTACCTCACTTACATTATTCATGACTATAACATTACAAATATTACTATGATTACAATGATGATTAAATTGTAACATGGATTTGAATTCTTCCCTAAAATTGGATCCAGAGATAGCTTCCCAATACAGGATATCATATACTTTTATTTTATTCTAAGTCCATTTGTGAAAAATTGCTTTAAGGTTTTTATTTAAGTGGTCAGGTTAACTTGATCTCCCAACAGTGTTTGGCTGTGTATAAGCTAGCTTTTACACATAGAGGAAAAGAGGGCAGAAGCGTCAACTACTTCTGTCCTATTCATAGGGAGCAAGTTTGTAGATTCAACTTAAAATATTCAAATTGTTGGCTTCAGCTTCCCCTTGTCCTTAGTTGAGAAATAGCTGTAGCCATTTTTTTTTTTTTAGTCAAAGGAAGTCACCAGACCAAAAACTTGAAGTTTGAGTGTTTCCAAAGTGGGTTGCTTTCATTACTAAACTGATGTGTAGCTTCATGAAAAATAACTCTTCTGAAACTCGTACCACAAATATTGGCATGGCTCTAAGTCGCTCTTGTACAGTCTGTCTGATAATTTTATTAGGTGTGTCTATAGTAGACTTATGATGTATTAATAATAAGATGTGATCTAGTTATTAGTACAAGAATGTTAGTTTTTGAAAAATCTGTCACATGGGCCAGTGTTGTGGCATGGCATGTCAGACTGGCACCTAAGTGGGTACGAGCTCAAGCTGCAGTTTTACCACCTCTATCTGAGTTTCCTGCTAATGTTCCTAGGAAAACAATAAAAGTGGTCCAGGTACTTAAGGCCTGGCATCCAAATGGGAGACTCAGATGGAGTTTGGGGCTCCTGGTTTCAGCTTGGCAATTGAAATAGCCACTCATTGTGTCTATTTGAAGAGTGAAACAGTAAATGGAAAAATTCTCTCTCTCTCTCTCTCTCTGAGACCCTACCTTTAAAATAGATAACTATCTTTAAAAATTGTCACAAATGTTTCCCAATTTAGTTCTCATTTGACTATAGCCTTTTTATTACACAATAAAATGTTGAGGTATTAAAATTATAGATATCATTTTTTTATTAGAAGAAAGGTCCTAAAAACAGTGCTGGTATAATCTCTATTGAGATTCTAACTTCACAGAGAAGAATCAATTCCATTTCCCTACTAAATATTTGATGACATTAGTTTCTCATATTCAGTACTTCCAGGGTCACAGAAGTATTCAGCTTTAGAGATTATCCTTTGTATTTCATTCCACATTTATTAACTGTTTAGTGAAGTGAATTTACTGTGATCCATATATCTTTATAGGAGCCAAGGAGTGAATAGTGTTTTCCTAAAATATGCATGTTGAAGTCCTAGCCTTTAATCTCTCAGAAGGTGACCTTATTTGGAGACCGAGTCTTTGAACACTTAGATTAAGCTACTGTGTGGCTATTGGGGAAGGACTCTAACTCATTAGGGCTGTGTCCTTATAAGAGGAAGAGATATCAGACATGCGTAGTTGCAGAGAAAGATGTGAGGAACCAGTGAGAAGATGGCTATCCGCCAATCCTGCCACCCCTTAATTTCTCAAGAACTGAGCTAGAATAACATTTTTCATGTGTAAGTCACCAAGGTTGTGGTATGTTAATTTGCTAGTCCTAGAAAATGAACATAATATGCTTTGAGATAATCTGCCAAATAATATTTAGTTTTCAAAAGCATTATCTCAGTCTTTCATAAGATATGATTTTACTGAGGATTGTTTACATCTGTTCAAAGATTTGTCTTCCTAATAGAGCATATCTCTTCATATAGTGAAACGCCATCAGGAAATGAACTTCCATCAATCACATGACACTTCCTAATTAACTTACGCTGTTATAAAACTATTGTGTCTATGCAAATGACAAATATGATGTTTTAGTCTAAACAAAGATAAATTATTTGCATACTTTTATATTTTTACATACATAAATATTTTTAAAGGCAACATTTTTTACATGGATGATATGTTTTATCATCAGGACCTAGTTCACACATGTGCTTCTAAAGACACTGTTATCTTAATTGATTCTTATAAAGGAGCTGTTAATTAGCAAGGGGCACACTCCAGATCTTATTTCAATTTTTCTTTTTAAGAAAGTACTTTAAAATTGAAATTGTTAGTAGCAGTTTCTATGCTGAATCTGAATGAGCCACCTACTACATCTGTACATGGGTGTTTTTGGAACTGATTTTTCTTCATTAGCATTCTAAATCAATGCTTATAGATTCGTATTTACAAAATGCAATTATAACTCAATCCAATTCACCACAGTACATGGATGTCTTGAATTCATCTTTGATACCCACACTTATCAGGAAGCAAGTCAGAAGTGAACATATGTTTCTCACTTTCATCGTCTGAAGTGTTCAGTACCAGGAGCTTAGATATTTTTGAAGCAATTGAATACATCAAAAATTAACTGTGTCTGTTTCTAGCTAATTAATTAAATATAATAGAATTATCATAACTTTAAAATTTCTCAATCTAACATCAGTTAAAACTTAGCTATTGGATTCTTTATATGCCTCCACTGTACACTTGCTTTTATGATCATCTCCTTCACTTAGATATCAGATATTATATTATTAAATTGAAGTAAGTCAATTTTGAGAATAACTTAAAGGTTGAGTTAGTTGAGAAAACATAGAAACCCAAAGGTTGCTACTGAATTGATTTGGCAAGCACTGAATTCTACCTAGTAATGTAAAATCCCAAATATCTAAATATGTATTTATGTCACTTTTTAAAGAGAGTAAAACAAAGAAAATATACTTAATTATGTCTTTAAAATTATGTCCTAAGTTAATATTAGGTAAGAATTAAAATCATTTCAGTGCACACAATTGCATATTTTCATTAATACTGACTTTCGATGAAAACTGTAATTATTTATGGTATAAATGTGACATTTTGATATCTACACAAAAAGTGACAGCATTAACTCAAAATTTATTAACAAATCTATGTTTTTTCATGCTAATACCTTGAAGTTTACTCTGTTATGAATTTTAGAGCATAAATTAATATTGAATATAGTTTCACTGGTGTGGGATAGATCTCAAAATCTATACCTTCTATCTGAAACTTTATGGTCTTTGATCAATACATTTTTATTCCCTCCATTTTTACCCCCTTTTTTGCAATCGCTGCTACTCATCTAACTATTCTGTACTTCCATAAGTTCAGTTGCACAAATTTCACCCATAGGCGAGATCATGCATATGGAAACACAATGGGAAAACGAATCTCTTCAGTAAATATTGTTGGAAAACCTCCTTATCCACATACAGAAGAATGGAATTAGAACCTGATTTTGTGCCATATTAAAAAAAAAACTAAAATTAGATTTAAAACAAATGTAACAGTAGAAAATATAAAATTACTAAAAGAAAACAGGGGAAGCATAGAAAAAAACATAACAGAAACCCAATTATTTGAGATATCACTGATGCCTCCAAAGATCAGCATTAGCAGAAGGTTGGATTCAGGTGCTGGAAACAAATATCAAACCCAGGACCCAGGATGCAAGCATCATTTCCTGGTCCCTTAACTGCCAGGCCAAATGCCTGGCCCACAATGGCTTCTGGCAGAAAGATGAAAGATTCAACATAAGAGATGGAGAGACTGTGGAGAAAAGGGAATTCCCAAACATGTCAGTGGAAATGAAATGACTACAAGCTTTATAAAAACAATACGGAGGCTCCTAAAGTACTACAAATAGAACTAGCAGGCAATCAAGTAATCCCACACATGGGTAGATAGCCAAAGGAAGTGAAATCAGTATCTTGAAAAGGCATCTGCACTCTATGCTCATTGCAGCATAATTCTCAAAAGCCAAGATAGAAACTACCTAAGCATTCATCAGGGATGAAAAGACAAGGAACATGTGACCTATAAACATAAATAGACCACCATTCAGCCTTCACAAGGGGAAAAATCTTACCATTTGTGAGAAGATGGGTGAGTTTGGAAGATAAGATGCTAAGTGAAATAAGCCTGGCACAGAAAAAGAAATACAACATTTGTATAGTTTAAGATAAAAAATGACCATTGATCCTGTCACCAACTCATATTTCAATCTACATAACAGTACATATTTCTTCATTAAAATATCTAGTCCCTAAGTCTTTGGCTCGAGCCCTTATTCCCTCATATCTGGACTCCACAGCCTGCTCAGGAGCTCTCCTGCCTCCAGCCTCCTCTTTCAACACCTCCTCAATACCTTTGCAAAGTTTATTTTTCTAGAATGCATTTAAACAAAATTAAGTTTCTTTCTAAGAAAAACAACAATCAGAAACAGTGAATTGATAGAAAATATAAGCTGCAGTGCCTGGAATTCAGGACTTACAACCAAAGGCCTTCTCAAATTTTATTTTCACATTCAAACCCATGCTGCTTTAATTAAGTCTAGCTGCTGTTTTCCCTACCTCCAACCTAACTCTTTGGTTTTCATTAATTCAGATCTATTAGATTCAGAAGGTGCAAAGCCTGCTCCAGTCTGCTGTGCTCCGAGTTATGCCCTGATCATTGCTCTATCTTGCAACGAAAGCTCTTTGACTACTGATACTCTTAACCCTGGACCTCCCACACAATCAGCAAGGGTCTTATAGCTTGACTCCCAATGTTGCTATTTCTAGGTAATCTTTCTTGTCAAGCCACTCCCCACTTCCTTTCATCAAATGGCACATAGGTTCATCACTTCCCTCATTAAAGCGCACATGAGCTTTCAATTTAGTTCTGCAAGGAGGAGGCCCAATGCTATAGCATCCCAAGGACCATGCAGTTCATTTCTTTCTTCCTAGGGTTAGGCTTATGAAGCTTTGCAATATGGAGTCTGTAAAAGATGTTATCGTATGCTGCCCCCAAAATGCTTTCCTGTCTCTCTGTTTACTGATACACTGTACATCCTTTAAGATTCATGTGAATTCTATCAGCCCTCTGAATACCCAGCATCATAGTGATGCTTTCATGTTATGAAATTCCTTCATCTCATTCTTTCTTTGGTTGCTTATCATGGACTTCTGCTGAAGGAGTTTTAAATATACCACTCTCGCATACTGACAGTTTAAGTTAAAGCACCAAACAGCAGGTACAAGAGATCGCTCTGACCTTCATGCTGCTGCTTAAAAATAGAAGATAAAATTCCCATGTGTATGGTGTCCTCCTCATACATCTTCTCAAAAATGGAAAGTTGAAACCAACCAAGTTCTGTACAAAGCTTGTTAGAATTGTCTTTCAAGCCTCCCCTTTATCCCTTTCAGTGTAGGAACAACTGGTTCTGACTGCTTCTTTATGTCTACCTTTCCTTAAGGGGGTTCCTTTTGCATGCTTTTTTTTAGCCACCCTTATGCCAGCTTAATTCTTGTATCTAGCAGGTGCAAGACACTATGCTAATGGAGATAAACTTTTGCTCCCTTATAGTGGATATTATTTAACTTCTATTGCTTAACTGCCTACTACCACACATCATTATTTGAAAGTTGCCCAGACATCACAACCTCAAAATATCCCCAAATCCTTAATACTCTCTGCCAAATGTGCTCCCAATTCTGTCTTCTCTCACTTAGTGGGTGATATAACCATTTATTCATTCAGTTACCCAAGATAGAAAACTGGGAGTCAACTCTGACTTCTTGCTCTTCTCTGTCCTACTATGCATATCCAGTCTTCATTTCACATATTTTAAACATCTGTGAAATTGATACTTCCCCGTTCTTAGTTCAGAGCTCTATGAACTACACTTCTCCTATTGCAAATATCCTCAATTTGTTGTTCTGTCTTCAAAGCATTTTCTGATTTCATCTTTCATGAAGAGAATGATCTGTTTAAAAAGCACATAGTCCATATCCTTCTTTACATAAAAACGATTCAGGGATTGTCTTCTCTTGTCCTGAAAGGCACATCTATCCTCCATTGTTATTTTGTCCTTTTTGACTCTCCTTCCAAGTTCTTGGAA
Organism: Ochotona princeps; assembly: GCF_030435755.1. Classification (NCBI taxonomy): domain Eukaryota; kingdom Metazoa; phylum Chordata; class Mammalia; order Lagomorpha; family Ochotonidae; genus Ochotona; species Ochotona princeps. The sequence continues at coordinate 29,430,452 of NC_080840.1, forward strand.
TGCTGGATTAAGCAAATTACCCTGCACAGCCCATCTTATTTCTTCATTCTCACATGTTTTGAAGTGGAGGTACACAGAAGGTTCTCTTTGTTCCTTCCCTGCTTCTCTGGACATTTTCTACTAAAAGATTCAGGTATCCTTCAGAAAACAATTCCAAATCTCCTAATGTGCATTAGGGCCCTTTCTCTGAGACTGTATCACCGAGAGCCTGTCTCTACCATTAGTGTTAGAACCATAATACACTATGCTTGTTCATTCATTGATTCAATAAATATATACCTATTCTCAGGGTTATACACATTGTGTGCCACATACCAGATGTTCACTAAATGATTCTAATAAATGAACACATATTTGCAATAAACTTCAAGAGAAACATTATCAGCTTATACTCATTTGAATTCACTTCCATTTATCTTCATATACCCATCTTGTCTTGCATCATATTTTATATATATATAAAAACATCAAAATGTTTTTATCTGCTTATTTTACAGTTTTTTAAAAAACTATTCTTATTATTTTTTCATTTCATTTTGATAAAATATAAAGACAAAGACAGACAGACAAAGACCTCCCATATGCTGGCTGACATCCCAGATGCTAGCAACAAGCAACCAATTGGAGCTGGGTCAGGCTGCAGCTGGGAGCACAGATATTCAATCCAGGCCTCCCACTTGGATGGCTGATACTCAAGTAGCAGAAATCTGGAATTAGAAGCAAAGGCTGAAAGATGACAGGGGGACCTCCTAAGCAGTATGGCAAATATTGCACCAAAAGCTACCCTACATTCAGACTTGATTTAAAAATACTTTTGAATAGAAAATTATCACTGAGTACAAGCCACATGGAGATTTTGAAAAGTTATGTAATCATACAACGTAAGTGATGCCCAAGAGTATCTGTATACTCTGAAATATGTACTGGTGTTTGCTAAGGAAAATAACATACTGTAAATAAATGTCATCTAAAGATCTTCACAAGATCTGTGCGTAACGCATATACAAACTAATGGCAAAGTGCTTTGAAAGGTGCTATGTTCTACCACATTACAAAGGAAAAACAATGGTGGAAACCTTCCAGATGACATCTAGAGAGCAAAATAATGCTATAAATTAAAGAAAGAATGAATATTAGAAACTTTGTACAAATTTTTAAAAATGTTAAATTCCAACATATCATAAGAGTACGTGTAAGAGTAAATAGAAAGATGATGACTATGGAGAGATGTCCAAACTTGTCACTAGAGAAACAGTTAATATAACAATAAGATGTTCATGCTAATCACCATCCACTCATGCTGATATTAGATGCATTGAAACACCTAGCACATTAAAAATTAGGAAGTAGTGGCTGGCATTGTGGTGCAGTAGGTTAAACACTGCCTGCAAGGAGTTCCTGTCCTGGCTACTCTACTTCCAATCCAGCACCTTGCAGATAGACCTGGGAAAGCAATGGAAGATCACTCAAAAAACTATAAAATAGTACCAGTTGTTGACAAGGATGGACTCTGATCCACAGCTGATGGGAAGATGGACTCAAGCAGGGAATCTTGTGAAGAAGCTAGAAGAACCTGGCAAAATTAACTAAGCACACTAAACATACACAAGCTATACATACTAAACATATGTAAATATACACTGTGTTGCCTTGTTAACTGTGTGTTATTTTCAATAAAATATTCCTTCTAAACCTCTGCATCTTTTGGTCTTGAGCTCAACTGTTTATCAGAATAGCTTGGCATTCACTCTCAATTATGTATGACTAGCCCCTCACTTCACTACACTGATATGATAAATGAGGGTTCTGAGACACAGATATATGAAGTAGGTGAATCAGATTATTTTTACTACAAGAATACCTTGAAGGAAGCCAATGCTGCTTCATAAAAATGGAATTCACAAACTTCTGTGCTTTGTGCAAGCCTGTTCATTTCAGAAGCAGAAACACAGACCCATCTTTATGAAGCTAAAACTTCAAATGATGGACTTCAACTTCACTGTGCTGAGAAGCCCACCATGAATTCTGTAGCAATAGATTACACTCTAGAGATTACCCTAAAGGTTTTTTTTTTAATTAGGAAATAGTAGAAATTAGATGCCACCAAAAAACAAACTTAAAAATAAAAGTAGAGCAGCTTAGTTAACAAATTCTTTGACTTTCTTAAGAAATGATTGCACACTGTAAATTTTTGCCTAATCCTATCTTTACCATAGACTGGAAAGAGATTAATACAAACATTGACACTTAATGTATTACTCAAATGTTTGAGACAGAAGGTACTTCTCTGACACACACATTCATCATTTTCTCTAATACACTGACATGTTGCTTGTGCAGCAGTAATGGTTATTACTTTCCATTTCTTCTTTTGATTTAATTTAGAATGAACCTATTTATTTGAAAGGCAGGGTTACAGGTACAGAAAGAGAAAAGAGAGATCTTCCATTTGCTGGTTCACTCCCCCAAATGTCTGTAATGACCAGGGCTGGCCCCAGAGGAAGCCAGGAGTCAGGAGCTTCCTTTCGGTCTCCCGGAGGGGTGTCAGGGCCTACAGACCTGGAGCGGAGCAGCTAAGTTTTGAACTGGTACCCCTGTGGGATGCTTGCATGGCACACAGAGGCTTAAGTCACTATGCCACAATACTGGCCCAATATAATGCTTATGTCACATCTCTCATATTGTATATACATTATATCTAAATTAGTTGATAGATCCTGATTGCTTCACCCACAGAAAAAATATAAACACATAAAAGTATTATTTGTTTGGCTGTCTAGACCTTCTATAGAACCTAGCTCATAATGGACACTACATGAGGGCACTTCCATAAAAGGTCATGGAAAATGGAATTAAGACAAAACTTTATTTTGGCATGAAACTACTGATATTCATACATATGGCAAGTTTATCATTTACTCTTTGTGAACTGAAAATATAACAATTAAAATTTAACTTACTGGTGACTAAAAAAGTGAAATTGATGATGGGAATCAACAAATTTTGAGCTGCAACATATCTTCACTTTCTGGTATTTTAATCTCCATTATACAGTTCACCTAAAAGACTATATGTAAACACTTATTTACCTGTATATCTACTTATTTGTATTTTGCATGAGAATTGTCTATTTACTTTCTTAAAGGTAAGGTCAGAGATGCAAGAAATGGGGAATTGCTAATACAGAATGAAGAGTAGAGAAAAATAACAATTGTTTCAATTTTGATAACATGTTGGTGCAGAAAAAGTAATTTAACGCACTAAAAACTGCAGCAATTAATTTTCTGTGCTAAATCTGGCTCAGTTGCATGCTCCTGCAGGACAGTCATATATTTATTCTTCAAAAATAATAGTTCTCAAAGGTCCAAAATGAAGAATTACCTGAGTGAATTAAACTCTCAGTTTTAGATAAGAAATGATTAATTCTTAAATTGATGAGGTTTGGCAAAATGAGTCTGCAATGTGCATGTATAATATCCAGATGATCTCCTGGCTCAATAGCAGATCACTCCTACTCAGTGAAAGTGGTGAAAATTCTAAAGGAAAACCATGTGAGAAATAGCTAGGAATACATTTAACAAAAGATTGGCAAAATTTGTACTCTGTGAATTACAAAATTTACAAATTGCAAAAAAAAGATGAAAAAAATGAGATCTAAATAAAAGGAAAGTATCCTGTATTTATATATCTAGAAGATTTGAGTTCGCTGAACTGGTATTACTTCCCAACTTCATCTATACAATTCAATCCTTTTTCTATCATTTTATTTATAGAAAATGACAAGCTGATTCGAAAATTCATTAGATTTGCAAGGTTCCCAGACTAGTCAAATAATGCTGAAAAAGGAACACAAACAGGGTTCCTAGAATGTCAAATTAATAAAGGTAAAGATTTTCTTCTTCTTTTCTTATTCAATCTTTTCTTAAAAAAGAAATCTCAAAACCTCCAATGAAAGAATCTCAACTGAGTTTGAACTATGGAAATACAGCGGGGTGGAGCAATCCACCGTGGGTGGGGGGAGGGTTTGGGGAGGGGCGGGGGGAATTCCAGTGCATAAAAAAAAAATGTCTGTCACATAATGCAATGAAATTAATTAAAAAAAAAAAAGAAATCTAAATATGAGGATGCTTGTATTTTAAAATATCTTAACGGTATATTAATTCCAAGGTAAGTTTCATGGACAATAGGTTATTTTGACAGAGTTATCTACTTTATCTTTCTTTTGATGAATTATAAACATAACAACTACACAAGGACTTTATGAAATCTTGTAATTAAAAAAAGTATAAGGTCCATCCCAGTTGTTTTTCTTTACGTATTTGAGCATTAAATTTTATTGTTTTTCTTAACACTGGTGTCATTGAAAGACTTATCATATTGTAGCATACAATATGGTAATATGATGACACATATTAGTATACTTATCATATTATAGTATAGCTTTCTATTTTCATGGGTCTCCCATTAGCCATTTTCAGTAAAGTAGAGAATTAAATTACAAGAGCTACAATGCCACAGGCATAAAGGACCATCATAATTATTTCTGATATCTTTTGCCCTTGTTCTTGTCACCTTATCAATGCATTAAAAAGATTTACTTTCTCACTGCTTTGAAAACACTGATAACTAGAAATAGATCTTAGATTGGCTAAAGACCCAATGCCATATTAATAAATTAGATAGTGCGATGACCTTAAAAAGCAATGAATCAGAGATTAAAGTTTATCATTCAAACAGCTAAAAAGATACAATGCAAATGAGAGTTTATTTGCCTTCTCATTTGACACTATGACTTATATGATGTAGATTTTAAAAATAAAGAAAAAACATTGCTTCTTATTCTTATCTCTTTTTTTTTCTTTTTTCTAGAGCAGCAAGTCATATTGATCCATTTTTCTTTAGTAGGAAATAAAAGAAATAACATGTCTGAACACGTCAAGTCAGGCACCAATTAACATGCTATAGATTTGAGAAAATTCAACTTGGAAGTATACTTGGAGGAAGAGAGAAGATTATTATTTTCACAAGATTTGATGGTGTGTCTGAGAGGCAGAGAGACAAACACTGCATTTCCACCTGCTGGTTTACTGCCCAAAAGGCCACATCAACAAAATAGTAACATCAATTATTGGGAGGTGGGATCAAACCAGAAACAAGGAAGTGAGGAAGCAACTTCAATTTTTCTCTTTTAGGTATTTGTATTATTTCACTTTTTGGTAACAAAAGCAGGTATTGGTTATATAAATTAAGCACACAGAAAAAAAAATTAAGCACACAGAAAAGGAACCATTGGTGCTATATATCCTTTTAGAAAGATTACATTTAGAAATAGGTGTGTATCAGAAATTTAAAATTTAAGAAAATGTTTTTCTATGACTTTACTGGAGTTTCCTAGCAAAGTCACTGAACTTCAATGGTCAAGTTTACTAACAAGACAGGTTTTAAATAAATTCCAGAGGAGAAAGTTCTGTAGACTGAGTAATTAATGATTATAAAATAGGTATAAAATCCCATATTTTCAATCAACTGAAAATTGACTGTTGTGCATACTATTATTAATAAAACTTAATCATAGAAAAGAAGTCATGTTTTTCAGTATAGAACCAGAAAATATTCTGGGAATCTACTTTAATGCAATAATAAACATGAGCATGAAGAACTGGCTAACTACCGGAAGCAGTCACTGATAATGCAGTCACTAGTATCAAATACTAACATATCCAATTTCTGGTCCTTTAAATAAGCTAGCCAAGAAAATCCTGATTCTTAATTAGTAAGTGTCATTTATTTGGGGTACTTTCAGCCTAATGCAAATTAATATTATGCCCAGGCACCCTTTGTCTGATAACAAAGAGGCAAAAATCAAGGTCAACGTCTCTGATTAAACCAGGACTGTGGCTCAAAATCAAACCAGTCAGTTAAAATGTCTGATTGCTTTTTAGTTCAGTATTTCCTAGCAACTGCAAAGATACTCTGATTCTCCTTCATACCATAAAACCTAGAATTTTTAAAACCAGCAATGGTTTGGGGCTTTTTATTTAGAGGGGCACATCTTGAGCATGGTTATTATTATTTTTGTAATCCAAGAGTTTTTCGACTTTGCTGCCAACTGCTGTTGCCACTATCCTAGTGCTTCACTCAGTTAGTTCTTTTTTACCCCTGTGTGATAAGGCATGCAGCCTTTGCTTAATTTTCTGAACTGTGATAGAGAAGGGATTAGAGCAGTAAATACTCTATAACTAAGGCTTTTAATGTATATTGTTATTTTTATTTATTTGAGAGGCACAATGGCAGGGAGAATAGGATAGATGCATCTTTGGGTTCACTTCCCAAATTAGCCTCAATAACTGAGGCTGGGCCAGGTTGAAGCCCAGAGGAGGAACTCCAGCCAGTGGGAGCAGGAGCTCAAGTATTTTGACCATCTTCCCCTGCTTCTCCAGTTGCAGGGAGTTAGATTGGAAGTGAAGTAGCCAGGGCTTGAACTGGTACTATGAGGAATGCCAGCATTGCAACAGTTTAACCCATTGCACCATAGTACCAGCGCCAGAAGGATTGTAGTCGCAACAACAATAATAAAATTTAGATTTTAGTATGAAACCAAGTATTCTCATTTATAAAATATGGCTTACTGTCTTTACGGTTTTGTGACAGAGAGAACTAAAGACACCCTTTCAAGATTCCATTCTGTGATTACATAAACACTAATCTAGATACTGATGTTAAAATTGGGAGATTCTGTATTACCCGTATAGATCAAAATTAATTAAGTGGGTCCTTAAATGTGAGAGAGAAAGCAGTAGAAATGGTTGTAGAGCTTCATTAGAAGAGAAAAGCAAGGAATAGACACGAGAGAAGGAGAGGACAGCAGGGCTGGAGAACAGAAAGGATTCAGGATTACTGTCCTTGTCCACGGAAGAAAGAACCCATGCATCAAGAAGGAAGGTTGCTTCTAGACACTGGGCATGATACCCAGCTGACAATCAGCAAAGAGATGGGATTTAAGTCCTCACAACTGCAGGGTGTGGAATTCTGCCAATAATTTCAGTCAACTGGGAAGTCGGTTCATACTCAGAGCGAATAGAAAGAAACAAAGTTCTGCCAATAGCCTGATTTTGGCCTTGTGAGACTCAACACAGACAGCAAGCTGAGTCGAACTGAGCCTGGACTTCTTACCTATAGAAAACACAGCATAATTAACTTTGAGTTGCTTAGGGTTTCTAAATAATGGTCAGTTTTCATATAGTCTCCTGGACTACAGCCCATGCTGGTTTCTTGCCTTCTTTCACATGGTAGACAGAAATCACTAGAGTTCCTTATCTACAGCTTTGACACTTCCTGAAAATCTAGAATCAAGGCTAAAAGGAAAGACGTCATTTTCAAATATCAGTTTCCTTGGTTTTTCTATATACTTCATCTTGATTGACACATAAAAGCTAAAAACTGGGCATAAATGTGTGAGATGAAAAGCAAAATGAATCTTTCCAATTCTGAAAAAAAGTAAAGACATTACATAAACTTATATTTGATACCTCAATGTAGTCCCTAATGGTAGAATTGCTGCATCTATCTAAGCACAAAGCCAGCATCACCATGTTTTAAAATAATGAGCAATCTCTTGTAATCACTTCCTTTAGTAATATTACTATAATATAGGAAGTCATTACTTACTATATAATTTGATGAAGTCATATAACACATTGTTTCCATTGTCACATTCACAAAATATTCTTAATGCCAGTCTATTCCATTAATTCAAGTTTTAAAATGTAATTATCTTCTTTAAAAACAGAGGAAATGCAGTCTATTATTACTAATAATAATTATATTTAGACATTATAGTTGACTAAATCATGCAAGTTATGTATATAAATGTGTATACCAACCTTCCATATTTCAGTGTAAATTCACTTATGAAACATGTTGCTTTCTTGCTTATGTCATAACTGAATTTAGTACGTAAACATTAACAGCTGCTAATTATAAAACAGGAACAGCATATCAAAATGTGCTATCCTCTCCTTCGGATAGCAATGCAAAAGTGTACATATCTTTATAGAGACAGAACTACTGCTAAAGCCTAGTAGAACATGGCTGTCATTCAATTATTTATACTATTGTTACATATTATTATTTATATTTGTTTTTCTTTTACAATAAAATGACCATATAATGTTCACATTTCTTGTCTTCATTATAAATAATTATAATCTCCATGATTGTGGAGATACTACTAGCACTAATATAGCAACAAAGACTATAACTTTATAGCAGGAAAGAGTAAGCCAATGGTTTACAACACCGATATGAGAAAACGGAAGCAGGCCCACTATGACCCAAAACCAGGACAATATTGGTGTGCAGGAACAGACGAGGAATTTGACGATTGTGATGGTGACAGAAATGATGCAAGAAGGTGGTTAAAGTTACAAACCAATCTGAGAAGATTTCTACATTGTTCCTAATTTAGCATGTTACAACAACCAATGGAGAAATGCTTAGAGACTCTAACCATTATTTTTGCTCTTTTGATGAATTTACAGCAAAAGACAGGAAAAGAGCTTTGAGAGCTGGAGATACAGGCAAAATAATGTTCATAATAGCCAAGAAATAAGAAGTGGAGGAGCACCTATTGTAAATCAATACACACAGCACAGATGTAAGCAAATTAGAATTACAGATATGTATCAACAGTGACACAACGTCCTGAGTTTGATATAATTTCAACCTCAGACAAGAATTGTAGACTGGCCACTATGGCACTGTGAACCATATCTAGATCTATATAGATTACTGTGGCTGCTTAGTGATGGTCCCTTACAGAAAGAGTTCTTCCAAGATTTTAAAAACCTTACATATATCATTCTCTTTTTGCACCACTATTTTACAAAATCCTTTATGAACAAGCTTCAATGTGGTCTGTGGATTTGGTTTACAATAATATGAAAAACTAATGAATAAAACTGGAAAATTAATGAACAATCATTATATTTAGACAATTGTGCTTATTCAGGTCTCAGGTCTTTGGTCTTAATGAAAATGGCAACCCTTCAAACGCGCACTTAGAGTATAAACAGACAAGGGAGTACATAGCTATCACAGGAGTGATTCTGAACAGACAGCAAGATGCTCTAACTCACTAAATTTCTATTTCTACTTACTTATGACTAGAATCTCAGAAAGTTTACTTCAGCATGTCCAACTACTACATACTTTCTAAAAACATGTTTATTTTATTTATTTGAAAGGTAGGGTGATAGAAAAAAAAGGAGGTAGAAATCTTTCTCCAGCTGGTTCACTCCCCAAATTGCCAATGGATGGCAAAAGTACATGGGTCAAAAGTACATGGATAATCTCTGAGGCTTTCCCAGATAAATAGTGGGGAGCTGGATCAGAAGTGGAGCTGCTGGGGCTTTGACCCAGTGCTCTGACACGAGATGTCTATGAATTAGGCGGAAGCTTAACTTGCTGCACCACGAAAGTCCCTATCCCATATCTTAATAAAAATAAGTTAACCAATTACTTCCTGAAAAAAAAAAAAAACAAAAGCATGAAAACAATTGGAAAACACCTAAGGAAAATTAGGTACAGGAAAGAAGGCTGCCCGTTCAAGAAAACAGAAAGTGGAGACCGGCAGAGAAAAGTTGCTTGACAAAATCATTTCTTGTTTTCTTTCCTTCCTTCTTTCCCAATTACCCTCTATTTCACAGCTTCTTTCAGTTTCCTCAGCTAGAACACAAAATTCAGGAGTCATAATTTCTATTACAATATAGGTATAAAAGCTTAATAAATTAGAAAGTGCTTATAAAGTACCAAGAACATAGCTGGTGATACAATAAATGCCACTTATTTCTCTTCCTGCTGCTTTTGTTTGTTTCATTTGGCTTCAGAAATAAAACGTTTCCCCCCAAAATGAATATGCTATCAAGAAAATATCAAGACGATGATATCATTATGCCTGAGCTTTTTTTTTTAGCTTCTTACAATTTTTAAACAGACGGTGAACTGGATTTGACCTGTGGCACAGTGGGTTAAACTGCCACTTAGCATTCCAAATTCCAGAACAGAGCCCAGTGGGAGTCCCAGATACATTGCTTCCAATCCAGCTTCCTGCTAATGCATCCAGAGAGGATCAGATAATGGTTCAAGTGCATGGAATCCTGCACTTCATGGAATGCTCAGATGCAGTTTAAGACTCCTGGTGTTATCCTGGACCAGCCTAAGTGGCTGCGGGCATTTAAAAAAATGGATCAAAGGATGAAATTTCTTCCTTTGTCTTCCCAGCAGATGCAAACAAATAATTAAAAAAAAATAAATACATAAAACAAAATAGGAACTGTCAAAGAGCCCAGAATAGTTTTAACATGTCTTAACTTACACCACACACACACACATACACACGATTCAAAAAAAAATCTGTTATCAAGTAGACCAAGAGCCTGGTTTAATTTCCACTCCCTTTATTCTTTTTGCCTATACTTCTTCAGTAATGACTAAAATGGTCCTTTGGCAATACCCATTTTTTTTAACCCTAAGAGTCTAAGTCCTAGAATCAGCTTCAATTTAAAAGTTCAGAGATGCAAAGATAGTAAAATAAATAAGAAAACCTTTTTCTTTTACCTTGTACCTTTTAAAATGTACCTTATAAAGTGTCTCATGACTTTACAGCAACTCTTACGATCAAATATTCATGATCACATTATTACTTCGTAAAAGACACCCGATATTTGCTGAAATAAATAATGGCAGTCAAGTCAATGCTAACTCGCAGCTATCCACAGACAGCAGAATTTCTCATGCTGTAAAGATGAGACTCAGAAAAAAGCAGTCTGGATTAAAGTGAGAAACAAGAGTTTTCCAACAACATTCTGGATCAAGGGCACAAATGCGAATGAGCACTCATCTCAAACATTTTTTCTTTTAATGTATGAGTATCAAATGTGTTGTTTGTTTTACAGTCTTAAATAATGTGCCATAATAATAATAATAAAGAAAAGAAAAAAATGAAATGAACCGAATGCCAGAAAGTCCCCCATTTTTTTTACATTAGGGGAGGAAAGCTGCCTAACTACATCATCTGCATGCAATCCTCTTGGCTAAGTAGAGAATTTCCTTTGGTGTCTTGGAAAAAAGGACTATTAAGCATGAGGTGGAAGGCTGGCTGGCCTGAAGAACACTTCGAGCTCTTTTTTATATTTGAGATTTTAAAATTATCCAATAAGGTATTTGAATATCCATCCCACACTTAGTCACTTCCTCTCTCGTTATCTTCAATACTTCCTTCCCCTTATGTTCAAATATAAAAATATTTATCTCATCTTGGAGGATAGACTCATGTTTGGATCCCCAACTACATCAGCTAGAACAGAAATTGGCAATATATTTTCTGCAAAGGGCCAGATGGTAAATCATTTAGGCTTTGTAGGACATATGGTTTCTTTGACCAACAGTTACTCACTACTCATCTGAGCCAGTGTAGCACAAAAATAATTACAGATAATACAAAAAAGTGAACTTGGCCACATTCTAATACAACTGCTTATTCAAGAAAAAGAGAAAAAACAACCTATTAGGCTGAGTTTGGCCTGTGGTTCATAGTTTGCCAGCTATGGTTTTCTTTTTGCTTCTCTAAAGTTACTACTTTCAAATTCTACCACTTACTTTTTATTTAAAACTTGATGGTCCAGACCTCCTCAAATCTTAACAGCTAACAGTTACCTAAAGTTAAATGAGACAATATGTTGAAAATAAATCCATAATATATTGAAGATAATGTATTGGGGGTACTAAGCCAAGTGATTGGTTCATAAATATTTAGATGGGTGCCTAGGTTCAAAATGTTCTCCTTGCTCCTCATATGTTTGCTGCACCTTATAAATAAGCCAGTACTTGATTACCAAGTTATTCAATCCAGATTGTTCAGAATCTTACTCTGCTTTACTTCTAATCTATCACCTAGTCTTATTATCTATTGAATAAATCATTATTTCTCTCTCCTCAATATTATTTTTTTTCCAGGTCTTTGTTTTTTTTAAAAGATTTATTTATTTGAGAGGTGGAGTGAAATAAAGGCGCATGTGTGGGAGTGTATGTGGGAGAAAGGGAACAATGATTTCCCATTTGCTGTTTCACTGCCCAAGTCCCCACAACAACCAAGGTTGGCCAGCTGAAGCCAGGAGCCTGGAACTCCATTAGGTTCTCTTACTTGGCTAATCAGGACCAAGCACTTGGGCCACCATTCAATTCCTTTCAGGGGCCTTAGCAGAGAATTGGACCAAGAAGCCACGTAGTCCAACTATCACTCCAATATGGGATGAGAATGTCCCAGCTGGCATCTTAATCTGCAGTGCCGCAATGCCTGCCTTGAAAACTTCTCCACCAGTTTCTCCCAATCTCTTGACTTTTGAACTTTTGTACAGATGACAACAATTTTAGGGCAAATTAGTTTCCTGAACATAACTTTTAGTGTCTCACATGTGCATCTTACCATCTCACCAGCCTTATCTCTTATTCTATTCCTTGGACTCTTGGACACACTGAACCTACTGCAGTTCATTGAGCATACCATAATTCCTCTTATCTCTGCTACCCTCACAGATTGTATTATCCTGTGCTCTCAAATACTAAAAGGGTTCCAATTTTTCAAGAAAAATTCAAAACCAAAATTGTCAGATCATTCATCTCTCTCTGATATACATCATGCTTTTCTGAACTTACCATAAACTTTTGACATTAACTTTTTCTGTGATTGATATCTTATTTCTTAGAAATTTAACTTTTTCTTTGAAATCCAACTCAAATAACAAACCCTCCAACAATCTACTCAGAACTCTATTTTAGCAAGAAGTAATCTTTCTGAAATCCTATAGCAACTAATAGATTACAAAAAGTAATGTAAGCTTTGTGATAGTGGATTTAGAATTTGTCTAATTTGCATAATATTTAAAATTCCATAGTACCTGAAATGTCTTATCTTTATTAAAACAAAACTAATTATATTACATATTTTAAATTTATATGATGCTTTTTAAAAATTCAAGTACTCAGTGCTAATGTTATCATCCATTTCAAATTTTAAGCAACATTTTAATGCAATGGGATTTTAGTTCTGTAAAAATGTTTTATTGAAAATAGAATGAAACTTGGTGAGGACTACCTTAAGAACAAAGCAACAATTACATAAACAATAGACTAAGAAAAGCTGAGCAACCACAAAAGACCAAAAGGATAGATCAGGTAAAAATAAATGAATGTATATATAGTTTTCTTATTCAAAAAGAGATCATGAGGTTTTGCACACAAAACTGAAAAATTCAGAAAGCATATCTTGAAATGATATCTCTACACATGAAAATGCAAAACAGATACACATATGTGTATATACCTATATCTCCAAGGAATAAGTATGATTAAATTGACTAAAAGGAATTCAATAAGTAAAATTTATAAGAAAATTTTATTAACATTGAGCCTTTATAACTCAGAATAAAAAAGTTAACTCATAAATAAATATGAAGACTATTCAAATACACAAACAATGGGAATCACTTGGTCTGTACTACCATAAAAAAAAGATCTGACTGTAAGTAGAATTATATTCTAAAATATAACTCAAGTAGAGAAGTTGTGTTTAAAGTTATGTACTCAGCTGTGATAATGATTTGTAAGGAAAAATATTACATTTCTTGAGAGAATAAACTTCAACTTTCATTCCAGGTAGAAATAAGCAATGGGGGGGCAGTGTGGTGGCATAGCCACATTAAGCCACCAACTGCAACATCAGCATCCTATATGGGCACTGGCTCATCCCATTTGAGTCCCAGGTGCTCTGTTTCTGATTCACTTCCTTGCTAATGTGCCTGGGAAAGCAGGAGATCACAGTCCAAGTTCCTGGGACTCTGCACACAATTGAAAGACCCAGATGGGCTCCAGGATCCTGGTTTTGGCATGCTTCAGCCCTGACCATTGCAGCCATTTGTGGGGAGAAAGAGAAGATGGAAGATTTTTCTATCTCTCTCTGTCTCTTGTAACTGTGATTTTAAAAAAATTGATCTTTAGAAAAAAACAAACAATAGGTTTTAAAACACACAATTTATGTGATTCTATGGGTTTCTATTTACCTCAGTGTTTGTTACATCTGCAATTTTTTTAAAGCATAGATACTCTCATCCCTCTACATCTAAGACCTCTGAGGATATCCAAGTCCATAGATGCTCAAGTCCTTTCTATAGAATAGTGTTTGCATATAAACTATACATTCTCTCCTGTATTCTTTCAAATATTTCTAAGTTTACTTTAACAGTGTGCATGTTGTGAAATATGTTGTTATTGAATCCAAAGATGTAGAAACTGTGGCTCCAGAGTAAAATAATTTTATTTCCTTTATTGTTTGGAAAAACTATTTCATGAACACAAAGTTCTTAAACTGTCTTTGCATTTTTAAAAATTAATTTATTTTTTAAAGATTTATTTAATTTTTGTATTGAAAAGTCAGATATACAGAGGGGAAGATCTTCTGTCCACTGATTCACTCCCTAAGCAGCTGCAACAATCAGAGCTGAGTCGATTCCAACCCAGGAGCCTGGAGCTTCTTCAAGGTCTCCCAGGAGAGTACAGGGTCCCAAGGCTTTGGGCAGTCCTCCACTGCTTTCCCAGGCCAGGGAGTTGGATGTCAAGTTGGCCACCAGGATTAGAACTGACACCCACATGGGTTGCCTGCACGTGTGCAGGGCAAGGACTTTAGCTGCTAGGCTACCAAGCCGGCCCCAGAGTAATTTATTTTTAACTACATGGAGGAGTAGAGTTGTATTCAGTTGGAGTTGTTATGTAGGTCATTTCACAACTGACTAGTTATATGAAGAGAAACTCAGTTGGGTAGGGAGTCAGCAACCTTTGGCTATCCATCTGCCCTTTGACACAGACAGCTCTGGTTCTGGAAAAAAAGGACTGCTAATTACAGTTCAGAAGAAAAAAGGCATTGAACAAATGAGATGCTTCAGATACCAACTGGCCAGAAGAGTAACAGGGAGATGGTCACTGCTCCCCTACCTTCAATCACTAGACTTTCTTTAAAAAATGGGTCTTGGAGAAAGGAGCTCTGTATATTTCCTTTTCCCCATTTGAATGAGAAAACTAAAAATCTTTTAAAAACGCATTCAAATAAAAGTTCCTCAATAGCTTATGACCCAAACCTTTGTTCTTTGAGGTATCTTCCAATGATTTCCTGGCATTGCTGCCTTGCGGTTAATTTTTTCCTAGGACAATTTCCCCTGCTCCCCTCACAAATGTTTTAGTTTTTATCCCAGTCTCAATTTTAAAGTAATACTGAAGCCTCAAGTAAAAAGGAAAGATTTCTTCATATATCAAAGCAGACATAAAAGCAAAAGCAAAAAGCCCATTAGATAGAAATTATAGAAATTACATTCTTAAGTTAGTGCCAAATTTTACTGCCTAGGAACAGTATATAATATTCAACTTTTTAATATTTTTTATTTTTTTATTGGAAAGTCAGATATACAGAGAGAAGGAGAGGCAGAGAGGAAGATCTTCCACCCAATGATTCACTCCCCAAGTAGCTGCAATGGTCAGAGCTGAGCCGATCTGAAGCCAGGAGCCAGAAGCTTCCTCCAGGTCTCCTACACGGGTGCAGTGTCCCAAAACTTTGGGCCGTCCTCCACTGTCTACCCAGGCCACAAGCAGGGAGCTGGGTGGGAAGCAGGGCCGCTAGGATTAGAACTGGCACCCATATGGGATCCTGGCGCATGCAAGGTGAGGACTACAGCCACTAGGTTGCCGTGCCGGGCCCAACTTTCCAATATTTTAATTCCAAGCATATTTCTATGTAAGACTAGAATTGATGGCCTCTATCCTCTTAGTGCATATTTAGTATACAAATTCAGATCCTATTCAGCTGGACTTAAATCCAAAGATCATTTGGTTTTGTGGATAGAAAGATGAGCAGGTGTGTGATGCATTTTTACATATAACTGGCAACTCCTCCATCATGGCAAGTATTATAACTTTGCTTAAAGACCTACCTCTTCAACTATTAAATATTATATTATATATATATTATACATATAATTATATATATGTATGTGTGTGTCGTATGACGATGACATATTATTTTTCACAGGTAGAAATTCAATACTGATTGAATAATAGTGTTATATTAAAATGTTATAAGGTAACTTACAAGAGAGTGCCACTCTTAACACTCTACATTATCTTGAAATTTAAAAAAAATCACAAAGATAGAATTGTACTAGAGAAAAAAGGTAATTATATCTTGGTATTTTTTAAACTGCAAATTCCACAACATCAACAGCTTTCAAAGCCTTGGGAGATAATGAACCAATAGTTCCTCTATCTTTTTTCAAACTATGAAAGAATGGGCTGTAATTACTTTTGGTATCATTGCTCATAGTTATATATTTAGGATGTTATTAAATTTCCAACAAATAACTAGGGAGGCTTTCAAAGCAGATTTTGAACAGGTAACAGTAAAGTATTTAACTATATTCAAAATATACACACTGAACAGGAGCAAGTGCTGTGATGCTTGGAGGGATCTCATGAATACCTGGGATCAAGTCCCACCTCTGCTTCCAATCCAACTTCCTGGATACCTGAGTACATGGAAGGCAGCAGACACTGGCCCTGCCACCCATGTGGAAGACCCGGATGGAGTTATCAGTTAACTAGTTTGAGCCTGACTCAGCCCTAGTCATTTGGAGAATGACTAACAGAAGATTGATCCCTGTCTGTCTTATTATATAAAAATGAACATTTTTTTAAAATAGCCTAGCAATCCTGTATTCAAAATACACAGAAACTCCATGTAAAATGGGCTCTACCTTAAGATTGTATTAAAAAAAAAAAAGGTTTGTTTAGTAATTTACAAGTCAGAGACAAAAAGAAGGGCAGGAAAAGAGACAGGTCTTCCGTCTGTTGGTTTACTCCTCAGATGTCCACAGAAGCCAGGGCTGAAGCATCATCTGGGACTTCCACATGAGTAGCAGGAGCCCAAACATTTGGGTCATATTCTACTGCCTTTCCCACGCCATTAGCAGGAAACTGGGTTGGAAGTGAAGCAGCTAGGACACAAACTAACATGCATATGGGATTTTTAGAGTTGCAGGTGGCAGCTTTTCTCACCACTGCCACTGCGCTGGTCATGGCATTTTCCTGATACACTAATGCCTAAAAGCCTAAAAGCCCTTAATTTGAATGAAAGTTAAAGACCTCCCTGGATGTATTTCTCAGCTCAGAATTAAAACCTATAGTTTAATTACTTTGTTACTGGGGTGTAATTGATTACTAGCATGGATAATGTCTCTTCGTTATTTACATCTTAAATTAAGTTCAATTAAATTCCATAATGTCTATAATGAATCTAAAGTTCTTTTCTGAGGAATTGTTATTTTGAAGAGAAAGCTTTTTCCTCCTAATATTAAAAGAACTAATTTCAAAACATACTATTAGCAACAAGCGAGAGTCACATAAATAGTAGCAGCTTTAGAGTTGTACATGTCTACCATGGGAGTCCCCAGTGGCAATTTTCTGGTGTGTGAAAGGGATATGATAGTGTGTTCCTTCATGTTGTGAAAACTGAAATTAAACAGATTTGTGATATTTTTCATTATAGTTTTTTAAAATTTTTAAATGTATTCCTAAAGGAGAAAGAGAGGGATCTCACCTACTGGTTCATGTCCTCCAAACCCATAAGAGCCAGATCCAGGCCAGACTGAAATCAGGACACTCCATGTGGATAGCAGAAACCCTACTATTTGAGCTTTTAGTTGGTGTCTCATGGTGCATACTTGGAGGAATTTGGAATTGGGGGCAAAGCTAGGACTGGAGCCCAGGCACTTTCATAGGGGATGGAGGCATCCCAAGTAGCATCTTACTGGCTAATCCAGCCATCTCCCCTAGTACTTTAATCGTCTCATGCTATTGTAATAGCCTTTCGAAGACATTCATACACTATTTTATGGACTATGTAAACATATTACATTATGAGACAAAGGGTCCTTCTCGAATATAATTAATATCATGGACCTTAAAATAGAGAGAATTTAGCTTATCTATGTGGGCCCACTCTTAACTACATGAGTACATAAAATTAGAGAAATGCCTTTGAGTAGTCAAAGACATGACTCACACAATCTTTCCATGGGCCATTGTCGGCCGGAAGATCCTTTGATCTTAAGTCAGAAAAAATGGGAATCTGATCTCCAAACCACATAAATTGAATTTTGCCTACAATTTACTGACTTTGGAAATAGTATTTTCTTGAGCCTTCAGATAAAATACAGCCTGGATGACATCTTTTTTGTGAGACACAGAGCACAGAAGCCAGCAAAGCTCACCAGGGCAAAGGACAAAATTGAGAATTTGCATTAAGTAGCTGGACTAGTTGTAATTAGATATGATCTGAATAGAAATCCAACACACAATGGATTAGGCCCTCAGCATTCCTACTCTAAAGTAATAACCTTATCTCTTAGTACCCGTTTCTCGTCTTTCTTGTTGACAAAACTTTTTCTAACTTATACTGTCATGCCCCTATGCCCAAGCCTGCAGTAGCTTTCTACTGCCAACCCTATAATTCTAACTCCTTCACTTGCATAGTCTCTTCTCAATTCCATGGTTACTCTATTTCTCATTATTTGTCAAAAATTCTGTCTGCTTTTACATAAGCTACATTTCCATGTCTCTGATATTTCCCATATCAAATTGTTCACACTCTATTCTCAGTATCTTCACAGTTTCAACAACATCCACATATAACAAGATAAATATGGGTGTTTTTTATTAGTATACTAAAAGCAATGAAATATTACTAACAAAGTTAGACTAATGTTAATAATACTAACAAATGGACCATTGATTTATTTAGAACTTGCTATATGTTTGAAAAGGTTTTGGGTCTTTAGCACAGCAAATTAAACCACTGTTTGAGATGCCAGCTGGAATCCCATATGGGTGCTGGTTCATGCGCATCTAGAAACACTACAATACCCAAAATACAAGTGCAAAAGATACAGAGGAATTAGAGATGTAGAAAAATTCCCTCTGCATTGCTGTGCAACTTTTCTTAAAAATAATATGGCAGTTCCTCAAAAACTGAGAATTACCATATGATCCAGCAATTCCTCTCCTGGGATGCATGAAAGAATTGAAAATATTCTCTACATGTATTATTGTATTTAATATATGTTTGTGTATTGGCAGATTTTTATCATCAAATTACTTCTTACATGTCTAATCTGAATATTATCTAAAGAAATAAACATTAGTAAGGGCCTGGAAAACACATTTGTACATGCATGTTCATAGGAACATTAATCACAATAGCCAAAATGTAAACAACTCAAATGCAAATTGACATATAAATGAATAAATAAAATTTGATCACTCTTTCCTTCCCTCACCCTCTTTCTTTCTCTTTCTATATCTCTTTCACACATCTACATTTATATTATTCAGCTTTAAAATGGAAGCAAATTCATGAACATACCACAACATGAAAGAGGTATGTAGAGCAGCCAATTCATAGACAGTAGGCCAGTCGTTGATGCCGGAGTCCAGCTCCAGCCGAGAGTTCGGAGCTCGGGAAGGGTGCGTGGCGTCGGCGATAAAGAAAGACACAGACACTGACACTTGGTGTGTTCTTGCTATATGCTTTTTTCTCCAAAAGAAGCTGTCCTTTTTATTTACTTAGACACATCACTAGCCTCTGCACAAACGTTTGATTTTTTATCTTTAACTTTAGAACTAAGACAGCATACACAGATGTTCAATTAATTTTTACTTCATGGTCAACCAGGTGCTCTTAAAGATAATTCTGTAAGTTACTATAATCAGTTTCTTTAAAGCAAACCATTATTCATTCTTTAGAAGTAGCCATTAGGTGACAGCCAGAACTCCAAGGCCGAGGCACAGATGGTTACCTACTAATCAGTAAAACATTCCTACCTACTACATTTTATATTCACAACTTATCTATCACATAATGGGAAAAATACATCAAAAGAAAAAGAACATAAGGATCTAAGGCAAAAAATTTCAAACATTAAATCCCCCTACAACTGCAAACCCTACAACCCCATAAACAATTAAACAATAATCAAAAGTATATCTCTGTGATGTTAGTAGAATTGCCCTAAATTTCCTCTAGTTAAAAAATTATAAAAACGGCTAAAACAGCTGCATTTTTCTATGCTCTAAAAGTTGCAAGGACAGGCTAACCTTTAAGGTCACAGTAACTATATATTTTTGCCATAGCAGTTTCTACTCATACTCCCATCGATTCTGTTAGTTTGTAAAATTCTTATTAAGCCATTTCCCAGAAGGCATGCTATATGTCTGGGCCAGATTTCAGGACAATGGGTAGGCACACAACAAGGTGTCCAGAAATGGCATGGGTTTAATTGTACTCCTGTGTGCAGTTAAAGGCCCACTCACCAAGACATTATCAGTAACATTACTTGCCAAAGCCATCTCACAGGGGCAAACAATACCTCAATAGATTACAGGATTCTTAGCGGGGTGCTTGAGTGTCCATGCAAAAGGGTGGTGAGACTGCATCAAGGTGGTCAGAGAGAAATTCGCCGGGCCCTGCCAAACAGCTGGAAGCTCCCCAAGCAGGGGAGCTGTTCTCTTCACACCTTCGTGTCATCTACACCTACTGTACAGTCCCCTGCACGTTGATATAAGAGGAGGGAAATGCGAGGTTATTGCTCAATAGGTACAGAGTGTTAGTTTTGCAAAACAAAAAGAGTTACAGATACTGGTTGTCAGTTTGACATCACAATAACACCTGAAGTGACTAACTAAAAAAGTAAAAAAATTTCCGCTTACAGGTTTGGAGGCTCAAGCCAAGACTAGGCAGCGTCATTGGTTTGGCTTCCAGGAAAGCACTGAGAACACCATGTGGTGAGGCAGGAAGCAGAGAGAGAGAGAAGAAACTGGGCCCAAAATAGGTGTTGACCAGTCCTTTCAGGAAAACTGTCTTCTAGCAGCTGACTGCTAATGATCTAAGGACTTGCCATTAGACCCACCTCCTAAAGTTTACATCCTGGGGTCCAAACCTTTGACATTTTTGCCCTTTGTTGCACATTCAGCATATAAACTAATACCAAAATTGTAGCAGTGGTAGTAACTGCACAACAAAAAAAATGCATTTAACAATGCCAGAATGCATAGAGGTAAATTTTACATTATTCATGTTTTGTCATAATTAAAGATATACAACAGAAGTGGTTTTTCTTAGAGTAAATGATATGAAATCCAACTCATATTTAAGAAACACTACTTTAATTTCCATTAACAACGTAATTGATTTTTTCTTTATTTAGCGACTTAGAGATGATGGCTTGCTATAGATATACTGCAATACCATCCATTTTATGTTGATAGTAGTTTTCATTTACAACTAATATTTTGCTTAACTAATCTATCATACATGAACCACTTGGACTTAGTAAATGCAAACTGATATCCAAATTTTAATTAGCACTAGATAATACATAAATGCCAACTATTGTAATTTCAAAGGCAAGAAATAGATCTAGAAATTATGTCCAAATAGTCCAAATCACAATATCTATTAGAATCCTTAATAGGCAATATCATAGAGGGGGTAATCTGAGATCTCCAATGATGGGGAAAGGCAATATTACTACCTAACTTGCCTACTTATCCTCATTTGTACTGTTTTCTCCACATATAGTACATGTACTTAATATATGATATATAGTTGTGTTTTCTCCACTAATATTACATTTATTTAACATATGTTTGTATATTCATGGGATTTTATTATCTCGTCACATTCTGCATGCCTAGTCTAACTACTGATAAAAAAAAAACAAGCTTTAGGCAGCATGGTTCAGGTTTGTAAAATTGACCAATAATAGGGCTTTTGCTTATTAACTGGCCTGTGAACTAAACAAACATTCACGTTTTTGAAAAACAGGATCCCGAAATTTATTTCTTTTCTGAAATCTATTTTCCATGCATATTTTAAATGTGAGAAACTGACTGGTACATCTAGAAATAATAATAGCAATATGGCATCTGCATGATTTTAAAATAATTTATCAGATTTGGAAAACATAATTTCAATTTTGTTACTAAGAGTGTGATCCATGATCCAACATCATGTGGAGACAGGGACTAAGAAAAACTCAGAATGTCAACCTAAAATGTTTCAAGCATTCATTTTAACTATTACATACCAGAGCAGTAGATTTAAACTTTTGAAAATTTCATCTCTAAAATTGAGATTCGTTAATATTACTTTTAATGGTACCTTGGGATTATACTCTCAGGAAAAAAGTGCTTGACGTAAAGTGCCTTCTAATTTTCAAAAAAGATGATTTAAGGGTTTATGGCAGTATTGGGCTATGGTTTGCTTAGCAAACAAATCTGCTTGCCCTTTTTCCTGGTTACTCTCCAGAACACATCTCCTAATCCTGACTTCACAATTTCCAACTCTTGGCCATAAAACATGCCATGTACTGGCTGAAGAGGGATCTTAAAGTCTCATAGAAGAGTAAACGATGAGATGCAAAGAACCTTGAATATCATAGAAAAAGAGAAAGCCGCTTGCCTTCAAGGAATATCTGTATTGGTCTGATATTTGCTAAATAAATAAAATATGTTTGAGATATACTCACCAACACCACCCCCATATACACACACCCCACATGCACATATATAACAGTGGCTGCTATTACACTAGGTAAACATTTAGAGCAATTCCACTGTCAACTTTCAAATTCAGTTTTCTCATACTTAATTAGTAAATAAATCCTGCTTCATAACTTAACTTTGAGGTTGAAGGGATTTACATATTTAGTGTTTAAACAGTACCTACTAAACAATATGTGCCCAGGAACTGTCAGGTGCTCTTATTTTAATTTTCATTCTATTTTGCCTCTCTGTTTCTTTAACTTATTTCCATCAGGTTTGTCCAACACTGAAGGTTTTTCAAAGTCTACAAAATCCCTCCATCTTGGCAAATTCCTAGTTATCCTTCCGAAGAATTTGAACTAAGTTGATTATGTCTTTTTTGCTTAAGTATTTTCTTCATTTTATTTCTAAGACACATTTTTTTGTAGGATGTCTACTGAGTCATACCTAATTCTTTAGAATTCATAGTTTTCAATGTTTGCCTCTAGTTAACAGGCAAAAGATCATAGACAATCATATAACAGAAGAGAGATATGTGATATAACTTAGCCACGACTGCGCTGCCTAACATATGTTGAACCAACGATTTCCTCCTTTGCCAATTATTGTTTCCATACAACTGCTACAATATAATTCAGAACCACATCATTTTTCTTTAGGAAGACACTGTATTGCTGAGTTCTTTACTCTAGAGCGCAGGCAAGTCATCTTATCTTGATGGGATATCAGTGAAAACAATGTTATTTATTTTACTAAGCTATGACATCTCAAAAAATTAAAAACATAGTATCACTCATTCAGCAATAACTCTTTAACTTGATTACATGCAGATCTCCACTTAGAGGCCAAGAAAATGAGAGTACTATACAAATATTTCAAAGTACAAATGTTATAGCTGGAAATGTACATGGTAATGCTTTGTTTCAGGTAAGTTACTCAAAGCCTCTTTTATGGTATTGTCTAAGTAGCTTTTGGATAACCTACTATGCAGCCAGATAGTTTCATTTCAATATTTTAAATACTGTTAGAGATTGTGATTATGTTTTTTACTTAAGAAGTTAGAAATTGCTCACTTGAATCATATATACATACATAAACAAATATAGAATTACAAATTCAACATCAGGAGTCTAGTAAATGAAAAATAATCTGTTGCCTAAACTCAAACTACAAAGTAAGATATACTCTGAATTTTGTTGTCAAGGAGGATGAATTGCTCATTTTTGGAATAATTATGATTTCGACCAGTATACTGAGACTTGACAGTAATAAGATAACAGGAAAAAGCCTTTATTTTCTTCTAGGCAATATACAGTGAGGAGGGGTTTTATTGAGAATAAGGAACAAGATCCTATTTCTTAAATTTGCCAATATCTCAATGCTTTTGGAGAAGAAGACCTGTATCTAATCAAATTAAACCAAATCAGTGCTGTTGCAGAACCTCAGTTTATGGTTCACAGATCTAATATTCCAGATCTGTAACGTCCTAATAAAATACTGCCAACAAAAACAATTTGGGAGAATAATGCCAAAATTGTAAGAAACGTAGAATGTGTCCTTGAAAATTATGAATATCCACCATTCTCTTATTGAATGCTTCCACACACTTAGCTTCTGTGACACTATCATCTCAGAATTTTGTTTGTTGTCTTTTGTTCAGGATTATTCTTTTTGGACTTCTTGGACTCATATTCTTCTGCTGAAAATTTAAATGTTAATCTTCCACAGAATATCCTGTTGGCCTACTGTTTGTCCAGCTGTGGTCTTTCTGGGGCACTTTCACCCATGTTCATGGTTGTATGCTCTAAGCTTCAGAGCTCTTTGTGTGTGTGTGTCCATGTTTCTGCAAATGGCTTCAGAAATGTTTGTTTAACTATGCTCTAGATGTTCTTACTTGGGTGTACCCATAGATATCACAAATTTAAAATGCCTTAAAGCAGAAATCTAACCTGTTCTCTTCCACTCAGTCTATTTCCTTTCTTATGCTTCCAGTAATCACTAGTGGTCATGCCACCTACCTAGCGAAGCACGTCAGAAATATGACAGTCATCTTAGAAACTTCTCTCATTTAGCTCCTCATATTCAACCAGTCAAGACGATGAGGCACTGTTCACTAATTTTTTTCTTTGAAAATTTCTGTATTTATCCAATTTCATTACCCTTTTTCTATTACAACTGAATTCACTTCAGATCCTACCTCTTGTCTACATTACTGTAACGCTTGGCTAATTCATCATAAAGTATTCTATATCTGATGTAGATGAAGGTTTGCTTCTTGATTGCAGCCCTGACTGAATGCAGGCTCCTGGAGGACAAGAATCCTGCCCCTTGTGCTTTCTTTAGGATAGTTTTTGGCATACAGTAACTTAGATAAATGGCAGCCTCAATGGTCTACAAGCTATTTAAAGTATACAAATACAACCATATCAATAATCTTCTGGAAACTTAAAATATCATATCACCTATAATTTTGGTTTGCAGGATTCTCCTGAATTTGTCCCCTGCTAATCTATCAGATTCCTCTTAGCCACTGAGTTGGACAGTTTATATTTGCTTATCACTCCTGTGCGTTCCTGTGTGGTATGAGGTCAGGCACTGAACCGCTGAGCATTCAGCGCATTTTCTCTTAATTCTAGTTTTACCAAAGACATAGGACCTTGAAACAACCTGTCTTCTACTAGGTTTCAGTAGTCTCAAACACAGTAAGTACTAAGTAGTTATCAAAAAATTCGGGATGAATAGAAGTATTTAACACCACATATTTTCTTATGCATAGCATTTGCCATATCCATTCATGTTTCACCTTTTTAAATCACGGGCATTTTTCTTTAAGACAGTTTTATAAATGTTTGCAAGTGAAGGTCTAGCTGCTAAAAACATATTTTAAAAACTCAGTAGGTCAAATCTATCATATCAGTACAACAGCTAATTATGTAAAAATATTAGCAGTTTAAAAATCTTTGTGATCTGTAGGTTCATTTTTCTAAAAGTCAAACTTCTTCCATTTCTACATGCAATAAAAAATAATATTTTAAAACATAAAATACCAAGACCTATAACAAAAATCAGAATCCATATGCCAAATTAGAAACAGAACATAAGGAATATTATCTAATAACTAGTTCAATATATTGTTACAAAAGGTTTAATTTCCAGGATCATTACAGAAGTTTGATTAGCCGGGTCCAGGAATTAAAATAACCTCTAGTTATTTTACGCTGTATATTTATGGCCTGACTTCTTTATACATAAACCCCAGTGCACAGACATAAATTATGTCTAATCCAGTTGCCTATAATTTATTTTGCTGCTAAACAAAATAATATTACATTCTTTGTTTGTTAGAAGATATCTTATATTTCCAAGATATCAGAATTTAGTGTTTAATTATTAACAGCTATTCTTAAAGATAGGTCTTTGATTCACAGGTTTTTTTCATTGTGAACAGTGGCTAATTCATGTTTGCAGATGTGATTTAGTTGCTGAATTTTAAAGTTAAGAAAGCTTTGAATATCTTCACTGAAAGCAGAAAATCCTTCCATCCGTGCTGCTGGAGAATATTGCTGCTTGAAGTTTTAACAGGAAAATAAAAACTGTAGTAAGAAAATTGAAACTACTGATAAAGGTTACTTTCTAACAACAACAACAACAAAAAAGAAGTTGTCAGCAATAACAGAGCTTTCTAATTCATCCAAAGTCTGAGGCATCACCTTCATCTCGCTGGGAATGAAAATTGATACTGCGTTTTCCAACTCAGAGGAACTTAAAGTAGAGCGGAGACCCTGCGGATCGAAACATGTTGCCAAAGCCTCAACTACTAGCGATGTGGAACCACAGCTTCCAGCCTTTCTTAAGAGAAAAGACAGTCCACACATTTCAAAGCCAGTGCTAGGGTGCATTTCAAAATGTAGCTCACTGATCTCTGAAACAAAAAATCATTATCAGAGGTCCCCCCTACCCCCCGCCAGAGATGAACCAGTTTACAGAATGATCCTTTGTCTCCGGAACATGACATCATCCATACATTACTGCAAGAAAACGAGTCAACGGAAAGAATCGGCGTTGTAACAACGTGAACATGAAGTCAAGGTAAAATAAAAAACTCCTACCCGTTTGGCTGAGCTGAGAAGCGCTGCGACTTTTCCGTGACAGACCAACAATAGCTACCATTTTGGCCCCGATGCTAGAGCGCCGCTTTTTGCCACTGGTGCCCAAGGCGCCCACGGCGGTGTCGGATTGGCTGCCATCGTTCTTCTCCAGCGAGCACATGTCTCCGCTGATGCTGGTGCTCTTAGTCATGTTTTTCCCAGACATGCCCATTTGTCTGCTTTGCATTTTGGAGGTAAAGACACTGTCAGCCGATGGATTGTGAAAAGTGAGGAAGACAAGAGTAAAAAGGAAAAGACAGAAAATGCATTTTAGATGAACTATCTGGAAAACACAAGGAATTTAAATTATATCCTCTATGGAACATGCTTCTAGTACTAAAGATTTTGGAAATACTATGGCCTCAAATGTGCTTCACTGTTTAAGTCCAAGTTTCAATACAACCGTGCAAAATCAGACTTCAACTTTTATTTCTGCTGCTATTACAGGCACTTGTTTATAACGTCACAGGGGGGAAAAGATGCATGAAAAATTAGTGAGTTCATTGTGAAATGTGGTATCCTGACAATGTGAATCAGCTTTCAGGAGGCCACACAATAGAAGGCTGTTCCCAATGGTATTCTTCTCTACCTTCCTTTACCATCAAAAGGAAATTAAGCACAGGGGAAGTTTTACACAATGTGGTAAAATCCATTGCTAAGTGGCCCCTTAAAAAGAAGTTTTGTCATTTTATAAAAAATCATGAAAGTTTATCTGGTCATACTTAAATTTTCAAACAGGCTTGAATTATCATTAGCTTCATTTATAAAGCATTTATTTGAAAACTATTGATTTAAACCTACATTCCTAAAATAAATAAGATTCTTTTCTTGCATTCATCTGAGAGAAAAAAAACGTGATCAGTTTTTTTAGATGATTTAGTCACAAAGTAATTGAAGCATTACTAAAACAGACAAGTTTTTGCATGATCTGCTGCATGTAGCCACTAAAGAAAGCACCCCAGTTTTTTTTTATATTTACAGGACATGGTAGGAGGTAAAGTACAGGGTGAGAGGCAGGAAGCTGGTCCCCATAAGCAGGAGGGTATGAAAGCACCCCTATTTGGAAAGGTTGGGGAAGAGTTACACAGGTAAGTTTTTCATCTCGGCTTTAGAAAGTCATTGTTTCAGTTTTAATTTGCTTCTCATGAAATGAATGTTCAATACATAAAGTAATGAAGAAAATATAAAATCCAGAAGCAAATATCTTCATACCTAAACAACTAGAAAGCTAACCTACTGAGATGAATTCTTCTATATCTAATTCACCATCTTGATCTTCCATCTAATTTGCCACTAACACATCATTTGAGGCATTAGATGATAGACCAATCATTGGAGTCCTTGTCATTAATGTGGGAGTCACAGACAGCCTAGCTCAGCCCCAATTGTAAACATTTGGGGAGTTAAACAAAGGATGAAAGATTCTCTCTTTCTTGCTCTCTCCTTCTCTGCCTTTGAAGTAGAAGAAAATGAATAAATAAACATTTAAAAAATTTTAAATAAACCACCTAAGACTGGATTGACTCACAGTTTTATAGGTGGAGATACAAAAGACCAGTGATTACCACAATGGAGTATGTATGATAAATGTGGCAAAAAAGATAAGATACAGCTAGAAAGCATGTAACAGAGTTAGCTCTAAGAGTGAAACTGTGGTACTGTGGAGGGCTGGTAGTACTCAAAAGATAGAAGATAACAGCAGCAGTTATAAACTGAAATCCAATTATAAGCTGAATTTGGAATTCGTTGAACTGCCAAACATTACAGTACCTAAAAAGCTTATTTCTTTAATTTTAATTTTTTAAAAAAATTAGCTAAAATCTAACAGAATAATTATAATTATTGTAACTCATACTTAATAACAATTTTTGCCAGTCATTAAACAAATGTCTGGATTTCAAAGTATCATTTTTTGAACTTTGGTATACTCAAGGATAACACATAAAATCATCTTCTTAAAAAATTACTCCATATTAAACATCATTCCTTTCCCTACAGTTTCCCAGAAGTTAATCTATTCTACTAATTCACATGCTGTACTTCACATTAGCCAAAATGACCACATTTAAGGTAAGTAGTAACCATTTTTTCAAGAAATGTGAAGTGAATGTCTATTATCATATATGCACAAGTTAAACGATACGTATTATTTCAATTACTCCTCTAGCAAATATCAGCATATAAAACACAAATATGGTTGTATAAGAACTTGTTTGTGGATGTAACTGAAATTTTAATGGATAACTTCAATGGCCAAGACACTATGCTTAACATTCAAGAAAATGTACCACTCTGTAGAATACAGAAAAGTCAATTTTCTCATACTAATTCTTTGATTTTTAAAGATGGTAAGTTTAGAGTTCAGTATTTTTAACATTACTGTAGGTACTACATGTGTGTGCATTACATTAATATGTTATCATGTATTAATGTAGCATCCAAATTTGTGGAGTGTATGTGTGCCACAAAACCAATGTCCAGCAGTGAAGAGTAATAACTAGTGAATTAACAAAATATTTTTATTCAAAATTACCTGTCTTGATGATTACCATTAGCAATGATGCTGCAAATAGTCTCTCAGAATGAATGAAAACAAACAAAATTATCAAATCCCCTGAGATATAGCAAAAACAGTGTTGAAAGGGCTATTGCATGAAGGTTGTCTTGTATCAGAGGGAACAAATGATATTTGTCCTTTTGGAATTGATTTATTTCACTGAGCATAATGGTCTCTAGTAGGGACCATTGGTTGTAAAAGGTAGAATTTCATGTTGTAAATATTCTAGTTTCTTCTCTGTTGTTGAATTTGTTTATGGCTTTTCTCTTAATGGGCTGTATAGTAACTGTGTAGAAGAGACTATCACATACTGATTGTGAAGATACAACACAGTGTGTATTTCTACTTCCAAAGCAAACATAGACTCTCAATGAAACTGTTGACTGTATCTTGACAATAGGATGCTGGACTCTGCCAATGTCCATACCTACAATGTCAGGATACACTTAAATAGCAGAATGATGGACTTCTGACTGATTGTGAAGGACTAGACTATTGTAATGACGTGGTACAGATTAGAGGTAGAGCCGGGGAAGAAAAGCCCACAGCCTATAGAACTGTATCATTGATTAACTAATTAATTCGGCTCTTAGATCTTGGGTCACATGGCAGAAAGCAGAGCCTCTGTGGTCAGGATAGGTCTGTCTAAGTAGGATAGGAGCTTGAGGCACACTTAAAAAGCCTATCATTTTTTATTATTACCTTTCTAACCACTATTTGGTGTTTAAAACCTAATACACTAAAGTTCTTTTTAAGAAACAGATTATTTTCTCATCTTGAAGTTGAGACACTTACTTTACTATGTAGGCACTAATATCAGAATTAGAAGTTTAGCAGAGAGCATCCCTGTTTCCATGGAACTGTCACAGGAAAAGACTTTAAACAAGTAAATAAATGATCATGTCAGACAGTACTGTTCTGAATAAAATAAAGTAGAATAAAATAATAAGGGACTAGAAAATTTGGAGGAGGAAAATAGGATATACATTGGTCAAGGAAGGCCTCTTTGAAGAAGAGACTATCACGAGTCTCAAATGATGAAGTCAGTCTTACAGAGGAAGAATTATTTTTCAAAAGAGGGATATTTATTTGAAAGTCAGGTTACAGAGATGAAGAGAGGGAAAGAGAAGAGAGAGACAGAGCACATCCATCATCTGATTCACTCCCCAAATGGCCACAATTGGTGGAGCTGGGATGAGGCCAAGGCCAGAAGCTGTAAGTTCCATTCGCATCTCCCATCTGGGCACAGGCGCTCAAGCATCTGACCCATCTTCTGCTGTTTTTCCCAAGCTATTAGCAAGAAGGTGGATAAGGAAGTGGAGTAGCTGGGACAAAACCGCTGCCAATATGGGAAACTGGCATTGCCAAAAGCTTTCCCTGCTATGCTACAATGTGGGCACAGGAGAAAAGTTCTACACTTAGATGGCAGATACCAATTGCATGTACCCTGAAGTAGTAACAAGTTTCATTATTACCAGAAAACATTATAAAGGCCAATGTAATCAATACAAAGTAAAAATGAGGGTTTTAGTAGAAGATGAAGGCTAAGTGTGGGTAAGACCTGGATGCAAGGGGATAGACATGTCCGGCATTATTTACAGTTATCTAACTGCTCTCCCAGATGCTACTTCCTAGCTTTCATAAGACTGTGAGAATTCTGCATGGCTTGTTACATCAGAAATTTGGGACTGAGCCCAGGATTTGGGCTATAAATACATCAGGAACATTCTGGATCTATAGGTTGCATTTTCCTTAAGTGATACATTTATAAAGTCTAATTCATTAAAAGAATCAAGAGCATTATTAATTAATCAAAATTTACTTAAGCTCTTAAGTTAGTTTATGTATAATATCTCTTATATTTATAGATCCTCCACAAATTACTGAATAACACTAGCAGTTGAGAGATCTACAGAATGAACCAGTAGATGGAATTTACCTAACTCTGTCTCACCAAATATTAAACACAAGTGGATTTACACGTGTATACTTCAATCATATATCTAACTTTCACTGCTGATTTAAGAACATATTATAAAAATTATTTAAAATTTTTTCATTATATTATGAATCCTACAAAAATTGCATGTCATTTATTATTTCAGTAAGAAACATGTCTTATTTCTTATTTTGCTTATTTCACCATGAAATGTTCAGTTCTTCAAACATTACTGAACTGATTTAATTTAAAATGTTGTAAACATTTTGCTGCTGATGAATTGATTCCTTTAGCAAACATCACTATGCACCTGTTTGGAATTAGGCACAAAATAGGGAAGTGGGAACTGAAAAAGGAATGCATGTTTTCCCTTCACACAAAGATCCTAATTGGTCTGTTTAAAATCAATATCAATTTTTAACAATCTACCCAGAGAAACATTTTTCTCTAATTAGTGCAAAGTCTTGATTTTAGTGGGTTGGCGCTTTGACCTTGTGGCAAACAAAAGCGGCAAATGAGACATACTCGTTACTCAAGGACTACATAAGACTGTAAGAGTGAAATGTGCATACAAGTCAGTGTAGCAAAATGCCACACTATTCAAAGGAAAGGGGCACAAAAGCTGTGTGCTATGAAACTTCCCTGGGAGGACAGAGACGACTGAAAAGCAGAGATCAGGAAAACCGTATAGACTTGAGTGCTGAAAAAGAAGGCTTACACATGTACAGTGTGTACAGCACAAAAGTAGAGTTTGTTTTAGTTATAAGATGTGATGGAGACAAGTTCAGGAAATCAGACACATGTTTTTCATGGGGGCTTCTAAGTAAAAGGGGTGACTAAAGGTAGCAGTGCTGGCGAATAACATAAACACTGTAAATAAGGAAGATTATGTGAAACAGTCCACAGGGCTGTTTCCTAAATTCTGTTCTCTTTTGAGTTGCATGGGAGGTTTATACTTCCTCAATCACTGAAGTTAGAAGTGTGGCCTTTTGACTCATTTTGACTAATGAAATGTCAGCGAAAATGTCATGTTACTTCTCGGTAGAAGCATTTGTCCAACTCTAACCTCCCCCTCTTTCTGCTGTTGCAAAGATGAAAAAGTCTCCATCAAACTCCTCTGAGTGATGATAATGGGCAGGATCCTCTTGCCAAACTGTGATAATCATTTTGTGTGAACACAGATGAGCTTTTCTTGATTTCACAACCAAAGCTAAACAGGGTATAGAAATAGGTAAATAGCTAAGAAAAAAAAAACAATTAGGAGATTAGAGCAAAAATATTGGAAAAAGAAGAAAGAGCTTAAGTTAATGTAGTGACCTTGCTAATAGAAAGCAAATGATTAGCAGTGTAAGAGTTATCTGTATGTAGTAGTATTTGCATTTGGTAATAACATGTGAAAATGCTTAAATTAATAGGCACTTACCATATATTAGATATTATTACATTTTTATGAATTAATTCATGTAATCCTTACAACAGGTTATACATAAAAATTGAAGCTACTTGAGAGCAAATCATTTTCCCAAGGAGTGTTGATTTTAGAAATGTTCACCGCTAGAATCAAAAGAATTTCCCACTGAAGAGATTCAATCTAAAACCACAGAGTTAGGCCAACTACTTAGAATAGCCAAGAATGAACAGGAAATGGTAGATGAAGTTATGAAAATGGCTGTGAGTAGACAAGCCAAGAGTACAAAAATAGAGAGTAGTGCAAACATTTGAGAAGACAGTGTTGGAAATGCCCACATTTAAAGTTTAGTGAGGGGCTGGTGCCATGCTTCAATAGGCTAACCCTCTACCTGCAAGTGCCTGTATCCCATATGGGCACCGGTTCATGTCCCAGCTTTTCCTCTTCCTATCCAGCCCCTTGGTTTTTGTCCTGGGGAAACAGCAGAGTAAGGGCCAAACCCTCAGAATGCTGTACCCACATGGAAGACCAGGAAGAGGCTCCTGGCTTTGGATCAGCTCAGCTCTAGTCCTTGTGGACATTTGACATGTAAACCAGCAGATGGAAGATCTTTTCCTTTCTGTCTCTCCTTCTTTCTATAAATATGCCTTTCCAATAAAAATAAGTGACTCTTAAAAATGTAACACTTAGGGATAAGAAAATAGCTATTGAAAATAGGAAAACATGTCCAGAAATAACAGAAACAGAACAGTGCTAAATTCCATAGCAAAAAAGATACAAAGCAGTACATTAGCATGATTATTTTTAAAAGTCTACAATTTCTCTGTCTCTCTTTGACTCTTTCAAATAAATGGATTTTGGAAAAGAGTTTGTAAAAAGGCTGGCCTTGTGGTATAGCAAGTAAAACTGCCACCTGTAGTACCAGTATCTTTTATGAATTTAAGTCCCACTTGTTCTATTTTTGATCAAGTTCTCTGTTAATGTATCTGAGAAAGCAGCAAAAGATGGCCCAAGGAACTTGGGCCCCTGCCACTCATATGGGAGATATAGCTGGAACTCTTTGAAACACAAATCAGTTTTTGTTTCCTCTCCTTCCTCTTTCTGTAACTCTGTTTTACAAATAAGCAAGTCTTTAAAATGTTTTAAAAGTTGCTACAAAAACTTCCTTTAAGATGGAAAACATGACACTAAGGACTTGAGTAGAACTATGTTGGTTTTCTTATTTTCAATCATTTTATCCTTGGGTGAGGGAAACATAAAAACCACACTGTTTGCAGAATTTTATTTCTTCTTTCTTTTTGTAATTAGGTTTCTGCTGCAAAACACCCTGCTTGTCAAAATACCACATTATGCTGATGCTTTTTCTTCTGTACACCCCTAGGCCACCTATGTTGTCACATTAGTTGATTCAGTATTTAACTCTTCATGCTTCACCAGTTTCTGGGTCTGAAAAATACACAATCTAAATGATTTAACCATATCTGAAATTGATTCTCATGCTAGAATTAACATCTATTAAACCTGATATGCCTGGGGGGAAATCAAACCTTGCTTTATGTAGAGAGGTATGTTCCTGAGTTATATTGACTTTAAAAAAAATTTAAAAATTAGTGAGGGGTATCTGGTCTAGTGGTTAAAAACAAAGTAGAATATTCAACTCCCTCATTGAAGTGACAGCTACTGATCACATCTTCCTGCAAGAGTAAACCATGGGAGAGAGTAATACCGACTCAAGTAGTTGATCTGCTACTCAGGTGAGCGAGCTGGATTGAATATCTGATTCCAAACTTTGGCTTGGTCCAGTCCCAGCCACTGCAGCTATTTGGGGTGGGGAGACAACAGAAAGAACTACTCCCACCCCACTTCCGGCTCTCTTACAAGTATTTAAAAATTTTTATTTAAAATTCAATCAAATAATTTCATCGATATCACAATATCCCCTTTTGAGATGATGAAAATGATAGTGACTCTAATGCTTACAATATAAAATGTATCATGTGTCAAGTATTATTCTAGGCAGTTTATATACATCAGTTCATTTAATTCTGATGAATTTGATTCACTAATTAATTTATTCAGAATATGGGTTGAACATTTTCTTACAAAAGGCAGACTCAATATTTTAGGCTTTATGGTCTCTGTTAAAATGACTTGAATCTGTTGTTACACATGTGTTGGAAGCCACTGACAATATGTAAACAAACGTGTGTGCTATGTGCCAATAAAACTTTACATGTACTGAAATTTCTGTGACTGACGTCATAAAAATATTTATTTGAACATTAATCTATTTTCATTTTACTTTATAGACAGGGTGAGTGAGAGGGAAAAATTTATAACAAGGGGTGCACTCTCCAAATGCCTGCCACAACTCGGTTGGAACAAGTCAAAGATAAGAACCAGGAACACAGTGTGTGTCTCCTAGGTAGGGAGCAGGACCCATGCATTGGAGAGCACCTACTGCCACTCAGGGCATACCTGAGTAGGAAGCTGACTCAGACACAGTGCCAGTGCTGAAATGAGAACTCCCACTGGGGCGTGAGTGTCCCAGGAAGCATCCTACCACTGTGCCCAGAAACAGCATTTTTATTTTGATTGGATTCAGTCACTTAAAATGTAAAAAGATTCTCTGCTAATGGGCCATACCAAAACAGGTGGAGGGAAAAAAAAAAAAGATGAAGAGTCAGATTTGATTCATGGGTCACAGTGTTCTGGTGCTTCCAACTTTTACTGAACGAGGACTTTCATTAAAAGGTTACAGAAGGAAGCCCCTTTGATGTAGTCTAGCTAATCAGTGTATCAAATTTTCATATCAACAAATGATGATTATTCTTCACTACTGAAATGACTGCACTAAATAAAAACACTGCTGAAAGCTAAGACATGATAAGACAATATATTTGGACTGTAAATTTTGTGCTAATAACATCCCTAAGCACTGCATTACTAAATATATAAAAATGTATAATATCCTTTTTGCTAAGGGTATTGGTAATACCTTGTGTTATCAGTTAAAAATACACTGGCTCAACCCTGCCTGCAGAGGCCACTTGGGGAGTGAATCACAAAATAAAAGATTTCCCTGTTCTTTCTCTTAGTCTCTCCCTTTATCTTTGTCACTGTGACTTTTCTATAGGTGGAACAGAAATAAAGATAGATAAACTCTTTCTATATCTTTTTTTTTTCCAAGTCAAAAAGATACTCCCATATTTTACTTGGAAACAAGACATTTTTAAGGAAGTAGTGCCAGGTTTACCTACTATTTGCCTGTCAATAATGGAAGGAGGAGAAATAGTTTCTTGCCCTTTTTATGTTTGCTGGAAGTTCTGTTTCACTCAGGCAAGATGATTTATAGGGTACCAGAAACACTAGTACTGTTCCTGGCTTCCTCATGTCCCCGGAATGTGTGTTACCTTCTCAGTGTGTTTACATTAGCTCAGTAAAGACTTTCTTGTCTGAAAGGCAGCTTCTGGACAAATAGTAAGACTCAATACAGGCACGTGGCATTTGTAGATGTATGTAAAGCAGAGGACCACCTCAGACTCTGAGAGTGCTGTTTCCAGCTCCTTTGTCTTGGATTATCACTCAAATCACTTATCCTTACATTTCATTGGGAAAATGGAAGGTGTTAGAAATGTTGTTGTCTTAAAAGCTCATATATTCATGTACACAAACACAGACACAGGTTGGCAGATACTTCTTTTTTGTGCACTTCAGGACTGTCCACCCAATTGCCTACTAGTAAAAAGAAATCAGATGTCACACAAACTCAATGTGCTCCAAACTGATCCTATCCTTTCTCTAAAAACTATTATTCCTTCAGTGTTTCCTATTTCAGTAAAAAAGCTTAAAAATACTTACCTAATTGCTGAATATTAAAATCCACCTAATCTATCACTAAACTTTACAGATTCTACTTCCACAATGTATTTCCTATCCTTGCATTTCTCCCCAACCTGATATTTTTTCATGCAAGCCCACATCTTTTTATTCTAACACAACAGTGTTCTGATCACTTACAAAGGACAATATTTTGGTATAAAAATTTCTGAAATCCCTGTAGTTTCTCACAAGGCACATTCCTCATTGACTTTTTCACAGCATCTTTTATGCACAAGAATATATTGTAATTCCACTAATATTCATGCATTTGAAACATACAAAGGGATTTCAAAAAGGTCATGGAGATGGAATTATATAATCGATTTATTTTAGTCTAAGTTTTGAAATCTGCACATACAAAAGGTCTTCAAAAGTTCATGGAAATGTGTATCATGAAGGAATGAAACTTGGATTTCAAAATTAGCAACAAAATAAAAGTATATTCTAGTTCTATTTACCATAAGTTTTTGAAGTTTGTACTGAAAGATGTCAACAAACATTTTTGTTGATGTCTATTGCAAAATTTTATCCTTAAATCTGTTATGTACCTACATGAAAATAATCTAATCTAGAATATTATATTTTAGTGTCCTGCTATTTTTTTAAAAACAGATATAAGGCATTACTTAAGGAGGAATCTATTTTGAATCTAGTCAGGAAGTGCAACTAAGATAATGCAGCATGCAAAGTCTAAGACTTTTCTATAAACAAATATATTCTCATAAATTTAAAAGCTACTTTGGCACTCAGTTTAAAACAAGTAAAATCAAATTGTCTGGATTAACAAATAAGCCAAATCTTTAATGAAATATGGCACTTCTTATTCAGTGAGGTTATAGATAATCACTTTTACACCCAATTCTTCAAAGATAAGTACATCAAACAACTTATTATTTATGTACTTATGCATTTCAAATATAGTCTTTGATAAAATTTTGAAGGTTACTACTCTAGGTAATAATTTCAGCAATTGTTTGATGAACACAGAGGAATTCTTAAATGCTTTTTCTCTGTATCAAATTTAAATATGCCTATTCTTGTCCTTGTTAGCTGTATCACCATGTTGATGAGACTGTACCTGAGAATGACACATATTTAACCCAAGATCCACTCCTAAGTTTAGTAGATTTGAAGTTCTTCCTGCGTGTGACCAATGGAGTGCCACTTCAGCAGACTCAGAGGAATCTCTCCTCATTTCACTTACTTCAAACAGAGTGGTTTCACAGTAGTACATGTACACTGTCTAAAAAAGGGACAATAAGTGTAGTAACGCAACAGTAATATTACTGTTAGACAACATTCTGACCTCCTTAGAGAAAGAGAGGATGCTGGAAAAGGCTCGGGAGGCTGGAAACAGTTATTATGCAGCTCAAGGGAAAAGCATAAGAGACAAGGCAAGCATCCCCATTGGAGCACAGGCAATCCCCACAAAGAACTCCAACTGGGACCCAGAGGACCAAAGACATGAGTGGGAATGAAATCACTTCATTTATTGTATTTTGGAAGGATTAACAAGGGCAAAAGTTAAGTCGTTGAACTATTGCCAGCTCACCACTGTTCATCTGGGGGAGAATGAGCCATCAATGACCTTTCTAGAACGCCTCAAAGAGGCAATTGTGAAGTTCATCAATTTAGACCCAGATACAATGGATGGTGGAGCTGTCCTCAAAGACAAGTTCCTTGTGCAGTCTGCCCCAGATATTAGGGTAAAGCTCCAAAAGCTTATGGCAGACCCTGATAAGTCCTCCTTGGACCAACTGACCCAGGCAGCCAATGCTGTTTACTGTAATCGAGGCTTAGAGAAGGAAAGACAGAAGGACAGGTGCCACAGGGAAATGCTGGCCGCTATGAGTACATCCACCTCAGGGAAAAGGACCCCAAGGTGATGCTACAACTGTGGGAAGCCAGGCCATTTTCAGAGGGAGTGTCCTCAAACCACAGGCCAGGAGCTTCCTCCAGAACCATGTCCCATCTGAAAGGGGGGTCATTGGAAATCAGGCTACCCCCAGCTCCGGAGGGAGCAGGGGCCTGCTGACCAGGACCCCCAATTACAAGTCCCAGGACTCCTATCTAGACTCCCACTACCTGGGTTTGTACTGAGGAGCTTCGGGTCACCCTGATGGCAGGCTCTCAAAAGGTCAATTTCTTGCTAGACACAGGTGCTCGATTTTCTGCCTTGCCTTTCTCTCCTGGGCTGAGATCCATTAAAAGTAACTGTATGAGACATCTCTGGCCATGGGCTTGTACTTGGGGATGTCTCCACTTCTACAACTCTTTACTTGTTATTCCTCTGACACCCGCCCCTCTATTGAGGATGAGATATAGTGATGAAGGTCCTTGCAGGCTTAGTCTTGGCCCCTGATGTGCAAGGCTATTTTCCCTCCTGGGGTAGATATTGACTCTATGGTCTAAGGTCAACACCCCCGTCAACCAGATTCTGCATAACCAACCTGGAACCACTGGAGGATTTAAAGCTGCTTTTCAAAAGGCACCTAACAGATAAGTGCTTTCTATGCCACCCCACATCTTGTCACCCGATACCATCATTGCAGCTAGCAGGATGGGGCCCTAACTAAGAACATCATCATTCAGGCTTATAGAATCAAACCCATTGTTGAGCAGGCTTGTCAACTTGAGGTTATCACACAGAAGCCTAGGTCTAGCACAGCGCAGGGAACAGGAGCGAATTCTTCACTCCTGAGCACAAGTTATTCTAATGGAGACATCCAAAAGGCATGGAAAGTCGAATGAGTCAAAAAGTGTGCTGATCTCACCCTCACCTCCTTCCTCTGTGGTCTTCAGTGCACACCTGGATGCCACAGGCTAGCCATGGGTATCCTTATTTCAGTACTCCCAGCACATACTATTCTGATGAGTGTGTCCAAGTGCAAAACCAGGATATACTTGAACTGCCAGGAGTCCCAGAACCAGCATGGCACAGGAAATGGGAAGCTGAACAGAGATATTTCTGTCTTTGCCACCTTAGATACTTGCTACACCACAGCCTCCCTGCCTGCTTTAAGCTTTTAATTGGAGAGAATTAGCCTGTGGGCCCTCTTTGTGTCTGTGCTGGCTCCTGCTCCACGTGGAGCATGCAACTGGCTTCTCGATTGTCTTACGTTTGTTTCCTGATTAGGGGTCCTCAGACTCCAGGTGACCTTGAACATGCAAATTTGTATGACAACCAGACCAACTTCTGTCATGGCATCTTGGATGACCTGGACCATCTCTCTGGATCCCACACCTCTAGGAGCCCCTTACCCAAATGATGCCCAATTTCAGAAGGAAGCAGCCAGAAGACATCGTCGCCCTTTACCCCTACAGAAGTAGGATATGGGATTTCAAGAGGGGAGTCTGAGACCATCCAGACCATCCATACACACTCAGGTGGGTGGCACCAGCATTGCCCACTCATTTTCTAACTAATTAAGAGACCACCAATGGGGAACATCTTACCTGTAGGTTCCCCGCCCAACAAGGAGGGGTCAGGGAAGGCTTAAAATCCCAAGACCCTTCCTCAAACCTTTGGTGTCTCTCTCTCCCTCATCTTTAGCGAGGCACCCCACCTCCGGCTTCCTTTCCGGAGATACTTTCCCCTTCCCTCTCCTTTACCTGCTCACCTGGTCCCTTCGCAAATAAACTTTTCTGTCTAAAAAAAGTACACTGGGTAGTACATGTAACATTACATCCTTCCAAGCCTTATCTTTAATTAGGTTTTGGTATTTCTAGATCCATATTAAATTCTTTGTGTTTCTTAATGTAGATTCATCAAAAATAAATCTACATAAAGCAAGTTCAAGAAATACATAAATTGAATTATAGTTATTAGTTAATAAACATATTTTATTAAAGGTAACTAAATATTTCCTTTCAGAGGACAAACTCCAGACGTTCTCAAAGCCAATTAAAATTTTGCTTTGTTTAAAAATGTTATTCTACTTTACCCTAATTGATGAACCATTTTTGCATATTATATAAGACAAAAATAGCATGGCAATAATGTGGTGAGCTTAGCAAACTA
This sequence comes from Ochotona princeps, assembly GCF_030435755.1. Lineage (NCBI taxonomy): Eukaryota > Metazoa > Chordata > Mammalia > Lagomorpha > Ochotonidae > Ochotona > Ochotona princeps. The sequence continues at coordinate 29,471,105 of NC_080840.1, forward strand.
AATTTCAGCTACCAAAACATGTCATTTAATAAATCCTATATTCCTTATTTATTCATCAGCAGAAGAAATTGTTCTCTAAAAGCTTGTTTCTTGGAATGATGAAAATAAAGAAGTATTTTGCTAATTGTCAAGCATTTTATTCAGAATGTACAATAATAAGAAACTTAAAATATTTACAGTGTAACTAACTTTAGCAATGTGGCATACTTAGTGTCTTATGTCTTACATTTTGCCACAGTTTTAAAGGCGTCAGTTAATCATGAATGTATTTCAACAGTAATAATGTAGTTTGTTCTTAACTCCTTTTAACAGCTTCAATATGAATCCAAATAAAAATATGCAGATCCACTCTTCAATTTGCTTCCAGCTAAATCCAGTCCTTGACCATAAAAATTAAAGATTTCTGAAATTATTCTTTCAGAATTGCTTAAAATCCCTAACTTTTCCAACATCATAATACTTTTCAATGATTATAATCATCAAAAATGGGAACATTGAGATCATCTGTTCGTGTGTTTCCCTTTGTTTTCTAATTCAAGTCAAGACAAAACCCCTATGTTTGACTTGGATTGTGCAGATTACCCCTCCATCATAATATATTTAAAGGAAATGGCCCTATAACTGTGCGAGCTCCTGGCAGAAAGTAACCCCTTCCTGACTCCAGCTTCAGAATATACATGCTCATTTCCAACATTAGCTTTCAGACTATCAGGTTAATCTCACATTTATCCTCTTTTCTCATGTTAATCCTAATAAACATGGTAGGCCTAGAAACCTTAAAATCTCTATCACTTCCCAGATTTAATATTCATTCTCCTGTCTAGGCATCAAAACATCATGAATACTGCCTAGTATTCAAGCATTTAGTAGTTATTTATTGAATAAATGAGGTAATTCAATCAGCAAACCTTATTGATACTTTGTAACATTCTTAGATTTTTCCTCTTCCTTACCCTCTCCCTGTAATTACTCTAGTTCAGAACCTCATTAAAACTAACCTAAAATAACTTAAATTTTATATTACTAATTATAACCTAAGATGACATAACATATACTGCTATATGGCAGAATCAACATGTGAATTTGTGCCTGAGAATGGCCTTTAAGAGAGTATTGGATTCTTCAATGGCTTGCCTGGCACTTACCATGACGAGCTGACACTTCCCTACATGTGGAAAAACTGACATGATCACTTTCTTAATATATGTGTCTATGTAATCTTTAACATCTATAATTATAAAATAGTCTAATATTGAACATATTTTTACAAGTTATTAGTATCATTACTTAAATGTCCATATGTTCTACTAGCCCTTGGTTCCTCAATGCAACAAGTATTTTTCATACATCTCTCTATCTCCCTATGAACTGTTACAACTCCCAAGGAACAGACAAGTAAGAAAAATGGCTAAGGAAAGGGACAGTAGGAGGCAAGGAGCTGAATGTGAGAAGAAAGAAGGTAGTTACTTCAGTCAAACATGCTTAGCAGACAGGGTACTTAGTCAATCTACGTGTTCATTTCTTTACATCAGTAGTGAATGGAAGGAAACAACTCTTTTCCAAAGTCTGCATAGTAGTATCACACTACAGACAAGGGATCTAAGTATGTCGTGGCACAAAAAAAATCTGTTAATCTGTTTTCCCCTTCTTTTTGTATTTTAACCTATAATGCTGTAAGTTACTGTCATCAGAGTTTTTTCTAGACAGTTTGTTTGCAAAATTTTAATATCTTTGTTTAATTTGATCATAAATTGCATGCAATAAAACAAATAAGAACAGTGAGTAAGATTTCCCTTCAGCTTTTTTTAGCTAGAAGGTTATTTATAAAATCTAAGGCAATGCACAATCACAATGAGAATAAATTACGATTTTTGTTGATGAATACTCAAACTACTGATACACAGTCACAAAGATCACAGACTACAAACACACTTTGAAAGTACCCAAAGAAGGAAGAAAACACAGAGGAAAATGTTACTGGGTTATATTTTCAAGAAATTGCAATGATTAACTTAAGGAACTAAATGGCTCATTCAAAAACATATAAAAATAAATATGTTCTGTTACTATTGGGTAAGAATCAAGACACATTAAGCATTCACTTTTGAAGTTATAAATTAAAATCCACACCCTATTCTTAGAGTTTAGATTAAATGTTAAAAGTTTACATGGACATTATGAGTGCACTGTGAAACTTGGAGATTATCTGCTTTATTCTCTACTTAGAAAACTGAATCCCAAATAAATGTGAATACTCATCGTAGGTCTCACCTAGGACTAAGAGCCAAGATGGAATAAGAATCCATGAAATTTGGTATTGGTTTCTACTACAACACATGGGTATATGATTTGCTAAGAAAAGTTATGACACGCTTGGCTTTCTTCACATAATGCTCACCTTTGCCTAAAACCCCTTAAGCTTGACCATCCCTAAATGTTAAGTGCTCTGAAACACTCTTATTGAATATAACAGAATAACTGTCACCCAGGGTTCATCCACAAATGCATTTGCTGTTCGTGTAACAGATAAGTGTTTGCTAATGTTGAAGGCTTAATAAAAGTAGAATCTTGCAATCCCTGTGGGTTTTATTTTGAATAAAACCACGGCAGTGTGACAGGAAGGAAGGTTTATATTGCCTTATTGATCTCCACCTTGGAAGTAACTGATGCCCAGGCACCAGCAGGTAGAAGTTGGTGACACACTACTAGAAAACAACATATCTTATTTGCATTGCACATTTTGTTCCAAAAAGAACAATAAGAAACCAAATTAAGGGGTCGGCGGCGTGGCCTCGAGGCTAAAAGTCCTTGCCTTGAAAGCCCCGGGATTCCATATGGGCACCGGTTCTAATCCTGGCAGCTCCACTTCCCGTCCAGCTCCCTTGCCTGTGGCCTGGGAAAGCAGTCAAGGATGGCCCATTGCTTTGGGATCCTGCACCCACATGGGAGACCTGGAAGAGGTTCCTGGTTCCCGGCTTTGGATCGCCACAGCACCGGCCGTTGCGGTCACTTTGGGAGTGAATCATCGGACGGAAGATCTTCCTCTCTGTCTCTCCTCTCTGTATATCTGACTTTGTAATAAAAATAAATGAATCTTTTATAAAAAAGAAATCAAATTAAGAATTAAACAAAATTGGTAACAATATTTTTAAACTCAAAAAAACTTTTAACATTTAGATCATCTTACTCTTTTTCAATGAATAAGTAGATATTGGGAAATTTTGAGCTTATTTTAAAGTGATTACTCTTCAAAATTATGGGCAAAGACTCTTTACTATGTATTTTCATTTAATTGATCATATACAGTACTCTAAATACATGTAAACGTATAGCATGACTAAAATACAATAAATTCTGATTTTAGAGAACATTTAAAATTATGTATTATGTACACTAACAGTATCTATGGATTGAAAGTTCATGATGTCTCAATATTCGCTTTTGTATTCACATTATCCATGTGATGTATTTAGAAACAAGATATATGGAGGGCAATAGGTAATGAAGGTAGAGCCCTCATGATGGGATTGGTTCCCCTCTAGAAAGAGATGCAAAGAAGCTTGCCTTATGCTCTCTGATTTCACTATGGAGATAACAGCAGCAAGATCTGTAAGCGAGGAAGACAGCACACAATGCAACGATGCTGACCCCATCAACTGATTTGCTAGCTCCCAGAGCGCTGGAAATAAATTTCTATTGTGTAAACCACCCAGTCCACAGTCATGTGTTACAGGAAATTGACTCCAATTGTCCTAAAGCTCTATGTAAACTTCAATTATCTTGGTAAATATAATTCGTAAGCGGAGATAATTTTTCTATTGGCTTTTTTTTCCCAAAGAAAACAAGTGATTCCTTTATAGCCATCAGAATCTTCTCTTTCACAACATAAAACATGCTAATGCTTTTATATTTTTACCTATCATAATAAAAAGGCAAAACATGGTTCACAAAGGGAACTGCTTGTATTGTTGAGATAGTTTTTCAGTTATTGGAAATATTTTTAATTTCTTTCCGGTAATTTAGTTACTGTGCTGCAATTTTCAGTAGGCAGTGCCAATGAAACTTCTTAGTGTATTCTGTCTAGAACTGCGGTCTAATTCTGTTGATCCTGGTCTTGACATTATTTTAAATAATAATGTAATCCTAACTTAAATTACTAAGAATTACTTATGGAAATTCTCGTAAATAATACAAGTAAGTACAAACTGAGGAGAACCATAAATTTGATAAGGCAATGTAGATATCACTTCAGATCAACATTAAAAGAGAGAAGTAAAATATTTTCTAAGTAAAATACTAAGATTCAAGTTTGTTGAAAAAGCAAAGAATATTTTGCATGATCCATTAATTGGATACATAGAGTATATTTTGCTCACAACTACATTCCCTGTAACTTTTCTGAGATAAAAGTTCTGAAACAATCGCTGAAGTCTTATTATCCTAAAACTAGAATGTTGTCTGAATACATTAAATTATAAGATATTCAGAAAATACAGAAATCATACACAAAACTAGGTCAGAGCTAAAATTAAAATTATTCACTTTAAAGGTAATTATATACTATCTCTAAAATTATATACTATCTCATCTTTAAAATTCTAAAGCAGTTAATATACAATTCAATCTAAAATGCTGTATACAAAAGCAATTGTTAAATTAGTCAAGAAGTCATTTAATTTTGCATTTTACCTAATCTTTGGGTTTTTAGAGGTTTTTAAATTGTTATTTTCTATAATACAGTTTTGTAAGTATAGTGATTCCTCCTTACTCTTCTTCTTTCTTCCTTCTCATTTTCCCCTATATAATCACAGAAACATAGTCCGTTAGTAACAATTATAAGCTTTGCTTTCTGTTATTTAATTGTTTCATGGCTTTGTAGATACAAGCAAATGTAGAACAGCTGGTATCATTGATTTTGCATTTTAAAGAGCTGATTTTATGAAAAATCACGTTTAGCCTAGCCTGTTTGCTATTTTCCCACAAACTCAATAAAGTTTAAGTCCTCCATAATCTATGTAGTTACATTATGAAAAATATAAGTAACTATTTCTAAATTATTTATACCACTGGATACTTAGAATCCAGTCAACAGGGTAGGCATTTAGTTTACTTAGTTAAGATATGGGTTCTGATGCATGAATCACATGTGGAGTGCCTGGATTTGTTACTTTATTCTGATTTTTGAATCCAGGTTTCTAATAATGTATACCCTAGGTGGACCTAAGAGACTGAGTTCATGACACCTTCTTGGGAAACCTAAATTGTGTCCATGGCTCTGAAACTCACATCGGGCTCACTGCTCCCTTCTGTTGGCATTCAGGGAGTGAACAGCGGATCATATAAATCTCTCTCCCTCTTGTCTTGTCTTTTCTCTTCTTCCCTCTTGCTCTCAATAAGTAAATAAATATAAATTTAATACAGCAATTATTTTCATGCCTATTAAGGACTTTACAGCATTCCACACAAATCACTCACACACATATCCTACAATTTTGCTTGTTCTTTTAGAAGAAATGAGGCAAAACCATACACACAAAAACATAATTTATTATTACATGTGTGTAGTACTACAGAAGTCCCTTAATGAAAGTATTTCAGAAATGCAATATTCTGGATAATCTGTGATTTCATTATTAAATATTGTACCGACAAATATGAAAGGTCTTCAACTCACCATGAATGACATGAAGAACACTACTTATTAATTTTTTTACTGTTTGAAATTTATAAAAACCCAAGGGCAATATTCCAACGATAAAGTTACTACAACTCCAGATGCAAATGTGTGGCTCACTCACTGAATTTCATTCACTGATGGTATTTTTTGTTCAAAAAAGTTATTACAAAATTTACTTAAGGACTGGGCTTTTAAGTCTCTGAAAACAGATCTGACAGTACAGTCCAATTCCTGTATGACATAGCCACCTGAAACAGAACATGTCCCTTGAATAGGAGCGTTTGGCTTTTCCACTGACTCAGAATTCCAACACTAGACAGTAGCTACAACTCAAGTCAACTGGCTGGCACCTTTAGCACTTGGATCCCTGAGCTACTCTTATACTCTGTAGAGGTTACAGGAGATTACATAAAATAGAGCCTAGAGAAAATTATCTGTAAATTGCCTTTAGACAAAATTTAAGCTATCATGGTATACTGAGTTTCTATGATTACTTTCCTATTTCTGGAAAAGCATGGGAGTAGAGACAATCAATAAATAAATTATAATTAGTTTTAGTTAGCCAATATTGCATTCATCGAGCAATTTTTTTCTATATTGCCAGGAGGAACATTTAAAGATTCACTTTAGAATAAAGTTGAAATAATTTGCTTTCTCATTCAACCATGTAAGGTTTTTTTATTCTTGTTATAAATATGCAAATATGTGAACCAGAAATATTTAATGACTTAGTAAAAACTTCAAGCATCCTATTGTCAAATAAGCACTAAAAGAACTTACTTGTTTGATTTTATGAGCAAAACACTGAATAAACAACTATTTCTGAAATGTTAAGAAATGAAAGCCAGCTGTCATAACTATTAATTTATTTCACCAAAGAGTTAAGAATTTAGTCATCATTTTTAATATTAAATCGTAGGGCTTATATAAATGGAATGCAATTTTAAGTATATTAGTCAGCCTCAGACCAGTGTCATCATATTTTGTTATTGTAAGGTAATTACTATAAACTATACTATTAGTAATATTGTGAGAAATTGCATCAGGTCATTTTCAATGCATAAGGAAATACTGATTCACATGTGTTTTTAAAACATTTAGAGTTGGGCTCGGCAGTGTGGCCTAGTGGCTAAGGTCCTTGCCTTGATCCCATATGGCTGCTGGTTCTAATCCCGGCAGCTCCGCTTCCTCTCTATCTCTCCTCCTCTCAGTACATCTGACTTTGTAATAAAAATAAAAGTAAATCTTTAAAAAAAAAAAAAAAAAAAAAAAAAAACATTTAGAGTTTAAGAATTTGCAATCCTTTACAATAGGCTTAAAAAATGCTATAGCTTAAAAAAACCTAAATCAGAACTTTTGATTTTATAATTATGCGTTTATATATCATAAAGTTACATATGTGAAAATTTTACATGGCAAAAAAAACAATGAAAGTATTAAAGGCATATTGAGGTTTTAGTCTGGCATTCATTCCATTACAAAGTGACAGTGATGGTTAAGCTGTGTCTCTAATCCATCAATTCAGAAGAAAAGGGAACAGCCAGATTTTTCAAAACCAATGATTTGGTTCCCACAGTCATTTTAAGGATTGCAGGAATATTAACTATCAACATTGACGGGAAAATGTTCAAGGGGACTGTATTTGAAATACTGAAAATCATTTACAAAACATAAAAGATTTATGCCTAATTTATAAATTTCTTAAAATATTTTAATTCTTCCCTATATTTGGTTTTTTATCTTCCCTTTTTTTTCTTATCTTCATACGTAGAAACCAACAATGCTTTTATTTTTATTCATTTGAGAAGCACAGAGAGTAAGAGAGAGAATGACTAAGCACTCCCCCCTGTTGGTTCCTTCTGCAGGTGTCTTCTGTAGCAGCCAGGGTGCTGAAGCTAGCAGAAAGAACCCGAAGTCCCTTCCCTGGGTAGTATTAATCCACATACTTGTGTGATCACTGATACCTCTGTATTTTGATATCATAGCAAATTATGCAATAACACCAAATGGAGAAATAATTAATATATCACACATAAAATGTAAATATAAATGAAACCTGACAAATTTTTAATGAAACAATAAATACTATTTGAAAATCCTCAGAATTCTCCTAAATGTTTGTATCTTAAAAAGAAATAAAAATTGAAAAACAACCAAATAATGCTTTTACATATAAGTGAATCATATAAAATTAATTTCCAATAGAAATAAAACTTCACATAAACCAGGAATTCTAGCCCCTAAACAATATACTTGCCACAGACAAATTCAGTCTTTGACAACCCAGATTCAGTTTGACTATTCAAGCCACATAACAGAAGATTTGCACAAAACAAACCTGATTCACATTTTTGTCATTTGTGGTTAGCTTTTCCTTTTACACTATATTATTCCGTTATCTCACTTTTTGATAGCCTGGAGACTATGGATTTTAAAAAAAAAATCATTTAATTGCTTAAATCTCTCTGGTGGCCTCAATGATATTTGATAGTGTGAAAAAAAGAACATATAATATGTTCAGCAATCTACAATTGAAACAGCAAAGCTCATTGGAAGGCATGAAAAACTATGCCAATAAATCTCAAACAGATGTATGGATGAGTGTATTAAAAACAAAGATCTACTTTAAACCAACTGGTTATTTTGTACATAGGTAGAATCAGTAGGCTAACATATAATTCAACCCAATTCGAGACAACAGTTCCTTACACGATTCTTCCCTCTAATTTGCACGGCTTATTTTGGAAAAACTTCTTTATTTACTTATTTTATTTATTTGAAAGGTCAAAAGGTGACAAAGAGAAAGGGTAGGAAGGAGCAAAGGAGTGTGCGCACATGAAAGAGAGAGAGAGAGAAACAGAAAGAGAGAGAGAGATCTCTCACCTGCTGGTTCATTCTGCAAATGCCTACAATCTGAGTCTTCCATGTGGGTGGCAGGGACCTAAATACCTGAGCCATGTGACTGCGGGTGGGCACTATCAGGACATTTAGCCACTCCTATATGAGATGTGGGTATAGCAAATGTTGGCTTTAACCCATGGTGCAGTTACTTCTCTCTCATGTTTTTAAAACTACGAACTCGATCACAGTACGAAGGAGTGCATAGGATGTATGTTCAATTAAGAGAACTATAAATTGAATAACTTTATATTCATCTTCCCCTTAAAAAGTGGAATTATTTTTTAAGCTTTAGGAAGGTAGCATTTGGCTTAATTGGAAAAATATTTCTAATATTTACAAATGTCCAACTATAAGGATTGTCACATAAAGTAGACAGTTCTGGACCATACAAACAGATTTGTATGTGTATCAAAGGATGATACAGAAAATTTTAGTAAGTATAGAAAAATAGAAATAATTAGTTTTCAATAAAAGCACTCTACAAATGAAACACCAACATTTTTATTAAAGTAATTTTTTAAATAAAATGTCAAAGACTTTAAAAATGTAGTAGGACAATCATTTACCTATATGTTAATACCGACTTCTTTACGATGCTAACTGATTATTACGTTGGCAGGCCTTGATCAATATTTTGTCAAACAACAGAACTTGCTTGCTTCTTCTATACTACACACATAAAAATCTTTGAATGTAGAGGGTGTATTAAGAAATAAACTTAACTATCTTGCAATAGTACATCTAAATAATGCATTAAAATATTAGAGATGTGAGTCACGAAGTCATGATCACTAAATAACTATGTAAAACCAAGGCTGAAGTCTAAGAAATGCGAGAGGGAAGAAAATAGCCAGGTAAGTGTAGGATGGAAAAAAGCTTCCAACAACAATTGAGGGAGTACCACTAAGCAAGTGTTACATGGATGCTGGTTCATTGGTCATATGCATACATACATACAACATATATGTAATTTTACACTTGTAATCTCTTCTAATCACAAGCAGTTAGCGGTGCCAAATATTGTGCTGTTGGAAGCAGTGAAAAACATTTTAAAATACGGGCTACTCATTGGTTCTTTTTATAATGTGGTGTAACTGCTTTTTTTTTTTAAGAGTGAATCATTAAACAACAGAATGAATTTCAGTTCAAATCACACAACAAATGAACAAACTTTGTCAATGCTCATTATATTTGTTGAATTGAATTAATCACTTTATGGATCGATCCTTCCTATGATGTCATTATTCAAAATATACATATGCTGGGTCTAGGACAATAGCTCAGTGGCTAAATCCTCGCCCTGCAAGCACTGGGATCCCATATGGGCACAGGTTAATGCCTCAGCTGCTCCACTTCCCATGCAGCTCCCTGCTTGTGGCCTGGGTAAGCATTAGAGGATAGTTCAAAACCTTGGGGACCCTGCACCCATGTGGGAGACCTGAAAGAAGTTCATGGCTTCCAGCTTACAATCAGCTCAGCTCCAGCTGTTGCAGCCACTGGGGAGTGAACCAGCAGATGGAGGATCTTTCTCTCTGTCTCGGCTTCTCTGTTTTAAAATATAAATGTAAATCTGCAGCTTTTTCAATAAAAATAAAGCATTATTTCTTAAGAAAGAAAAAATACATAATCATATACCTTAGGTACTTTCGCTATTTTTGGATTCTTTAATTCCTATCAGAAATCATATTTTTTTCCTAGTTACAGTTGTTTCTTTACACGTAAGATTAATTTTTAAAAAAATATTTTTCACTTTCAAGATTAAGCTGGACAGCCCTAAGTTTTATACCATTGTTCCATGAGAAGTTCATAAATTATAAAAACGCTATTTCACTGAAAGAACAAAGTTAGAAATGAAAATTAAATCATGTCACCAAGTTTTAAGCACATTACCGAGAATAAATTTAAAGTAGGCTAAAATAGCTCCAACCTAAAACTTATTTAATGCTAGTTTAAGCACAACTTCTTAGAAGACTTTTCAGAGTTTTCACATGTGCTGTACCATGTGCAATAGCTCTGCAATTTATTTATTAGTACACACAATCATTTAAAAAATCAGTTCCTGGTATTTTCTGAAAATATACTCACAAATCATCAATTCAAAACATTCCATTTTGTATTTCTAAGCATTCTTGTTGATTTGAGCTAAAGTGTCTCCAAAATTCACATAGCAAGATTAAAAAACAAATAGGGCCCGGTGTGGCGGCCTAGTGGCTAGAGTCCTTGCCTTGTACACACCAGGATTCCACATGGGCACTGGTTCTAATCCTAGCAGCCCCACTTCGCATCTAGTTCCCTGCTTATAGCCTGGGAAAGCAATCGAGGATGGCCCAAAGCCTTGGGACCCTGCACCTGTGTGCGAGACCCAGAAGAAGCTCCAGGCTCCTGGCTTTGGATAGGCACAGCACCGGCCTTTGCGGCCACTTGCAGAATGAATCATCAGACAGAAGATCTTCTTCTCTGTCTTTCCTCCTCTCTGTAAGTCTGACTTGCCAATAAAAATTATAATAATAAATCTTAAAAAAGCAATTAAACAAACAAAATCAACTATTAAACAGAAAAGTTGTGAGGCTTAAGTGCAAAATAGGTCATCTTTAAACTGTTATTTTTTTTTTAAAGATTTATTTTATTTTTATTACAAAGTTAGATGTACTGAGAGGAGGAGAGATAGAGAGGAAGTGGAGCTGCTGGGATTAGAACCAGCAGCCATATGGGATCAAGGCGAGGACCTTAGCCACTAGGCCACGGTGCCGAGCCCCTAAACTGTTAATTTTTAAAAAACAGTTTAAAAACCTTATGCTTGGTTTGTATCAAAGCTAGCAACAATGTTTTAACAAAAGTTTTCAAATATGTTCTTAAGCCATGAATGAATAAAATCCTTTCTAAATTGTTTAATGGTTAGAATAAGCCATGCGGTTTTTCTTCTGGGAATGCTTTTGTACAGCTTACATCATGCTGAAAATCACTTCTATATTCTCTCAGTTTATGTGTTTTAGAGTCATTCTACTGTGAACTGCAAGAAAAACTAGACTTTGATGTCAAAAGACAGATATCAGCCATTACCTCAGCACCTAAATTGTACTTAATTGGACAAGTTACATGTCCTAACCTACCTTCAGTTTTCCATAAACCACTAAAGTGAAAGTGGCAAAGAGCTTTACATGAGTTAAACGGCTTACTAAAATGTTTTATGAACAGTATTATTTTAATAGTTTTATATAAATAGTGTAAACAAATACTATTTATGCTAAAGTTTTATCAATAGTATCATCGAATATAACACTATTTATGAATAGTTTTATAAATAGTATTATTATCAAGATTGATAGATAATTAGCTTCAACACAATACAATTCATTTTCAGTCTCTATTATAACAATTTTTAAAATTTCTCTCTGTTCCCTATGAATTTTAGGGTCTTTGAAGGAAGACACAAGGTAACATAATCAGTAATGTCCTTATTTTAGCACAGGATCTGACATTTAAAAGCTGTTCAAGATTACTTGAAGGCAATTTAAGAAATCACATATTTTCATTTCAATATCATTAAAGATTTATTTATTTCTATTTGAAAGGCAGTTTTATGCAGAGGAGAAACAAAGAAAAATCTTCATTCACTGGTTCACATTAAATCAACTGAAAGAAGCTGTGAAACAAACTTTATAAACACTATTCTAAATTTCACTATATTTGTAAAATTATAATGACATGTTTTAACACTTCAAAAACTGGGCCTGGCGGCGTGGCCTAGTGGCTAAAGTCCTCGCCTTGAACGCCCCGGGATCCCATATGGGCGCCGGTTCTAATCCTGGCAGCTCCACTTCCCATCCAGCTCCCTGCTTGTGGCCTGGGAAAGCAGTTGAGGATGGCCCAAAGCTTTGGGACCCTGCACCCATGTGGGAGACCCGGAAGAGGTTCCAGGTTCCTGGCTTCAGATCGGCGTGCACTGGCCCATTGCGGCTCACTTGGGGAGTGAATCATCGGGCGGAAGATCTTCCTCTCTGTCTCTCCTCCTCTGTGTATATCTGGCTGTAATAAAATGAATAAATCTTTAAAAAAAAAAAAACTTCAAAAACTTTCTTTTGAACAAAATGAAACATGGATCTACCTCACCCTAACAAAAAGAGTAAGAAAAGATTTTTCTGAAATACACAATTCTAAGACGCTAAAAACAGTGAGAATTCTAAGAACTTATATTCCCTATATTTTATTTTTTCTTTATTAACCTCTACTATTGATTGAATGCTTGTCAAGTGCCAGGAAAAGTATTAAGCGCTACAAAGCCATTATTTCATCGAATTCTCATGACAGCCCTTTGAGAACGTAAGCATTATCTCTGGCAGATGAAGAAAGCTGGCTTTTTTCAAGGTCATATTGTTAGAGACTGGCATAACTAAGACTCATTCCAGTTTTGTCTGAATCCAGGGTTAACCTCTAACCACTGCATTATATTAACTCTCATGCATTTTTCTGAAGCATTTACAGCATTTTATAATATTAACTAATACATTTTGAATGACAGGAAGATGCATATGCTCACTATGAGTCAGTGTAACAAGGCATAAGATTCTGGAATTCACAGCACAGTAAAACTGAATCCCCAAGCAGCAAAAAATCATCTTTCTCTATACAACAGGGGTATCTTAAAAGGTAGTAATTCATAATTTATGACCATCAAACAGAGTAAAACAAAGGTAGTTAATTCATAGAGCATACAGACAATAAGCAGCTGTCTCCAGACAACTTCAGTGTTTTCATTTTTATTTGAAAGGCATACAGTCCGAGACAGATCTTCCATTTATTGATGCAAATGCTGGCAACAGCAGGAGTTAGGCTAGGCAGAAGTCAGGAACCGAGAACTCAATCTGTGTCTGCCTTTTGGGTGGCAGGAATCCTAATTTTTGAGTGACCAACTACTGACATTTAGGGTAGGCATTAGCAGGCAGTGTGGATTTAGAGCGGAAACAGGACTTGAACTCAGGCACCAAGATATGAGATAAAGGTATCCCATGCAGCACATTAACTGCTGGGCCAAATGCCCAACCCAGTAATTTCAATATGAAGTCTGCTATATCATGTATTTAAGACAGTTTAATAAGATTTTCAAAAGACTCTAACCATATTAATTCTCTTCAGTATTTCTAAGTGATTATTACATGTAAGAACCTGTATGGAATCTCACAACAGGAAAGATACACAAAAATTAAAAAAAAAGATCATTAAACAGTAAAGACTGCAGAAACTCATATCAATGTGGTGCACCCCAAAAGTCAGCGTAATGAAGAGTCAGTTGCAAGGTGCAAAGATGAGAGGAAGGAATACTCAATACCTGTTGTCAGCAATCTAACCAACAAACCAACAAAATGCCTTCTCAGCTCTCTCTTTCGAAGTGCCTTGTATTTAGATCGAAAATGATCAGATCTCTCCCTCTCAGTCATCTTATGAGAACTGTGAAGTCATAAACACACTCCTGTTCACTGTACAGGGAAAAAATAATATGATAGCAACATTTAACCCTATAAGCTTTCCCACATTTTTCTAAGAATTTTTTTAAAGATTTATTTGTTTTTATTTTTATTGGAAAGACAGATATACAGAGAGAAGCAGAGAAAGCTCTTCCGTACACTAGTTCACTCCCCAACTGGCCACAAAGGTGGGAACTGAGCTGATCCAAAGCCAAGTGCCTCTTCCAAGTCTCTCATGTGAGCACAGGGATGCAAGACTTTGGGCCATCTTCTACTGCCTTCCCTGGCCCCAAATGGAGAGCTGGATGGGAAGTGGAGCATCCGGGTCACCAATGAGCATCCATACGGCAAGAATTTAGGGATTAAGCCATCTTGTCAAGCCCTCTAAGAATTTTTAATTATTAACTGAGAATCTTCATAATGTAGAGTTGCTTTAGGTCAATAATTACATGTTTGTGTAATGTATAACTCTACAACTATAAAAAAATAAAATCACCACCATCTCTTGAAACTAAGTTTGTTGGGAGCCTGGCCAGGTTTGGTTGCGATAAAAACAGTACAAAACACCAAATGCCAAGGTGAAATGGCCTGTGCCAATAGGGAATGCAGCACCCAACCAGCACACCTCCCACTGGTTTAGGTGAGGGACGAGTGTGTGATGGGCAGAGCCGGGGAGAGCTGCAATACTCATTGGTTCCAATGGAGGTTGGGGCTCAGAATAGAACCAACCCAGGGATTACAACCACCAGCTGATCGGAGTGATGGACTGTGGCGGGCACTGTGCTTACTAGTAGTGCATGTAGGAGCCTGGACTGGGAACACCTCAAAGTTTCTTTGGGGATTCCCCTGAACAAAATGGAGGAATCAAAACATTAACCAAGAAAAGATAGAAGATGGAGTAGATTAATCAACCACCTCAGCTATATGCTTCCAGCGAAAAACTGGACAAGGGGAAACTCTAAGATGGACTATGTCAATCAGTGGACTCTGCACCAGTCTGATTGTACCTGGATTGTTGCTGATGATATGTTGGAGCTTCTAATTGATCGAGGTGACAGTCTGCTGGCTCTACCCTCAAACCTGAGAGGGCCTCCCTAAGAGGCCGTTGAACTTGACTGGACAAGTGGGATGCTGGACTCTGTATGGTGTGAGCTTTTAATTAGGGAATCCCAACAGAACCTGAGCTGTGGTTATGCATCAAGCTGAAGGAACTCACCATGGGGGAGGGGTTTGGGGTGAAGGGGGGAGAATTCCAGTACCTATGAAATTGTGTCATGTAATACAATGTAATTAATGAATAAATGAATAGAAAAAAAAAACTAAGTTTGTATTTTAATCATTTTCAATATTAAAATATGTATGAAAGAAATGAAAAAAGAGAAAGAAAAGAATCTCTTGTGAGATTCTTAAGGAACATTGAGAAAAAAAGGAAAAAAAAGTTTGGCAAACTATGTCCTAAATAAAACATTGTTTGCATTTTGTTATTACTTGCTATACTTATAATATTTACTGAAAATCCACAGCAGATATATGTATCTCCTCTTATTTTCACTTTCCTATTTTTTCCTTTCCAGGGATCTTCGTAAAACACTGACATGCTGTGAAGCTTGTCCTTCTAAAGTGTGTGATTTAGCAGCATTTAGTACACACTGGGTGCAGTATGTAGGGTTGCATCCTGTGAAACCAGCATCCTTATGGATGTTGGTTCAAGTCCTGTCTGCTCCATATATAATACAGATCCATGCTAAAAGGAGCAGAAGGTAGCTCGGGTCCGGTGTGGTAGCCCAGTGGCTAAAATCCTCGGCTTATATCCACCAGGGTTTCAAATCAGTGCCACTTTCTGTCTCAGCTGCTCTACTTTCCATCCAACTGCTGCAATAGAGGATGACCCAAAGCCTTGAGACCCTGCACGTGAGTAGGAAACCTGGAAGAAGCTCCTGGCCTCAGATCAGCTGTTCCAACAGCTTGGGGATAGAACCAATGAATGTAAGATCTTTATCTCTTCTTTTCTCTCAGTAAGTCTGACTGTCCAATAAATAAATAAATAAATAAATAAATAAATAAATAAATATTTATATAACAAAGTGGTTCAAGCACTCCCACATACATGGGTCACCCAGAAGAAGTTTCTTGTTTAAGTCTGTTCTGGACTTAGCTGTTGCAGCCACTGAAGATGTGAGCCTTAAATGGAAAACCTCTTTGTCTCCTTCTCTCTCTCTTTTATAAATTTGCATATATGAACTTCTGAGTCTCCCATCTCTCGTAAGCATACATCCTGTAAGCTTCGTCCATGTTGCAATATCACTGTGTAGCTAAATAATATTCAATAATGTGGATTTTGGCCATTTGCCAGTGCACACACCTTTTTCTCTGAAGTTTTAAAATTAATAACTTTATCAAAAGGATTATTTTTATGCTGTGATCATAAGGAATTTGGATGTGTGAGTTTTTTTTTAAAGAATCAGTTTTGGTTATTATTTTCCAGGATACAGTTTTTAGGTGTAGGGATTCCCCTCTGTACCTCATCTTCAACCCTTCCCATTCGGCATTCCCCCACCCCCTTATTGCATTCTATTATAGAAGTATAGTCTGGCATTGTAGGTATAGGCAATGGTAGGAAATCTGGTATCATATTGACAAGATATATTTAACAGTTTCATTGGAAATCTTCCTTTTATCTGGGAGAAGACGTGTGTATCACAACACTATCTTCACTTTCTGGTAAGTCAGACTCCATTACACAGCTCATCTATGAGAATCTATGTATACAGATGTTTGCCTGTATATCTGCTTGTTTGGTAGTTTGCATTATTTGTTCTTTTGGGATTGGCTTATTTCATCAGTTCAAGGAAACTTCTCCAGGATTGATCACATTATAGATCACAAAACAAGCATCAGCAAATTTTAAAAAATGAAATCATACCATTCATGCTCTATCTGGGCAGGAATATGGTTATTTTGATCATCCATGCCTCCATTTGACAAGCTGCTATGGTTTGGATTTGGTTTGTCCCGTAAAGATTCATTCGCTTAAGGGTTGGTCCCCATGTAATGCTATCGAGAGGCAGTGGAACCATTCAAGTGGGTGTATTAAAAGGACATAAAGTTACTCTGGGTATCATGCTCAGAAGGGATTAATCTTTGTCTCCCAGGGGTAGGTTAGCCCTTGGAAGAGTGGACTGGTTATTCAGAGAGTAGGTTGTCAAAGAACGAGTTCACTTTCTCCACTCACCCTGTTGCTTCCACTCTCTTTCACAATGCTCCACCAGGGGGCACTCACCAGAAGCTGATGTTGCTGCTGCACTTCAGGATTACAAGCAGAAAAGCTCTTTGTAACTCACTTAGCCTAAACCACTTTGTTACAGCAACACAAAATAGACTAATGAACAAGGCAAAAATTCCGGAGGCATAAAAAGGGTAGGTACATACAGACGAGTGAGTCAGGATGAGAATTCAGGTATTTTAGAGTCCTAATCTACAATTCTCGCTATGAGACTAACTAATTGCCCTTTATAGTTCTATAACATGAGCATTAATTATTCTGTGTACATTTAATTATATTACATGGTCAGGCCTTCACATCTTAATCCTGATTTAAAACTGTTGGCCAGCATGCCTGGAATTAAACAATTCACTAATAATTATTATTCTTGCCCTTCTAAAGAGTATCAGGACACCTTACCAGATAATTGTAGTAGCTTAAGTCTCTTAAAAATTTATTCATGAAAAATTTGATCTGATAACGTCTTTTTCCTTGAAAAAAGAATTCTCTAGCTCTAAGAGTTAATTTAAGAAAAATTAAAATTCCACATATATTTCAGTGCAGAGTCAGAGCACTAAGTTGACAGAGAAAGTTTGTAGACTTAGAAAAAAAATTTGTCTTATCTCCCAAGAATTGAGCCTGGAATCATTGATATGTTTTACCTTGAATACAAAGATACTAACGCTGTTGGTTTTTTTACAGAACAATACTTTGCAATACTTGTTTCTTTTGCCTTTCACTACAGATTTACTGGATTGCCTTTCTCTAAAAACAGCCATGTGTATCTCTCCCACCAAAAATACAATTATGTAAAACTGTTGTCAACTCAGTAGTTAGGAATGTTATACTACCATAGTTTTAATGCCCCATGATTGCTTTATTACTTATTGTGTGTGAGTGAAACAATCATTTTTTACCCAATTTTTGTTTATAGCTATTATCTGTGTCCCCACTAAACTAAGAGATTTTGTTTTTTTACTTTTACACTTACTTGGTAAAGCAGTAAGCCTTTTACTGTAATACAAATAAAAAATATGTTATCTCAAAAGATTAAAAAGAAAGGAAAGGAGAAAAAAGGAAGATGGGAGGGAGGTGAGAATGAGCAAAGAGAATGTCATTGTGTTCTTAGAATTATATGTGCAAATCACATATAATCTGTTAAATATGAAAATTAAAAATTCAATATTAAAATTAAAGTTTTAAAAGTTGCCTTTTTCTATGCCAAACTCTTTCTTAAAATATATTTGTAAATTGACTCAGGAATCTTGATATATTTTGAATATGCAGTTACACTCAAATATCCATTCACACACAGCCAAGAAATTGTTTCACTCATGGGCTTAAAAGGTTAGAAACAGCTCATTTCATTTTTATCTCTAATTCTTGGTACAGTGCCAGAGAAGTTTCCGGAATAAACACTGGTTTGAATGAGCCATTTTTCCCTTCAATTCTTTTTTGTCCCCTAGAACAGCTTGCCACATCTGTAAGGGATCTTTGAAAAATTAATGAAAATGCATATCATAAAGAAATTAAGCATGGGTTTCAGAATTTTTGCAGTGTATAAACTTATATTTTCATTCTATTTATGAACTTTTAGAAATACCTTTGTATATAGTATTTAGTCAGCAAATATAAATAAATTTAACATTTGAAATACACATATACATGTAGTGAGAAAAATATCTTAAGTGGCAAATACAATTTTGTTTTTTATAAAATTTTACTATATAAAATCATAAAAGAAATAAAAAAATTACCAAGCTACATACGTTTGTAGATATAGAACCAATAAGTGTGACTGCGTCAGTCATTAACAACGTAGATATCTAATGAATCATCTTTGAATTCAATTTTGCAGTATTTATTATCTACTTGTATATTCAGTAAACCTATTTAATGCAAATTACTGTATTACAAACAACAAAATCTGCAATGAAACATCTCATTATCCAAGATCAAGTTATAATTTACTGTAATTATAATGAACTTGATTCACTGTAATCACAGTGTTAATTTTAAATATTAGTATCATTATTACAAAATTAAAATGAAGGGTTTTTTTTTTTTTTGGTTTTTTGTTTGTTCATTTTTCCTTTTAAAAAATCTTGGATTTCTGGGAAATACGTAGGCAGTTTTTTTCTGTGACTCTCGCATTCCATGTGAGCACTTTCTCGAGCCCCAGCTGCAACACTTTGTCTCTAGCTCTCTGATAATCTACCTGGGAAGGCAGTGAGAGCCCAAGTACAAGGGTCCCCACATCCACATGGGAGACCTGAGGGAAGCTGCCGGCCCCTAGCTTCAGATGCCAGCACCAACCACTGTGAGCATCTGGGGAGGGAGCCACTTGATGGAAGATCTCTTTCTGCCTCTACCCTCTCTCCCCTATCTCTCTGTAACTCTGTATTTAAAATTTACAAATACACCTTTTCACTAAAACAAAAGCAAACACTTGGATTTCAAGTGAAAGTTGTAAAGTGTCAATGATGTGCATTTCACATTTAAATAGTCCACAACTGTGTTTATCAACTATCAAAACACAATGTTACTGAGGATAAACAGACATATTTTCTTCAGAATAAAGACTACAAGATTTAGTCTGAAAAATGAAAGTAAATTCAATAACTGATGAGGGACTCCAACACTTTCCAATAAATGACTGCAGTTTATACTTTCTTTTGTCGTACAGATTTAATGCTCCTTCGAGAGACTAGCCTGACTTCTTCTAGATTACACTTCCAGAAATCTTACAGCATCACGTCAACTCAGTACAATACCTTGACAAATCATTTCACTAAGAATATATTATCTTTCCCCTTTTCCTATAAACTAATATATTCTTTTCCTAAAGAAAATGATGAAAAACATAATATTTTAAAATCAGGAAATAATATGCTAATAATTTCCCAGCCTTTTGTGTGCCAAATCATGTGTGCTAGCATGAATTTTAGCTCCAGGTAAATATCAACACACCCAAGTCTCATGTACACAGTATATGCAACATAAAACTCATCAAAGATTCACAATTGTTCTACTCTTTGAAGATGGAATGCATTCTCTGAGATTTGTGATGAACTGAATCAATGCCCAACAAATCAGAAAAATGGCTTTCTTAATAAGGAAATTCAATAATCAAAGTTTGACAAATAACAGAGTTGAAATCACTAGTTAATCCACAGATCACAAAATATGCCTTACTTAAAGTTAATTTGTAGTTTAATGCCTGCTATTTAGAAGCTTTCCGAGAGTATAGATATAATTAAACATGCTCAAATCGAAAGGGGAGCGTCCTACATAAATCACAGAATTATATACCTAACAGTTAAACAAATGCCCCAACAATTATGAGAAAAACAGAAACTGAGATAGAGTTTAAGGATAGTAAAGAACAATTTGGTTTGAAAATAATGTATGCTTTAAAAGCAGATTTTGCATCAATATAAAATCAAATCCTGGGTTGCTAGGAAACCCAAATTCTCAAACATGTACATGTTGGAAATTTGTAGCCTCATATAAATGCAATCAGAGTAAACTCATCTACTCAGGCAAAAGGATGAAGACTTACTGCATGCTTGTGTGATCTGAGTGGGTGTAGCATAAACAGTACTAGCTCACACTTTCTTAGTGGCTTAGTGTAAAAACAAAAATGCAGTTGTTTTATATTTCACTGTTTATTTTTTCATCTCGCCTTTCTCTTCTACGTAAAGTTCTTTGTCCGGCAGTCTCTAACTGATTGAATTTTATGAGACACAAAGCCTGACATATTTGGCTTCTGAACAGCCTCTGGCATCCAGCGTTTCTTTTCAGAGTTTTAGCACTGCTGCTGATTTGTGATCTTGCTTAAGACTGAAACCATCTTAGGAGTTAGCAGAAAACTAAGAAATCATAGACTGAATAAAACCTACTTTTGCTAGCAATTTTCTTACTCATTTTGATGTATTTTTAATACATAATATTTCTTACAAAGTAGTCCATTATTTAATTTTTTTCAATAATTTTCAGAATCTACAGATAAGGATGATATGAAGTAATTCATGCTAAATCAACTAAAGGGAGATTTAACTTTTATTCAGCTAATCACACAAATTTTAAAATCAAATATATTAGATTGTCAGAGCTAGTGCCTATAAGTAAAATACTATTTAATAAATCATGCTATTTGATCTAAATTTCAAAAATATTAGTAAATTTTGTTACAAGGTAAGTAGATACAACACAAAACAAGGCAAATATAAATGTCAAGATAACTTTTAGGAATAGTAAAAAGATGATATATCACTAACGGGAAATATCTACAAAATTAGCATATATTACCTGTCATCTTCCTGGGAGAATCTCCTTTGCAAGTCCTCTTTATTCCATTGTTCTTTTTCTTTCCCTTGCTCAGGTGTTTTTTCCTCATCTCCTGATTCTCTGTTTTCCTCCTTATTACATGTTTCTGTAATTTCTTTCCCTTTCTCTTTCTCATTACTTTTTTCTTCCTTTACTTCTTCCTTCTCATGAACTACCTCTTCATGCTTATTCCTTTCAGTCCCTCCCTCTTCTATTCCCTTTGGCCTTTTGAAAGCAACACAAATCGAAGGCATGCAATAAAAACACAGAAAAGAAAAGAAATGAAAATCAAGAAATATGAACATAAAATTAAACAGAAAGGCGATGAAAATTATCTGCCCATAAGTAAAACAGATGCATTTACTCGTAACTCTTTTTCAGTGTGCACCTGAGAAGCATTGTGTAAGCAATACCTAATAGTTTTTAAGTCATATTTTCCTTTTAAAATTTTACACAGAAATAGGCAAAAGCTATAGTGTCTCCATTATTGAATTTCTTTATCCAGTAGGAGTAAAAACCATGTTTTTTGACATTAAGTGTGCATAAAATCTATAGGTCAGGTAAGAAAGAAAAAACATTCTAATTTATATATTGTATTTAGAAGATGAGGACATTTCTCAGATATTTACAAACATTTTAAGACAGCAAGAAAGCATGTTACTAAGACTTTATTAGGTTTCCTGGACCACTGAAATGTGGAAAACTAGGAAACTCCTCTGAATATGATTTTGACTATCAAAAACTTCAAGCAATCACTTAACTGCCACTTTAATTTCAGTAAAAACATAATAATGACAGTATTAATTCTTAAACTGCAAACATGGAAAGACACAAATATTATTTCAAGAAACCTGGTACACAAAATTGTCATCAATTCACCAACATTTTTTTGTAAGTTTTAAGTATGGGCCAAATTAATAGCCACAGGGGGGAAAAAGTATCTGTGCAAAAGTTCCTATGGTCTTAATGTTAACTAGTCACTTTTTAGAAGGCAAAGATTAAATGTTTACCCAAAAAATAGAAAAGGCCGTCTAGAATATACTTAGAAATGTTTATTGCTGAAGACCCCGTACTCACCTGATCTTCTTGTTTCCTCTTGGCCGTTCCGATTGGACAGACATGTAGCTTGTGCTGCTGAAATGAGAAGCACTACTAGTCCTTGAAACCGCAGATATATCACTTACATCACTGTCCGAAGATTTAGTGGAAATGTTATCTGCCCCTCTATGAGGATCCCATCCTGATCGATACTGTTAACACAGATTGACAAATACGCAGAAGTCGTCAGTATTACCACACAGAACAATTATTAGCTTTCTCCTATTTCAGCACTTTAATTGTCCACAGGGCATACAGCAAAAATCCCCACTCAGTGGCATATAAAACGAAAGTGAATGGCAATTATCCTAAAAGAAAAATTCAATTTATATGAAGCTATTGTCTTCAGCAAAGTAATTAGAACTTTTCCACCACACCCCAGTGAAGGCCATTTAGATAGCTTCAAAACAGAATTGGCCTCATGGAAGAACGTTTAGGTAAATTCTGGGAAATAAATATTTTGCTTAATATTAGAAAGGAGAACTTATTAATTATGATTCTTTTTTTTAAAGGTATGATGAAGTTGCCACTGTAATTAATAAAAACCAAGCCAGAGACATCAGTTTCTTTAATCCACTGTGCTTCACTGAAAACCTAGAGATGATGCAAAATCTAATTATTAATACACTAACTCTTTTTTAAAAATCCAAAAGGAAAAAAAGTTTTGTTTCTCAATAATTACTGCAATTTTTGTGGATCCTAGAATACTAGAAAAAGTTGTTACGGTTTACCATAGCTCAGACTTCCTGGAACTGAAATAATCAGATAGTTAACTGGCACAACGAAGGGCAAGGTATTCTTGGGTGTTCAAATATTCTGGCAAATTGAAAAACATTATAAACATTTTATGTTAATGACCTATCCTCATAAAATACATTCAACATACAAACTAAAAATCAAAACTTAATTAAAAAATTTTTTTACTACAAATATTATCACTAGGAGTCCTAGGGTTAGCATGGAAAAAAAGACAGACTTTGGCATCTGGAAAACCTGAAGTAAGGAAAATTCTTGCTAAAAGGACAGATTTGATAAAATATTGAAAACTTTTATTATAATACAGTTAGCAATATATTCCTGCTATTTTGATTTGAATATTAAAATTAATACGTGGGTGATGTCTAACATACATTAATAAATGTAGGTAGTGTTATTATTCCATCATTACTACCTGCTGGTTTAATAGCATCTTTCTCTGTGCAAACACAACATTAGTAATTTGTACATTGCTGGATTAATGGAATATCTCCTATTTAATTGTTATATATGAACTTCAAATATAATGTTGAAGCATCCATATCTAGTCAATTTTCAATGAGAACTTTCTAACCATTGATACTCATAAGTTTCACAAAGACAATTATCTTCTATTAACCACTTATTATGACTTGAACTGTTGCATAATAAACATTCTTCCATGAACAACAATTCAACACCAGTAGTGGATGCAAATATTTTAGCCAAGATAAATTAATTGGCAACAGAGTATAAATGCTATATCAAACTGAAATGGACCATTGTTTCTAAGCTCTCCTTGTATCCATGCTTATAACTAACTACTGGCTTTTCTTAAAAAACAAACCAAAGACTTCTAATGTTTCATAAAATTTTAACAATCCAATTCATTTATATATGTACCTAGATAATATATATTCATCTTAGACACAAGCTGATCTTTCTGAGCTCAATTTACCTATCTTTGTTAGACAAATTCTTAATTATGAGAAAGAATCAAACTACAAAGAACATTGCTGCTTTTTTTCAGCAAATATTCATGCAAACAGGATTGTAGTGCTCATTTTAAAAGAACCATTCTTTTCATGGATTTGTTTGAATAAAATTTAGCTCCAAATACTTACTTAAAAACACTTTCAAAAGTAATTGAAACAACAATGTCTTAACTCACTGTCTACAATTATTTTACAATGCATGAACCTAACATATACACAAATACACATAGTAAATTATGTTACTGAATTTGATCTTAAATTGACACATATATTAAAATTTCATTTTGTTTATACACATTTTTGATATTTCATTTACATGAAAAATGATAGTTTTCAGAAATGTTTCTATGCTTTATAATTATTTAGTAGATATAGGCCTGCATTGAGGGAATATATCTTTTTTATTTTTATAAGTTATAATAACAAAAATCTAATAAAGGACCTAAAACTAGAGTTTCCATCTAATATAATTAAATGCAATTTTCCTTTCCCTAACACCTGATAAACATAAGTTATATACTTTAGTACTGAGATAGAAGAGGCTGAGTTATCATGCCAGCACATAGAAATGCATGGGTATAGGGAGATGCAGATATTTAGAAACTAGTTGAGACTGTCTAGGTGTCATAGTAAACAATGTTTTAAGTAATTAGCATGTCCTAACATACAGCTGACAGATTAATTTATTGCTTCCTTAGTGGAACAGAAACAAGAGAGGTTCACTGTTTGGGATTATGTGATCTCAGCTGAGAACAGCTCTAATTGGAGAGCATTACAACTTTGGAGCAGAGGGAGGATATTTCCTGGCAATATTTTTAATGTTTTGTACATTACTGTTAAGCAGATTATGAATCAGAAAAAATTACAGGAAGTTATCATTCTTTAAGATGTTCTAGAGTCCAGGGGGTTTCTAAGTGCCTGGGAAAGTTAATGTTCTTCCAATGTGGTTAAAATTGGCTAATTTGAGAAGTCCAATTAAAAAGAAGTCTGTTGTTACAATTTTATAATGAAATACTTGAGAAAAGAGATAAATTCCAACTTCTGCAATAAAAGCTTGTCTTTCTCTAGTATCCTTCCCCAAAGCTCTTAGGTTAGATAATTTCCCAGTTTGACTTCTCCTCTGCATCTTAGTATCTATGGTTGTTCAATCATTGTGTATGAACGTCTAAGACCAAAAAGAAAAAAAAATGAGAATAACTTTGAGAATTTTCTTATATTGTTGTAATCAATTTAATTGGTGGAACTAAAAATTTGACATAAAATCTCAGGACAACAATGTGATTGTTGAAAAATGCTGGGAAAACTTATCAAATTCAAATTTTGTAGAAAAATAAGGGTTTTTTTCTGCAATCTAGAAATAAAACAGGATAAAGTATCTTCTGAAAAACTAAGGATAGGTTGAAATCTGGGAGAGGGCTCCCCATATCAGGAGGGGCATGATAGAAGAGAATAGAGAGACAGGAGTCCTGCTCTGCAGACAATTAAAAAAAAAAAACAAGGTGAGAAGGAAGCCATCTGAATTTTATTTCATTTCATAATCCAAACAGAGTAGCTGCTACCCTCTGATACTACTCTATTAGCAGCTATTTTCCCTTTGATAAGTTATTCCTGGATGATTTTATTTTCTCTGTGGAAGTCATGATTCAAACGCTGCACTGTAGAAAAACGTACTTAGCAGACACCAGTTTGAGATAAGACTCCTAAAATTGGCAACGTTCACTAAGGATCTCCGCTTAGGAGAGAGAAGGCAGGGGGGAAAAGGCACAGGCATTTGAAGGTATAAAGGTTGCACAGCAAACTGTACTCCGGGGATGAAATCCCAGCTTGAAAGATGTCTGGTAGTGTAAGGGAGCAAGAAGATTCCAAAGCAAAACAAGCCTGAAGAACACCACGCCTCAGTCTGGAAAGGAATCAAGGTTCTAAATTTTCCCTGGAACTGGAGACAAACTTTCTCATTATGGCTTGTGTGACTGATGCCATCCTTAGTCAGGCAGAGGAATAAAACAGGCTACAATTATATGTGTACCTGTGGAAAGCACTGCTGTAAGTACTACAGGTAGATTAAACCATTCAATTCTCCAAAACCTTGGGAGATGGGCATGATGATAGTTGCAGTTATTCGGAAGCACTGTCAGTTGAGGTGAGCCAATTTAGTACCCTATTCATGAAATCCATCTACTCATCTTCGAAGGCACAGAGAAGATGTCACCTCTTCCATTAAGTCTTCCTGATTTCATCATTTGTCAACGGTCAGTATAGCAGTGCTGTTTTGGTACATGCCTGACATTCAACTTTTTGGAAAAAAAAAAAAAACTGTAGAGTTTCCTCATTTCCGTGCTAAGAATACTCTCACTGTGGCAGATTTCAAGATACCAAACAGAACCAAAAGTGGAATTGGGTCAGCACTGGCTGTGGGGTTTAGAAATACAAGCATTATTTATAGGACTCAGTAAAAGTCCCTGAGAAACAAAGAATAAAGGGAATTAAAATGCTGTATCTGATAACATACTCATCTGGGAATCACTGACACTTGGAAAAGCAGCATCAGCCTAAGAAGAAGAGCCACAATGAAAGAAAAAAAAAAAGCCATGCACAATGTGGATATAGGCTTACTAAAAAGTCAACTACGTCTTGTTCTGAAGGAATTCATAAAGGAATAATTATTGCCAGCAGTCAATGGCTTCTTCAAAGGTGTGGCTTTGTGAGAACTCTATCAGCACCCATCTCAGGCTTGATGAACAACCTTCACTTACTTTCTTCTATTTCTCTACTTCTCATACTTTTCAGGGCTAGAAATGCCAGTTAAACAATTAAATCCCAAGTTTAGAAGTCTCAAGTAGTGGTAGAACTTACACTTTTTCCCTTATCCAGTGAATTTATCATTTTTCTCAGAATCAATAACCCTTAATCCATTCTACCAGTTGCTAAAAGTGTTCTTAAAAAAAAAAAAAAGGAAAAACCTCAAACCAAATAAAACTTCAAAACCTCAAACCAATAACAACCTAATCTGCAAATCAGTGATACCTTTTTAATTTTCTTTTCTTGAAACTTTTCTGTAATAGTTTCTCAGATAATCTCACTCATGATTTTCTCGCTATCTCTTCGACTGTTCTTGCTTCATTTCTTTTCCTTGGATCCAATATTTCCTAACATGAGTTTAAATCGTATTTTTCCCCAAAGTTTCCAAATCTTTCTCTAAATTATTCTCCCCAAATGATAAAATCCACTATCTCCTCATTTTAATTATCATGTCATGATTAAAACGAAGCCCTATCTTTTGTCCTCACCTCTGTCCCATGCTTCAGATTATTCTGGATGATGACAAGGCATCTCCCATATTTAGTTTGTAGGCACATCAAATTCAAAATGACCAAAATCAAATTTGTTGTTTTTCACACCAAAGGAAGTCTTGTTCCTTTTTATTCCCTGTATGTCTATATACATAAATAAAATAATAATATATGATGATAGATTCTTAATATGTGCTATATTAATAATATAATATTGATATTATAATATATGAAAATAATATATATAAAATCCCTAAATCCTATGAGTTTTGTCAAATCTTTCCATCTCTAACATTGTGCATTCTAATTAGTCAAGAAATAACATTTATTCATGGAATAGAAATAACGTATATCGTCTCACTATTCTGCTACTTAGGCTTTAAAAATAGGTGCATTCTTGCCAGTAGCTGCTGTTTTTAACACCAAATTATTTGTAGCATTTGTTGTAGAATGCCTGTCTGAAATGCCTTCTCTTTCTCTGTTCTTTACCAAAAGAGTCATATTTATTTTGGTGATCTAACAACAGCAAAACACAATAACTTCATTTCTCAGAATCTCTCACAGCTAGACTGAGTCTATTCTACATAATTCCTTCTTTGCAGTTCCAAAATGATCTCTACATAAGATTTTAGGTCTTAACAGGGCAAATACTTATCATCATAATAACAAACTTCCACAATAATAATAAATCCCATTAAAAACTAAAGATCTAGATTTTGATACTGAATTTTTACCATCATTCATCTCTTTTGTTAAATAGTTAATCTTGACTTGAAATAAAAACTTAAAAGTGGCTGTGAAAACTTTAGTATTATAGCCATTGTACAACTATTACATATCAGGATTACAGCTATGAAATTGAATGGTTGGGCCTGGCGGCGTGGCCTAGCGGCTAAAAGTCCTCGCCTTGAACACGCCGGGATCCCATACGGGCGCCGGATCTAGTCCCAGCAGCTCCACTTCCCATCCAACTCCCTGCCTGTGGCCTGGGAAAGCAGTCGAGGATGGCCCAAAGCCTTGGGACCCTGCAATCACGTGGGAGACCTGGAAGAGGTTCCTGGTTCCCAGCTTCGGATCGGAATGCACTGGCCGTTGCGCTCACTTGGGGAGTGAATCATCGGAGGGAAGATCTTCCTCTCTGTCTCTCCTCCTCTCTGTGTATCTGACTTTGTAATAAAATAAATAAATCTTTTTTAAAAAAAAGAAATTGAATGGTTGTATGTTGTCCTAGATGAATGTACTGATTAAAGGTTTTAATACATGAGTTAATTCAAATTGAACTACAGATTATTTCATGTAAATTAACAGGCAAATATTATATGTGCACATTTGTTCTTAAATTATAGCAACTGACTACAAAATTATGTAACTTTAAGCATTATTGAGACTTCTAACAAAGAACTTGGCTCGTATCAGTGATTTCTAATTCCATGAATGAAACATTAGAATTGACAGAATGAAATGTAGAAAAACTATTTCAAACCTAACCTTAAATGTTAAGCTATAAGATTAAATAATTTGGTTGTTTCACAATAAGACTTGTTATAACCTAAGTATCATTACATAGTCTTTTAATGCTGACTCAAAAAAATTATATATTTGTAAGGCACTTTTTAGTAACTTACAAAGTTTCCTTAATTTGAAGGTTAAAAAAATTGCAGGTTGTGAAGAACTACTAAGCTACTTATTCAAAGTCTTCACACAGAATTCATATGGTCTTCCTTAAGTGTGGAAACTAAAATTTAACACAAATCAAAACAAAAAACTAAAACCAAAAACACCAACAATAAAGAAACACCTACATGTATCAGTATTATTGCAAATACAGTTTCATCACTTTATATCTTTGTCAAACAAATGGTTAAGGATGATAAACTAGTCTTAGTGATTTATTATTTAAAATTTATTGTCTATGTGTGAAAGTGACATCTTCTCATTTGATTATTGTCTAAAGTCCTTGCTACATTCCCTTTGAATTCCTGACCTAATGGCTACATTTTACTTGCTGAACTCTGTATTTATTTAGAGAAGTATTATTCCCTTGACTATAAAATAAAATCTCAAAATCTAAAAATGAAAGGAAGAAAAGCATTATAATATTTTTGAATTGTATCTATGAGCTACAATAAATCGGTTTTCTTTGTATTAATATGTTAACATGAGGACTGTATTGTAGCAATTATCATGCATTGTCTGTGAGCCTAGGATTCCAATGTATTAATAAAATCCTAAAAAGTAATAACAAAAGAAACTTGTAAATAGAAAACTAAATCATTTTATCTCCAAAAATTTGGGAAAATAGATTGGAAAACAGGAAGAAATAGAAAAAAATAACAAAATCAAAGTTTAAAATAACACAGTGTCATTTAATTGTCTTAATAAGTTTCTTTATGTTCTAATTAAATGTTTTCATGATGCTTTAAAGTATTCATTTAAAAACCAGTATAGCTAGTCTAGAAACGTGTGATGAGCTGGATTTTGTTACCCATAATTTAAATATGGAGATTCTAACCTCCAGTGTCTTAGAATGTAACTCCATTTGCATATAGAGCCTTTCAAAAAGAAACTGAAGTATGCATCACATCTGAGTCCAATCTTCCTGATGTCCTAGTAAAGATAAACTAGGATTTAGACAGAGACACAGAGACATCATATGAGGACATAGCAAGACAGTGGTCATCTTCATTTCATGACAGTCCTCAGAATGACCCAATGACACATTGATATTGAAATGCTAGTCATCAAAACTGTGAGAAAATTATTCACATTGTCTATGCCATTACATCTATGGTCTTATGTTATTGCAACTCAAACAAAAGATATTGAAGACAAAGGGAACCCCAAGGTTAAAAGTTCAAATCAAAGTTCGATTATAAGTCAAAACACAAAATCTATAATTTCATTTATTTAATGAAATTAAGTTTTAAATCATTCAGTTACAGCAAGATTGTGTGTGTGTATGTGTGTGTTCATGTGTATGTATACCTATACATAAGGAAAAAATGAAACATTGTCATTAACTAAAATGTTACAGCAGAAAGGCCTTTTTTGACTCAGGGATTTAGGATGTTTGTGTGAGAGGTGTGGTGCAGATATAGGTATAGATATATACATTTGTATGAATACAGTTTTACGTATTTCTGTAACTATCAAAATAGATATCTGAAATACATCTGGCTTGATAAGGATGTCAAAACGGATAATTAACAATACTGATTAGCTAAAACTTTGACTCCATCATAAAAATGAGGCAAATTATTAAGTTTTGGTTCTTTTAAACGTCATAGTTTTCTCATTTTCCTGCATGCATCCCTACTCATTTCTAAGACTGCTTTAAAGAAATATTCCTCCATCTCTTCCATATGGTTAGTGAGAACAAATATAGACCTGAACTGCCAAGGGCTTTGGTAAAGGCAAATAATCTCCTGGAAAAATATTTTATTCTATTTTTCTTATTTTTCCTTCTCCATCATCATCATCATCATCATCATAATCATCATCATCACCACCACCACTACAACACCATTATTGTATTGAGGCTAACATCTCTTGATTGCTTACTCTGCACTCGCTCTAGTCTAAGAGTTGTATGCATACGCTAATGGACTTCAGCTTGAGTACAATTCCAAGAGTAGGCATCATTATCGGAACACACAATAGAAAACATCCGAAGAACCAGGACATCAATTAATATGACTAATGTCATACAAGTAGTAGGAAGTGAATTCAGAAAGTTTGTCCTGGTGTCCACACTTTCAATATTACTCTGGAGTTTATACTTAGTTATAATCACAGTAATTAAGACAGCGGTTCATATATCTCTATTACTGCAATTCACACTTCGATAGTTGTGCCAGGAACATAGCTACTAGTATAGTTAACCAATAATGCACCTTGACAGCAAGAAAACAGACATCCCTCTTTCCCTTATTTACCTCAGAGATAAAGGAAAAAACTTTATATAAGCATGTACAGGGACTTTTTCAGTTACTTTCAAAGTCCAGTTTGATTAATGTATAATATAAGCAAGAAATCTACTCAAAAGAAAAATATTTTAAAAATATAAAAGACATAAGGTTTATAATGTGATTTTACCCTTTTTCATACGAATTACAGTCCTGTTTCATTACACTAGACAGTCAATTGTTAATTTTGTGAGACTGAAGGTTTTTTTTAAATTAGGCCTTGATTTCTACTAATACATTTTTCACTCTAGAGACATATTGCATGTTGCTCATCTTACTTGCTCATTTAATCATCTAAAATTTTTAAATCTAGGTTTGTTTTCTTTCATAAATATACTTGGTAGGAACAACTATAGAGTAGTCATCAGGTGATTAGTAAAAAGCTGGGAAGTTGGCTGACTTAGGCAAGCAGCCAAGTAGCCTAGAAGCCTAGAGGAGTGCGGTCTGATGTGAGTCCAGAATGCAACCAACAATTTGCAATACATGGTTGAATGTATCTGCAGCTGGAAGACAGGCGTGACTGTAAAGAATTGGCAGCAGCATCCAAGATTTGGCACAATTTCTCAGAGCCTTGTAGGCTACGTAGGTAACAAGAATGCTTACAAGCAGTCTGTTTCTCCTGCACATGCTACCACGTCAGGAGCCTTACTGAGACATTCCCTTTGGATTTTGCTATAGAACCTGAAGCTATCAGATTGTGAGGGTCTGTGGAAACAAACAAAATTTGACAAAGTCAAATAGAAATGTAAAGAAATAGTATACTTCATTGAAAAAACTCCAGGTGCAGTCACTGGGGGTACTCCAGCATTTTCATTAATAAGAGGCAAAATTCTTGACCTAACTTTGAATAAAATCTCTAAGCAGATGGCCTCAATTCTGAGGGTAAAATATGAAACCAAGCTGCTTGATACCTGGCTAGATCAAGCATCATGGAATTTCTGAAAACTATTCACATCAAAGCAGGATGCTTCCATACTTCTTACAGGACATGTTAATGTACCTCTTGGGGACCTGGAATGGTAGAAATTACCATGACACCACTCCTGCTACAATGCTTTGAATCTGCCAGATGATTCCACACAACACCAGCACAGTGATGCATGTGTTTGAGGATGCTGGGTTGTCCTGGCTGTCCTGGTAGCTTGATAAGTGAAGCTGTGTCACTCTTGTACAACCACAGGCCTGGCTGTGTTGTATGCTATCAGCAGCTCAACTTTTCTGTTTCAGAACAAAAACAAATTTTAAAGTATTTTATTGTAATCACTGATACAAAACAAAAAACATATCCTAATTTGTGTATTTTCATTTAATTCTTTAATTTATGGAAAGCTATTTATTCTTAAAAATTTCCTTTTCATAAATTTATTTTCATAGCTTTCAGATCCATTTGTCATAATTATTAAGAACTTCTTTTTAAACATCTTTACTCAAATTTATCTCTGTTAGGCAAGTCACAAGTTACAGATCAAGTCACATTTAATGTCAGCCTTGATAATTTCTGAAATTCTGAAATTTGTAAATTTATAGGTTTTCAACATACACTAAATTTGTCTCCTTAAAAAATTGTTTATAGCACTGCAAGATCTATACAAATCTTTCTCCGTAAATTTGCTTTTAGCCTTAAGAAGTTCTTTAGCTGCTTGAAGTTCTTCAAGAATAAAGGGAACATTGCCTGATACAAGCAGTAAACACAAATCCTTCTCATTAACCCAATTGTTTCCTTACATTTCTTTTTGATGTTATTATACTCATTTCTAGCACTCATGATTTTTTGGTTGTTACCTTGTGTGTGTGTGTGTGTGTGTGTCTTCTCTTTTAATCCTCATTACTGCTCTACTACAAAATATATCACAAACTTTCCAATAGAGAAGCTGAGCCTTAGAGGTTAAGTCTTTCCATAGCCACCTGGGTGGAGTTTCCTGGCTGGATTGTAGGCTGTGTTCTCTTTAGCTACACAATACTCAAACATCCATTTGATGACATTTGAGCCTTTAAGTATACCTGACTTACAAATAATAAATGCTTCAAAGCAGCCACTGCTGACAAGCCTCAAATTGTCTTGACTCTTCTGGTATCCTTAATGCCTGAGTCTTTAAAGCCAATGTAAAACATTTAAGGCCAGCACAAAATGAATTTTCTACTGTGGAAGAAAATAAACTCCACTAAAGTGAAACAGTTAACAGTGGCAACCTATTGCCAGAAATATTTAACTGCTTGAACTCATTAATATTGTTACTTCGTCTAATTCTAGCATTTTAGTTTTGGTTGGTTGGTTGGTTTGCAGGTACTGGGGCTTTTATTAAAAATAAAACCATATCTCTGTGTTGCTCATATTTTACAACTTTCCTCCTGATACATCTTTGAGATATGTGACAAGTGCTTAAAAGATGAGATGTCCAGGGAAAAGGTGACAGGATGTGAGACCTGTGTAGGATCAGGCATCCACAATGCAAGGAGAGAAACTCGTGTTTGCTTTCACTACTTTATACTCTGTTCCCACACCATTACCGCAGATATGGCCCACATTTGGGAAAAATTAAGGCAATTTACAGGCTATGTCACTTTTCAATTCAAAGGAGATAAATAACAAAAACTGGAAATTACGACATGAAGTAAGATATTAGGGGGAAAGTATCTTTGCGATGCCATTGTGGGAACATTGCCACAAAAGCTCTTTGTGTAAGAGCACTATTCCTCAAACAAACAAGTTTTGAGTTTCCAGAAGAATATTGACAATTAGCTATATAAAATTACCTGTTAAAATGCTATGAACCACCCTTTTAAAAAATATCCTCACGGTGCTGGCTTTGCGGTGTAGTGGGTAAATTTGCCACACGCAGCATATGGGTGTTGGCTCATGCCTTGGCTGCTTCACTCTAAATCTGGATTTCAATCTCCACCTCTGGCTTTTGTGGCAAACTGGGGAATGAACCAGTGGATAGAAGAGTCTGTTTCTCCCTCTCTCTACCCATAACTCTGACATTCAAACAAATAAATCTTCAAAATAAACATATATTACAATATTGATTCTGGGAACATTTAAACATAGCTAATTTTAAAAATACATATGTTTAAATAAATATCAAATCCCTCATATTAACTTTCATGTATAACTAATATTTTTGAGTTTTTAATTCATGTAGTCATGTTCATTTATGATTATATTGTCACAGAAACATGACTATAATGAACTACAATCTTCACTGCTAAAACTAAAAGACAAATCACACTTTTTGAACAGTAAAGAGTAAAGCATACTGGTTTCCTAGAGAAAAATATAAGTTGATTTTAAATTATTGCAGAGGAAAAAGGAGATGAGGGATATTAAAGGGAGGGATCGAGAGAACGCAACAGGTGCATTGAGTATTAAATTCTGTTTTGTGGAAAATCCTAGAGAGAGCATCTCCTGAGTAACTAGTAATCATGGCTGCAAATGCCTTTTACTGCTTCTGTTAGAAATAGTCTGCTTTCCAATTTCATAGTATACTTCAAAATCTTCTAAGATAGACAGTAACTTAAGGTATTGTTACATACATGCTTTCAAAGTGAGTTATTAGGTAGATTTTTAAAGTTTAACAAACATTACTTACAAATATTAATGCAGAAGTCTCTAGATTGAGGATACAATGCCATTAGAATATGTACTGTATCCTTAACTTTAAAAACTCAATTGGATTCAATATGAAATTTCTTAATGCTCAGAACTGTAGCATATATTCCATTAGATGCTTTGACACCATCTCAATTATCTCATCTTTGAAAAACTGGATAGTTACAAGTAACACTTTCTTTTTCTTACTAGTTACGTAAACTTGAGTAGAGAGCTTACAGTTTCTATATTTTAGTGTCTTCACTTATCAGATTACTTCAGGAATTAAATCTAACACACAAAAGAACTCAAAAACAGGCTAAAAGGAGCAAATGTTAGCAAAATAAGAAAACAACAAATGGAAATCTAAACCAGATTTTACTCATGAAAAAGAAACAGATCATGCTAACAGTTTTTAACTCAGGGACTGTTAGCACTGAAGTTCATCTCTATATGTCTTTCATTTACTGATGAATGATAGTTCCACAACAAGACACAGTTTGTTGTGATACAAAATAGACTGTGTTTTGGTCCTTTCAAAAAGTATGCTTTAATAGCTTGATTCTATTTCTCAGAGTAAGTAGGTCACATAATCTAAGCAGAATACACATTAACTGATGTGTGCTGCGATAACACTTGCTAGCATCTGGGAGAGGCCTTATAAAAGTGTTGACTAGTTTACTGTCAAAGTTTCTAGTTATTTTAAAAATTATTAAATCATTCATCCCTGGTTTCCACAAAAAACCCTAAATGAGGGAGTCAACTCATTAAGTCACTTAAATTTTATAAGTAATTCACCATGAAGTAGTAGTTCTCAAACTTTTTCTATACAGAAATTACTTGATAAACTTGTCAAAACAGAGGGACATTGAATGGCTAAGCTTTGAGTATATAGGTCTGGAGGAAGCTCAGACAATTTCATTGCTGAAAATCCATAGGAGTTGCCAAAGCTGCATACCTGGCATGACCCTTTGAAATCCACTGTCCTAGAGAGTATAAAAAAAATTAGATTGCCTAGCGTAATTATTTCTCCCTCAAGACTGAAATTTCTCCCAACCTAAATTGACTGATGTCAAAATTATAAAATGTTAACATCCATCTTTCATTTATTCAAGAATTGGAGTGGAAGTAAAAACTGTCTTTTGTAAGGAAAAAAAATCATGGTTGTGCCTATAGTATTTCTTTGATCCAATCCCCTGTAGTAAGCTTGTCCAATTTCCAAAGCAAGAACCATTGCTATTGCTTCTACAGAATTCGTTCTAACGTATCAGCAATGTAAGCTATACAGCTGACAAAAATTTCACTTTCTGCCTTTTTCACTTCTTAGGAAGCTCAGCATCAAAACTTATGTCCCACTCCTAGCAGGTGTACAACTCTCAGGCTATGTCTTCTAAAACTTTAATTTTAGAGTTATCTTGGTTTGTTCTGAATTTATTTTCACTGAACACTCTTTACTTATTGCCAGGATTACGGAAAGCATTGTGCATATTTTTATCAATCTTTAGCACTGCTGCTTGAAATATAGCAGAATGAAAGCAGATTTGTGCTATCTAAAAACATATTTACAGAAATACAAAAGCTTTGCATTAGTGGACCTTTGGGTCTCAGTCTTTATACTCTATAAAATAAATCAATGACAGACTTGAACATAATGGAAGTCTCCAGGCAGAATACCAAAACATACAGATATTCCTTATGAAATTCAATTCAAGATATATTTCCAAAACTTCATGCCATCATAGAATTAATCTCTACAAATCCACTGTATTTTTCAACTTACTCATATTTACATTTTAGTGAAAAGTTTCTGGAAGTTTACATATCATCAAGTAAGATCAAAGCATTTTGCTTTTCTTAAATTTACCTCTGGATATAGCCTGGGACAATTCCAGTAAATCAGAATTCTATGATGAACATTCTGTATTCATGTAGTTTGATAAAGAGATTGGTAGTTTGGAAGTAAACGCTGATGTAAGACTCTCTGCCTCCACTAGATTGTATAATTGAAGAAGCCAGCAACTGGCCTTACCTGCTACAATCACAATATGGCCTCTTAGACTTTCATAATAGGTGTTTGATTTCTCTAACATACATAGACTATAAATATTCCATGATTTAAATGATTAAATTATACAACAACCTCTTTCGGAGAGAACCTTTGAATTCAGAGTAACAACTCATGAGTATGTACTTTTTGTTTCAATAGCTCAAGAATAAACCAGATTCCATCAAAACACTAACAAAGGGGGAAATCTATGTTTAAGGAAATCACAAGATGACAGACTTAATTCCTAAATAATTCTGAGAGGTCTGAGGTTTTATAAGTGGAAAAATTTTAAAACTTTTCATACCTATAAACTCTTGTATTCAAAAACAACATGCTTTGTTAAAATCAATCCCTAACAACTAGTGTATAGACACATTATAAGTTTTACATTTACTAATATTATGGGGTTTTTGCTTTATGATTGTCTCTGACTAATCTGCATTCAATTGTTTAAAAATAATCTGATGGTTTCACATGATTTTATTTTACAACTTTTAAAAAGAAAAATGTCTTGCCTTTGAATGGTAATCTTGTTCCAGTCTGGAATCTGATCCGGCTACCTGTTTGTATTTGTTAATTTTCATTTGGCGATTTCTCTCCTCTATATCCATAGCACCTATCGAGTAGAAAAAAACCCAAACAATTAATGTCCAATTCCTATTTCTGAGTCCTATGTACAAGATGTATAAAAGAAATGGTATGCTGATACATTATTTTTACTCAAAATAGTTCATAAAAACTAAATTGTCACACTACTTTTAATTTATTCAAAATATGCAATTTGGAAAACAAGCATGATTATTAATATGTAAAATAATTTAAATATGAATAAAGTGTACATTATTTTAAAGAGAAGACAGCAAATCTTCATTTTATAGAAAACATTTTCCAGTAGATTAATTCAAGAGAATATCTTTGACACCACACACACTTTATAAAAGCAATATTATAAGATCTTGGCATTTAATCCATCATAATTTTATTCATTTTGTAGTATTAAAGTTGTAAGTCTTATTATTTTTTAATACTTCACTACTGCATGCAGAAAATATTTTCATAAAATAAAGCCATGGAGTAAAGCATGTTGGACCAGCATATACTGGGAACTGGTTATCAGGAGCTTCTGAATTTGAATTCTCTACAATTGGAATCAAGAAAGAGGTTCTTGGAATAATCTGTTTGATATCAAACAAGGCCAATAGAGGCATAAAATACCATTGAAATTAATTAAGGGGAGAAACAGAATGTAAGGAGGTGAAAAAATGAGAAGGTAGACCACACAAAAGTAATGACTTCTGGAACTGATTCTACCTCAAAACACATCAACTGCAGATATCAAGAGGTCTTTACAAACTTCAGTCGGACCAAAATCAAATTCAGTTTGCAGATCCTAGCAAACACTGAAAGCATTTTAAGAGGTATTTATTATTTTATTAAAAGATAATTTATAGGACATTTCTATTTCTCATAATATTTAATGAAAAAAAAATCCCAGTTATAAATAGAAATCCACACACTGAGAAAACTAAGCTTGGTGAATTCAAGTAAGTACTCATAATAAAATGTTGTAATGCAAACCTAGAAGCACTGTGTGTGTAAGAGTTTAAATAAATACATACTCCTTGCTTATGACTGTAACTTTAACACTGCAGTAAATATAATGAGACAAAGTGTGCCTGTTAAATTAACAGGTGCTTTTCAATACTTACCTGATTTTTAAAACAGTATAAAGGATAAGGTGAATAAAATGTACCAGTGTAATTAGAAGTTACAGTATCCTCTCCTGGGCCAATATTTTAATTATTATTGTTTTGATTTTTAAGTATTACACTCTTCACTGCAAAAAATGTCATCAGGCATCAGGTAATTCTTGTTAGTAAAAATTAATCAAAATAAAACAAAAAGGAAAGAAAATGCTTCAGAAAAGAGAAAATCAGGGATAAAAGTACATACAAAGAACTTACACTACAAAATCTCTAATACTTCAACAAACTTAAATCAATTATTCATTAAAGTGACTGCAAACCATTCCTTAGTAGGTTTATTGTAATAACGATTAGACTAATTGACTCTGTTCCCAGACTGAAAGTGAAAAATACTCATATCAATGTAATATCAATTAAATTATAGATAAAACCCTGTGAATGCCTCATGATATCAACATGAAATATGCCAAGAATAAATATCTGTTAGTCTTAAAGTAAATTTGGAATTGTTTGAACGTCAAGAAA
Organism: Ochotona princeps; assembly: GCF_030435755.1. Lineage (NCBI taxonomy): Eukaryota > Metazoa > Chordata > Mammalia > Lagomorpha > Ochotonidae > Ochotona > Ochotona princeps. The sequence continues at coordinate 29,510,686 of NC_080840.1, forward strand.
TGTTCTCAAGTAAAATTTTTATTGTCAACAATGTCAGGGAATTAACAAATCAATCTATCACTAAAAAATATATTTACTAAAAGGATATTAGTTGAGTAGGATTTTTTTAAAGAAAACTTCAAGTGAATATCATAGTAGTATGTTAAATATATGTTGATAGCTTAAGAAGCTTAACCATGTCTGCCAAGATATAGATCTAAAAATAGACTCACACATAAGCAAATAACTTTTTCCAACATTCAGACATTTCTTGGGAAACAATCTCCCATGGAAGCTACTAAATTCTTGCTGATTAGCAGGAGTCAGATTACTTTAACATCATTTTTATTTCACAGGTAACTAGTTGTAAGTTTAAAAAGAATGTAAGTTGTATGTCATTTTTATTCATTTGAAATACCTTTCAAAGCAGGGAAGCAGGGAGATAGAGCTATTTCATCCACTTGTTTGTATGACTAAACAAAATGGATATGAAGTGATATAAATACTTTGATGCATTATCCAACTTCAAATCTTTCATCTCCAGTTCCAGCCCTCATCTATGGACAGATTCTGACTTTTGCAGGCAGCCAATGAGATTGCAATGCACTATTTTAGTTACCAGACTTGGATAAATATCCTTCTAATTTGTAACTTTGGTTTTCCTCTGAGAATAATTTTTGGGAAACAAACAGGTTCCTTCCAAAATTATTTGACTCACACGAGCCTTCTATTGCTTTTTTTACGTTTCTGGCCTACCCACACTAGTAAACAGACCACAATTTACCTAAGTAGCCATCTGTTTTGTGACAATTTCTGATGAAAATAAATACATGTATAATATCTTTTTTTGATTAGCATATTCTTCATAAAACTAAAATATCCCTAATAGAATTTAAGGTTAGAAAAAGAGTATATAGTTCATATCTTTAGCCAATATTTTGTAAAATAATTATTAAACAGTAGCATTTACAAATATATTCTAAATTATATTTTTAAAGGTACATTTAAATTTTTTAAATTTAGATTCTATTCTTTTTTGTTTTTTTTTTTCATTTTTTCTTATATTTTTGACAATCTTTACATTGTTAATTAGGGTAAAAAGGTTCAAGGGCTATAGGAAAGTGGGTAAGACTATTATTTCCACATTGTTTCCTTCATGTATCTGAGGCAAAGGGGGATATTGAGGGAGCATTTAAATTTGTTTTTGGTTAAATTTAAGAACTAACAGTATTTCTACAATATTAGCTTTAATTAATAGTGGAGGATTCCAAACACAAACTGTTTCCTCTTAAAGGTGTCCAAATAATAGATCACAAAAATAGACAAGGCATTGCTTGAACAAATCTGATTGGTTTTCAAGAAATGCATACAGATATGATAAATGTAATCAGAACATAAATCCAAATATTATATAGATCCTTTCCTAATTGAGGATGAAGGAAGGTATTACTATTTTTCAATAAGAGGAACATTTTTTTAAAATAATTATTTTATCAAACCATTAGTTCTAATAATTTCTCTAATAAATTCTATTCTCTAAACTTTTCTTCTTTTTTTAAAAACTTTTCTTCTAATAAAATGCAAACAATGTAGGAGACACACAAAATAAAACAAAACAACAGACCAGCAATGAGAATGACAAAAATAACATTTTAAATGTGTAAAGTTAAAAGGGTCAAATCATGTACTTTCCAAATGCTAAATTAGCCATTTGAATATGTACTAAATGGAGCAGAATAAAGAGTTATCATTAATTAGTGTGTACATCTAATTGCCTTGATAAAAAGATGACAATTACAGGTGAGAACACATGGCTATCTATTATCTAGATTTATGGGACACACAACACAAGTAATAAGGATTTTTTCAACAGATCACTATGTATAAAATTGTTGAAATTAATTTTACCGCCACAGAGTTTGTGAAGTTTTGAAGCTATTCAGATTTAGGGTATGGAGGATAAATGAAATGAAACGTTAAAAACAACGATATTTTAACAATGAGACACATAAGTTGGCTTTGAATCTTGACCTGACAAGCCCCATGACTACAAATACTTCATTTCACCAATCTGAATATAAAATTCCCCTTCCATAAAATACTTTGAGATAGCTGTCTTAGAAGTTCTTCGCCTTGTAACTGGTTGGGTGATTTGGACATTCAGATGATGCGTAAGTGTTGTTTCATACTATCATAAACATTTCATAAATATACATAATGTAAACGCTCTGGAAATTCTCAACCTGTCAGGTCTAGTATCGTAAAAATTCCCTTATTTGTGTGTGTACACAGAAGCAGAAGGAAATGAAATGATTTCAGAAGAAAGCAATGACGTACAAGGAAAATGGAAAGGAGGGAGACAGAACCTGATGTGACAATACAAACCAGGAACTTTGCCTAGGAAAAGATCTATTTATATGGATCTTTTTAATATGTTATACCTATACATTAGTATATAGATATCTATATATTAATATATCAAAAATCCATTATGTATTTAAGGATCTTTTAGGTTATTGTTAAATTATAACACATTAAGGAGAAAATGTTACTAAATTTTTATTATTACTTTTAACTTTTCAGTTACAATTCTGTGTCTTTGAAAAAACAAGCTGTAACTTCAAGGATAAATCAGATGTTATGAAAGGCTCTCAAACACAGAGTACAGCAGTTATTAAAATCGGTTGTATGAAAAATTGCAACGATAATTGATGAAAGAAATAAACATGAGTCAAATTAATTTTGTTTATAAGTTATTCTCTCCCTATTTGTGTTATGTACTTGGAATCTACACTAAGACATAATTCACTGTGCATGTCTGATATCCATGTTATAGTATGCATTGATGGTCTTGATTATCATATACCACTGCATTTCACATCTGGGACCTAATTAACAGAACAATAAAACATACTCTAAAAACATCAACTACATATCTCAAAACTATTTGCAAGAATTTAAAGGGACATAATAAAAACTTTTGAGGTACATCTTGACATTCACCTGTATGTAGAAATAGAATTTAAATAAGCTTGGAATTATTGAGAATATTAATTTAAAATCACATGGGAACAAAAATATTCATCATACAAAACTAAGACCTGTGCTGGAAATGAGATCCATATGCATCTATTTGCTCACATACATAAGCAACTGATGTAGTGGAGTATTCCTCATGTTATAATTAAACAATTGTCCATGTCTGTAGTATATTAAAAATGACATTCTCACATCCCAACTCTTATTTACCCTTTTCATTGATACTGTAATTTTTTAAAAACTTGTCTGATTCCCAATCATATGGTGAGATTTTGGAATTTTTAACTAGACATTTTGCTTAATTACAGTGATATGTAAATCAAGTCTGCAGATTCTACTATATCTGCAGAATTCTGAACAACTCAGAAAGATTATTTGCTCTGCATTGAAAATGAAAGAATGGTAGCTATTACCAAAATGTTTGATGTAAGTTTTGTAAGTTATACAATTTACAAAAATGAAAACCTAAAAAACATAACTCCCTCCAAATTAATATGATCATATTCATTATTTTCATTCTGATTATTTCTAAACTTTCCATCTCAGGATTCATAAGATTCCTGTGAGAATTTTCTTAGTACATAAAAGTTAAATTTTTTTAGGTATAATATTAAGTGATCATACGAAATAGTTTCAGAATACCACATATGCCTTTCTTTTACCTTCCAAGTCATGGAGACAAACAGTAGATACAGAGTGATAACTAATTCATAGTATAACCCTGATGTAGCATCAGTGTTCCTAAAATGATCCAAATATTTGTGAAATGTCCCTAAAATCATAATGAGAGTACAAAGTAATAAACTATAAAGTAATGCTCCTTTTAAAAAGAACAGGAAAATAAAATGGCTAAATACAGAGAAAAAGAGTGAAATAAACAGAAGAAAATTTGCTAAATGCAAAAACACGCAGTTGTTAGATATGCTATTTCCTTGCATATTTTCATGTTGCTATGCATAACAGCTGTAACGTATTTACATTTCCTTTAGGCTAGCACTTTGTTGAAAACAACTGGCATGCCAATTAAGATAATAAAACTTGCCTGAAAAATAAAATAATAAAATCTGTAAAGAAAAGTAGAAGTTTTGATATGTGAATTAAGGAAGAATGAATAAAATTAGTTATGATTAGAAGTTACAAAAGTGATACAAGTTTCCAATGCAAAAACAGATGAGGAAGGTGTTATAATAGTTATTTTCTCCATGTACACAGAATGATCTCCCTGGAAAATGATTATACATTTGAAATATCAATTGAGACAAAATGAGTGAAGTTTAGGTGATTAAAGGGCACATATTTTGTGTAATTTCATCCATGTAGTTTAAATATTTGGTGATGTCATAATAATGTTTACTCAAATTACGAATACCATTAAGTCGGAATAATTCTTTTCAATGAGATATCCAGATATTTTTAACTTTAAATAGCATTCATGCTTGAACACCTTTTATTTATTTTTTAAGAAAGATTCTGATGTTGACTCTTACTGTTGCATAGTGCAAGAATGAGTAAATAGAGTAACTAATGCCATGGAGCTTAGGTTTCCCCCAGAATTCAAAGAAATGTGTATTAAATGTTCCATGAGTAGGGACATGTCATAAGACAGCTCTGTTCAAAACAGGAGAAAAAAAGAGGAATAAGAATTAGCAATATAATTAGCTACCTTTGGAGAAAGAAAGCTGAAAAATCAGATGACAGCATCAAGTGGATTCATTTAAGCAAAAGTGACTGAGTTTCAATCTTTCAAATACCTTCATGCTCATGTAAGTTATCTTGGGAATGCTGCATAACACTGTAAATGAGGTTGAGTTGGTCTCTATTGACACTAGGCCTCCCTTTCTGAATCCACTTCTGGTTCTCCTCATCCTAGCCATCTCTATTATTCTCCTATATCGTTTTTCTGCCAAATGCCTAAGGTTGCACCTTCAATTTCTAGACTTTAATTTTTCTACAACCTCCACTTTGTCGCAAGCAAATCATGAGTCCCAGCACAAAGTAAAATTACTGCCATTTAAATCAGTATTGGAGACACAGGCACTGGTGTTTGACACCATGACTTAATTACTTAGTGAAATACCTGCATTCCAAATTATAGTGCCTGGTTCAAGTCCTGGCTGCTCTGCTTCTGATCCAGCTTTATGCTCACACACAATCTGGGAGGCAGCAGATGGTGGTTTAACTGCTTGGATATTTACTACTCTTGTGGGAGACTAGGATTGAGTTCCTAGCTCCTGACTTCATCCTGACCGAACCCTGACTATTGTTGGCATTTGGAGTCAAACAACAGGTAGGACACTCATTCTGCCTCTCGGCCTTATATACAAAATTAAAAATAATTAATAAACTCCAGCATCAAATGTGTTGACTTGTGTAAATCAATGAACTGATCTGTGCCTCAAATTTCCAAACTACACATAGTAAGAACAATTTTGGCTCATTAAAAACAAACTCATATTCCAGTGATAATTATCCAAGATGTTTACTGAATTTTTTAAAAAACATGTTTTAGAGAAATCTTTGAGGAATGCAGCAAATGTTTTGATCACTGAATACTCCTCGACTACTCTGCAACCATTTTAACATCGTTGTCAGAAATAGTTCCTCTACTGTTTCCCAAGACAAAAACCAATTGTTTGCAGAACATTCCAGCCATCAACTATTCACCACCTTTCAAAAGTTCTGAAGCTGGGTTCCCTGCATCTGAACAGAAACAATGACGTTTATGACTCCATCTTGTGGGTTCATTCAAATAAATCACATGTATTTGAGCTCTGTTATTTCATGTGGATTTTACCTAGGAAGATTGGGGGGGGGGGGATCTTAGTATCACTAAGTATATTAGCTGAATTCTATCTGACATCATGAAATTTATCTTCCAAACATTATCAGAAAACATCATCTTTCAAAATGAGTGATTATTCCTCAGGAGCAATTTGCCATTTTGCAACCCTACTCAATGCTTCAGCATTGAATTAAATGATTACACTGTCCTGGATATTTTCCTTCAAGGCCTGGATCATGAACATTTCTGACTCCCTTCAAGTTCACTATTTATCAGACAATTTTCAAGCTCACTTTTCTCAGCTTGTTCTTCAAATTTATGCATTTAATTTTTTTTTTAATTTTAAGTGATGCTTACGTAGTTGGTCAAGGTGAGAAGGATTGAGGGTTAGGGAAAAGTGGGTGTGATCATTGTTTCCAGGTTTTTATTTCTTTTTCCTGCATCTGGGGGCAGGAGGAGTCAAGGGGAGAAGCCACACTCAGCTTCCCACCCACCCATCTGGGGGTTTGGGAACAGCCACCCAATATCAAACCAGGGTCTTGATAGGGTGCATGCTTTGAGGATGCTGCCCAGGTGGTTGCAGTATTTCTGAAATGTTGCAAATTTATCCATTTCACAAAGTGTTATGAACTTTCTCATTTTATTCTATCCCAAGGTGATCTTTATCTAAATGTCTCTGATACTGCAATTAACTTCAGCTCCCATTTTTCCTATAAGTGCTAGGACTCACATTTCCAATTGTCTCCTAAATGATCCCCGTATGATTATCCCATCAATATCTAAAACTTGCCCCAAATTAAAATCAGAGGTCATTTCTTCTTCTTCTTCCTTTTTAATATTCATTACTAGCAACTAACTAGAATACCCTGAATCTAATTCTTGCTTTATTGTCTTGTTTGTTTAGGGATGTTACCTCTAAGTAGAGTTCTTGATCCTGAAGAAATTAAAACCTTCTTACCCAATCCTTGAGACTTTAAACTCACTTTGATTTCCAAATGCCACCTTGGGACATCTCTTTGAGTTGATGTTCCGAGGCTGAGAACAACGCACCTCCCCCACCTCAATTACATGCCTCTCAGGAGGGGACCTTGCTTGTCTCCAGAGTGGACCTTGCTTAGGGATGCATTAGATTAAGTCAATAATTTGGATAATATATTAAAAGCTTTAAATTTGGTATGTTCTTAGTAATTTCCAAAGGCAGCTTAAGTAACTTAAAATTCACACAATTTAGATGCAAAGTTCTGTGGCTTCTGTCAAACATGTATTGTTAATACCATCTCATTACAGGCACGATAGAGTATTTTCATCAACCTAATATGTTCCTCTTGTTAGTCTTCTTCCTGCCAGCTCAGGTAACCAGAGATAGCAATTGTGTCTAACCTTCTCATTTTCTTCAGTATTATTTTTTTACTACAATTTTACTTGCTTGAGGACATAGAAATGACATATAATAAAAAATTTTCCAATGACAAAAGGATTCATATTCTGAGCTACTACTACCATTTTATGCAGAAATTACTTATCAGCAATAATACTTTGCAAATGCAAAGGATGGTACCTGAAAAATTAGCTTGTATTATATTACTTAATCAGCTCAATTGTTTATTCAAACACTTATTTTCTGAAACACTTTACTGGAAAATTTGCCCAAAATCACATATCTAGATAATGATCTTTCTTCAAAATTCGTGAACTGAAATATCAGCCATAAAATGACATTCTCATTTCTCTCAGTTCCTTTTCTCTATCACTCTCTCTCACACATATACACACTCCTTCAGGCAAATTCACGCAGGCGAATATTTGTTCTCATTTTACTTTCTGAGCTGTTTCTCCTCTTTCACCAAGGGAGTGGAGATAATGTTTCAATTTATTTTGCCATGATACCAAGTTTAGGAAATAATATAGTCATTTTTTAATCAATAGAGATAGATATCTGATTTTCATTGTTTTTGCTCTGAACTGACATCAATTTTTCACATTGTGCATAATCAAATAATCTATAACTATGCCCTCCCCTCCAATTATTCTTTTATAATCAGTTTGCTTTTTATTATACTTCATCTCTGTACTAGTCACCTTACTCATCCTCATTTTCACTCTCACTTTCACGTCTCGCATCCAGTTCCCTCAAGTCTTTATCTAGACAATTAAAAAATCCTTTCATCTCTCAAATAACATTCTTATCAGACAATCCAGATTAAATCCTTTTGAAAACAGTCTTCAGTGCAACATTATTCATGTCAACTTATTTCTTCCATATAAAACACATTTATCTTTCTCAATCCATTTTAATCATATTTTTGCTCTAGATATAAAAGTGTATCGGTTTAAAGGAGCTGAGAGAGCTGCAGATAATCAACCCAATACATAGCTATTTTCATCTTATTCTTTTCATTCAAAATCAAATTTGCATGAGGATCAGATTTTTCTGTATTACTCCATCTAAAATTACATATAATCATGCAAGTCTCCTGGGTCATATAGATTTTTTTAAACAATAACACTTACAATTTTCCATATTCATCTTGTTCAGTGACTATTTCTTCTCCCAAGATTATAACTTCTATGAGCGAACAGATCTTACATGACTTAGGCACTATTAAAATAAGGCCTGATGTGTATTTATTAAATATTTGTTGAACCAAGTTTTACAATGTGAAGTATGTTTATTGCACTAAAATAAGAATTTCAAAAATTATTTTGGAAATGCATCAATTATGTTATTTCAGTTTATAATAATCAGGAAATCATATCACTAGAATAATTTTCTATTATTTGACGATTTTATAAAAAAGATTTTATTAATTTCTGCTTTATATGATCACTTATAAATTCATATTCATATTGTCACAAACAATGTATTAAATCCTGAGACTACAATTCTGTGAAAAATGGATATTTGTTAATAGAAAAACAACAAGAGAAGAAATGTGAATAGCCTGAATAATCCAAGAATTACTTAGATATTTTCTCCAATTGTTCGACACTTGAAAATTTTTGTAATCTTTCCAATTGAAAAAAATGATTTAAAAAATTTAACATTAACAAAATTAATCACTTAAATACATGGATTCACACATAACTGATTTAGCTATTATTTTATTAATATTCACAATAACATCCTTTTACTATGAAAAGCAATGCTTTGGTAGCCTTAGTGCAAATATTTTTAGTTAAGTCTCTATTTTTTAACCAGATCTAAAGCCCAGGAATATTTTAAATGTCTTGATTTAGATGGCAAAATTGCTTTACAGAAAGACAATAGTAATTTGTGCTTTCATTTTTTGTACCCATCCTCACTAAGGTCTTCTAAAAATGTGAAAAATAGTATTGCATTTAGAATACATTTATATATTTGGCATTTGTGTAATAATTTTGTATAGTAATAATAACAACCAATAATTGCTTTCATACATTTACTTACCACTAGATTTGTTTTTTAGGAAAATCTTTATATGTACTCTTTCCCTATTTTTCTACTAGGGATTTATACAATACATAATTTAAATGTTAGAAATATAAAGAACCTTAACTCTTAATACTTGAAATTGTGGTATATGTTTTTTGTGGTATATTCTAAGAGGCAGAATTTACACCTATCTGGTTCCAATGCTCTTGTTCTTGCCATTTAACTTACTTCAGAAATGACAAAGCTAAAAAGAATAGGTATGGTAGACCTGATGCATGTGCATGGCATTTACATCCTAAACTAACAGCAATAAACTAGCACATGTTAATGCATATAACAAAAAGAAGTAATCCGAATCATGTAAGGAATGTTTACATATCAAAATGTTGCTCTAATTTTTCTAGTTAGATAATAATTCTTACTTAAACTGAACCAGAGAATTTTCAGGTGTTTTGCAAATTACAAAGTATCTACTTTAATTATAGCAGTAATCCTTTGTGGTAGTATTACTATCATTCCCATTTTGCACAACAGGAACCTAAAATACCGAGTAACTTTCTCATAATCACAAAGGTGGTGGAGTTGATCATTGGATGTACTTCCGGGGTCTGCAGTCATAAACTGCTTCCTAAAGTAACACTTCTTACAGAAACAAATAGTTTGCTTAATGGCTGAAACTTTCATAACATACACTTACAGTGCATGGCAGGTCCAGGTAAAACTGAATCTTTGGGGAGCTGGCATTGTGCAGCTGAAGGTTCAGCTGCTGTCTGCAGCAAAGGCATCCCATCTGGCACTGGTTTGAGTACTGACTGCTTCACTTCCAATCCAGTCCCCAGTGAGGGTGTCTGAGAAAACAGTACAACATGGTCCAAGTGTGTGTCCTCATGCTGCCCATGTTGGACACTTGGAAGAAGCTCCTGGCTTTGGCCTGGAGTAGCCCTGCCCGTTGTGGCCGTTTGCAGAATGAACCAACAAGTGGTTCCTCATTCTCTCTCTTTGTAACTCTGCCTTTCAAATAAACATAGGAGATAAAGTTGTCTTAGAGATTTCTGGTGAATAAAATTGACATAACAACAAGAATTAAGTGTGAGATATAGATCAGAGGTAGAAATAATTCTGAAAATGTGTGTAGTTGGAATTATTATCTTTGGAATGAAATCCATAAGACTTTATTTAGCTCTAAAGTTAGGTGAATTTGTGAAGTGATAAACACAATGCTCAATAATACAGACCAAGATCTCATTTATAATACAAGGGGTTTACAACAGAAATCCAGGTTTTGGCTATTCCACACTTGGAGGAAATGGAGTATTACAGATAATACTACCATAGAAAGTTCATTCTAGGGATAGCACAGAGGTATGGCTAGTTAAGCCATCAGTTTCCTAGGAATCCCATTTGAGCACAAGTTCAAGTTTCTGCTTTTCTACTTCTGATTCATCTCCCTTCTATTGGCCTGAGAAAAGCAGCAAAAGATGGTACAAGCACCTGGGCCCCTATCACTCACATGGGAAACCTGGCTCGAGCACAGGCCTCTCTCCTCTGTCCCGTCTCTACTCCTTCCCCATCTTTCTATCATTATGCTGTTAATCTTTTTTTTCCCAATTAGGGCAAGGACAAGAATAATTTTTTCTTCTTCCCAATCATATCATTATGGCCTGTTTCTTTCCACATGGTCTTATCCCTTCTTGGCATGAACTGTTCAGTTTTACAGTGTTTATTTCACTGATGGTACTGTCCCTGTAAATGTTTCATAAACAATCAATGAGTTCACCATTCACCATAAATCTGATGCTGTTAACAGAACTGATCTAGCTTTGGAACAGGTTCCTTTCAGACTAATTCCTTATTCTTTTTAGTGACTTGGATTCTGATTAGACATGTCTGAAGAAGCTAGAAAAAATTTATTTTGGTGCCAAAAAAGGGAAATGTATGCCGAATTTTTCACAATAAGTATTTTCACAAACTCTTTGAACGCCCCTCATTTGCTTTTTCTGCACTTCAACATTGTTAAAATACCTTTCTGAAATATCGTGGTTTTTTTTCATAAATATTCTGGTTTTTACTGGTTCTCTCCAAAAGAACATTCTTGCTCTTGTTCTAATAGCTCCTCCCTAAATGTAAATAAAATATTAGTGATGCCCAAACCTTGACTTCTGGCTCTCTTCCCATGCTTTATATTCATCTGACAATTTCATTCTTAGAGTGGCATCACTCCAAAGTTGGTATTCTATAATATACTGTTTCCAGTTGAGACTTCTCTCCTAATTTCCAAGCAAATAAATCCAGTTTCTTCTGTTAGATATTTGTATTTGAATTTCCAAAACTGGTCTTAAACCCAAATCATCTCCAATATGAAATTTTAGTCTTTCCACTAAAACATGTAAAATATTTACTCTCATACAGGTGAAATATAATTACCTATCCAAGCATCTTAATCACATGAGATTACTTTGCTCTCCATATTCCATCATCAATACAAAATCAGTAAGACCTGTAGATTCTATATCTTATAATAACTTCTCACATTCTGATAAACTCTACAGATATTTTAATTCAGAGAATTATCATCTCAGAAATGATATGCTATCACCCCAGTAATCTAAGATGTGATGTCTGACCTGATCATTCTGTTACTTCAATAATCATGTGACCCTCCTGAATTCTGTCCCTGCCTACTTTTGCCTAAATTTCTTTGACATGACTGATACCGTTTCTTCTGCCAAAATGCTCTATTACATAAAAGGCAACATTTTTTAGCCTTTCAAGTCAATTCAAATGCTACCTCTAATACACAGTGTTCAGTGAATTAATGCCCATCTTTCCCAGATGGAAATAGTCATGCTATCTTTTGTAATTCCATTGTATGTAAAATTATATTTGTATGTATATATGTGAATTGAGCTATCACTTACAGATATGCATGTAATATGATATAGAAAATTATCTCATAGAATCAATAATTAATTATAACACTTACTTAGATTACATTAGGTTCATCCTAGAAAAAGTCTAAACATAGCAGCCCAGCACTGTGGCACATTGCATTAAGCTACCACCAGCATCCTATTTGGGCTCTGGTATAAGGCCTGCTGGTCCACTTCCAACCCAGCTCTCTACTAAGGTGCCTCGGAAAGCAGCAGCAGATGGCTCAAGTCCTTGGGACCCTGCACCCACACAGGAAACCCAGAAGTCTCAGGCTTCTGGCTTCAGTTCAATCCAACCCAGCTTTTGTGGCCACCTGGAGAGTGAACTGCAGATGGAAGATTCTCATTCTGTTTTTGCCTCTCTATTAACTCTTTTAAATAAATAAAATCTTTTTTTATTGTAAGGAAAAAAATCAAACACTTAAGTAGCTATTTCTATTTCCTATTAATTTCCAGTTCCTAGGACAACACTGCACAGCATATGTTTAATAAGTGTGTGTTAACGAGTTGAAAGAATCCTCAGGTTTTAATTCAAGTGTATTCTCTTCCATAAAGCAATATTTGGTCTAACAGCTATAAAATATTTTTACTTTATCTATCTTCGTAGAATCTATCGTTAGAATCCTCCAAATTTGTATAAAAAGGTCCTAACTATTCAGTGATATTGATCTCTTCTTTAACTGTATGTATTAAGTCTTTGGCATTCCCCACCCAAATTAGTGAATTCATAATAGAAGTAAAATAAATCAAAATTACTTTTTATAAAGTTGGAAACATTCTTCTGGTCTAAGACAGTAGAATTAATTTGCTAGTGTAATATAGCTAACCCATATATACATGTTGCATCTGCAGCTTGTTATGAAACTATGTATCTACATATTACATAAATTAATCATTTTATGCTTTTTCATCTAACTGAAGCATTAGCTGGTAAAAAATTAACTATATAAATATCTAATCACACCTATAAGATTTATTTTTTTATATTAAATAAAGAAAAGTTGCATAATGAGTAGAAAAAAGCAAAACTTTCTAGGAGACATTAGATAAATGAAAACAAAGAAAAGCTGTAGAAGAGACACACCTGCATATCTTCTGCTTGTAGAATCCACTTCTTCAGTGATCACATCGTGTAATGGACAGACATAGACAAAGGAGATGGGTATGAGTGGATGTACTCAAAAGAAAATGTGACACTGAAGGAAAAAGCCCCAAAACGTCTGGGAAAGAATCCTGTATACAGTTGTGGGGAAAATATAATAAAAAATATACCACACACACACACACAAGTGCAAGAGTTGATACCCAACTGGTTAAGCTACTGTAGGTTAGTAGAAATAGAAATACAAAGTTAGTGTAGAAATAAAGAGAATTCAAAAATTGACAATTATTTATGCACAGCCAGTCTTGAACCTTGATGTTAAAGAAAGATGTTGTTAGTAAAATGAATGTTACTTGTGTGACCATATTGTGCAAAATGTAATTGAATCAATTGATGCTTTTAAAATGATTTTCTGGAAAAAACAACTCATTCAGTCATCAAAAAAAGCAATAAGACACTTGGCAATACAGTTCTAAGTTAAATTTTCCCGATTAACAAATGCTTATATGAAAAAAGAATAGGCCCATCAGGTCAGAATTTTATTAAATTACTTTAAAATAGTAAAATATTTTGTAAAAATATCAGGAAGTAATAATGTAATACAATTGATAACCAAAACTGTTGAAATATATGATCCAATTTCAATATTAAACTTGAATGTAACTTTAAGTTAGATGCCTATTTATTCAGAACATTCTCACAAACAACACATTACAGATTACAGAAGATCACAGATCATTTGAGATAATAAATTTCTATTAAAATATGGCAATTCAAATCTAACATATTCTAAAAGATGTGGCAAATAAGTTGGAAACACTTCTTTCCCAAGTGCTAATTCATAAGGCATTTTACACAGTGATATAAAAAAGGAGAATCTCTCTAAACTCAGCATTCAAAGGAAAATATTTCCACGCAATATTAGTTGATTAGCATTAGTAAGACGGACACAGATGAAAAAATACAGTAAAAAGTTCCTATTTCAATTGTCTACTTAGCATTGAATCAGATGCCACAAATTTTAAAGCAAACAACATATGTAGTCTTGTAACGGTTGTATCATGATTTATGAGTCATTTATGGAAAAGTATGTTATATGAAAATACACTCAAACCATCAGTGTAGCCTTTCAGATAATGAATACCTATAGTAAATTTATTTTTTCATGAACAGTGAGAAAATAACTCTCCATGAGAAAAAGTAAGACCATTGAATCATTTTATTGTGATAAAAGGAGATATTCTAATATAAATTATAGAGAATGGTGGGGAGCTATGACCTATTTGGAAACTTAACACACTTGGAAACAACAACTTCATATTATCATATAGCACGTTTTTTAGCCATTCAAAATCAATACCAAATCTCATCACAATTATTACAAAACCTGAGCCTGGCTAATAGTATTGACAACTAGGAAAGTATCTTTGCATCTTCCTGAAAGTATTCACAGTCATTAAAATGACATATGTTGTATTTTCTTTTAAATCCCAATCCACCCATTTTTTACAGAAGACAAAGTAGAAAAGTCACAGACATATTAGTAACAAGGATCAATGTAAAATTTAATCTTCTAATACATTAGCTTTTACAAAGTTTCCCTAATTACATATATATTTATATTACTATAATAGTTTCCCTACAAGTCAAGATGGAATTGGTATGAACTGATGAAACACTTGTTTAAATATTTCATTTCCAAGATATTCCCCTTGGTAAAAATACTAAGTCAATTAAGCTTCTTTTCCCACTTAGCATTTTTTTTGTAACTTGGTTTTCTTTGATGTGGCATTGATTAAAAAAAATTTCACATAATGTTCAAGAGACTTACCATATATAACACAAAACAAGGATAGTGGCAGAGGCAAAATGTAACAGAGATCTGCTGATTATCTTATCAATTTTCATTCTACTAAATGCTGTATGACCCAGTAAAAATAAGTAATAAAATGTCAAAGAAACAAAAATTCCTGTCACGGTAACACCAGAAACAGACACTTTTCTTTATTACATAATCAAAAACATTTTGTAAATGAAGCATATATTGTACCTGATCAAATAATTCACCGGTTTCCATTCTCATAAGGACTACAGTAATCTTAGAACATATAATAAACTTTTAGATTAAAAAATAACATTAGGACAGCCCAAAGCCTCAGGACCCTGCACCCACGCAGGAGACCTGGAAGAGGCTCCTGGCTCCCGCCTTCGGATCGGCACAGCACCGGCCGTTGCGGTCACTTGGGGACTGAATCATCGGGAGATCTTCCTCTCTGTCTTTCCTCCTCTCTGTATATCTGACTTTGTAATAAAAATAAATAAATCTTTACAAAAAATAACATTTACATTATTCAAAAGGAAATAAAAATGAAATATTTTCACAATGATGTCATTACTAAAAATGTTGAAATTATTTCCATTGTTTGTGTGAGTCTAATGCATCAAAAATTGTTTTAAATTAATGTTACAGAAAAAACATATAATTAGCAGATAGGATATTCATGCAAATCACGAACTTTGGTTTTACAGCTATAGTATATCAAATGCACTCAAAGTTATTGCTTTATTGCCTTCCTTGTGTTTTTACTTGTGCTATTTGCAACAACAGTCTCATCTTAAAAGAGAAGCTTCATAATTAACTAGCCATGTCTTACGTAAATCACAAGAAGTTATAACAATTCATTTTGCATAGTTTGTAATGAATAGTAGACTCAAGTGAACATGAAAAGCAGGCTGGAGTACCCCTTTTTTCTTCAGATCGCCCTACATTTACCACCCTACATTTGCCATAGTTATACCTTCTATTTTAGTGCTGTTAGTGACAGCTGTAATGCAATTCCTTCCTCTGTGTTATTTAGCCAATAACTAATTAAGAGTGATAAAGGATACTAAAGTATGTCCTTTCTTAGATGTCTGTTATTAATATAGGTATATATAATTTGAAAATAGACTTTGTAAAGAGAATGTACAAGATTTTTCTTTTATATGCAAAATAACTTTCAACAAGGGCACTGAAGTAAGACATGCATAAAAACAATGAATAAACTCAGCTTTCAACATCCCTCCATCCTTTCATTTTTTTGCATTCCCCATAGTTATTATTACATTTAGTTAAATAAAATGTATAAATTTCACATTTTCACAATTGTGTGTCAACCCTGTGCAAGAGCCATGCCCGTCTTCTCTGCATTGTTCCAGTTTTAGTCTTTGTGCTGTAGAAGACAACACCTGATTCTACTTGCTAACAGGGCAGACTCATGGAGACAGCAGGTGGGGACTGCCACCCACATGGGAGACATTCATTAAAACCACAGCTCCTGGTTCTGGCCTGAATCCCAACCTGCTAGCTCCGGCAAGGCCACTGTCAGGCCTAATTCCTCATGGCATGCTCAAGGAGATCAAGCAGATAGCAACCCTTTCTCTCGCTCTTGCTCTCTCTCAAATAAATAAATGGCTACATTTACTATTGTTTACCAAGTTTACAGATGACAAAGTAAAATTTCTACACTGACAAAATAAACTGAAAATACAAAATATATACTGCATCTGTACTGACCATGTACTGATTCACTGTCTCCTTAATCACTAAATAAAGAACAACAGTATTCAATAGCATTTATGCGATTTTAGGCCTTGTTACTAATGTAAAGATAATTTGGAGCATAGAGGAAGAAATACATAAGTTATTGAAAATACTACCCCATTATAACACAAGGGATTTGAACATCAACAATTCTGTTACAGGAAGTGTTCCTGGGATTAATGGCCTGTGGATGTCAAAGAGCAATTGTAGTTATTCTATGGCTTTCAGTAACATTTAATTACAATATTCTATTGGTTGCTTCATATTTTATAAAACATTTCCTTGTTTTGCATAACTTTCCCCCAACAAAGATTAAAGATATGAATTCTATAACATCCAGAAATAATCTCATATTATCTAATAATAACCAGAAACATAACCCTGAATGACTTTTGTGGATCAAATGGATGAATCAATTTGGAATATTGCCCTAGATTGAAATAAATTGCTTCTTTTTTCAAGAAATTCCAAACTGTTCATGAATAAAAGAAAACTAAGGAACAAAATTTTTAAAAATTCACAAAAATATTAAAATTCATTAACTAAACACTTTTTGAGTAAATTTGCTTAATGTTAGTTTCATAAAACATAATCCTAAAGGTAAACCTAAGTAAAAAAATAATTCCTGCCTTCATTACAGCTACAAGTTCTGCAAAATACATTATAGAAATATCCATATTAAAAAATTAAAGGGTAATACATAAATTAAATCATATCATAAAATAGGCACTAATGAGCAAGTGAAGATGTTCTTGAAAGTAGTGAAACATAATTTATTATTTCAAATCTTTCAAACTTCCAAAATATTATATATAATCATACGGTTCTACACTAAAGTGCTCCTTTGCTTCTACTTATACAAAAAACAAAAACAAAAAATACACACACACTTTCTAGATAAGATTTAGAAAGCTAAGAGCATTGAAATGGTTTCTAAATAGTTTCAGGCATGTCAGTTCACGATTTTCCTATATACTATATACCTTGCACTTAGAAAATATGTTTGACTCATAATATTTACATGAATAGTATCAAATATCATTGACAACTATATTTCCAAATACATTTTGAACTATTTAAATTTAGGATTAGTGTCAACAGTTCTTACGTCGCTGGATCTGTGAAACTTGTAAGTTCAAGAATATTCATAAAACCTGAGGAACCTACACTTAATCTTTTCAGCTGTACGTTTTCATAAGGTAAATAAGTATATTTTATGTAGAAATATTTTATACGGAAATTGTACGTAGAAATACGTTCTCTTCCATATATTTCTAATCATTGTAAGAATAGATAAGTTCACCAAGCAAAATTTAGAAATCCAATGATTTAAATGTTTCCTCTGGTAATGGGAATTATATTTTTCTCTGGAATCAGAGTGTTCATTGAAAAATAAACAACAGTTTAACCAGGCACATACACCCTTGACCCACACTTAAAATGTCTCATTATTTTAAGATTAAGTTCCTCTCTAAACATTAATCATGATACTTGGAGTCTAAAATTATAGGTAGGATAATTATATTTTATGCTCACATCAAAGACAATGATATGAAAAATATAATTACATTCCCAAGTCAAGTTCTTCTTCGATGTCATTAGAGACAGAGAAAGCAAATCACTTCTGTTTTTGATACTCCTCTGAAGACATCCTACTTTAGATAATCCTTTAAGAAAAGTAGATCCTAGTTCATAATGTCTAAAAATCATCCAAACACTTAATTCATTTTGAGTGTATGACATGCTTTAGACTTTTCATCCTAAAATTTTATATCTGAAATAAAAATTTTTAAGTTTTTACGGTTAGTATACATACCTAAAGTGGCAAAA
Organism: Ochotona princeps; assembly: GCF_030435755.1. Classification (NCBI taxonomy): domain Eukaryota; kingdom Metazoa; phylum Chordata; class Mammalia; order Lagomorpha; family Ochotonidae; genus Ochotona; species Ochotona princeps. Next base: position 29,529,343 of record NC_080840.1, read on the forward strand.
TTTCCACTTCACTGTCTATAAATTGTTCTTTTACACACTTTTTTTTTTTTTTAACCAACAGCAACTGAAAAAGGAAACCAATATGCAGCTACTGAACACAGTCCATTTCCCACCTCATGCTCAGGTTCTCAAAAACTTTTTCCAACACCAGAAGGTCATTCAAATAATCACATAATAATGAATTTCCAGATACTTAGGCAAGCCAATTACCAGCCTCTAGTGCATCATTATCATGAATTAAGCATGGATTATTAGTACTAGAGTAGTAATACTACAGATGTATTTAAATATTAATAAATCACTCCAAACGTATCAGGGTACTTCAAATGCCTTTTGTAAAAACAAAATTAAAAGACTCTGATTTGGAACAAAGTACTTTTGAAATCTGCAGATTTTTTCAGTATACATTTGCCACAAACTTTTTAAAGTCCTTGCCTAAGCATATACTTCTAAATCTTGAGGTATTTTCACATCTCCTAGAAAACTCAGATTTGTAAACATGTTGAAATTTAATCAGCCTCATCTGATATGCCACACTGCTTTCCTCCCATTTTTTCATTTTCAAGTTTCAATAATTTTAAGTATCTTCAATATAGCCTAACTTTCTTTTAGAAACAACTAAACAGCATTATGAACTAAACTTTAATATTCTTCCTTATTACCACATCATAATGCATACTTACTCATAATATTTTAAAGTTCGAATTTCCATTATCAATTTTCTTAGTATATAAGAAAACACACAACTCCAAAAGTACAAAAACATAGCAATATTTAAAACTATAGCATTTTGGTACTCAAAATCTTTTCTCTATTGCACACACAGATTATACTCAATTGGAGAGCTGTGGGGGATTAAAAAATAAATGGGGCTTTTAAGAAATTAGCTTAAAATATTTAAAGCAGTTCTTTAAAACATGTTAGTGAGAAATACATTCATGATTTCAATACACAGTAAATAATTTATATTAGGTAACATAAACCTTCATTTGTCAGAGATAATAGCAAATAAGCCCAAAAAATAATTAAGAATGTATGAACAAGAATAATAGCTACCATACAAAATAGTGAGGATAAATCTTGCAGTAATATCTTTGTATACATCATAACCCAAAGATTAATTTTACCTTAGTTATTTTTAAAAACTCATTCAAGTTATTCACTTTTTTCCCAATAAACTGTTTCTTAAGTAGAATTTTGAAAAAATCATAATTTTTCTTGCAACTTGGTAAATAAACTTAAAATGCCTGTGTGGATACCAGGTTCCTATATTACTGTATTACTGTCTCATTAAAGGATAAGTGATCAGACTGTCCTGGGTGCTCTGAGGTCTTTCTTTCCTCTGCAGGCTTAAGTCCTAATGTGGTAGGTTATCTCACGGCATCCTATTTTCCTTAATCGTGCTTAACACCATTGCAACAGCTTAATCATTAGTATTACTGTTTTTCAATGTATGTTTTTGTCAGATATAAAATCCTGTGAAGAAAATTGTTATGTTATCTTGCCTGCCCCGATAACTTTATTGTTAGTCTTATTACCTGGTATATAACACGGTGATAATGAATATTTGTTAAAATATTAGTTTAACTTAAATATTGACATGTTTTAAAACATAGGGTAGGAGTTCTAACATAAAATGCACCATCCTGTTACTACAGACATTTTTAATAGATACTGTGTGTAAAATTTAACTTGTCAATGAAAATTTCAATGTACCATCATACAATTATTAATTAAGTATAGATCTGATAATTGGGCTTATCAATCTTGTCTGCACTTTACATTTAATCCTCCTACTTCTTCCAAAGTCTAGCACAAGTTTTTGTCTTCTATTGTATTAACTACATCTCTCTCTCTCAAAAAAAAAAAAAAAAGAATCAAGCAAAACACTTCAACTCACTGATGTAATTAACGGTTTGAAGGAACTATTTGTAGAATTAATAAACTCAGTCCTTTGTCATTGTCTTTGACAATGTTTGTGGCTCCAGAAGTTATAAGCAAATCATTACTGATATATGGCATAAATATGGCAGGAAGGATAAGACCGGCCTACCAAGCAACCTCTATATTACATTTGAAGAAAGCAAGCACAACTCCATGGAGGCATTTTGCGTCAAAAGAAGCAAACATATACAGCAGATGCTCATTTGTGTTTTCATTGGTCATTTTGTTCACCCAAAATAATCCTAATCATGAAATGATCATGTTCTCTTCCCCATGATACATTTGATTAGTTTTCTAAGCAAATTTTGAAATAAAGTATTCACCACTCAATTGTAAATGGGAACTACACACTATAATGTTCACACTAACATACGAAAAATGAGATATTACAAGGACACACGCATTTAAAAAGCATGAAATACAATGCTTATACTCTCATGCTTTTATGTGGTTTCCCAATCCTGACAAACCTGGCTCAGACTGGTGTTTCTTTTTCGGCAATATTTTTTCATCACTTATTGTACCATTCACTTTTTTCTGCTGGTCTTCCCAAGTAACTTCTAGTATAAATAAACAAACAAACAAAAATCAAAGCTGTCAGAAACATTAGATAATGTACAGAAAACAATCTGAAAGTAATTCTAAGCTTTATATATGTATATATCTAATAAATATAAATATATATATATTTGATTTCTCTCATAAACTATGTAAAATGTGGTGAACATCTTCAAAATAGGAATGTGACATTATTTGAATTGTTTTTATAGATTTCAATGCCCAACACGCTAAACTCAGTTTCTAGTAAATTCTAATACTTGTGGAGCCAAAGTACAAAGAAAATGATGATTAAAGTGGTTGAGCAAATGAAGGCCTTTCCCTGCTTGTTATTAAATAATGCTAACTTATTTCAAAAATATTTTGCTATTATTATATTGTAGTGAAATGAAACATTATATGTGTTCACACTGCAAAAATTTTCTGCCCACCAACAGATAATTCATAAAAACAAATACATGATAAATGACTTTTAGCACCATATCAGCACCTTCATTCATAACAGAAAAATTTATGTACCATGAAATGTAATTTCAGTAAAATCCTGGCAAATGAAGAAGCATACTTAGTAATAATATGGTATACTAAAATATAAACTACCTAATTTATTTTAGATCATCCAGAATTATTTCAAGTGTAGTACAACAGGAAAGAAGGAAATAAAGTATTCAGGTAGTAATGATATTTTAGATAGGGCTGCCAGAGAAGACTTTCCAAAGAGGGCAACTTAAAAAAAAAAGAAAGTTAAGCGTGTAGTTATTGGGAAGAGAGCACTTCATGAAGCAGAACAGCATGTGCAAATGTTCTCAACTGGAAGCATGTCCTTTGTATTCCAGAAGAGCATGCAAGTCACTGTGGCTGGACCAGACAGAAAAAAAGTGAAAGAAGAAATGCCTAAAACGGTAATGGAAATGGTAGGTCATCTACAAAGTCACCTATCAGCATGTCACAGTGACATTCAGGAACAATTATAATAATGACACTCATAAAAATTACAGCTATCACCAATCTTTCCTACTTCTTTCACACATCTGTAAATTTAAGTTCAATAGTCAACTACTATTATGTACATTTTAATACCCATTAGGTCCCACCATGATTCTCTCCTACTTTATCTACCTCTGGCCATAAGTGAGAGTGCTAACATGCTTTATAATAGCAAGGTAAGTACAACATAACTGGGAAGGTAAAACCAGTTGAAAATTGAAAACTATCTAGATTTCAACATGGAACATAAGTCATTTGGAATGGAAATTTCAAATTACTTATGAAATTAGAATTGACTGCATTAAGTCTAGGGGTTTTCCAATTGCAAGACTGAAAAATTTTACTGTGGTGCAGATATCATCAGCCAGCAGAAAATAAACGTTTTGTTTTGGTAGTATTAAAGTTGTACTTTGTGCCCTCATTTCCAAAGTGCAAATAATCTGAGTTAGATACAAAATAGGATTCCCAAGATGTAAATAATCTGAATAGATCAATCATCAGTGGGAACAGAAATCTTAAAAAAAACCTTCCTTAGGAAAATAAGTGGGCAATGGACAAGAGCTGGTTTTGAGACGTTTCCAAAGAAGGCTGCCTGTCTAAGTGATCCTTGGCTGCCCTTTCTGGGTGATTCCAGCCCTCGCCTCAACCCCTGAAAAGCTGCCTCCCTGTACATTCCAAGGCCAGAAGAAACAGGTTGAGCTGGGGGGTGGGGATGGGGAACAGCTATTTGTTCATCTCCTGGGGAGATGAGGAGCAGAAAAACCTGTTTTCCTCTCCAAAGCAACATAGGGCCTTCCCACTTTGAGGGATTTTTCTTTGCACTGGATCAATATACTAATGCACAGGGAGTGAAGTTATCACAGCTACATGCACATAAAAATGAATTGCAAAATGAAAAATGAAATTTTTTATTAAAATCCAAAGCAAATGAGCTATTGGTCTACCTAAATGCTGTATCCAAGTTCTCGGCAGCACTGGCTCTTTCCTTTTCTGGATGAGAATTGAGCAGCTTGTCCAGTGACTGGGAAAGGAAGGCCCACCGCCCCCTTGGCTTGCTCTCTGATAATGACGTCTCTCCCTGTAAACTCCATTATAGACTTGGGGGAGGCAGGGTAAACCCCAGAGCCCAGGCCTTGGTGGTCTTTAAGATGTTCCACCTTGTGCTGCAAATTCCTGGTGATTCAATTTCATGATCTGGCATTTCTAGGTAAATAAAGGGACTTCTTTGACAAAAAAAAAAAAGCTCCAGTTAAATTAAATGAATCATCTGCTCCTTGATTAAAGTAAATCTGTAGAGCTGGTGGGGGTAGGTGGAAGAGAGAAGGGGAGAAGCCACCACCTTCAACATTGGTACTTGAATACTTGAACAACATATGAGCACTGGTTTGAGTCTTGCCTGTTCCGCGTCCAATCCAGCTCCCCTGATATTGTTTTGGGAAAGCAATGGAAAATGGTTCAAGTATTTGTGCCCCTGTTGCCCACTGAAAGACTTGGATGGAGTTCCTGGATTCCGATTTCCAACTGTCCCAGCCCTGGTTACTGTGCTCATTTGGGGAATAAACCTGCAATTAGAAGATCTCTCCATCTCTCTCTGTATCTTCCTCTTTCCATTTGACTGTCTCTAACTGAATAACTAAAACAAATAAATAAAAACAAACGGTATTGTTAGAATGGACGGAGTTGGCAGTTATCATACTTTCAAGGCACCAAGCACTCTACTACATTCCTCAGCATCTCCTTCATCCCACTTCATTTTCTTCACTCACTTCTTTACTGTGTGATAACAACTTGGACATTCCATTCAAGAATGTTTACATTTTAGCATTCTATGAAATCTCAAAGTAGTATTTAAATAAGCCATTTGACAGTAACAAAATACAAAGCACAATGACAATTAATAGAAGAATATGGGGCAATAAACCTCTCCAAAACCTTCGAAGTTTACTTTTTCTTTATAATTTGTCCTTGAAGATATACTTTAAGCTGAAGAGACTGAGCATAAATTACACTCTGTAGAATAAGTTTGTCAACTATATATATTTTTATCAGATGTGTTCTTTTTTGGAGAGGAAGGATTTCCACAACCATAGAGCTCAGCTTTGCATCTTCAATGTGTAAAACTACAACACATTGATAATGGCAGATATAGGCTAAATGCGAGCAAAACTTTAGCTAATACTGAAAACAAAGTAATGGTTGCAGCCAATGTATGTAAGGTTGCAGTTCATTTCAGAACCAGAAATCCACACAGAATAGAGTTCAGCTTAAAACAATCTTTTTTGGGAATGCTCCCAGGCAAGATTCACTGCTTCAGTACACACAGCAGGCCACAGAAGTTGTGCACAGCGGACTTGAGGGGTTGTTTTTATTAGGGGGCTATGGAGGTAGGTGTTGGAGGACAAAGGAATGTGCCTTCTAGAGTGTCATAGGCTCCCTTCCATCTTGGTGGATCCCTAAGTCACTGCTGGACTAGCCTTCTGGTGTGACCCTATCAGCCACCCTTCTCAGCCTCCTCCTAGGCCGCCCCTCACCTACCCCATCTGGGCCTTACAGACTCAATGAAGAAATGAATTAGGCTGAGTGTCTAGGTTAGAAATCTGACTCTATGTGGAGTAGAGAAAGTTGATTATCTCCAGAATTGTGCTTTATTTGTGAATGAAGGAAGTTTTACTAAGTTTTCTAACCTCTGTTCCAAATCTGAAAGCCTTTGCATCTAAATCCAACAACTGTGCCACAGAACAGTTATAGATATGTTGGCATAGGCATAGGCAGATGGCTTAGAGCTAGATGGCTTTACACAGAAATGTGGCAGATTTTAATTTTGAAGACAAAGAAGGAATACAAAGATTTTCACATATTTATCATGTATTCTGTTCCTTGGTCTCTCCTCGGTTCTAGATTTTTCTTTTCTTTTCTTTCTTTTACAGCCAAACTCTTTAAAAGGTGTTTGAACTCGCTGTCCCCATATATCTGCTCTTTTGTGAATCAGTCTAATTGCCCTTTTGGTCCTTACTTAGGCACCAAAATTGTTAAAGAGGCCAAAATTGTGACTTTTTATTTGCTAAATGATATGGTGATTTTCACATCCTAGCCAATTCTTTTTTCCTTCAACTTGTACACACCATCATTCCCCACCATCTCAGTCTCTTGCTTCTTTTCCTACCCAATTTTCAGACATTACAGCGGTTCACTTCATATTCTTTATAACTCTTCTTTTAACTATTGACACTTGTTCTCTTCACAATATCAACTGGCTTTATGGTTTTCAAAAGCTATATTTACAAAGATGACTCCCTAACTGACAGCTACAATTTAAATCTCCAGCCTGAAGAGCAGACTATATTAAAACTGACCATTTCTCATCTGAACGTGCATGCCTAACAACATTTCTTAGCTTACATCCAAAATCAAACGCTTAATAAACTAACTCAATTTACTCTTTGCAATTTATTCCCTGTACCTCTTAATGGATAATTTACTGCTATTTTCTAGTTACTCACGCAAAAACCTTGGATCATATAATATCATCTCTCATTATTTCAACCTATCAGGATTCTTTTGGCTCCATTTTCAATACTTACACAGAATCCATCTACACTAACACTCCAGGCTAAGCCACCATCATTTGTTCCCCAGGTGATTACTGCAAAAGCCTCTGAAGATGTCTCTCAAGCTTCATTCTTTATTATTGTTCTTATTTAAAACAAACATGGTACTGTATCACCTTAAGCCTAAACTGGCCATCTCACTCAACAAATCATCACTCACTCACTTTGCAGCGTTCACAGAAAGACTGTTCCTTCAACAAGTCAAGTTTGCATCCGTTATAGGGCTTTCATACTTCCTGTTGCAAACCTTGATTTGGATCATTCTGCTACTTAATCTAAATGTTACTTAAATGGGATTTCTTTCCCCAATACAGGATATAAATAATTTATCCTACAAGACACTGTATGTCCTATTACTATGATATATTTTTTCATTTTTATTACCTAAAGTTATCTTGATTTATTCTTTTATTCTTTTCCTGCTTTAATAAATTTGTTTATGATGAAGAAAGGGCCCTTGCCTTACAGGTATAATGCAATCACTGGTACCCAGAATAGAACTAGTAGATACTCAAACATTATTTGTAGCAATAATAATGTTAAAAAATTAAATAAGGACAGTAGAAACCCACCAATTCAGTTTTTCTTTGATTTTAACTTAAGCTACATGGAATAACCACAGTTTCATTTCATTTCATATGAGCAGTGAGAAACTAATGCACAAAAGGGACTGGCGTAAGCAGATGAGAACTCAACAATTACCAAATTACTTTGTTACTCAGCAAGTAGGATTAATGTATCACATCTCTCAATAACTGAAGGGCAAGAGAGAGTATATATGTTCAAAAATTATACATGGATACATCTCAGTAAGATGTAGACTGGAGCTGTATTTAAAAAATTTATTCACATCTGTACAGCCATCTGATCCATAAACATTCTTTAACAATTCAGGAATTACACTTAGTCTTGAACTTTACTGTGGTATTCATAATAAATGATACATTTAAAAGCCAGTCTTCCAAAAACAATAACAGCAAAAGGAAAAAAATAGACTAGGCTTATTTATAGGTAATAATCAAAGATTAAAAATACATTAATGAAAATGCGGTTAGTATATATAAAATGTATTCAAAGTTCTCATTTTTCAAATTTTTATTCATTGGCTTATTTCTAGGTTCACCTAAACCGTAGTTAAAACTGGTATATATTAGCATAGTCTGTTGTTTTTTTTTTCCCCCAAGTCAGTGATTTTAAAGAAAAGTTTACAACGAGTGTAGATCTCTGTGGTCCCATATATTACAGACAAGATTCAAGGAAATAAGAAATCAGTACAGTCAGGAAATATGCAAGTGTTCAGAGACAGAGGTGAGAAAATATAAAGTAACCCTACTAAGAGTGCATTCTTAAGCTAATTAAAATCTTCACCCCAATGCCTTCAGGTAAAATAGGTACCGTCATAATATTTAAATTTATGTGAAACCAAATAATGTTAAATAATCTAAGACATTTTGTACTCTGAAAATTGACATTGATTAACCTTTACACATTCTTAAGTTCATATAAAAATATCAAGCTATAGTTAATGTGTAAAAATCAGAGAAAAATATGTAAATATATTGTGAGCTTATTTAAACTTTTAGGAATATTTTGTAACTCATTTATTTTTGTTTATTTTACTAAATTATTTTTGCATTACATGCCATATGTTAGCATATATAATAATGAATAATTAATATCCTACAGTACTAAAAATTATACAACTATTTTAATGTCAGTTCAATCTCATTTATATTTTAGACATGATTTATTAAAGGAGGAATACACAGAAGAATGTATTCAAGACCAAAGACTATTTCAACAGAATTAATGAAGAACAAAATTATTCATTTATTACTTTGATGCCATAACAAGGGTCATATAAAATGAAATGGAACAAAATTTTAGTTTTTATGCAAGCATTTTAAATTAAGACATTCTAAATCAATATACTTAGTCAAACGTGAATATCAATTATTATAGCATATAAATTCCTACTATTTTAATAATTTTAGTTGTGGGATTTATAAAAATAAGTGAATAATAACTATAGCAGCACTATAATTCATCATCTTTTTACATGCCAACAATGAATGTTATATGTATATGTGTGTGTATGTATATATATGTATATACATATATGCATATATATGTATATATATATACATATACACACACATCTATGTTCATCTACTATTTTTGTTAGGCTCCAGATTAAATTGTTGTATTCTCTATGTTAAAACACTACTTTGAAATACTTTTGAATACTTCAATTTTAAAATAATTGTTGGATTGAAGAATATCAATTTTCTCACAATCTTGTGTTTAAACTTGATCAATAAAACAAATCTTCTGATTTTTTTGCCATATACTTTAAAGCAAACATTTTGAAAAACAAATTCATGTACAGAAATAAACTGTTTTAAGCATTTGTTAAATTAAATTGACACTATTTTTGCACTTATTCAAGAAAGCATATTCACACATATGTTACAGATAACACGATCCAATGTCTAATATTAGAGAGGCACTATTAATTTTTAGACTTGCCTTTTTTCCCATTACTGAGGTGTAGTGTTTTTCCCTCATTGTCTTTATAATATTGAAAATAGATGATAATGATTAATAAGCAAGGTCATTTATCAACCCCAAATCCAAGCACACCAAAACAATAAAATCACATGCTTAGGAAACAAATCCATGCACTAACCATGACAGCAAATAACAACAAAATATAGGTTATATATTGCTTGATTTACAGTAAAAGAAAACCAAACATAACTGAGTAATAAATAATTATTCTTATATTATAGCTACATGTTTTTGCTAATTTAAAATCAGTGCAGTTTACTAAATAAAAAATTGTGCGACAAATGCACACGTGAAAAGCTAGCTCAACAAATAGGCTTCCTTATCTTACTGAAGTTGAAGTTATTAAAATTGATACTAATTATTGTTATCTTGAAAAATGACTTTATTATGGAAACTAACTCCTGGACAATATGAAGGGTTAAATTGTTTGTATGTATTATCTTGAGACATAAAGGAAAGGGAAAATGGGAAAACATTAAGTGCTCAGCTAAACAAAAATGAAATCTATTCTTAAAATAGTCCATAAAAATGTTATTCAATAACATTCCAGGAAAATGAGAGGTGTGGGACAATATTTGTTATTCACAACAGAGACAGACACACAATTTTATAAATCTTGTAATTAAACTTGCTTTGTTTCCACTATCACTCTGATGCTTTTTATCATTTTTATGACATTAAAGTTACTGACAGCAATTACGATTTAAAATGCTTACTGTTTTAAAAAATTACAAACTGCACAATGAGAGAATGCATCTGTAGAAATATAGCTCATACATAATAAATCTAAATGCTTTATTTTCCCATTATAATGAAATAAAAGGCAAATAAAGTACATTCTAGTACTTAGGAATAAAAATGAGGATCAGTTAAACACAAAATAAAAGTAGATTTGAAATTGTTCTACACTGTTTAAAGAGTTTAAAATTTTAAATCAATACCTTAAATAATATTAAATTCTGAATTTCAGATTAATAGTGAAAATTTAATGAAAGAAATATATAACTATATTTCCTCCTTAATTTTTAAAATCCCGTTTCTGCATTGCAAGGGACATTGTGATATCTCCCGCATCCAGGTCGGTGCATAAGCCAACTTGCAATAATTCTGACTTAATGGCAAAAATTAAGATATAAAAACAAAGCAAAATTTTTTTAAACACCAGAAATGAAGGATCTGTACACCATTTGTAATACTATGGGAAGAAACCATGACTGTCAGTAAATGTTTGATTAATATTGAGCCAAAACAAAGAGAAGAAGCAAAACAAAGAAGTTAATTTTCTTACACTGGGAGTAAATGTAATTAGAAAAATACATTAAGGGTGATATTTGCCAAAATATATTTTTCTAGATTGTGCTCAAAACAAAAAGTTTGAACAAGTAAATGAACTCAATGTAGAGCTTGGAAAAAAAAGAGACTGATATCTTCCTCTGAGGCACCAAGTTTGAGTTAATATTCAATTAGTGGAATAAATGAAATCTTCTCAGAAGTTAACTAGGCAACCTTCACGGAAGCTCTTCATTAATACAACTAGAAAATTTATTTGAAAGTTAATCTTAAAAATATTCCATTTATTGTTCATTTATAAATTTGGGAACCAAAGTCTTGTGTGCAATTCCAGACTCATTCTTGTCAAACATTTACTCATTTTCTTTAGTCACACTGTCAGACAGACCTGCCTTGACCCCTTCTCCCTGCATTTGTCCCCTCTGCTCTTCCATAAGCCCAGTTTCTTCAGTAACTTCTGTATTTGCACCAGGAAAGAAAATAAAGAAAAAAAAATAAAACTGGATAGGTATACTTATTTTTATAAAATGAAACAAAAACCACCTAAATATTCATAATTCTATAATGTGTAATTATGAAGACAGACAGGTTTTAATGAGTTTTTTGATATTTTATAGAATAACTAGTAAGCTTACCATTTTCAAATTGTTTTTATGATCACTGATTTTAAAAAAATGAATAGTGAATTCTAAAATGCTTGCAGTAGCAGACAACAGGATTAAGTAGTCAAATACTTTGCCCAGAAACTTGAAATATTAGTAGTATATATATATATACAAATAAATGCATTACATAACTTTTCTTCTACAGAACAGAAATGACACTAAACATTTTATTGACATGAAATGGCAATATATCAAAATTAGCGGAAAATAAATAATGCACAGTGGTTTAGTAGATGTTATTTCTATATTGCTGTCATCCTATCTTTGGTTCTCAGAACTGTAAAAATTAATAAATGTGATACCACGGTCAAGGACAAAGTACGTAAGGTTTTAAAATAACTTATTTAACAATCTAAAATACCAAACAATAAACCCAAACCAGAAAGAATTAAATTATGATTTGTTCATTATTAGCTATTTTAGAAGACCAGAAAATACATATTTTAATTATTTATTTTAACATAATGTTATTAAGTTACAATGGCTGATAATTAAATTTTTTGCAACAAAATTAAACATAGTTTCATTTAGACTGCAAGTTTGTAGTCTATTTCAGGTGAAAAAGAGATTCTATAGTTCTTATTTAAAACCAATGAAAAGAACATAATCTAGTTAAGTCACCACATCAATATTTATGAAAATGTGTTTAAAAAAATCATTCATGCTTTTAGATAAAAAAAGAAGCAAACCAAAAGTATATAACTTCATATTAAAAAGGATAAAGAAGAATTTGATTTTTTCTGAAATAAAAATTGGAGGAAAAAAACAAATTTTCAGTGAATTCAGTAGGAAAAAAATAATAAAAAGTTTGTTGACAAGCCTCTTAGAACCTTCATAAATTCTTTCAGTATCATCACCATCAGCAGTTTTCTAGTATATGAATCACCACAAACATGGAGCTCCTTTCTATATTATTACTGCAAAATAAATCAAAATTAAATTTTGAAAATTGACACGGAAACTATTATACCTGACTTCAAATGTCAGGAAATTATGTTGAAACTCTATCCTTAAAAAATCTTGGGAAGATGAGAAATTCCATAAACATTTCTAAATTTTCCTTATAAAAATAATTTGAAATTATATGCCCTCAATCCAACATGAATGAATGAGAAGCATAGGAATGCTACTAAAATCTTTTCATCAGAACATTAGTAATACTAGCACTATTGTTCAAAATCATTGTACACAGAAAATAGAAAGAACAACGAACAGAAGTTGATAATCATCCAGATACAACTGACAAGAACACAACTTAGATCAACAAGTCACAGAAGGCAAGGAAAGTACTATTGTTCAAATATAATGCACTTACGGATTTGTTATAAATAAATTAAGAAATGTAAATTGCAATATAAAAAATATCTATATAATGGCAAGAGCGTTTTACTGGTAACTTATAAAATATTTGAGGTAGCCTTTCAGTTTTTAAATATTTCATGCAGTCAACATTTACTGTGGCCTATAATGTGCCAGATATTATCCTATATGAAGGAGAGCCTATGAATAGATTAACACATTTTGAATAGTAAAACCTCAATTTCAATGTTCCATCACTTACAGAAGGTATCTTGGAGACCAAATAAATGTATGACACCCCATATCAAAACTCAGTATTTTCTCTTAGGTCATAATGTCATGTTTGATAATAAACCTATGTCACATTTAACTTTTATTTACCATAAACATTCTTGCTCAAACAATAATGTAGGAAATAAAAATCACAATCACTATCTAACTCAACAACAGCATTATTTTCTAGAAATGAAATTTAATATCTGAAAGATCATCATAAATACAAGATGAAATATATGATGATTAATGTAACTAGACTATGTGTACATCTTCATTGACATAAACACAGACTGCAATTGACATCTTTAACATCTTCTTCAAAATGTGGAATTCCTTTTAAAAAGCTAATCGAAACTTTTAAAAAGAGAACTTTTTTCCTAGTCATCCAGAAGTTAGACTCTTTGCACCCTTGCTGAATCAAAGAAATTGAACTTCTTGGTATACTGTCTCGGAATACTATGTATAAAAGTAAAATAAAACTGAACAGAAATCATGAAATAAAATAATTTTCCTACTTAAATGTCTATAATATGGGAAGGGACATCAATTGCAGTTGGGTTTATTTTTGCTTACATAGCCCCCCAAAAAGGCTGTCAGCACAAAACAAACCCTCCTTTAAGTACAGACCTTCATAAGGTTCTATCTCCTTGACTCCATTGTCTAGGGAAAACAAAATAAAAACAAAACAAAAGAAAACAAACAAAAAAAGGAACCAAAGCACAGGGGTTAAAAACAACAGAAATTTACAGAGGCATAGAATGTATTGTCTATTAAAGAAAAGCTAAACGGTGATTTAAATATATCTATTTTTGCAAAACACATCCAATTATCAAATAAGGGGATCATCATTGAATAATGTTCAACACTATTATATTTAATTATACATGCTTTTAGACATCATTTATCTAAGAATTTATAGGTGCTTGGGAAGTATGTTCATGTGTGTTTCAACAAATAGTGCTTTCAATGCAAAAATTTGAAATTATTAAAAACATCAGTACAACATGCATTTTTCTTTGTCTATTTGTGATTACCTTTTTCTTGTACTCCAGTTTTGAGAAGGATCACCACTGTTGTGCATCAGCTAACCAGTCCTTTGCAGTGTGTGAAAATTGATTTGGCTAGTTACTAATAAACTTTATGTAACTATCAACAATTACATATACTTAGTTGCAGCAAAATATATCAATCAACTGCATATTTAAGAATACTTAGTTTACTTTTAAGAGGCATTCATTCAAATTTGAAAAATGTGCAAGACTGATAAAGATATATTATTTTATCTCCAAATATTATAAGTTTAAAATGCACAATACATAATATTAGGAGTTAAACTACTATTAAATTCAGTCAAGAAACACAATTAACCAATGAAGAAAGCTAACAGAAAAGTAGTAAGGAAATCATTGTTCACCTTAGCGTCCATTGAGTATTTCCTATATGACATAATTAGAAATAACACTTACTTCTCTCCAGCGTTCCCTTTGGTGGCAGCTGCGGTAGCTGGCGGCCCCTTCGTCCTGCCACTGGAGTACTTGATGGGCTTGTTTGCACAGACCCAGTACGAGGATGAGACCTACAAGACAAACCATTAATACTCACTTTCAGTACAGTGATTCTAATATTTTCAACATGTCTGCTTCATATGGCATCTGCTTTAGTGTAATTTCAAAAGAGATTTAGCTGCTGATTAAAAGGTTAGGAAAATAGGACAAAACATGGAGAGTTGAATGATTATTTAAATATCAAGAGATGTTTCACTTTTGTGTAATATGCATACACACACAAACATGCACACAGAACCCTACAATATATCCATGGAATAACTAATGGAATTACTAATGTAAATTAGAATTCTAAATACAATAAAGCAAGAGGAGAATTCTGCAGCTCAAAACTAAAAAGTAATACGTTATATTTCTTTCTACCAGATTTCAGGCTATTAACACATATCTTCTTCCTTCAATCCAAAGAGATTTTTTGCTCAGGCTTATAATAGATACTCGTTTATTAGAGATTAGCTCATGAACTCCCAAATAAAACCCAGAACTGAACAATTCAAAATTCAGCCGAAGAAAATGTTGTTTAATACCTGATATTATTATTGATAGAAAGAAACTAAAAACCAAGTTTCATTTGCTGTCAGTGTGATGATTATTTGAAAAGTGATGCCTAATGGACACAAATAATTTCTCATTCTGTAGGAGAAGAACATGATAATTATGAGCGGATTTACTCAAGACTCCTGATTAATGAGAAATCACGAAACAAATGTAGTCAGGACACTTAATAAACAAAGTACAATGGTAACCACACACTATTATATCCATTGAATATAAATAGTGTGCTTACATCGAAAAGGTTAGTATTGACTGTTAATAGTGATCAGCCAAAGATGATAGAGGAGACCACTTAGCTGTTGGGAAAATAAAATGGTGGGCTGGTGGGGCAAGAGGGGGTCAGTCTGATTGATTTGTCTTTCACCTCGATAAGGCAGGTGAAGGAGGGGCAGATCTTCCAGTCATTAATGAAGGCATCGACCTCATGAGGTTTGTGTCAGGACGCTCAGTGGATCTGGAGCGGGTGGCGGTCCGCTCAAGGAGAGGCCGTTGTTCTGTTGATCTGGATCTGTGATATGGCTGTCTATCTGCTGCTTCGCAATCCCTGAAATGTTAGTCAGAAAGCAGCTCAGTTGATCTGCAGTGCCCTTCCGCTGTTTGATCATGATGCTTCAAACTGACTTTGAAAAAGGTAATCTTTAAAAATTATTGGCTAGGTAATATGTTTTATTCCCCCAAAATACTCTGAGCAAATATTTACTAAAAATTCTTGAGGCTTTTATAAGGAATCAAATGTGCTTTAACAGCAAGTTCCGGTGAGGATCATACAAGTTCTTGCTCAGCTCTGAATAAAGATGAACAAAACTATTTTCCAGAATGAACTCCTTAAAAAGAAACATGTCGACTATGTGAAGTATTTTAGAAGAACTCAATGACTCATCCTAACATTTTCTAAAGAGTGACTTAAATCATATAACCACCAATTCTGAAGGCCCTGAAATTATCCATCAGTCTGCCAACAAAAACATAAAGAGGTTTTTAGCACAATAATAGTACACAGATAACACCTTTTTCAAACATAAGAATTAAAATGAGGTTTTTTGTTATGCATTTAAAATTTTTACTGTTATTATTATTTTCAACGATCCAGTTTTGTAGGTATAGGGATTTCATGCTCCAGGTTTTAAGGCAATAGTGCAATTCTGCTACCTGCAGCCATGTTTAAACATGGTCCACAAGCAAAAGCAGTCCTTGGAAACTTGGTTAGTCAGTCAACCCCAGTACACTGTAGATTTGTGAATCTTCACAAGCCATAATGAAGACTGACTAAAATAGTATGTGTGAAATAATGGGATCTCTGATTGTAAATAAATCACATATCAAAATTTTATTCTTGTCTAAGACAGTATATGTAACATTAAGTAACCTATCAATACTGAGTTTTGTATCCCTATATTTTCACATTTTGGATGGTCAATAATACTTCCTAACTTGAACCTCACAATTTGTGAAACAGCTCTCAAAACTCCATCTTAGGCTCTAGAACTCAAACTTGATGCCTATTACCAGAGTATACTTCTAATCAAATTATTACTCCCACACACCTATATCCACAAAAATACCAATTACTTATTTATTATAGACATTCAAACAAGCATTAATGATCTCCAAGATTTACATATCAAGGACTTCTACTTGACCTATGAATTACATAAATTTCATTTTTTAATAAAAATGCAAGCAATTTAAAGAGAATAGCAGGACAGAACACAATATCCCTAGTATCATAAACTAGATGGCATGCAATTTTGGACCTGTAAGCATCAGGCTATATGATTTTCAAAACTGAACACCAGCTTTATTTTATATCATATCTTCTGATTATTTTAGATTTTAAAACCATAAGGTAACTTAAAAGATAATTTATATACATTAAGTTCATATATCATTGTTGTTCTAAGACAGATTTAGTACTTTTTGGGTAAGTATATCCAGACATATCAAAACAACTGAATGTTATATACAATATTGAATATAGAATACTGCAGCACTAGTCATAGGGAAATGAAAATGTAAACTTAGAGTGCAAACACCACAACTTGTTTGCTTCTAAAAAACTATTGGGAGACAACATTTTTTTAAGAAATAATTATTTATAGCTTGTTACAAGTTTTTAGTGTAACATTTTATGTGTCTTCATCACAAGGAGGCATCTATTTATCTATCCATTCATCCACCATTCTTCTAATATTTATTGAAAAAACAAGTTACACAGAGAAGGAAGAGAGAGAGTTCTTCCTTCTGCTGACTCACTTCCCAAATAGCCACAACAGAACGGAGCTGGGCTAGTCAGAAGCCAAGGAGCCTGGAGCTTTCTCCAGGTTTTTCTTATATGTGCAGAGGTCTAAGAATATAGGCCATCCTCTGCTTCCATCCAGGCACATAAGTAGGGAGTTGGATCAGAAGGCAGCAGCTGGGACTTGAATCAGCTTCCACATGGGATGCTGGCCTCAGAAGGTTTGTTAGACCATGGCACCGGCCCCACTCATCATTTCTACATATGCATTTCTTAAATTCTTTCAATCCTATTTTTATGAGTTCTAAACTTTATATTTATTTAAACATTTCTTATTATGAGTTAATAGTTTTCTCATGTACTATGAAAAGTCTTTGGTGTATCTATTATCAGTGTTAACTGAGATTCAGGACAATATTTTATTTCTTTTTCCAAAATTTGAGATGCTCTGACTACATCTAGGAATTTTTCAAAGTGAAAAGTAAAATATAAGGATATACAGTTTCACTTCTTTGACACTGTATTATTTGTAATAGTTAGGATATATATTTGAAGCTGAAGCTCAGATAGTTATTTCAAATAAGTTGCTAATGTTTTTTGTCTTCAAAGGGGCATTATTATTTACAAAATGAAGAGACCACTGTTAAAATCTCTTATAAAATGTATTTCTTTAGTAAAATTTGCTTGAAACTATTTACCTACCTTTCAAATTTCACTTATATTTTTCCTCAAATAATAGTAAGTATATGATTATTATAGTATGATATGAAAATGTTAATAAATGAAGCATGAACCACAAGAAGATGGTAGAAATCTCAGATTGGGTTACAGCAGCCTAATGGCTAAAATCCTCCCCTTGCGTGTGCCAGGATCCATATGTGCACCGGATCATCTTCCAGCTCCTCCACTTCCCATCGAGGTCCCTGCTTGCAGCCTGAGAAAGCAGAAGACAGCCCAAAATGCTGGAACTCTGCACACATCTGAGAGACCCGGAAAAAGCTCCTTGATCCTGGCTTCGGATCAGCTTGGCTTTGGCTGTTGCAACCACTTGGAGAGTGAACCAATGGATAGAAGATCTGTCTCTGTGTCTCTCCTCTCTGTAAATCTGATTTTTCAATTACAATTAATCTTAAAAAAAAAAAAAGGAGAATGAAAAGCTACTCTACTTTAAACTTTGATAATACATAATGAAGATCAAAGTAGGCTCTGACTCCTACCACGGAGTAAGAATAGTTGTGACAAGGTAAGAACTAAAATTATTGCTGATAAAATTTAAAGTATGACTTCCTAAATTAACCATCGTCATAGCATTTCTTTAGGGAATTGAGATAAAAATCTTGAGAAATTCAACCATTTTGAGAAAGATCAAAACTTAATAAGTGGGAAATATTATGTAGCTACTTGGAATGCTTAAAATATTTTGGTGCCCTTGGGCCCCGCACCATGACCCAATGGCAGAAATCCTCGCCTTGAATGCACTGGAATCTCATATGGGCGCTGGTTCTAATCCCGGCAGCTCCACTTCCCATCCAGCTCCATGCTTGCAGCCTGGAAAAGCAGTCGAGGACGGCCCAAAAGCCTCGGGTTTCTGCACCCATTTGGGAGATCTGGAGGAAGTTCCTAGCTCATAGCTTCAGGATGGTGCAGCACCCACCATTGCGGTCACTTGGGAGTGAACCATCAGACAGAAGATCTTCCTCTCTGTCTCTCCTCCTCTCTGTATATTTGACTTTCCAATAAAAATAAATAAAATCTTTAAAAGAAAAAATACTTTGGGCGCACCTGGAATTCTTAACTTGAGTTATTTAACACAATCTATTCACAAATATTTTCCTTTAAAACCCTACTTATTAATCCCATTGTACTTTAAACATAAAAAATATACAGAGCCACAATTTTTACCCTTAACAAAGGGCAAATAATATAAAAAGCTGGGAAATCACTCATTTGTATATTTAAATAGCTTTTAGGTAAATAATTTGCCAGTATTTTTTGAAAAAGATCTAATATTTGTCAAATTTCCATTTAAAATATTCAAGATTTTCTAATGTATGTTTAAAAGATTTTTTACATGTCATTTGTCTAATACTGACTACATTTATTCCCAGCCGTAAGCATTACAGAGAATTTTTTTAAAATATTTATTTATTTACATGGAATTCAGAGAGATAGAGGCAAACTGAAACAGCTCTTCCATTCTCTAGTTCATTTTTCAAATGAAGAGCTACTTAGTGATGAAGTCAGGAGTTCAGAATTACAGCCTAGACTCCAGTGTGAGTGGCAGGGACCCCACTTGGATATCGTCCTGTCTTCCCAGGCACATTTAGGAAGATGGATCCGACACACAAGGCAGTCAGGACTCAAACAGGCACAGAGATGCTGGCCTTGGGACTGATAGCTTAACCCATTCACAAGGCACAGTCTCTCCATTAATTTACATGAACTGGTAGCTTGACACAAGCCATTATTATAACAATAAGAATAAATTCTTTTTAAAAAGATTTATTTTGGGCCCGGAGGCATGGCCTAGCGGTTAAAGTCCTCGCCTTGAAAGCCCCGGATCCCATATGGGCGCCGGTTCTAATCCCGGCAGCTCCACTTCCCATCCAGCTCTCTGCTTGTGGCCTGGGAAAGCAGTCAAGGACAGCCCAAAGCTTTGGGATCCTGCACCCGCGTGGGAAACCCGGAAGAGGTTCCTGGTCCCGGCTTTGGATCGGCACGCACCGGCCCGTTGGGGCTCACTTGGGGAGTGAAACATCGGATGGAAGCTCTTCCTCTCTGTATCTCCTCCTCTCTGTATATCCGGCTTTCCAATAATAATAAAATCTTTTAAAAAAAGATTTATTTTTATTTATTTGAAAGGCAGAGTTACAGGAAAAAAAATGTGAAGGAGACACATGCGGAGTTACAAGGAAAGAGAGAAAAATCTTCCATCTGCTGGTTCACTTCTCAAATTGTAACAATGGCCAATCTGGGCCAATCTGAAGCTGTGATTAGGGGTTTCACATGTGGGTGCAGTGGCCCGAGTTCTTGCTCCATTCTCTGCCGCATTTCCACGTGCATTAACAGAGAGCTGGACTGGAAGTGGAGCAGCCAGTACTCAAATTGGTGCCCCTGTGGATGCCAGCCATGTAGGTGGCAGCTTAACTCACAGTGCTGGCTCTCTCAAGAAAATTAAATTAGGCATTCTTGAGAGAAAAAAAATGACTTGTGAAGAGCTAAGTTATGTAAAAATCAGTTACTTTCTTCCTCAACATATCTGAAATTTTACATAAAACTTCTTTTGGCATCTGAAGGACAAGAACTAGAGTGTCAGGATTAAGGCAAGAAATATCTTTCTTAAATTCACAGAAGCAAATTTATACCTGCATTAGCTATACAACCAAAGTAATACATGCAATATAAAACACAGGTAAGAAACATTTAACATAATATTTCAGGATAATTGGTATATTTATATTTTAATATTAGAACAAATAATTTAAGATAGCTATATGACAACTTGTTCATCATTATGTATAAGTTTATCTTTCTAAACTCCAATGTATATTATTTTAAAATTTCTTCTAGCATTTAAAGAATTGAAAGATATAAAAAAAATACTTGCCATGGAAATTATAGTATAAAATATTGATTAAAAGAGATATGCTTTATGTTACAGGGAAATTAATTAATTTTTCATTGGCAATGACTATTATTCTACAGAAAATTCTGAAGTAAATAAAGGCACTGTTAAATAAAAGCAAATAATCTCATTAAAAATAAAATAATACATAGAACCAGCTGAGTTAGCAATCTAAAATGTGAAAAGAGTAATATGTGTATTAACAAAAGCAAGATATTGGTAATATATAAAAACATACTATAATTCCCAAAGGCAAGTAAGGTGTCCTCAAAGTTACAGAGGAATTTATTTTAACAGCCATTATTGGAAATGGCAATTCTCTCTTTGACTTTCAAATGAATAAGTAATCATTTCTTCCCTGGTAACTTTCCTCTAAGTTCTTCATCTCCTGCACTCTCTTCTGTTTAATTCTTAATTTCCTGTAATTCCCTGATATACTTCCAAAAATCCTTATTTTGGAGCTTCGTCACACAGTCAAACTTTCTGCAGAATGGTTCCTGCTCATTTCTGCCTTCTTACACAACATTTATCTCCGTGGCGTACTCATGGCTTCCTGTGCAGCCTTCATCTGTGGAAGCTAATCACTGTTTTACAATCCATGGAAACAATAGGGGAGATAGGCTCCTTAGAGATAAATCTGACCATTATTCTCACCATAATGTTCATTGTCTTTATTTCTCCTCAGCATGACACTTAACTGCACAGCCAGTATTAATTCAGGTTGCTACAATCTTTCCAACTTTCAATTGCCAATCACATAGTCACGATTAGAGGGGGCTGATTGTCAGACATCGTTTTTATCCTAACTCCTGTAGTAATGCTGAGACTTCAATACATATGCAGGAAATAATTTCACAGTTACAGATTCCAATCCGTCAATTTTCAGAACTTCAACAGTCTTCATTTTTTTTTCCTGCAACAGCTTCCCACTTCTGAAGAAATACTTCAAATTTTAGAATCACATAAAACTACCCAAACTCATACATTTTAAATTTTATTATCCAAAACTTCTATTTCAACAATTAATTCTAGCACATCTCATAATCTCACTCTCAATTTACTCATTTTCCGTTTGATACTTTCTGCCAATACAGATCATCCATTTGTCTTTCTTATCCACTTTACTCTGAGACAAAGCATCTGAAGAACTTCCACACTGCACTCAGACTCCCTGCTAACCTAAGTCCTCCTACTCAAAAACTCATCAGAATCCTAATACCTGCTATTGTCATAATTGACTTCTATCACCATCGAAATTTTATTTAGTGCCATTTCCCTCAACTATTTTCTTCCTGCCTCAACCATTAAAAAAAATAGATTTTTTTTTCTGTTCATAAGCTGTATCTATGCGTTCAGCCCAACTCCTCCCCATTGTCCCTAAATCTGTTCTGAAGAACTATCCCTCAGACAGTTCTTTTAGAAAATTTCATTTAGAAAATTCCACATATCACATAAACTATAGTTTATCTTGATATAGTATCACATATTTTTACCCTGGAGGAGAACTCCAGGTGACCGTAAGTAACATGTTATCTTGAAACCTGGCCTGGAAAATTGAATTCACAAAAATTAATGTCACTTCTTTATTCTTACCCCTTCAATAAGGTGGCTTTTGTTCTTACAAGTGTCCAAGTATTCTGATCCAAGTTGATGAATTAGGGAGGCTATTTGGACACACTAAGTCCAAATTGGAGCTTTGTCAAGTAGGTCAAAGAAGGAAAATGGAGCAAAGGTATTGAGCTAAGGATATTTCTGAAAATAGGTTTAATCTCTGGATTATAATTAAAGAATGGTGGCAGCTACCAAGAATAAGGGAAAAGGGTCAAGAAAGTGTAGTTCTCCGTTGGGATAAATAAAAAGTAAAGTAACTAAATTAAAAAAAAAAAAAACGTGTGCAGTTCTAGAATCCAAGAGTGACATATTTTAATTAAGAGTTCTACGACAGTACAATGCGAAGTGGTGATAAAATTCAGAGTCTGGCCCTGGGAGTGTAGTTGTGCTCAGTTGCATTATATACAAAGAAACAGCAGTTAAATCAAAGACAAGAAGCACAGAAAAGTATGCCAATATATACAAAAGAATGAGCAGATTTCTAGGTAAGTTTGTATATTTTCAAGAATTGTCAAAAGTTTGAGTTTTTCATAATGGATCAGAATAAAGATCAGAAGAATGAATAACAGGAAGGTTAATCAAGTAAGAAACATGATTAAAATCACAGTAAAATTTGGAAAGGTTATTAAACTGAAAACTCAGTCCAACATTTACTATTCCCGTGAAAGAAGCATGAGATGCAACAGGCAGGGAGAGCACAGGAAGGTGCGAGGCTTGTAACCAAATGTTCTGGATAGCAGTTTGGGTAGTAGATTTAACAAATGTCCATTTTTATTATGCTGCTTTTAAACTTAAACATACTCTTATGTATGGGTCAAAATGATAGGAGGAAGATACTATTTTTTAAAAAATATTAAGGGCAATCATTTAGCATTAGCAGTTAGTACACCAGTTGAGACATCCTTTTTCCGTATCAGAGTCCCTGGGTACTACCAAGCTCTAGCTCCTGACTCCGGTTTTCTATTGATGCAGAATCTGGGGGAAGGCGGTGGTGGGTTAAGTCACTTGAACCCTGACACACAAATAGGGACCTAGATTTGTAAATCCAACTTCCATCTACTGTTGACAGTATTTAGGGGAATGAACCAGCAGGTGGAAGTGGTATCTTACCATCCATCCACTTCTTCATTTTCTTGAAGAAATAAGCACAGAATTCTTGAAAAGTCCAGCTAAATTGTTTAGAGACAGATGTGTATTTAGGCCCTTAGGGTTTTCATTGCCCTAGACCATGGTGCGTGCAGTTTACTACGGATAAGATAACGCATATGCATGTGCAAGTACATAACAAATCTCACAGTTACACATATAAAACCTTTTTTTTTTCTAAAACAGATTTCCTGGTGCCAGATTTTAAGATTAAACATTACATGTACAAAATAATAAATAAAATATAAAGTTTAATGATCATGTGTTTCCGTCCACAGTCCAAATCATGGCACAAAAACACAATTCAAACATGTTCCCTTTGAAACAAAATGTTAGCTTGAGGTTGAGAACCTGAATGAGTACATGAAATTAATGATCAGTTTAGAACTGAACAACTGTTTGTCTACACTGATGAACTAGAAAACTGGGAAAAAGGAAGACAATGTACTTATTGAAAATTGAAAATATGAATAATACAAAGCACAGCAAAAGAAATAAAACACATGGTTTTAACGAAGAGATACCCAAGTAAACAGAAAGACTATGACAAATAATTTCATTCATGCATGCCACCCACCTTACGAAAAGTCTCATCCAAGCGTTTGAATATGAGTATATAACTAATTTTTCAGTTTTGTAAGAAAACTGTATAATCATTACAATAAAAAATGGAAGTTCATATGCAACAAGACAAAATAACTTAAAGTAATGATTTAGTATCGAAGCAAAATAACAAAGACAAAAAAAACCCCTCCCACAAAAGCACAACAGAATTAGACATAGCAATAAACACTAACAATATTTAAGCTAGAAGGGACTAATATTTAGTTCCATTTACAGAAACACATCACATAATTTGAACTATCAGTAATGCACTGCCATTGTCATCTCTTATTTTCTTCCAGATTTACAACATGAATTCAATCCTTAGCTATTTATTCATTAGTTTCATCTTTTTCTATTTAAGGACTCTTACTTAATGAATATAATAGGGACAAATAAAGTCACACATAACCTCCAATTACTCTAAAACAATACAAAGCCATTAAATATAGCACATAATTTCTAATCAATATTATAATTCCTTATCTCAAACAATGATACATGATCACATCATTCTATTTACCTACATGGTCTGAAATTGTTACTCTAGAACCAGTTTAAATCCTTAAAGCTACACATTCTTGATAATGAATATTGCAGATTTTCATCTGCTTTTCTTTCTAGTCCATACTTCTTATTGAGAGTGACAGGTACTTGATATTTCTCTCCACAACAAACTATATTTCTTGGAGTGATTTAAACAATTAAGATAGTACTAGAGATAGCTGTATCTCATATCAGAATGCATGGTTATGCTCCAGATTCCAGATTCCTGTCCACGCATACCTTGGGGCAGTAGGTGATGATTCAAGTATGTGGGCCGCGGCACCCATGTGGGAGATGTGGATTGAGTGTTCAGTACCTGGATTTAGCCTGAGCTAGTGTTTGCAGAAATTGAGGAAGCAAACTCTCTTTCTCTCTCAGGATAAAAGCACTCTCTCTCTCTCTCTGTCTCAATCTCTCTGTTTCTCTCTTTCAAATCAGTAAAATAATCTTTTAAAATTAAACCGTATGTCTTTAACGTCTTGGAGATGTAGCATCTATAACCCACTGCAAATTCTCAGGTAGGAAAGAGAAACAGTGAAACAATGGTGGTGTAGAAGATTCCGCAGACCCAGTATTAACAGATTTGGGGACACCAAGTGTGATCAAGGACTTCAGTACAGTCACCTTTGACAAGGGAGCAACGAACAAATCGGTTTAACCGAACTACTGTAAATACTGACTCTACCTTTAAGCAGGTTGTTAAGACATGTACAAATCAGTGTTGAATAAATATCTAATTACAAACTCTGCTGAAAAAGGCAGACAGTCAACTGAAATAAATTTCAGAAGAGTACTTCTCTTTTATCCATTTAGATAACAAAGTTAATTTTTACTTCTGGAAAGCTGAAATTTTAATGCAATCAAAATAATCATCATCAAAGAGAAGCTTTATTTTTAACATCCTCTTACAATTAAATAGCTCTTAAAGATTTTATTTCCAACTATTGTTAAGGATAATCTTCCTATACTTAATAAAATATAGGAAAGGATAAAAGTTAAATATATCTTATCAATAGACAAGTACATGCAATTCTACAAACAGACTCAATTGTAAGAAAAAAAATACCTGCCATCCCTGTGATGATGTTCAAAGGTCTTACTGTATCTGGAGCGAGGTAGAGTAAGAAAATGACTGAAAGCATGGCAAAAACAAGAATATAAATGAGACTTGGAAAAGAAGGGGAAGGGTAAAGTTTAACTTTAAAAGTGAGATTCAAAAAGAAGAGCAGGCAATAAGCAAAGCAAATAAAAATTACAGCTGGAAAATTTGTCCTTTTCTCCCAATGTCTTCGTAATATGGCAGATTTTTAAAGTTAGTTCTTAAAAATGTATTATTACTATTAGCTAAATAAATTTATTGGAATGTTGTATATTTCCATTAATATGCATTAATCATATTTATTATTACACAATTTAATAAATTTCATGCCTCATGATTACTGTAAGAAATCAAAACATCACCCTGATTCTTTATTGTTTGTAGCTGACTCTTTTTTCCATAGCACTAAATTAAAATTTTCTATTAAACTTTTTAATGCTAAAACACTCAATCCTGGAACAGATGATTATTATCTTTCAATAGAAATGAATCCTGAACTCTCTCAACTTTTTGCTGAAGATCCCCAATTTTTTTAATGTTGCTATCTATTTCTCTCTATCTTGAGTCAATTAATATTTGTTTTTTTATAATGAATTACTCCCACTTATGGCAAATGAATATCTGTAATTAAGTCCTCTTCAATAAATGAGTTATTTATCGTAAGAAATCACCTTAAAAAAAAAAACCACAATACTACCTCTAAACATAGAATGTGTGTGTGTGTAAATCTTTACTTGTCTTAGTCAACAAAGAAGACATGTCTCTATTGGATACTGCTTTTCACATGATCTAACTTCACTTATAATTAACTCCTGCCTTCCTCATTGGTCAATTTCACCAAATTCTAAAAGCAAAATCTTTGCTAATCTTGACTCCCTTTCTAGGGAGTCAAGAGATCGTGTCTCTCATTTGCTTTTCATCATAAAATGTTGGAAAATAAATCTATTATTTCTTATTGCCTCTCATCCACTTCCTACTCTTGCTTTAAGCTTAATATGATTTGATTTTTATCTTTATTGTTTCCTTGACTATTCCAAGACTGTTCCCTGAAACATCCTTCAGGCTACTCTTGATGTTCATTGTATCATACTACACTTGCCTATGGCAAAACCCCTTGATTTTTAAGCTTGTATTTTCAGATTCTGTACTTTCTTGGTTTCTATAGCATTACTCCCTCTGACTGGTAACAAAGCATCTGCTTCACACAGAACTATCTGATAAACGCTCCTTTAAAACTTTTGTCTACATTGTTTCATAATTGTTTGAAGTAGATTCAACTGTTTCCACATTCCCACAGAAAGACAAACTGAATATGAGTAGTATGGGTAAGTTTCAAAATAGGTTGCTTCTGAAATTCACAGTGCAGGCTGATACCACCGGCACACAAGGCTTGATTTCCCTCCAGGTGGCTTCTTTATTCATTGCATTTACTGAATTCCCTGAGTCAGTTACCCACAGGCATTTGCTTTCCAAGATTCTTTCCTTGACCACCTCATACTGTAACACATTATTTCCGGAATACTATTTATTTTTATAGAGTGAGCTACAATTCTGCTTTAGACTTGATGTCTCACTGAATTGCACAGCACATTTCAGGTGGTTTCCTGCAGTCTCCACATGCTGTTTGCATGTCATACAGGCATTTCAGCTAAACACACATTAATTGGGAGGCTTACCTCACCTGGCCTATCTGGACATCTGGTGATACATTTGTGAAATGAAGGAGCTCAATGTTGGTTTTCTGAATTTTTCTAAATATAATATTACTTGGTTTCAAACAAAATTTGATGCAGAATCAGAAGTATATGAATCCACTAGAATCAAACAGACTGGCTAAAACAGAGTGAGGTGCCCAAATCCTTATCCAGAATGTCTTTCTCAGCTATCTTGACAGCCCACAGGCTCCTTTATGGAACTTTGAATCCAGTAGTCTCTGCCACATTACATAGTCATCTCTTAATTAAAAACATAAATTTTTCATCACCTTTGGAATTTAAGATTACTTCACCCATCATTCTTCCTACAAATCTATTTTTAACTAAGGGCTTAACATTTAAAATCGCAGAATTTAAAACTCCTATTCCCTCATTTTCCAATATTAAAAAAAAAGAAGTACCAATTCTTTCTATTCTGAAGCACATTTGATATTCATTTCCTGTTACTTTCCATTATCAACATCACTACTTTTCTTCACACACAACAGACTTCCTACAGTTCTCTAAATACATCATGCAGCTTCCTGACTTCAGAACTTCACTCATACTATCCAGTGTGGAGAATTCCCACCATCTTTCCTCTCCTCCCTTCTTTGTTATTTCAAAATTCTACTCAGCTTTGAAGTTCAGCTTCTCATTGACACTTTTTCCAGCAGAACTCAAAAAGTAATTCCTTCTCTAATCTGTTCCAATAATAACATGTGTCTGCTTCAAACTCTTCAACATTTTATAATTGATTGGTGCATAATTTGTCTAGATCAGGAAAATGTCTTTTAAATATTTATTCATAACAGACGACCCAATAAAAATAGCTTAGATAAGTAAAAACAAGGGGCCTGTGCTACAATACACCAGGTTAAGTAGCCAGCTTAGACACAGGCATCACATAGAGCACTGCCACAGTCGCACCACTTCCCAATCACCTCCCTGGTAATGTGTCTAGGCGGACAGTGGAAGATTGGCACAGCTGCTTAACAGCCTGCTACCCACGTGAGAGACCTGGATAGAGTTCCTGGCTCTGGCTTCAGCTTTGCTTAGCCTGGCTATGGTGATGGACCATTTGTGGCATGAACTAGCAGATGGAAGATTTCCTGCTGCCTCCCTCTCTTTCGAACTACATTTAAAATAGATAATAGTTACATTTAAATAAATAAAGACAATGTTACGAAGCCATGATGAAACTTTCTCTGAAGAGAGCTGTTATTCACATACCACAGAAACATCTAGAAATGTAAACAGAAGATTATGTGCCTACGCAGTCTAAGAAAATGAGCACGCATTATTAAACAAAGCTATCCCAGTTTTAAAAAGAACAGAAATGGGCCCGGTGGCATGGCCTAGCGGCTAAAGTCCTCGCCTTGAAAGCGCCGGGATCCCATATGGGCGCCGGTTCTAATCCCAGCAGCTCCACTTCCCATCCAGCTCCCTGCTTGTGGCCTGGGGAGGCAGTCGAGGACGGTCCAAAGCTTTGGGACCCTGCACCCGCGTGGGAGACTTGGAAGAGGTTCCAGGTTCCCGGCTTCGGATCGGAATGCACCGGCCGTTGCGCTCACTTGGGGAGTGAAACATCGGACAGAAGCTCTTCCTCTCTGTCTCTCCTCCTCTCTGTATATCTGACTTTGTAATAAAATAAAATAAATCTTTAAAAAAAAAAAGAACAGAAATAACAACTGTTAAAATACCGTGATGTACTTCTTTTAAAAGGTAAAATTCAAAACTTATTGAAACAGGTGAATTGGTGAAACATATATTATCATACAATTTCTAATATTTTCCTTAGAGTTTTGTAATTAAATATGCCACTGTAAAGCACAACAAAACACTAATCAGGAATCACATATATCAAGCATCAGTTTGTTTTATTTTTCTTTCTCATCTCTAGTCATATGAGTTCTTAACCTTACATAGTCATGATTTTCTTTGAGCTTCCATTAAAACTATGAAAAAATATATAAACATTATTTTAAAAATTATCCTTCTGTTTTAGCAAACCCTCTAAAATCTACCTAACATCTACTGATTTATCCAAGTTACTGCACCCAGTTGGTATGTTTAAAAGCCACCTTGTACTTCCTCATTAAGCCATGATTACTTTCATTTCTGCCAAAGTTAGTATACAGCATAAGACCTTAAAAATAACCCTGCATATTAAAAATTACATTTAGCCAAACCTGTCTCAATTTTTCAAAGAATCTCAACAGAGCATTTATCTAACACAAAAGAAAACTAAGAAATCAATACACAAAACTTTGAAAAGCAGAAAACGAAGTCATATTCATGATTTAAGAATGCTATTGAGGGAACTGAACTAGATAACCAATTAAGCTTCTAAACATACTTTGATTCTTAACAGCAACACAAATCATAAGGACTTATCAATTGAATTATCAATGGAATATCCATCTAGCTTCATTCCTGACCCAGCACCCTACTAATGGAACAGCAAAGGCAGCAAAGCATGAACAAAGTCCATGAACAGAGCATGAACATGCAAGATCAAGAAGCAGCTCCAGATCTCTGGTTTCAGCCTGGCCCAGTTCTTGTTACTCTGGCCATCGTGGGCATGAATTCGCAGATGAAACGTCTCTCTACCTCAGTAACCCTGACTTTCAAATAAATAAATAAATAAAACATTACACACAAAAAAGTGACATATAATTCAATTATACACAATGTACATAAAAAGAATATGAAAACTAATCTGCCTATGACACTCAAATTTATGGTACCCAAGTAGTGTCGATTAAGATGAAATGCTTAAAATTGGCATTATGTTACAACAGGTTGAGCTGTATATATAATGTTGACATCCCATATGAACATTGATTTGAGATGGCACTCCTCCATTTTCCATCCAGATTCCCAATAATGTGCCTGGAACAGCAGCCTAAGATAGTCCCACATGAGGACTCAGTGAAATTTCAGGTTCCTGGCTTATAGTTGAGGGGCTGCTGTGGACATTTGGGGATGAACCAGCAGATGTAATAGATCTCTTCCTCTTTCTCTTTCTCTTTCTCTTCCTCTTTCTCTTTCCTTTCTCTCTCTCTCTCTCTCTCTTTTTCTCTCTCTCTTACCCTGTCTTTCAAATAAATCAATAAACCTTAAAAGAAAAAAAGATCAAAGAGCTTTATTTCTGATTCAATATAATCAGCACTGTATTCACACACAACTTTTCAATGCATGTATCTCTTAATTCTTCATCCTTTACAATGGGACTGTATGATACGCAGAAGCAGTCCATCTCTGTATCTTTGCTCTCCTTTCCCAGGCATGAAGGTACAACTCACATCATACATTTTCTATAAAACTCAAAACTTGTATTTATTACTGTGGCTGTGGTAACTGGTTTGTTTTTCCTAAATTATTAAGCACATTAAATGTAAATTATTACCAAATTAATAGATTCTTTCCAAGCACTTAGAGTAAGGCACATTTTGAGCATATGCTGTGTTTTTATAGGCACTCAGTCAGTTAACTTACAGAATCCTATATAGCTGGTAATAATCTAATTATGGAAATCAAATTTTAGATGAATTTCCAAAAATGCATTTAGCAAGAAGCAAAATCTTTTAGTTTCAAAAACAAAGCACTTATTTCCAAATCACATGATTCAGTAGCATACTTTTCTACTCAAAGACATCAGCTTTTACTGATAACGAAGTCAGAAGACAATACCGTAATTATAGTCACTTTTCTTTCATCATTACTATACTTAGTAAACATTCCTTTTTCTAGGTAGTATATCTATTATTACTCCAGAAAATACAGATCACCGTGAAAATCTTCAGCTAATTAAACGTACATAAGATACCTTCTTAACTTGAATCTGATACTGGTACTTTTACTAATTTAATAGTGCAACAACTTCTTGGATGCCAAGCACTGAAGTCAACATTTGTTTGACACTTCTTAACAATACGATAGCTTATATCCAGCCTTCTAGGGATGCACGCTAACAAAGGCATTATAAGCATGAATTCAGTGTAACCCTTGATTTAGACAAACAATTAAATCTATAAATACTGACAGTAATTTTTCACATCAATTGATTTGAAAGTTCTCAGATGTTCTTAAAAAATTGGTTTAGGAGTCATATAAGTAGAGTTCTGAATTTCCTCATTATAAAATCATTTGCTTTGAACCGTAACTTTTTTCCCAATCTCACACTCATTTGATAGTTTGGAGAGAAAATATCACTGGACTCATTTTATACATAACCAAAACATGAATTAGAGTTAACTGATTAGCTTAACTTTAAAAAAAATTGTGAAGATTGTAATAATCCATGTTACTTTCAAATGTATCACATTCACAGAATCAGAGAATGCTTCAAAATACAGCAATCAGCAAGCATGATTGTTTAAGATGTTTAAAATGTTTACAAAAGGCCGTGAGGAAAAAAACTCTTCATTAATCATGATAAGCTATTTCCTGATCAAACCAGACTGTCTCAATCCTTCTATATAAAAAGGCATGATGATTTCTTTAAGAAACATAAAAGACTTTAAATTCTGTTGCCTTACAGAAATGTTTTCATAAATAATAACTGATCATGAAAAAACAATATAACATTTTATTTTCATTATAATTATAATATTTTGTGAATTTAATGTTTGATTTAACAAGGGATCAAAGTTCCTAGAGCAAGATGGTTTTGTTTTTACTCAACAAAGAAATACAGGTGTGTGTGTATGTCTTTACCAATGGGGCAAGCCTAAGACAGAATGTGGGCAGTGTAAAGGAAAACATGATTTTAGAAACTATGACAAAGGAATAGGCAAAAACATTTTCTATAATTCCTTGCAGAAGACAGTGACTATCATAAGAAGTATGTAATCAGATTTACCTGTCTCTGTCTGGAGAGTAGTGATCATCCATGACACGGTGTCTATCCATTCGGCTAATTGTATTATAATGTCCGGGAGTTGTTCGGGTCCCTCGAAGTCCCTGTTCCACATTCCGACTAAAACAGCAAGATCCATTAAGTATGTTAGGAAGCCATAATCATATACATTAGGTAATGTGTTTAATTAACACATACAGCAGAGAGCGACAAAGCAACTTTAATGTCGTCTACTTTTTTGTTTCTAACATTAACTATTCTGTGTTTAAGATTAACTAGACCCATGACAAATGGCATGAATTTCAGTTAGAGATTGACAATCAACCAAGGATATTAATAGTATAATAGCAACACAACATTAAAGGGCCTAAATTAAGCTAGTATCAATAGCGATAAATAAAGAATATCAAAGTTAACTAATGGATGACTCTCAATTCTTTAGCAGTGATATACCATGACATAAAACAAGAGGAGTATGTGTATGTAGAAAAAATGAGTTGACAGTTTGTTTATAAAGCTATAGGAATGGGAATACGTGGTGTGTCTCATAGGTGGTTGGACATAACTTAGAACCCAAGAGAACAAGTCAAAATCAGCTTGCTTCTAACCTGCTTCACTTGCTAGCACCCTAGAGCAAAGCACAATGTTCAAGTACATACTGTATTACAAACACCTAAATTGTCTTGCTTTCTTCCTTATTTCATCCATCATGACACATGGGTATACTGTAACTACAGTCACCTAAAGTGTCTTTTGCTTCAGCACTAACTCCTCTACCATGACACACAGCAGCTCCCTGAAACATAATTAAGGTCATGGTATCTCATGGTACAAGCCAAAACACATAAATTAAATTTTTAAATATTTTACTTCAATTAATGAGCTACTTTTCTGTATTTTCCAACTCTTCTGAATTAATTTATAATGGCAAATTTATATTAAACCCACACATATTATATAAATTGAAACAGAAATTATGTATTTATATTGCATTAACTATTCAATATATTTATTATTATGGGATAGTGGTAAAAATTTCTTTCTTTTCAAACAGATTCAATCATTTGTGCTTTTTTATCCTGCCATATCAATTTCAGAATGGTGACAGGCTTTTGAAAATTATACACTGTATTTTGATTCATGTTATATTTAAGTTATGATTTAAATTGCGAAGAATTAATTTTTATTATATTAAGCCATTCTACCCATGAATAAGGTATCTTTTTGTTATTCCTAACCAGACATTTTGCATTTTTCTTTAAAAAGATCTCATTAATTATTAGTAAATTTGTACTTTACGTTTGAGAATAATGCTTGATGCACGTCTTACTATATTTTCTAGCTTGCTAAGTTTGTAAGTTTTGTTAAGTTTACCATTGGCCAACTATTTCATCTATATGGCTATATATGAAATATATGCCTCATGTAAGTTTTAAAACTTTTATTACATTGATCTTTCATCTTATTCATTCACTTCACAGGCCGAACAACAAAAAGCCAGAGGAGCGCTCTTCCATCCATTGGTTTACTCCAAAATAGCCACAGCAGTAAGCTCCAGGACAGGCTGAAGCCAGGACTAGAAGCACCACCCTGTCCTATGAGGGTGTCAGGGGTGCAAAAGCTGGGCCTGTTAAGGTATTTAAAAGGAAGTAGGATCTGAAGTAAAATTAAAGTAAGTTAGGACTTGAACTGTCATTCCTACATGGGGAGCCAGCATTGCAGAATGTGGCTGAACCCACTATGCCATTAACGCTGGCTTTTGGTAGATAACTCTACCATCAACAAATAATGATCTTTATCTTTTCTTTTCAAATCCTTCCATCTGTTCTTTTTCTCTGCTTAATGGATTTTTCAAAACATCAAGTACTACATTAAACAGTGACAGTAAACATGAGCATCCATTTTTTGCTTATATTATTAATATAAATGACTCCAAACTTTCCCATAAGTACATTGTAAGGCTCATTAAAATTGCCAAGTCTTCATGAATAGCAAGTGGTCCTTCCTTCCTTCCTTCCTTCCTTCCTTCCTTCTTCTTCCCCTCTCTTTCTCTTTTTTGAAGATAATCCATTTGAAAATCAAAGTTTCTGTGTGAGAGCGACACAGAAGGCCAGAGCCAGAAACTTATTCAGAGACTCCCACCTGGGAGGCAATTGTAAAAAAAAAGGGGGGGGCATCTTTCACTGTTTTCCCAGGCCATTAGTGGGGAGACAGTTCAGAAGTGGAGCATCCAGGACACTAACCTATGCTCCATAAGGTATGCTGGCATAGCAGGCAGCGGTTTTATCTGCTGAACCAGTGATTCGATTCTTAGTTCTTAGTCTGCTAAATTTCTAATGTGAGTAAGAACTGAATAATATACTTAACACTGCTTCTAATAAAACTTGTTTCAACACTAGTAAATTAATCTGATAAACTACCATAACAAACTTCCTGGTGTCTAAACACAATGGTTTTGATTCTTGACAAGATGTATTCAGTTAACAGAAAATAGTTTTCTATCGATGCTTCATATTAAAATAGATTTTTGTGGGGTGGGTGGGAAACTAGGTGGGGCTTCTTCCTCAATATCCCCCTTACCTCAGATACATGAAGGAAACAATATGGAAATAATAGTCTTACCCACTTTCCTATAGGCCTTGAACCTTTTTACCCTAACTAACTATGTCAAGATTGTCAAAAATATAATAAAAAATGAAAAAAGATATAAAAAACAGATTTTTAAATTCTTAGACAAGTTGACATTAAAAAGTTGTAAGAAATTCTGAAACTCCTGCATACAAGCATTCTTCAAGGATTTACTGGAAAATAAGCATTGTGAAAATCAACATTTTTATACCAAAAAAAACCTTATCTTTTAATTCCATCTTCCCAGTAACTTTAAAAACCTATTACTAGACAGGCTCATTAATGTGGCTTTACACAGTAATTTGTTCTCCAGGAGATCCAGCAAGTCCAGTCTACCCTCAAGTACCACCTGCTTGCAATGTGGAAAGCCAGAAGATCAGGCAACCATCTGCCAGTGACAGAAGTGACTTTCAAAGAATCTTGCCAGCTCTGCTAAGAGCCAGGCCACTAGAAATGGGACTGCCCTGGGGGCCAAAGTATTCCTGGGTCAGAACCATGATTGGTCACAAGCTAAAAAGCCGTTCACTCTGCCCAGCTCCCAAAGCATCCGTCGCTATGAACGGATGGCCTAGGATCAGCAACATCACAGGTAAAAAGCTGTGTATTTCATCCAGAGTACCATATGTTCTGTACCAGCCTGCTTTTCAGGATAGCTCTCCTCTCTGTCCAGCCAGGTAATGGGAGTCAATGGGAGTCTCTCCAGAGTTTCACACTTCCTTTATGATGTCTATTCCAGTACCCCACATGAAGAGATAGATAGTCCTAGACCTTACATGCACCTGGCCAACTTATGGAGTTGGATAACAGCAGAACTTTCCTTGGTACATCTAGGCTTGAAACTCCAGTGTCCATGTGTGTAAGATCTTAGAAACAGTTTTTACTAGCTGGCACTGTATCCTTGAAGGCCACTGTCTACTGGAAACCTGGCCTTACTATAGGCCTTTACTTAGCTCCTGGTAGCAGCCAGAGTCACCATGAGCAGAGGGAGGGAAAGAGTACAGGATTAGAAGTAGGCCAGACTATACATCCTGTCTGTTTCTCAAGGCCTCACTAGATTAATCTTAACCAGTTTTCATGCATGTTCCTGCCTAAGCCTCCCCACTAATTCCATACAACAAAAGACCAGGATATCGGGGCTGAGTAGAAGCATCCCCAGGTCCCTGCCAAAGACAAACAGACACTCCATCCAAGAATGGCTGCAATGCAGAGTCTGCACTGAAGGTCACCACCTGCCATGATGATCTATCCACCACCACAGAGGAACCACAAATAAGTTCCTCAAGACCAACTCTCAGAGATTAGATATTCTAATGAGCTTCAGGAGGAACTCAAGCCATCATTTTTTGATAAGTAACCCCTCCCTCCATTCCTGTGTCATCCACTCAAATGTAAAAAAAAATTTGTAACCAAACCATTAATCAGTTTTTTTTTGCAGGGCTAGAGCCTACCATCTCTCCCTCAATATATAACAAAAGGGAGGAATGTGAGAGTCATCCCAACATCCCATCTTAGACCCTGACACCACTTCCTGCCTTCCCTTTCCCACAGCTTGTGAAATTTGCACTGTTCCAGGTATGCAACAATGAGATGTAACTTCATGTCCTACCTGAGATCTTCACCCACCGTCCTCTCCCCTTAACACTTTCCTCAGCTCCTGATCTCTCATTCTTGCCAGCAGGTCCTCGATTCTCATCTCCTACCTAGGGAAGGCTTGCTGCACCAGCCTCTAGTCTCCTGACCTCACTAGTTTGGTGTCCGACCTGCATGGTTGCTGCCATGCAGCATATGTGGTAGTCATTGCTGAGTCCATCCTGGAGACCAATTGCCTCCCACTTGGCCATCTGACAGGAGAGGATTCCTTATCACCAAAGGAGTGCCCATCACCAATGCCTCACTCAATAACTCCTCCAGCCCAACCTGTTCCACTGTTTCTCCGCAAGGAGCCCTTAAGCCTAGGTTACCTACTTATCAGTTGCAAGGACATCAACCAGGTGAGAACTGGCAGATCAATTTCACCATGTGTTCACCCACAAAAGGTTCTGCAAGAACACATGGACTGCTATGTTCCAGACCCAGCTGATGCCACACCATCAGACCCCAGTCTGGTGACTTGGTCCCCTTCAAGACCCTCCACCCACGCTCACTCTGACCTTAGTGGACCAGACCTCTCTCGGTGATCCTGACTATGCCTGTGGTGGCCAAACTTCTTGGTCACACTTCCTGGTATCATATTTCTCACCTCAAACGTTTTAGTCCTTGTATCAAGGATGAGTAGTCTGCCACTTCCTTGATCCACCAACTCTCCCAACTACCTCACTCCTCTTTCACCCCTCTTCTGGACAACAGGTAACCCATTCCCCTTCATTTCAGCTGGATTCGCCGCATAAGGATACAGGAACCCATGCCAACATCAAGGGCATGTATCTAACCAGCCTCTACAAATATTATTATTCCAAATAGCTGTGTGGCACTGGGAAACCCAGTATCATACCACAGTCCTTTGCAGGGTATCCGGGCTCTCCAGAGCCAATTTATTGGCCTGCCCCATCTCTCAACATGGCTCAATGTAATTGTCCTGCCTCCAGCAGCAATTGTTCTTCTGTGTCATTTTCTTCAGTTTCAGTCAACTGTTATGAATTTTCTAGCAGGCACCCCAACTAAGACTGGTTTCTTGGTCAGAAGCTAAACAGGAAATTTCAAACTCCCAAGATCCTGAGAGATTCAAACGGGCAGTCTTTATTTCAACTTTGGTAGGTATGTTGGTTGCGACCTCCCTACTGGTGGTAGGCCTCAGTGCAGGAGCTCCGGGTCACACCATCATCAAGGTCAACAAGCTCCAAGCAGTCCTCAATCAGGCAACAGAAGACTCTGCCTAGTCCCTGGCATCCCTACAGTGAAAAATTATCTCATTGGCTGAAGTGGCACTCCAGAATCAACGAGCCCTGGATCTTCTGAAACAAGCAAGGGAGAGAACCTGTGTCTTCCTACAGTAACAGTGTTGCTGTTGTGTTAAAGAATCTGACATAGTAGAAACCGGGATTTAAAAAAAATCTCCAATCGATAAGGGATTGATATGGGCAAAAATTCAGCTTTTAACATCTGGGAATGCCTCCTAGTAACCTGGTTCATGCCTATACTAACCCCAATAATAGTTATAGGTCTTTTATTAACAATTGCCCCTTGTTTTCAAAGGTTCGCCAAAGAAGAAAATCCTTGAAGCCTCATGAGTTACTCTCACCTCTCAACTGTTACTCCACTCCTACATTCTGGTGCCCACGGAGCCCTCTCTTGACCTCAATTAGGCACTACACGCCTCTCCAGCAGAAAGTAGCCAGAACGATTATATCGCCCCTTTTCCTATTACCGAGAGTCTGGAATGATGGCTACCCAGGGCACTGGGGGCGAAGGGCTAGATCTGCTCTAGACCCAGCAAGTCTGCCAGGCTTCAGCCCAGAACAGGAAGGGCCACAGGAGCCAGTTACATCATCGGCCTGGCGGGATTCCAGCCAACCAATGGCACACCTGAAAGGACATTCCTTACATAACTGGAGCACAGACAGCCCCTTTGCCAGCCCATGTGTCTATAGGTGTATAAAACTCCTGGACACGTAGCTCAGCCTCCCTCTTCGCCTCCTTCTTCCTTCCACTCTGCGCAAAGGGGTCCCAGGAGTGAATTTTCCAATAAAGCTTCCATTAAAACTAAAAACAAAACAAAACAAAATAAAACCCTCCTACTAGAAAGAGTAGAGGTAAGATCATATTATCTCTATTTAACACAGCTTTCTCTTTGATTCTGCATTTGAAATCAGCTGTGTAGCACAGTTGTCTATTCTTGGAAAACGCCCTGTGATATCTTCTTATTTTTGACTTCTTTTCTCTGAGTGGGAATGGGGAAAGAGTTGTTTGCTCAATTTATGAACTAATTGCTGATTTCCTTTTCCTTTTGTTTATATCAACCTTGTTTGGTATTTTATAGATTTTAAAAAATGTAACTATTTTATCTGAACTAACAAATTTAATAACATGACAATAACTTTAGAAGTCTTTTTCTTATTTCCTTTTGGACTTTTATGAGCATATAATAATTGCATACATTTTTGGGATACAATATGCTATTGCAACAAATGTATGCAATATATATATGTATATATACATTGATCAAGAAAGGGTAGTTAGCTTTTCTATCTTCTAAAACTCATAGTATTTATTTTGTTAAAGTACAATCTTTCCTATCTGATTTCTTTAGAGATTTTTATCCCCATTGAAGAGATGTTGAATTGTATTGAAAGGGGTTTTTTTTTTGCATTTACTAAGATGATCACATGATTCTTACCCTTCCTTTTATTGATGCGACATGTTTTGATTTGTTTAATGCTGTACTTATGTTGCATAGCTGAGATAAATTCTACTTGATCATGGTAAATGAATTTTCTGACATGCTTTTGGATTTGATTTGCTATTATCGTGCTGATAATTTCTGCATCTATGTTCATAGAAATACTAATTTTCAAGGTACATGGGTTTTTTTCTTTTGTGTCTTTGTTTATTTGACCATTAGACCAATGCTGGATTTATAGAATGTGTTTGTAGAAGTTTTCTTCATTTCAATGTTTTAAAATATGTCTTCAATTTCAATATATAACTAAAATCTGGCTTTTAAGTATTTTGAGATCTTCTCTTATAAGTCATCCAAGGTTACAAAGAAATTCATAATCATTTTACATCCATTACATAGATTACTATGTAACATTGTGTTTCTCTGTAAAATTTATTTCCCAAGAATTACTTTCTACAGATTTTATTATTGTTGATTAAAGGCCCCTAGTGCTACAAATAAAATGTGCCTGCTTTCTTACCTTTGTGGAGGAGGGACACTGGGTGACCATGATCTAGTCCTTCCTATAACATCTACTCTGTGAGGAGATCCTGACGGTGAACAATGGTTTGATGACATCACTTGTTCTGGAACTGATAATGTTGAGCTCTGAAGGTCTCTACCATTGTGTCGATAATCTAAAGGTAGAAAAAAATTATTGCTATTTTCACAACGCATCCTTTGTGCATTTTATGCATCACTGAAAAATATAAAATGCTGGTAACACTGCATGGCTGTATTAAATGTAAATTCAATCCCCTCTTATTTATTGTGAAATCATTATGCAGCTATTTTAGAATAGAAAATCTAAAAAATTTTTTGTGGCTAGCATCTTTTTTATCTGACATATTTCATTAACTGGTATTATTGAGGGGCTTAAGTTGCCATATTTGGGGGTCTGTGTTGCGGCACAGTAGGTCAAATACTGATTATGAAACTGACATCCAATATCAGAGTGCTAGCTGGAGACCAGGTATCTCTGCTTTACATCCAGTTCTCAGCAGAGAGCCTGGGAAAGCAATCAAAGATATTCCAAGTACTTGGAACCCTGCAACCCACATGAAGGCCTGGGTTGAATTCTGTGCTCCTGGCATTGGCCTGAATCAATGGAGGCCACTATGTAATGAACAAGCAGATAAATTCCTTTCTTTCTTTCTTTGTGTCACTTCGTGTTTCAAGTGAATATATACATACATACATATATAAACCTTTAACTGCCATATGTTATCCTAAAGGTTTCTAGGGTGGTGAAAAGATAAATTATTTCTATTTTATTTATTTACTTTATGGTAAATAATCATGTATTACACTTAATTGTAATACTATAAAATCACCCTAAAATTTGTACCTGACACAACGCCAATTCCATCATCACAGTCATAGTCAGAGACTTCACTGTCACTTATTCTCTTTGACCCTATAAAGAAAAGAGTAGCAATTATTAAAATGGCTGATTATTTCAGAGAATAAAAAATCCTAACCGACTGAAAAACAGATGAAAATATTTTGAATACTTGAGAATAAAAATTAGAGAAGAAACATCATTAAAGCTCACTGATTTTCACACACATTTCACAATGTGAGCTTATGCATTATGAAGGAATAACAATTCACACAAGAATTACTCTGAAAATGTATACAATAAAATTCTTAAATTGCTTAAAGCTTGAAATAATATTGAGTGCCATATGATACACTTTAATTAATTGAAAGTGATTGATAAAACTTTTGGAAAATGTACAGGTTAATTTTAGATGCATTTAGATTAAGCCATTTCAGTCTTGGTACATTTCAAAACAATGTGTTATTTTAAAAAGCATTCATGTGTCTTTTCTAACATGCAAGATTGATAAACCAAAAATGCTGTTAATTATTTTTTATGCTTATTGTGGCATGAAAACACAATTCAGAAAAGTAAACTCAAGGCATATTAAACTTTCATATTTTTACCATTCAGTTCAATTGTTTTAAGAAGATAATCATAAATAAGCAGAAAACAAATACCTATATATAATTGTGTGATTTTTTTAATATCCAAAGATGACATCCATATTTATTGGAATTCAGGAGTACTAAGTATGTAATTTACTTACACAAGACATCTTTGACAATACTTTAAAATATTAATCTTACCTTGGCAAAAACAGCACCATATTAAAGCTCTCATAAAACTTTGGCAGTTAAAGCAGATTATGATTTCAAAATTATGAAATATATAATACATAGAAATTCCTTTAATTTTTTGTATTTTCCTTTTCCTTTATGTGCCTCAGGAATAGACACAACATACATAACAGAATCTTCTATTAACGTGGTTTTTTTCCCTTCTCAATATCAGAAAATGTTAAATGATGAATGAAGACAGTGTTTCTACTCTTAAAAAATAGCTTGTTTTCTCAGTCTTCTTAGATCACACATTCTTTTCGAAATATATGGAACTAAGCTTCATTAGAAAGTAAATGTTTGCTATCTTCAGTTCATTAAACACTGAGCTCTCAGTCTGCATGGTGTCTAAACCAGGGCTAATCAAAACATTTCATAACAGCCCTCCAGATTTACAGCCTACTTTCAGAAAAATCATATACCTTTTTTCCTTGTGTTTGTTTCCTTTAATCCTTGCTCGTTATAGGAAGGAAGAGTTTCTGTTGTCAGAAACTAAGTTGTCATTTCTCCTTTCAGTGGTTAGGTGAAAGGTACCCATCCATTATCAACCATCCCACTCATATTGTCATTGTCCTTCACACCGTAATGTCAAAAAGCTTAGATTCAATCTACTCTGACGTTTTTACAGATCTCATTGAAACTGGAGTTCCAATAGAGTGTCTAAATGGTTTTAAAACAGAGGAAGAAGGACACAGATGGAATTGCTGATGACATTTAACAATAACCACGCACCTTGTCACAATAGCTCAAGGACAAGGTAATGAGTTTATTCTACCAAGTATACCACAAAGCATTTTGCTGATAGGCCTTTAGTCTTGGTCAAACATTAGATTAAGAATGATACCAGAAAAGATAATGCTTATATTATCAAGTTGCAGTGTGTTTGTATTTGCATATTTATGAGGCAAGGTGACATATATGGTCCATAAATGCTGTTTCCTTCAAGACTGAGATCTCATAATTTCAATACTAATTCTATGAAGGCTAAATACGTTGTTTACATTCCATTTGTAGTCTACTTTTTTTGCAGGGGACATTCTGATAATTTCATGTTATGAGGATCAATGTCATTGAATATATCAATCTTCTCTTCTAAAACATGTTTTTTTGTGTATTGTTTAAGAAATGCTTTCTGACTTTATGAGGAGAGAAGGTCGGATCCTGTAATTCCTTCTGGAGGTCTAAAGGTTTGCTTTCTGCCTTTTCACCTTTATTCATCTTAAATTGAGCTTGTGTGCAATGTGATGACACACAACTCAGCACTGTTTATTTAATATTATCACTTTCCCAATGACGTGTGATGGACTCTCCCTGCAAAAAAAAGGCCTGTCCTGCTGAATGGTTTGATTCCACCAAGAGTAGAGACAAAGCAACAAACCCAAACAGGATGTGCAGGAACAGGGTGAATTTCACAGCCCACAGACACCATTTTATGTAGGGAGGCAAAGGCTAAGGGACAGGACTATGCATGCACCAAGCTGAAAGCAAACTCATTTCCAGCCCAGAGCATTGCACCATCGTGGCATCCGGCAGGTTCCACTCAAAATAGGTCCAGGTAGTCCTGAGACCTAAAGACCAGCAGATCCAGAACTCCACCAGTACAGTGTGGCAAAGTACAGTACAGTACAGTACAGTATGGCAAAGGCTGAGATTACAGAGGTAACAATAAGCTGCACATGTGCTGAGCTGATAGTAAACTCACTTCCAGCTCAGTGTATTGCATTGGTCCCATAGGGAAAATAATACCCATGGGTCAAAATAGGTCCGGGTGGCCCTCAGACCTAACAGGGCCCACAGGTTCCAGAAAAATCAGCACCAACAACAAGAGTTATTTAAGACACCTGGTGTCTCCCTAATCCTGGAAACTGCTCCAACCCAAAGTGGGATAAAGTTTGTACAGACAACAATGCAGCCACAGTGAGCAATCACATGTGGTGGAGAGTGGTGAGCTAGGAATTGGGGCTATGGAGACCATGCTGGAAATCTAACACAAGAGCCCAGGACTGAAACTCGCTGGAGGGAGTGGCACAAGTGACTGCAAACAAAGGGCTATGTACCAAATGCAAT
The DNA here is from genome assembly GCF_030435755.1 of Ochotona princeps. Taxonomy (NCBI): domain Eukaryota; kingdom Metazoa; phylum Chordata; class Mammalia; order Lagomorpha; family Ochotonidae; genus Ochotona; species Ochotona princeps. The sequence continues at coordinate 29,573,318 of NC_080840.1, forward strand.
AAGTAAAATCAAACTGTAGACTTGTGGGTGACACAGCATAGAAACCTGCCTTAAGGAGAAGAATTTGCTAACCAAAAGTACAATGACCAAGAGCAAAAGAAGAGACAGAGGCACAATGAATATTACTGAAGAGTGCCCTGCAAAAGAGCAAAAGTCTTTGCCAACCTCAGAGTTAACTGAGGAATACATTAAAAAAAAAAACTGGGGATACAGAATTCAGAAAATTTGTTATAAAGCTTCTTATCAACAATGAGAAGCACATACAGAAGATAAAGAAATTTAAAGACTATGTCACAGCAGGAAATAGCAACACTGAAACAAAAACAAGCTGAATTATTGGAAATGAAGGACGCAATAGAGCACATTAAAATTTCAGTGGAAAGTCTTAATAATAGAATGGATGAGACAAAAGAAATAATTGCAGAACTGGAAGATAGTTCTTGTCACAAATGGGAAGCAATCAAAAAGATGGAAGCAGAGCTGGAACAAGCTAAAAAAATAATTTAAGAATTAAGAGACACTACTTAAAAGGCAAAACACACATAATAATCAAGCTCATCAATCGAACATAAGGAAAAGATCTTTAAAGATCATGAAAAAAAATCAATTGACATACAAATGAATGCCAATTAAACTCACAGGAGATCTCTCACAGGAAACTCTGTTGGCCAGAAGAGAATGGAGTGACATATTACAGATTCTAAAAGCAAAAAATTGTTGGTCCAGGATAACATACCCAACAAAGCTTTCCTTTGTCTTTGAAAATGAAATAAAACTTTTCCATGGTAAACAAAAGTTAAAAGAATATACCTCTTAACACTTAAAGATGTCTCTTGACAGAGGAATAGCACCCACCAAAAACAAAGGTAAATGTGAAGAACATCCAAGTAAAATAACAATGGAAGACTAAATCAATGAACAATCAATTGTTAAAATGACAGGATCAGATTACCACCCATGCATTATTAACCCTGAATGTAAATGGCTTAAGCTCATCAATCAAATGTCATAGATTAGCAGACTGGATTAAAAAAACAAACAAAAAAAAAAAACCACCAAAAAACGAAACCCATCTATTTGTTACCTACAGGAAATATATCTCACCAACAAAGATCAGCAGAAACTAGCTCATGGATTTTGATTTTGATTAGTTTCTTCTCTTCAAAAACACTTCCTTTCTCATTAAATTCTTCAATGACTCACACATGATAAGTAGCATTATTTTTTTAAAGAAGGTTCTTGATTTTCTTTTTCATTTTTTCAGTGACACATTAGTCATTCAGTAGCATGTTATTTAACTTCATGTCATTGTTAATTTCTATTTTTCTTTCTGTTGATTTTGTTTTGTGGCTTTTTATTTAAGGGTATGTATAGTAGCTGTGTAATGGAGACTATCATATCCAGATGTGAGAACACAATGCAGCATGTATCTCTACTTCCAGACCAAAGGAGGACTCCCAATAAAACTGTTAACTATATCTTAACAATAGGATGCTGGACTCTGCCATTGTCCATGTCCACAATGATGAACATATGATTGTTTATGAAGAGCTATACTTTTGTAATAATAAAGGGGAACTCAGAGCGGGGAAGGCTCTGGAGAGGGGGTAAGAGAAATCCCAGGGCCTATGGAACTATATCATAAAATAATAATACTAATAAGAAGTAAAATTAAAAATAATAGAAAACTGTATAATGGGGACAGTAATTTAAAAAAAAAGAATTATAGAGTTCCAGAAGGTACAGAAAGAGCAGCTGGGTTTACAAATGTATTTATTGAGGGCCCAGCAGTGTGGTCTAGCAGCTAAAGTCCTCACCTTGAACGCACCCCGGGATCCCATGTGGGCACTGGTTCTACTCCCGGCAGCTCCACTTCCCATCCAGCTCCCTGCTTGTGGCCTGGGAAAGCAGTTGAGGACAGCCCAATGCCTTGGGATCCTGCACCCGTGTGGGAGACCTGGAAGTTCCTGGCTCCTGGCTTTGGATCGGCACAGCACCAGCCGTTGCGGTCACTTAGGGTGTGAATCATCGGATGGAAGATCTTTCTCTCTATATCTCCTCCTCTGTGTATTTCTGACTTCGTAAAAAATATATATATAAATCTTTAAAAATGTATTTATTGAAATAATAGGGGAAAATTTCCCTAATCTGGAGAAAGAATTGGGAAACAACATTCAGGAGGGGCATAAAACTCCCAACAGGGTTGAACAAAAGTGATCTTCACCACAACACATGATAATCAAGCTCTCTTCAGTTGAACATAAGAAAAAGATCCTTAAATATGCACATGAAAAAAATCAATTGACATATAGAGAAATGGCAATCAGACTCACAACTGACCTCTCACAGGAAACTCTATAGGCCAGAAAAGAATGGAATGACATATTCCAGATTCTAAAAAGAAAAACTTGTCAGCCCAAGAATAATGTACCCAGCAGAATGAACAAATTGATCAACTATGCCAGGCAAGTGTTGGCAGTGAATAACTGGGGAAACACAGACTCTAAGGTGGCCTATGTCAAGCAGTGGATTCTGGAGAGACTTCATCATGCTTGCAGTGCAGTAATTCAGAACTATTGAACTATGGAAATCTCATGAGCAGCACTTTCACATCGGGGACCCTGTGGTGGTGTCGGGTGACTGTCCTCTATCCCAGGGTGCAGAGGTGTTTGGGAGGCTGGGTGTGGCTTCTCTCAAATACTTCCCCTAGATATGGGAAGGAAAAAAAGAGAATATGGAAATGGTGATCTCATCCACCTTCCTGTAGCCCTTGACCTTTTTATTCTAATCAACTGTGTAAAAATCTTCAAAAATTAAAATAGTTAATAATTTTAAAAAGATGTTAAAGAAACAAAAAATTTTCAAAAGATACATTTTTGACAGTCATACAAAAATTCTCATTGAGAAGAAGTGCCTTGAACTTATGACTAAGGAATATTAAAACGAAGAGATAATATTATGGATAGCAACAGCTTCTAGCATCCTTCCCAAAACAAAGGATTAATACAAGAAGAAAAAGACTGTTATCATTTGTCAGAAAAAATCTTCAATTAAATATCACTGAACATAAACTTATGAATAAAAGAATGATTTAATGTAGCAAAATTTATCCATAGTCATCCACTTATTTTATTCTGTTTTGCATGAAAAACACCGAGTGTTCTCAAAATTAGAAGCCAGTATTTTTGGTGGGAAATTGCTCACTTTGGGGTTTCAACAATGTTTACTAAAATGCTCATAATTTTTTCTTGCAATCTATTCATTCTGTGATCTAACAGCTGTCTCTATCTGCATCTGTAATTTAGCAAAAAATTTCACTAAATATTGATTCTGTTGCTTATTTAAAAGGGTGAATGCATATCAATCACAAATGTATTTCTTTATTAAATTGCATCCTATTTTATGATTACTTTTACTACTTTGAATTTATTTCACAATTATGTTCCTAAATGTATCTATGCTGGAGCATAAGTACATCATAACGAATGTATCATAATAGCAGCATGTTAATATTTTAACATGAACATTACCTTGTGAGCTCTTTATTGTTGATGCATTTATACATTAGGTATTGATTAAAGTTTTAGTCTAGTTATTTCTTCTAAGCATTATAAAATAGCATCTTCGGAATCAAAGACATCATCTGAGTGATACAGTATTATTTTACTTATTCAGTATGACTCTGTAAGTACCATAGTGTACTTCAAATAGTTGCATTTTAGTCCTTTGTAACAACGTGATTTGGACAGGTAGGTACTGATGCAGCATTTGAGATGCAAATTGAATGCCTTCATCCCATATCCCATGCAGAAGGGCCCAATCCAAGGCCCAGCTCCCCTGCTTTTGATCTTGTGTCTTACTAATGAGCACTGGGAGTAGGCAGGTCATGGTCCAAGTAGGTGAGTGACTGTACTTCAAGAGAGACCAGAAATTAGATCTAGACTCCTGGCTTTCTTCTGGCCTAGCCATGGCTGTTGACTTCAATCTCTTTGCCTTTCAAATATACTGAAAATGAAAATGAATAAAAGATGTCTTTAAAAGGAAATGGTTTGAAATCTAGAGCGCTTAGCTTTTCCTTAAAAAAAAAAACTTAAGTGTCAGTCAATATACAAACTTGGAAATTTTAAGCCCAAATGTAGCAACTCTTTTAATTTATAAGGAAACAGGCATGAAGCATTGTTTCATTTTAAGTGAGAAAATGACTGTAAATTTCAAATCAAATTGCCAAGAAAATGCATCTTATTTCCTGCACTAACACATGTAATTAGCCCCTTAGCCATTGTTATAAGTCGAAAGAAAACTTCAAAATAATCCCTATTGGAATAAAAGGTTCTATCTTTTCAAATTTTCAAATGTATGGGTATTTTATTTAAACTGAAAATACTAACATAATATTGGAGAAAAAAGTTTGTATTATACCAGTTCTTTGAAATTTGTTTTAAAATTAATTATGGAAGTGTATTTACCCATGTAAATTTTTCATGAATGTAACAGAGAAATGCGAATTTGTCAATTGAGTGTTTTTTTACTTCACTATGAAATTAAATTTGTTAAACTTGTTTTATTTTATCTCATGCCTACATTTTTATTAGTTTGACTTACTAATAACTGAGAATTACATTGGGATCTCCTTCAATAAGAGTAATTTTGTTACTTTTTTTCTATAGTGGTACTCTAAAGCATACTGAATTTATCTCATTTAAAATACACCAATTTAAAATTATTTCACTACATATTGTGAGTTTACAAACTGATATGAACAGAACTTCACTAAAAATGGTAAAGGCTATCTGCAAAATTGTAAAGCTAACATTACACTTAACTAGAAAATTATGAAATATGGTTTCTCCCTATGACAAACAACAAATAGCAGATGTTCATTCAAAGGCTGGACCTTCTGCTTAACATGGCACAGTAGCTCTGAGGTGAGGCAACACAGTAAAGAAAGGAAGACACAGATACTTTGGAGGAGTAATAGATGAATTAAACAAGATTGCAGGATATATAATATTATCAAAATAATTTGGGAAGTATCAACAATTGGAGAACTATGTGAAAGCCAGTATCATTTTTATGAAACTATCCAAACTCACAAACACTCAAACACACCTAAGACAAAAGGTGCAAAGCACAGACATGTAAATTACAAAACGATATAACTACAAAGTGGGTCACTTAAAAAGTGACTTCATTGCCTCCCAGTTCTGGCAACTCCAAATGCAAAATCAGATGTTTGGAGGGCCATTTTCTTTTTGATGGTCCTAGGAGAAGACTTGTATAAAACACTTCAAGCTTCTGGTATTTTCCAAATATTTTTTCTTTGCTTGTAGAAGGCACTATTCCAGTCATGTGAACATCTTCATGTGAAACATCTCTTTCCCCACCCCCTCCAGTAGCCAGAATAAATTTATTAAACAAAATAAATTCACAGAAAACGGCCAACTGCCAACGTGTAAGTGGAATAAACCCCAGGCAGTGATCCCACACTTTGGCAGCGTGGGTCTTACACAGTTTACAGTGTTGGGTTTTGGAGGTGAGGAGGAGTTTGACAGAGCTGAAGAAGCCTTTCTTAGGCTTCTCAAACTTAATGGGGATTCCTCTCTGGGTCCCAGTGATAAAGGTTAACATGTTAGGATCTATATAATGGAGGCAATTATACCATGAAGGGGAGATACATCACAGTATGCATCTCTACTTCTAAATAAAGAATGGACACCCAATTAAACGGCTAAATATACCTTGACACTAGAATGCTGGACTTTATACCACTGTCTATACCTACAATGTCAGATTACACTGAAATAGAAGAACAAAGGACTTGTGACTGTTGTTGAGGTACTAACTATTGTTACAACAGAGGGGAAACCAGTGAGGGTGGGGGGGCAGAAGAGGAAATCCCTGAACCTAAGGAGCTGTATCATGGAAAATTAAAAATTAAAAAAAGAAAAAGAAAGGAATGCAGAAGGTGGGTAGAGGAACAATACAAGGCACAGGTCAGACTGGTTTTTGGATACCTGGGCAATGGTCACTGGGGGAAGACAGGCTCTGTTTATACTCTATGAACTATTAACGGTTGAGAGACTAGAACAGCTAAGGCTTGTGTCCTTGCTCTGTCAATCCTGACTCTGAGTACAGATAGGGAGATGGAGTGGTTTTGTTTTTTTTTTGTCCTAGCTGCTACCTGTTGATACGGGACATCTATGTGGTGTGTAGTATCTATACTTTGCATAAAATGCACTTGTGTTTTTCCCATGTGATGGCTTGGGATTTCTTTATATTGTCTTCCCTCTATGCCTCTCTGTCCCTGTGTTCTCTCACAATTTGGTAATGTTTAATCTTTATAATAACTTTTATTGCAAATATGTAATAGTACTACAGCAGTAAGCGCTTCAGCTTCCTGATTAAACCTTAAATTAATCAGGACGATGTGGGGCATTCGGCACAGTCATCGTAAGGTTACGACACTTCTCAGAACACTTACACCTCACATAAGAACAGCAATATTTGGGTTCTGATTCTGTTTTCAATTCCAGATTCCTGATAATGAACACCTCAGAAGGCAAAGTGACAGCTGAAATATTGGCATCCCTGCCATGTGGGATCTGGCTGGAGTTCCAGGCTCCTGGCTTTGCTCTAGACCAGCAGTTTTCTTTTGCCTTTGTTCTGTTCCCTCTCTTCATTTCTCTCCCTTGTAAATAAATTTAAAAAAAAATCCTATATGAGTTTATTTTCTTGTGCCGGATGAAAGTCAAACTTCCAATTTTATTAATTTTCTTTTCTTTATGGATAACAATATCTCTCCATCTTATTCACTAAATTCCCTCATCCCTTCCCATCTAACACGTTGCTTCAGATCCAAGAGTCTTAGATAAGAACGTTGGCTTCAAGGCACTCTACCTAATTTCTTTGCTTGATTCATTCCCATGCCAGTTGCACATAGCATGAAACACGTTAAATGCTAAAATGTGATAAAGGAAACTTTTCATCCTTGTCTTCATAAGAAACTTTCTAGTTATTCTTTTTTTCTTTTCAAAAAATTGATTTTTACCTATAAAAGTCTGATTTCAGAAGATAAAACACAACAATGTGTGCCTATCCTTTATATAGACATGTTCTCAAAGACCAGTGTTCTCATTCCTACTTAAAGCAACATAGATGGAGGGCTGAATAAATGATACATCTCCTTCACACAGGGTTTTTCTTTTTCTTCATGACAACTGAGTGCTCTTCATGAGGCTATTTGAACTTAAATAAGAACTTACATGATACCAACAACAAAACTTTCTCTCCTTAAGTTTTTTATTTGGCTTGAGTTGTTTCAGTTGTTTCTGACTGAAGCATTTCATCCTGCACTTCAATCAAGTACTGCCCTTAATTTTTAACATCTGATATCTTTTAAGGCATTGTTGTTGGCAAATTTTTCAATATCTACACTTTTGTAAGCTTTTTGAGGGTGGACTTTTGAATTAACTGTATTGTTGGCTTTTTTTAAACAAATTTTATATTCATCTTTTTCTAACAGATTTTCTCAAATACAGACAAGAACAATATACAACCCAGTGTTGTTATGGTTTTCTTTTCTTCTAGAAGCCAAATGTGCATGCTGTCAGAAATAACTCGGGCTTTGGCTTCACTTCTGGATTTCTTCCTTTTGTCGTGGGACATCTCTTTTGTTCTGAGTTTCCACTGGAGTTTGTGTTGTCAACATCTCTCAAAAACATATGCATATGCAAATATGAGCGAGCCTATCTTTTCAAGGACTGTTCAGCTGCTTGCTCTGAAAGTTCTGACACCTCCTTTAGTGGCTTTTTAACACTAATATTAAAGCTTCATTTTCACTAGCTTTATTTTCAGCAATGTTCAAATTTGTTTTTATTTCTTCTCCTTGAACAATTAAAGGAATGAATGATACATAGTCCTTGGAGAATTATTTTTCATCTATATGTAGCAATGTTAGGTACATCATGAAGGTCTTCATCTTCCTCATTTCCAAACAACTAGCGTAATGCTTAAGATGTCAGTATTACCAGGACAATCAAACACATCAGTTGGATCATGTTTTTGACCCATTAGCTTCACCTTAGGATTCATGTCCTTTAGAAAATGTTCTTTCAATATATCACACTGTAAACCACCAGCAGGCTAACCTCAGCCATGTAGGACAAGGCTACTCTGCACCAAGTCACTCATATCCCTCTACCTTTATAATCATTTGGCATCTACTCATCAATTTCTAAGAAGCTAACAGATAGGACTGGAACTGTATTAAATTTATAATTCAAACAGGAGAAAGCAATAATTAAGCAGACACTCCAATAAGAAACTTATCAGCTGTCTATATGTTCTTGAATATACCTTAATAAAATGTTCTTTTATATTATGTAATAATTTGACATAAGGTTTGTAAGATTTATTCTTAGGTATTTGGTATTATTTGTTGCTGTTTTAAGCTAACTTTGTTACTAATGTATAGAAATGCAATCGATTTTGATATATATCTAGCCATCTTGGTACTCTATAATTTATCTACATTCTTTGCAGAATTCAAGGTAAATTATTCCATCACCTGCAAATAATGACAGTTGTATTCCTTCTTTTGAATCTTTAATATTTCTAAGGTCTCCCACATGAGTTACAAGGGCACAAGTAGCTGGGTCATCTTTCTTTGCTTTTCCCAGCACAAGAGAAGAGAACCAGATCGAAAGCACAGGGCCCGGAACTCAATTCAGTGCTCATAATATTACTGGTGTTGCACGTGGTGGCTTAACCTCTGGTCACAACACGGATCCCAGAGAACTTCCTAGAGGTGGTAAGCTGGAGCAATTTGGAATTCAACTCATAGGTTTTATTTTCTTTGTAATTACTATCCCTCAATGCATAGTACTGAGAGGTTTTCAAAAATCGGTTTTAACTATTGTGTCCATTTCTGTAAGACAAATATATCTCGACTGGAAATAGTAGCCTGCTCAGTACATTTCAATCGATTGTGTAACTTCTGATTTGGTTTTTTGTTTTGATATTAATTACATTCTGATCTTTCCAAAACTTTTATTTAAAAAAGCTGATAAAGCTAAATAAATTTTAAAAATATTTTCCAATTAGGGCCTGGCGACGTGGCCTAGCGGCTAAAGTCCTCGCCTTGAAAGCCCCGGGATCCCATATGGGCGCTGGTTCTAATCCCGGCAGCTCCACTTCCCATCCAGCTCCCTGCTTGTGGCCTGGGAGAGCAGTCGAGGACGGCCCAATGCCTTGGGACCCTGCACCCGTGTGGGAGACTCGGAAGAGGTTCCTGGTTCCCGGCTTCGGATTGGCGCAGTACTGGCCGTTGCGGCTCACTTGGGGAGTGAATCATCGGACGAAAGATCTTCCTCTCTGTCTCTCCTCTCTGTATATCTGACTTTGTAATAAAATAAATAAAATCTTTAAAAAATCTATTTTCCAATTAAAATCAAGTCTTAATGACCAGTTAAAAATGCAGCATTAGATTAGAACATCTTCCCATATATTCTGTGAGTGTGTGAACTTAAATTCCATGACTCACAGCAATAATAACACTAACTTTAACCCATTCTTCTTGGTAGATATGACAAAACTGCCAAAATTATGGATGGAATTATAAACATCATAGTTTCAGTTATGTTTTAAGTCAAAGGCTTCACATTTTAATACCAACACCCTATGAGATAAAAAATTGTACGTTAGTTCCATTTAAATGAGGATTTTGGAGACAGTGTGTGTAAAGCATTATTGGTAGTAAAATAGAGTTCAGTGATGGAATAGTGCCACATTAAGAGACAATATTAGACACACTGAAACAATAAATCAAAAACTATAACAAGTGATTTTTAACACCAGAATAATTGAAATATGAAGATATTGAAAACGTTCATTAGGAAGATAGGATAAACCACTGAGGTATTGGCTAGGAACTTTACATATGCACAAAAGTAAAACAAAGCACAAAACAACAACCCAATTAATGTGCATATGAATACATGCATTAAACATTTTACATGCTAAAATTTACCTGCATTATATGAACATAATACTTTATCTGTAAAGAAGATGTTAAAGTAGTGTCAAAAATAGATTTAAAAATCTTTACATGTGATAGTAGTAGTGACATCTAATTTCTGCCATATATTTAAGAATACATAATTGATATTTTTACATTAAAGCATAAAAGTTATTCTGTCAGAAAAATATATGAAAGGAAAACAAAACAGCAGATTAAAATTACAAATTAAGTTCATTAAAACTTCAATTAAATGTAAAAATAATACCCAAAGAGCAGAAATCAGTACGAGATGATACATAAAATTAAAAATTCAAAATAGGCTGTCAGCGTAACGATGTTGTCAAGTCTATGTTATAACACATATGAAATACAAAGCAATGTTCTTAAAAATTTAACATGTTAAGCAACTAGTGAGCATAAACTAAAAAAATTTTAAAGATGCACTGTTCTTTTTAGAATTCCTAATTTCTAGAAAAACCATACTATAACACCGAATTCTTTTTAAGCTAAGGCAAACTTTGAAAGTTTATACAGAAAAAAAAAAATGTTTTGATAGTCTAACCTGTAAAATGATCATAACTATGAAGATATAAATTAGATTTTCCTATTAATAAAGAGCAAAGTTTGAAAAGATAGCAAAATATTAAGTAATTTCCACATTGAAGAATGAGTAAATTACCATCAGAGTGTACATTTCAAATCTAAGGGAATATTTGTACTAGCAACCCACAAGCATACCACATAGTGACAGGAATCAATAAATTATAGAAAATAATAGGCTTACCATTATAATTAAAGCTTATTTCCTAATATTCAATTTTAAAATTTGAGGGAAGTATTCTGAAGAAATAGAGAAGTAGATTTTTGGCATTATCCTGCACAGTCCCATACTTACCTTACAATATCTTTGTTGAAAATACATTTAAAATACTCCTATACACACTTTTTAAAAAATCTGCTGATACACTTCGTTAATTATCTTTCCAATGCTTTCATATGGAGTTTGGATAAGTACTCACTTAGGTTTTCCTAGACCTCCATCCATTAAATTTCTTACAATTAATTTTATAAAAGCTGAATCTCAAAGTGATATACTAGTAAAGTATTAACAACCATTTCTCTGGAAAAAATAAAACCTGAGTTTGTAGCATTTGCCAATTTCCATAACATAGTACTTCAACAATATGAATCTCAGGGTACCAATGTAATATAACAAAATTTAAAGAAATGTATGTATATAACTTGCTTCTGTTCCAGTATGTCATAAAAGAATTACTGACTAAATTAAAATTAAACTATTATGAGATGATATGATCCCAGTGGAAAATAAAAATATAAATAAAAAATGACTAGTAATGCTTCAAGTTTTAATTACTTATTATATCACAAAGTGAAGAAAAAATTTGAGGGTTGTAATAATGAAAAATATCACTTCTCAAAATATATAAAAATATATGAAATAAAAGAAGAGATTTAGGAGTTAGGAAGGCACTCCTTAACAAGAACATGCAAAAATATGCAAAAATGTTTTTAAAATCATATAGTCAATAGCATACCTGTAAGTTACTGAAAAGAGAACACTGTGATATGAAGAGGTGATTACAAAGTATGCAGCCAAAATTTGCAGGAAAAAGTATGACAGAGGCGTGTTATAAGTGAATAAATACAAATGTCATGTTACTTTTTAAGCAGACTTAGTAACTACGGTACATATAGTTCTAAATCGTTTTCCATTTCCTTAAGCAAAAAGATAGAACAAAGACATAGCTATTGCTAATTAATGTGAAACTCAGAAGTTGTCCATGTCATTTTCTTTTCATAACATTTTCCCTAAAAAACATCTACTTGGAAAAAGAACACGAAGGAAAATCATCAGGATGACCACTAATAAGATACAATTCACCAGTACAAGTTTTACTGCAAGATTAGAACAAAATATTTAATGAATTCGAGATTATTTGGAAGATTACTCTATTTCTAAAACCCGTGAAAATGGCATCATTACATTTAATACAGAATAAAATAAGAAAATATATTGTTTTAGTTCTCTGTCAAAAGATATTGCAAAGCCTCTAATATTTTACTTCTAAAAATGAGATAGGGTCATTATCAGCATTTTCTATGAAGGCCAAAGATTCTTTGCAATTTTTAAAAATTAAAATTCTATGTTAGTTACTAAAAGATTAACAATTATTAAAGGAGTTATTTAAGTGAGAATAAAAGATTGGGCACCAAATGTTTTGATGTATTAAAATTATTCTTCACAAAGGGATTTTAATCATACACATATTTGCAGATGACAGATATTTTAAACAACATATACTAACACAATGTACTAAACTATATTTGCAGTGTGATGGTAAAATCTGTTCAAAGTTAGTTAGAGATTTGTTTATGAAGGGAAACAAGGAATTACTCACATATAATGCTCTTCACACATTGTAATTATTATGGTCATGACCCACTAAGAAGCAATAATGTAAACAACTAAACAGACAAATAGAATATGGCCATGCCTTCTCCACTTGTTTCTCACAGGCTTTTTATTTCTTTCTCTAATATTTGTTATCCTTAATGTCCTCCAATTTCAAAATGTATAATGCTTCCACAAAGTAGGTAGCTTCTACACACTGCAATGAAGGAAGCCACGTATTCTATTCCAATGTGGTGGATTAGAAGGTTAATACTCCTCCTGTGGCACCAGCATGTCACCTGGGGGGCTAATGCCACAAGCAGCAAACCTCAAAATTCTGTTACCATGCTAGGAGATGCAGAGAATGACTCTACGAAAACCCTGCAATAATAGGGCTGCAACAGGCTCGGCACCATAGCCTAGCGGTTAAAGTCCGCACCTTGTACGTGCCGGGGTCCCATATGGACACCGGTTCTAATCCTGGCAGCCCCACTTCCCTTCCAGCTCCCTGCTTGTGGATCTTTGACAAAGTAGTGACATCACTGATTAGCAAACCAGCATTCCATGATCTGGTTCCCGATCCCAGCTAGCTGTTAGTGCAGACTCTGGTTAACAACAGTGATGGTTCAGTGGTAAGGTCCGTGCCACCCATATGGAAGACCTGATTTGTATTTCTAACTCCTGCTTTGGCTCAGCCTAGCTCAGCAGTGACAGGCACTGAGGGAGTGAATCATGGAGAGGAGCTCTCTTTCTCAGTCTATCTCTGTGCCCCTCGAATAGATAAACAACAAAGTTTAAAAATACAAAATACGAGAAAACAAACATTGCACAACAAACCTTTTAGGTTCCAAGATAACAACTTCCATCATTGATGAATAAACAGCAAAGTGTGAATGAATATTTGAGATATTCTGCCATCTCAAAAATTACCTGATATATTTCAAATATTTGTGCTGATAACTCCAGCCGTGCTTATACAAAATTAAAACTGGTTCATCAGTTACTTATTCAAATATGCACTGCACCCCACAAAAAGAAAAAAAACAAAAGAATAACTTTGGGGAGCAGCCTGAAACTAACCAACAATGTGGAAAACGCAATGTTTAATTAAAACTACATTTCTCATAGCCTAACTTGTTTCACATTTTGAAGTAATGGCTCTGTCAACATCTTTATAATTATTTTAATACACATAACATGCTTATTTTGTCACATTAATAACACTGATATAATCCCATGCATGTACTTAAAAGTGTATCATAATACTTAACTTTTTCCATTTCCATAAGCTTCTGAATTAACCTCATATTTAATTTCATTGGTCATTCAAAGCTGATACTCAAAGCCATCTGAATCATATATCAAAAATATTGCTTAGAATAATACTTCCAAGGTATATCCATTTTATGGCAAAGGACAGGATTTCATTTTTCCTATGGCTGAGCAGTAAACCAATTCCAAAAATACAAATATGCTTTCCCTAGTCTATGGGAACTACAACACAGAATACAAAATAAATATAATCCCTATGAGAGAGACTGATATTTTCAGACTTGATTATTATTCACTGTGAGGTCATTATTATTCCTTGAGAAAATTTAGTGCAATTAATAACTAAGTAACAAAAAGAATCACTTCAGAGTTGGGGGGGAGGAAAAGCTAGTTAAATTAATTGCATGAAAGTTCATAACACATACATCTACCGAGGAAGATGCACTATCCTTCACATGTACTGTTACTTATCAACCAGGGGAAAAATAGAAACTAGGAGTGGATATAAAAGCTTCACGCATTAGGATTCCAAACTTGCTCTGTATCACAATAACCCAAAGCAATGGAGAATGGGAAAATTCTTTAGGAAAGGTAAGAGTGACTTGCACCACTACACTATGAACTATTACAACTACTGTACCAATGGCTTCTGGTAGGTTACAACATACATTCGTAACAAGCCATTATCCTGCTTTGTGGACCTTGTGAAATTTTGTTGAACAGAGAATAGGAGCCACGACAAAAACATCAGTTCTGGTAAAACTCATTCTAATGTAAAAACTACAACAAAAATATTATAATGGCATTTGAAAGAAGGGATGGATGAGTGTTGATGTGTGGAGCCTGGAAATATGAGTGCCGCAAAACTAGGTTCAATTAAAACAAATTACCCACATATTTGATTTACTGATATAAAATACAATTCCAAATATTTTTGAAACATTGAATGCAATTTTGTTAGTTTTCCTATGACTACCATAGATCACTCTTTGTTCTGCTACTCTACTCATCAAGCAGCCTTTTGATACACGATTTATTTTCCTATACAGTAGGAACGTAATGATGTTTTTAGTCAGTAGCTATTTATTATGGTACCAAGTGTATTTCTGATGATTAATAAACAATAGGGAAATCATGACCATAAATGCACAAATTTGAAATCTTGTTACTGTACACCAGCATTAAAATACACAAATAATTTTATACTGTAACCTGGAATATGTTGAATTCGTTAACAAAAGTGGCAAGCATCTACTTCAGCTTTCGATTTCAGATTCATAAGAAAAAAATCTCAAACCTTAAACTGTAGGTTCACAGAGCCAAAAATAACACTTTCCACTCTCCATACATTTCTGAGTTTATTCTGATTTTCTCCAGATTGATCTTTTTTTGCTTCACAATTAAGATGATGCTCAAGTCTCATCCAATACAAAATGCAAGCATTTTACAACACCACTTTACGTTACTTAATTCTTATAACCTCTGTATCAAATAGGCATTATCATTTCCATTTCATAAATAAACAAAATAAGGCATAAGATATAATCTGCTTCAAGCCATACAGCTCCAGTGTAAAAAAAAAACCCAATAACGTGAGATTAACATTTAGGATATAAACCACTATGGTATATTTGCTGTTCTACAAATTCATAAAATATCTGGAAAATTGAAGTATAAATCATAATTTTTGAGTTATAAGTCTGCTACATCAGCTGATTCTTATAATTAAAACTCTTATAATTAAAATTCTAACACTAAGATTTAAGTATCATGTGATCTTTTAGAGTAATATCATCCAAAATACAACCATAAAGTACTTCAAAATTGTCATGAGTAAACAGTGTAAACTTGTTTTAGTAAATGAAACTATTTAAATTCCTCCGTAACAGCTATGAAATATTACTAGCAGGTACCATTTAATGTTTCTCATAATATATTCAAATCCAACTCGCTCAAAGTTAGAAAAAGCAGTGGTGACCCTTTCTGGAAACTTACTTTGCAACCTCCGCGTTGGGCTTTCCCCATGGGGTTGTCTTCGAGGCATGTATGGAGAGGGGCGAGGAAGCGGCAATGAAGACACATCATGGGTCTGAAGTTTGTACCAATGTGGCTCATCATCTAATAATGCTGTTTCTAACTCAATCAAAATCTACAAGCCCAGGAGAAAAAAAGACTGTTAGATACATTAATCAAAAGAGGTTCTCTTAAAAAGGTTCTTGTATCTTCTATAATCGTTATAGTAAGAACAATGTTAGATCAAAAACCAAATCATTTAGGGGTTGGAAAATTATCAATATGTTTTAATAATATCTAGATAAATTTTTTTTGCAATTTCTTTGTTATCTAGTAATTTGAAATATCTAAGATAATTAATCTGTAGATTTTTTGACCTTTCACCTACTAGATGTTAAGTTTACCATTACAGAAATAATTTTAGTTCTATAACAATAAAATGCATATTATTTTGTAGTAACTAATTTAAACTTTAAAAAAACTCTTGAGTTAGGAGAGAAAAGCTATTTTAAAGTGCATACCATGATTAAGTTTCCTAACAGTTGTTATTTAATTAACAGATTGCTACTAGGAAAATTTTACTCTTATATTTCATTTCACTCTTATTTAACTTTTATGAATAGGATACCAATGTCAAATATGGTTAGAAGAACTTACTTGTAAACACAACCAGCTCATTAGTGAATGATATCATATGAATCAGTCTGTCATAAAACTATGGATTCAACATACCGTGGTTTATGGATTTAAGAAAGAAAAGGAAAAAAGAATAAAAAGAATGGAGTTTAATTGAGAACTATATTATGGGTTTTGTTTTAAGAATATGTTTGAAAATTATAAAGGATATCAGTCTGTATAAATAAATGACTATTTCCGTTTAGGGTATTGTGCAAGTAAGAAAGTACATTTGTGTTTGCAAGGATTGCTGTGTGAAAACACATTACTTTTTAGCTACAGGAAGTAAACAAGCAAAACAGCCAAGATATTATTTAGCTTCTATCAAATTCCCCCAAGTCATTTACAGCATAAGCATTTATGTCCCTTATGTTTACACACACCACAGCACTCGTTTATAATTGCGACCCTGAGTTATCCACTAAGATTATTCTCCTGTGGCTAACTAAGGAAGCACAGAGAGATTAAACAACTTGCTCAATAGTTGTGCAGGAAATTCATACATCCACACCACTAGGGCAGAATGTCTATTGCCATTTAACTTTGTTATCTTGCTTCTCAAATTGTTTATAGGCTTATTTTTCAACACCACCTCCTATCTTGCCTTTCTCCAATTCATTATCCACATTACAATTAAAAATACTTTTCTCAAGTCCTAAAGCCATCAAATCGATCTCTTTGTAAATTAATCACTGGTTTTCCTTAGCCAAAGGAGACATTCAAATGTCTTAATATGGTAAGGGATCTGATTTGAATTCACTGTAGTAGTCAAGTCTCATTTCTTACCATTCGCCCTTCCAATTTTAATACAATTGTCCAAAAACCTCTGACTCTTTATGTCTTATTCCCTCTACAGGAGTAACTCCTCTTGACATTGCTAAATTTTCTTCCTTTCCAGATACTTTGAGCATTCCTCAGTTGCATGATAGTTTTACATTCCTATTGCCTTTATCTCAATATAGCAAGCAATTTGCATGTTCTAGCACAAGTGTTATTTTACTGTCTAGATCCCCAATGGATTGCAACTTTCTTGAAGTTATATGCCTTCTTCAAAGTTTAAAGCTCAGTCTCTAACACAGTGCCTGGAACACTACAGGGTTTAAAAACCAATCTATGAATAACTTATACTATTTAACAGTGGTGTAGATATATACAACACACTTCATATTTATATTAAAAAACAAAGCAGCTTTAAGCCTATGAAACAATGTCATAAAATGAAATGCAATAAAAAAACAAAGCAGTTTTGAAACATAATACAATCTTTTCAACATCAAAATTTCCATAATAACAATAAAAATACAAAATTATCAGTTTTCAGAACTATTTTATATAGTGTCAATAAACTTTGTCTGAAAGCAGAAGTTATGTTTATCTTTTTTAAAAATTTACTTAATTTAGGGCCTGTTGAGGTAGTCTAATGGCTAAAGTCCTTCTCTTGCATCCACTGGAATCCCACATGGGTGCTGGTCTCTGTCCCAGCTACTCCACTTCCCATCCAGCTCCCTGCTTGAGGCCTAGGAAAGCAGTAAAGGACAGTCCAAAGACTTGAGATCCTGCATTCCTGTGGGAGACCCTGAAGAAGCTCCTTGCTTCAGATCAGCTCAGCTCCAGCTGTTGGGGCCACGTGGGGAATGAACCAGCAGATGAAAGATCTTTCTCTCTCCTTCTCTTCATACATTTTACTTTCCAATGGGGAAAAAAAAAGATTTATTTGTTTTTATTTGGCAGACTTATATAGAGAAGGAGAGACATGGAGAAATCTTGCATTTACAGGTTTACTCCCCAAATGGCCCCAATAGCTGGAACCAAAAAGATTTGATCAAAATCAAGAGCTGAGGTGAGTTGAAGCAACGAGCCAGGAGCGTCATCTGGGTCCCTCAGGTGGGTACAGGGGCACAAGGACTTGAGTCATCCTTGGCTGCTTTTCCAGACCATAAACAGAACTGGGATCAAAAGAGGAGCAACCAGAACTTAAGGTGGTGCCCACATGGGATGCCAACAACGGCAACCAGGGAATTAATCTATTGAACAACCATGCCGGCCCCAGCTATAGCTACATTCATTAAAGAAACAATGCTTATTTTAGAGATTTGAAATATAAAATTCCATTGACTGTCATATAAAAATAATCAGTATGACATGAACAGTGTAAGTTTTCAAATAAGTTCAGATACCTCTCCTAAGAATTCACTTTCTTCCTCTCGAACTCGAGCTTGATCCCAAAGAGTTATTTCAAGCATTCGTTCCCGAAACTCTCTTCGGTGAACTGGAGAATAAATGAATGTTTGATTCCATTTAGGTTCTAATGTTTTCTTCACAGTTTTAGTTCTTCTCTTGTTTTTATCGCTGTAAAAAAAATGAAAGTATACAAATTTAAATAATATATTTTTCCTAAAATGTATGAAGTTATTACTTTTCTGGAGAGAAGTTATTAAACCACAAATGCATTATGCACTGAAATTATTATAACCCTTGAAATTACTATTAAAATTTGTAAGCTATGTAACTGCATCATACTTTATTTCAACCACTATCATACTTAATGACAATATTTCAATGAATTTTATTTTTTCTTAAAAACAATAATTGAAAATTTTATCTTTCTCAAAATCATAACAAGACCAGACTGCAAAATAATAATTCAAATTTTGAACATATGGTCCCACTGGAAAGCCTAATGATGGTATTTAAGCAGTAATATGACATACAGCCTTAACTTACCCTGTGCAAGTCTTATTATAAAAAAAAGTACATACATACTCATGTCCACAACTTCATACCCATAGTTTATCTACTCAGCAATTATAATTTGCACTTTATGAAATTACTATATTACACATAATAAACATTTGTTTATTTCACAAATATTTTGTCTTTTAAAATCTTAAAAATTATATGTAAGACAGCCACTATAGTGTAAATTTGAAATCGAATATGACCATTTAATGGGATTCTCAACTTGGAGGTTATCATACTTTCTTAGGTTGAATGCCTTCATAAATTGAACAATTTGTTATCTCATCATTTGCACATGTATTTATTAATTTCCTATAAGTATTACCAGTGGTACTGATAAGTTATATATATTGGGAAATATATTAACACAGAAGATAAAAATAATATGGTAAAAATGTTAGTTCAAGAATTTTCTTCAAGAAGTTATACATATCAGTAAAACCACACTTCTCCAATTTGGACATCACATCTCTAGGATACTAGGATCAATGACCAGATACAAAAAAAAGGAGAACAACAGGAATAAACTGCAAACTCCATAGAGAGCCTATCTGAATGAGAACCACACAGAAAATCAACTCCAAATAGAACACAAGACAGTTCTAAGAGTGTTGGGAAACACAGGGAGGAAAGAGAATAAAGTCGAGAGTGTCTCTGAAATGGGGAAGCAAGGTAACTTTAAATGTTAATAGAGATTAGACTTGAACATTCTAGAGACAATACATGTTTTCTGATCAAACATATTTAATACAGCAGAAAGCTTCCTTTAAATACAGTAAATGACATGAATTTATATGTATCACATCTGTCTTAATTTGGTAGGAAGATAAAAATTCAAAGCTGTGTAGCATATTTTATTTCGAAATTGAAAAGAAGTGACACTGTGTAAAGGAATAAGTAAGTTCCAGGAATAATTATAGGTACTATGATTTTTCTCAGGTCTTTCTCCCCTCTTGCCTTTCAAAATCTTATATACTTATTTATTGTCTATTTATATCCCAGTAGTGAAAGAATGAATTCTGAGACCATATCAATAAATAAAATTCCTTCTCTGAAGTCCAATAAGTATACATTTAGCAGGAAGTTACTGTCTAATTAAAGCATAAGTTCACTGAAATCTGAAGCAGAACAAAAGAATGAGCTATTAACTATTCTTAAAGAAGAAAAAAAAACCCTCGAAGTATGACTATTCCTAAAATGGATTTCTATATTGGGTAGAAGCAGGGGGTAATTTTGGAAGCTCCTTACAAACCCAACATATATGGTCGTAGCTTAATAAGGCAATTTAATGTTAAATGAAGCACCAATTCACTTAAAAGAATAATGCTGAAAATCTTATTTTTGAACATTAAGAAAATAGTCCTTTTATTTTCCAATAACAATAAATAAGTCTTTGAAAAAAATTCCTTTTATTTTTCTAGGAGTCAAACTAATGCCTTCAGCATCAAATCATGCTGTAGAAGCCAAAAATTGAAAAGATGCTGCAAGTATTAAAAAACTAAGACCAATAAACATGTTACAGAGATATTTTTGATAGCAACTTAATGATCTTAAATTTTTTAATCTCTAGAAATCATCAATTTATAGAGAATGTAATTGGTTTTTTCCTAATAAAATTGAAATCTAACCTACACTTTTTCCGATTAATTTCATATTACCAGGATCTTTATTTTTATCTAGCTTAGTACAGCATCCAAATTTTTAACTTTCCATTCAAAATATAAAAAAGAAATGCATTGTAACTGAAAACTCTATATAGGACATTATAGAAGTATGGCCTCCCACCTCTTTCCATGAAGTCTACTCAGAGAACTGAAAGAAGCTGTGTAACGGGCTACAACCATAGAATTTATGTTAATGAGAATAGATATAAATATACGCTTGACAAAATGGTATCTGTACTGAGTGGTTAACTTTCCTAAATGATATAAGGTGATGAAATATAAAAACACACTTGCTAGTTTTATGAAACAGAAAAAAATCTTGATAAAGACAGGTAGAAATTATAGAGGAATAGGAGGAATAGGAATGTTTCCGTTGACACCAAAATTGTGTTTAAATATTTAATAAATAATCCACACATGACTAAAATGAATATTCAAAAATATGTTAATAAACATTTAAACTTTATACAATCTCAACTACTGATTGCCAGTATTTGATTTCTGGGAATTTTTATGCCTATGCTTATGTTTAAAATATGCACCTTTATGACAGAGAAAAACAAACGACATAGAACTGAAGTACTCATTGTTACTGAAAATTTTTACTTTTAAGAACACTTATTTTACTTTATATACCTACCTTCTGTCTGGAAGAAAGTAAATTTTAACATAAGGATTCCTTGGCCGCCCATCTTCCCTGGAAGGGAGATCCTTTGCTCCCAAAATTGTAACTATGAGTTGGTGACCAACCTTGTCAAACCATAGTTTTATCTGAAAAGCAATAAATATTCATCTATTAACTCAATTACACTGTTTTCTTTTCCAAACTTAGTGCCATTCTCTTACTAATAATAGCGCATAACATAAATTTCACTTGGCAAATTATGCTTGGTTAAAAGCATGTATAATCATAACTTCAACAAATAAAAAAACTGATTCAGATGGTCTGTTAAAGGAGCAAAATCCTTGGCTTTTCTAATTATCCTATAGTGTTTGTTTATTATCAGGTATATAACAATTACATTATAATTAAGGACTTTATGTACACTGATTGCTCTGTGTCTTTGCTTAAATTTACAAAATGAACATCAGTGCAGTTCATTTTAGACTCTCTTTTAGAATAAGTACTCAACTGAGTTGACAATAACTTGGTTATATGACATTCAAAGGGAATTTTTAAGTAAATGTTTTATGTTATTCCATAGCCAAAGACCTTGTCAAAGACTGTAAGTTACGGGAATTTACTAGTAGTGTTAGTTAACAGATTATTTCAGTTTGTACTTGAAACTTTTAAGTACATCTTTCAAAATTTTTCTTGCTTATCCATAAAGCCTCTTTCTTTTGTGAGGTAAATGCTTCACATTTCCAAAATAATAGAAGGGCATTTATAATTTTAGATAAGAATGTGAATTAATTTCCCTGTGCCACAATTAGGAACTGGAACTTCATATGAATCTGCTGAAATCATTTGATTTAATAGTTATCACTCTTGCACATACACCTTACACCCTCCTACCCCTTTGCTAGCTAATTATGAGTCAGAATCCAGAACAACCATGGCTCTAACCCACATTTTGGTTCACAACTCAACACATCACTAACCAGTATCCTAAAATTGATACTGAATCAAAAATTTAGAACTTGAAAATAACAATAATGATTATTGTGATTAAATATGATACACTGGGAGTTCACTTTCAAACCTAACAAGCTTTCTTGAATGGCTTAATATAAAATTTGGGGTTTGAGAGAATAAGCAACTTTTGAGTGAGAAGAGGTAATTGACAGCTAAATGGAGCAAGTAAATTATTTCAATTTGCTTTTTTGGCCAAATTCTTCTATCGGAATAAATGTAAGAGATACATAAAATTAAAAGTCATAATTACTAGTTCTTATGTTATTCCTTCTTCACTACTTTGTATAAAGAAAAACATGTTTTCATAATGGAGCTTTTAAGTAAAATAGATGCTTGAAAACTGTCTTTGAAGCTGCAGTTAATAAACATCCTGCATCAATATTACCCAGTTTATTTACTGAAAATTTATAAATTTCTTGGGTCTATCTGTCATCTACTGAATCAGAATATGCCCCTGAAAATAGATTTATAACAAATCCTCCAGGTGATCCCTGCATGCATTCAAGTTTGAAAACTACTTCTTTAGACTAAGGGATCAACAATCTGAAGAAAAGAGTCCTCAGTATTTGAAAAGGGAGATGTTTGATAATTTGCTCAATTAACAATATTAGAATGCACATTCAGTTAGGGGAATGCAAAGGAAAATTAAACTCTTCTTGCAAAAACATGAGTGAAAAAAAAACGAGATGCAGCAATGTCTCATTGTGCATGAGATGAGATGTCATAGACAATGTTATAATTACTCTACAACCTGGGACTAAGAGCAGATTAAGCCTCATGATTTTTTTATCTTTACTAATAATAAAAGAAACTTTTTTTCCAAGATACTTAAAATCACTTCAGAGGATAATTACATGTATACAAGATACCTTAAGGAAAAAGTTATCCAAAGACATTAAAATATAATTTTTAAGAAACTTTACAAGTAGGAAACAAAGAAATAGTATTTATAATCATGAAACGAAGCTGGTAATTATTGGAAATAATTTTCAGTCTCTGTGAGATTTATTTTTTCCACAAAAAAGAGCCTGTGGAAGCTAACAAGTGTTACTATGCTAATGCAGCGTTTTTGCTCAGTAAAAATCATGACATAAATGAGCCACACATTACAAACCAAAAAACATCACCTACTAATTTCTATTTCTCATGCAAACAGTTGTTAAGCATGGACATTCACATTTTTGTAATAATACTTCATAAGCTTATTCAATTATATTTAAAACATAAATATAAAAATCAATTATTTAGGAGACAATCATATTAGTTTTACTGATTATCTCATCAAAATTACACTTAACAATAACCTATTTTAAACTAAAGGTTTGATTATTCAACTTAGGCTTAATTTAATGGAATTGTATTGAGGCTGTAAGTTTTAGTGGATTCCCAGTTTATATTATCAACAGCTTTATGAACCTTTTTGCCTAACTTATTAATAATGCTCCTAAACTGCCTATCTGTAGTTGTACAATAAGTGATTAAAATATGCCTATCGGTATCATGATGTCATTTTAACCATTATCATATAATTATTCCAGATTTGCCATATAATTCTTTTAGTTTTCCTGAGTAGAACTTGAGCAGCACAAGCAGATACTGTTTATTGTAATCTTAACTAGAATAATTTTAATTCTTCAAATTTGAACAAAATAATTATTATCTACAACCAAAAATATTTTTTAAACATGCAGCAAAGCAAGGAAGGGATAATACTATGCTTAGGAAAGCTAGGTTGATATTATTTTACCCTACCAGGGTTTTCTAATGAAAAGAGGCAAACAACTTGTACCCAAGTATTATAGTAAAATATACTGGCATGACAAAGTATGTAAAGAAAGCAAACCTAGCACATTATGTCTGCATTGTGATTTGGTTTTTTCAAAGGAATATACTTTCGAAAAGTTGAAACGTATATGAAATGTACATAGTTAAAATAAGGTACAAATATATTTGCCAATCTCCTCAAGGAGTTACTGCTTGGAAAATGCAAGAAAATGTAGATGTTAAATGATACAATGAACGATTTAAAGAGACAGCAACCTCAGCATAATAAAAGAAAACATTGACAGCATAATTAGCTATTTCTGTAAATATTCTATATATAAGTTAAATCTACATTAAATGCCATTTTAAAACCTACTGGTTTTAGTAGTTAGATTGTCATATAAAAATCACTAACAAAGATTGTCTCTTTAAATTTTTATTCTGTAGTCTAATCCCCATGCAGAATTTCCAAGCTGACTCAGAAAATGATTTGAAAGTCAATAACATGGTTTGGAGCAACAGACCAAAAAAGTTTTCCTACAACGCATTTTCCAAAAACATACAAAGAAGGGTGTACACACAACTTTAGTTTCTATCAGGCAGACACGGCCTTTACCTGGACCCTAGGAACAAAAGGCGTTGTTCTTCTACTAAGGCTTTGGCTCTGGTAAGCAAAATTAAAGAAAAAGGCAATAAAACAAAACCAAAAAAGACACCACGCTAGAACTAAAAGACGAAAAGTAAAAACAAACACATACTAATATCCCTTAAGTACAATTTCCCATTATAGTATTAATCTAAAGTAAGTATGTCAATGTAATGAATAAATTAATATTGTCAAGTGCTAAAATACCCAAACAATACAAAACGTTATGAGTTGCTTAATAAGTTATTCACAATGTAGTCAGCATAAGAAGAATTAAGACTGAATACAAAAATGATACATTTGGGCTCATTTATTCTACAAGAATGACTGCAAGCATCACCTAAGAATCAAGAAATATCAGATTATATACTTAAACACATTACAGCCGCCCCTCAACATCCAGGGAATTGTTTCAAGTTCCACCAACCAACAGGTATTAAAGTCAGTGAGGGAAGCCCAAGACTTATACTGGGGTAACATTTGCATCTAATCCACCCACATCCTCCACATACTCTTAAACCATCTTTAGATAATAATTCTGATGGAGAATAAATGTCATGTATATAGTTGTGATACTGTATCATTTAGGTAATAATGATGAAAGTTCGTACACATTCAGCACAGACACAAATTTTCAAATATCTTCCCTCTAAGGTCAGTTAAGTTCATGGATACAGAACCCATGGATACTGAGGGCCATCTGTACATAGGGGAAAAAAAGTCCCAAAAGTTAGATGAAAGCATATTATAGGCTTATCAGTAAATACACATGTACACAAATAATTGTGCAAAATCTACAAAGTGATGTGTGCCTAAGCAAAACCTAAAAAACATTAGCAAATTGGCTTTGAAATTTAACACACATGTGCGTGCACACGTGCACACACACACACCTTGAGAAATAAAAGTGTATTTTAATGCACTGAATTAATAAATCACTTAAGACTTTAAGAATCTACAGCAGATATAAAGATTAAATGCCATCTAATATGAAACACTTAAGACTATCACTAACCCCACTTATCACCAATAATAGGATATTTCCTTGTATTCATACAATTTTTAAGAGCATTTTTCTAAGTATTTTTCTAAGCTTCTGACAGTTTATTTCACAACTAAATAAACAATGCTAGGATAGAGTTGCTATTGTAAGTAGCTTATGCATGAAGAAATACAGACACAAAAAAGAGATAAATTCCTGCTGGAAAACAGAAAAACACCCAGTTTCAATTAAATCAGTCTTTTTTTAAAGTAAAAAAATGAAACAGTTGATTTTCTTTAATGACGTTTTGTCCTGATTTTTAAACCATTTTCAAAATATACCACCGTGATAAAAATGTTGTGCTTTCATCAGGGTATGCCAAAGTTAAATAAAAAAATAAAACAAGACGTTATCTCTGGGGATCCTCAGCATTTAATTTTACTGTTCTCCTCAGACTTCCACTCCATTCTTCACATTTCTTAAGGATGTCCCTCTCCAATCTGCCAAATCACAAATCATGAAAGGCTTCTTTCTGTAGTAGGACTTGATCAAAATTACACAGGTGTTGTCAAAAGATACACACTTAAAATCCAAAAGAAAGCAGATGTGTAGCATGGACTATCATTCAAATACAGTTCATTTTTTTCCTTTTCCTATGAAATCCAAACCAATCTACAATCAAGTCATCTGCATTTTTGTATGGAGATATGAATGCCCTTCAAAAGGAAGTGAAAGAAGATGTTAATTTTGGTGCAAAAAATTGATAGCCATGCATAGTTTTCTGCCTGATTTACATTTTCCGTGAACATTTTGAGGATCCCTCTTATTTCCAAAAGAAGAAAGGAATTCTCATATAACGAGTGTCTTACTAATGCCTGTCTGTTTAAGCTTAGGAGGATAATTACTTAACAGATGGGAGAGGAGATGTACGGAATTCATAGAAATTAACCAGGCATGCTGAAAAAGGATATCAGCAAGGTATTCTAGAAAGCGACTTGTATTTTCCTTGTGCTGGTATCTGTTCTAGTTTAGACCGAGTATATCGAGGTAATGAAATATCTTAAAGGCATATTAACATTTCATAACATATAAGATTTACTTTGAAATGAAGAGTATTTTCAGAACCGATCTTGTAACACAAACATTTTTCCATCTTCTAAAATGTAACTCACATTTGTCTGAAATCAACCCTCTTAAATCTGGCAATTTTAACCTAATGCTCATCCATGTAGTTATACATTGATTGTCACTGTAAAAGCACACTTTTGTTTTGGAGGATTTTGCTTTTTTTAAGATTTTGAGGTGGAATTCATGAAGGCTTATTATCCCTTGGCAATCACTAGACTGCTTTCTATTGCTATTAATCTTACACATTTTCACAAAAGAATGGTAAAATATTTTTTAGAGCACACAATGAAACTAACAAGTAACTAATTTCTCCTAACCATGAAAGAGCCACTAATATCTAAATCAACTTAAGCACACTTGAAAAGAAAAAAAAATGAGCTTGGGCCATATTTATGGCATTTATGATGTTATTTCCTACTATTTAATGTGTTACTATCGTTTTTTTCAGATTTATTTATTTTTATTGAAAAGGCAGATGTACAGAGAGGAGGAGAGACAGAGAGCAATATCTTCCGTCTGATGTTTCACTCCCCAAGCGGCCACAATGGCTGGAGCTGAGTCAGTCTGGAGCCAGGAATCAAGAGCTTTTTCCAGGTCTCCTACGTGGGTGCAGGGTCCCAAAGCTTTGGGTCATCCCTTGACTGCTTTCCCAGGCCACAGGCAGGGAACTGGATGGGAAGTGGAGCTGCGGGAATTAGAAGCGGCGCCCATATGGGATCCCGGGGCGTTCAAGGCGAGGACTTTAACCTCTAGGCTATTGCGCCAGGCCCAATGTGTTAGTATCTTTAAGACCCTCCTTTCATACCATGCTTTCAGAGTAGCATAGCTATGACAAATGAGGCGTACAACATAAAAATCTCTAAGACAAATTGAACACTTATGCAGAGTTATTTTAAAGGCTAAGAAATGTCTAAAGGAGACATTACTCCATTTAAATAAGCACACAAAATGGATATTTACAATACTTAATAAAAGACAGAGTCAAAAATGTTAAAAATAAACCAACTTGGGGAAAATCAGAACCACAATTCAAGCACCTATTCTGAAGTTTAATAAAATGATTGTCAATAAAATGATATATTCAATATGTTCTAATAGGAAGAATGCCAAGTCTTTATTGACTTTTAAAAGATGTAAAAGGTAAATTTTATCTTAACATCCATTCAAAAACTAAAGACTATAAAATAGGGCCCAGCATGGTAGCCTGGAGGCTACCGCTTGCGTCTTCTGGGATTCCAAGTGGGCGCCGGTTCGTGCTGCAGCTGCTCTGCTACCCACCCCGCTCCTTGCTGGTGTCCTGGGAAAGCAGTAGAGGATGGCCCAAAGCCTCAGGACCCTGCACCTGCACGGGAGTCCTGGAAGAAGCTCCTGGTTCCCAGCTTCACACTGGCTCAGCTTTAGTCATTACAGCCACTTGAAGGGTCAGTCAGTGGACGGAAGGTCTTCCTCTCTATCTCTCCTTCTCTCTGTACATCTGACTTTCCAGTAAAAACAAATCATCTTTACAAAAAAAAGACTTAAGTAATTTTTGAATATTCAAAATTGAAAAGTAATCCTCTGAAGAAAAAGCTGCACATTTCTAGGATAATACAAAAACAGAAAGAGAAATCAAACAGTGGAACTCTGCAAAGCACAAACTGAAAAGGTGGACATCCAATCCAGGAGGCAGAAAACAGACCTCTTGCGGATATTCCCACCACATACAACAACGTCACTCCTCATAGTTCTGCCTGAATAATGAGCTGCCACACAACCAAGTATGGGGGTGAAAGAAACTGAATATTTTTTAAAGTTCAATATGAAATGTAAATGTATACAAATTTGCATTATATGTATAATTTCCTACTTGCAAAATATCAGTGATTGAACTAGCATAATCCACTAGGAAAATAAAATCATATCCTATGAAAATTATCTTCACCCTCTGGTATTGGTGATTTGTGATTATGTAAATGTGATATCAGCCTAACTAACATTTCAGCAAAAGCAAACTTACTCAAATATAAGATTAAAAAAGGAAATGTGAATTGTAATTTCATCTTGTGATTTCCTAAGAATTTTCCCAAAGGGTGATACAGTTTTCTAACACATATAGTTTTTCTAAATTCTACATCATTAAGGCAAGTCAAACTACCTACAGGCTGGTACAGAAACACTTGAACATGAAAGGAAATAATCCCAGGATGGCATACTATTTAGATTTTCCTAGACTAAACAGAATGAGGATAAACTGAACAGATTACAACAGAGTGCAATCCATTGTATCTTGCTCACTTGTATTTTAAGAAATTAACACTAAGCCAGTGCTGGGTTCAGAAGTTACCATATATTTTTTAAACATGTTAGGTGTAATTTGGCTAAAACATTTTTAACTTCCTAGAGTAGACACAATAAATACGAATTACAGCCATCATCATTCATACATGTGAGTGAAGTGTAGGGCTGTGTGTATTTAAATTACAATCATAGGTAGGCAAAAATTTTGCTGTCAGTTTCATAGTGTACAATAACCTTTTTTAGTAAGCAAATGAGAAAACAGCATATATTTGAAATCATAATTACATGGAAATTAAGCCAACATCACAAATCAAAAGGGTTTAACTATACACTATCATACTTACCTTTAGAAATAAAACCTCAATTTTCTATCTCCCCCAAATATTTGACAGCCTCATCTTTTTACAACATTCACTTTAAATAGTAAGTCATTAAATCCAAAGTTTAACTAAATCTCTACACTATGATCTCAACCCTCTCTCCTTGCCCAAACCATAATGAAATCTCGAGACTATGAACGAGACAGGAAGTATTAACCCTTCTTAAGGGAAATTCAGCTTCTACTATCTCCTCCACAAACTCAAGCCATCTACACACACACACACACACACACACAAACACACAAATTCATAATGTATTGACATTATCCAACTCCGCAGAACATTAAACACATGCTTTTTAAATGGAGCCACAATAAAATATGTAATAGCTAACCATTTTCAACATTTTTCTAACATACTAAAGGAAACTATATATATGTTTATAATTCTAAATGGCAACATGTATTATATATATAATAAATATATATATGGAAAGATGTTATTCATTATGGAGATTGAATATACACCATTATTTTCAAAATAAAATATTTACTCTATGAAACAGAAAGGAAAAGAAAATCATAAAGAGAAAGAAAAATCATTTTAGTGAGATATATACAGTACCCTAGCATCCTAGCTCATCACATATGCATTGTATTTCTGTTATTGTCACCTTTGTGGTTCAAAACAGTAACAGACAAGACATGTTCAGGGAATTTCTGAATCATTTTTCATAGCTTAATTTTGCTTATACTCCAAGAACTCACCTTTCAATTAATGAAAAAATTCAGAAGATTTTTAAATAACACATTGCCCTTCCCCCCCAAAAAAGTAGAGGAAATTTTGCAGTTGATTTAATCCCTCCAAAGAAATCTATTTCTATTTCTCTTCAAATATCGATCTGATACATGGACTTTTTTTTAAACTCCAATATATTTTATCCAAAACTTCACATCTGTATTTAAGAACACAAATGGTTCCCAAACACTCATGAAACGTCAAGTTCAGTAATCGCAGACATTACCACATTAACCTGAACCTTTCTGATGTGTAAATGAGTAATTTTAAATATCTTGATATTTTCAATGGCTTATACGTAAATGATAATTGAACAAATGAATAAAAAGTAAAACATAAATTTGCAAAGCTCTGCAAATGAACATGATATAAAATGCATAACCGATTTTTAACTTTATATTAGGAAACAATGAATTGAAGGATCACTTAATGCAAAATCCCCTAGCATATAATCAAGAATTGATAACATATTACCTCATTAATTTGGTTTTACCTATTGACAAGGACATCCAAAGGATCACATTATTTTAGAGCAATTTCCATACTCCAATAATTACTATTAAATTTTTCAAAGACTGGAAAGTTATAAAAACTACATATTTAGTTTTAAGTATTAGCTTTGTATGGCTTTTATTTCTCTTAAAGTCATTGATAAATTAGTCATTTTATAATATAAAACAAAGATCATGACCTTGAATTTTGATATAATACTTGACTGAAAAATTATCTTAACAAAATCTAGTTTAATAAAATCCAGAAAATCAAGATCTAATAAAAAGCACTATAATAAATAATCAAAATTGAATTTTAATTTCTTTTAAAATGTAAGAATTAAAAGTTCATGGTTAAAAATACAATAATATATTAGGAAGAACTCAGTTTATAAAAGCCAACATATTTAAAAAATACTATTTGATATTCTGAAACAATAAGTTAAGTTAGAGATTACATACTGAAAGTTGTCCAGATAAGAACTGTGGGACATCCCTCAACATGCCAGGACTCATAGGAGAGGTAACAGAGATAGAAGGACGATCCATTTTTTGAGATTCAAAGGAGCTAGAACCTGAAAAGGTAATTATACATGAGAAATAATTAAAACGGTACTTGACTATATTTAATAAACTTACCTGATTACATTGTAAAATATTTATTCTTAAGATGCATGTAAAATATCATTTTAAAAAACTATTTTCTTACCCAGAATGTTTCCAATACATATGTTCTTAAGAGGTTTTTGGTGGGTTTAGTTTTGTGTTTTATTTTGGAAGCATCACTACAGTTTAAGGTTTCTTTTAAGGCCAGTTTGAATTATTTTCTGTGCCAATTTTAGTAGAAATACTCTCCTGTCTCAGCACTTAGTTTGTCTGTTATGTATACTATGCTGACATCTTATAATATTTAATTTTAAATAGAACAAACATATGAATCAACAAGCCAACTTGTGAAGGCAATCTAAATTCGCAATGCTCAGAACTTAAGTATTTGAATGTCCCAAAACTCTAAAGGTTGTCAAGCAGTGGGTTTTAAAAATCATTTCTAGAAAAACAGAATAAACTAAAATGGCAGAAAAGAGAGAGCTATGAAAAAAACACAAAAGAAAAACCAAAATCGCAATACCCATAATTTATTCAAGCATGGACAAATTTATTTCTGTGATGGTGAAGGAACAAATTGAAAAATATATAGAAATGAAGTTGGTAAGATACTGGGGAAATTACATGTTAATAATTATAGAATAATCAGTTTAGTACTAATAAAATATTCACAGTAAGTCTATAGGAATGGTATCATAAAAATTACACTTGAGAAAGATGAGTTTACTACTTATGTGAAGTGTGGGTTGCAATGAAAAGAGCTGGCAAACAGTTCAAGGTATGATGAATGCTGTAAGACAACAGCAGTAAATGTGGTGAGAAGGAACAGAAAGAGGGAATTCGGCAGAGAGCATGACAAAAGAAAATAAAGATGCAGAAAAGAAAGTAAAGATAGTAGAGCATGGAAAGCAGGGGAAGCATTAAAATTTGAGGCTCTAGCCACTGGAGACAAGGTCCATAAGGTCCCCAACACCTATGGAATGAATGCAGACAGGGCGGTGCTGATATTCACAAGAATGGAGGACACTAAAAGACTTTGAGAGCCTGAGTGAGGAGCTCACTCTGGAACACAGTCGACTCTGAAATACCTAGGAGACATTTCGGGGAAGATGAACAGCAGCTAACTGGAAAAACAGAATCAGATGTTTGATTAAAAACTGTTGAAAATGAGCCTGTGCAGTGTATGCCAGCTGGAGATGGAGGTGGGTCAATTACTTCAACAGGGCGTATGGAGCAAAACGGAACCAAAACCTCAGGCGTTAAGAGCAGAGGGAAGAGTGATGGTTGTCTGCTTGCTCGTTTGTTTTTTATGTTTCTTAGAAAGTAGGGAGAATAGTATCTTATGGTAAGAAGTAATCTGTTCTCTTACTCCAAAGCTTATAACATTTCAGATAGCAGAAACACACTTACCATTAAAAATTATTTGAACAGTTAGGGAAAAACGGACAATGATAGATGCTTTTCATGATATAAACTTAGGAGTCATATATCTTAAAAATTAAAACCACAAAAAGAGATGATTGAGGAGTCAGAAACGGAATTCTAGATCAACTAGTTCTAGAACCTTCTTCATCTTCAATGTTTAAAGAATAAGATCAGATGCCATTTGAGAAAGGATTCCTGTCTCCGTAGGAACAATTCTTTTAACAGCCATAAGAAGATAGCTAACACATGACACATATAATCTCTGAGTGATATGAGTGAATAAAAATTTCACCTATCCCAGGGTTGCTGCCCAAGTGTTATACAAGTATAACATCAAGTACAATTTAGGTATTAAGCAAAATGAGAGCAACAATGATAATGATGATACCATTACATCATCATGATAATAATAATATTGCTTGTTTCTCATGGTTGAGATAGTACTTTTGATTAAATGACTTTGCATCTAGCCATAGGTGCTATTCCAAACAACTCATTGGACCATATTTTAAATTGGATAGCTTTGGAAGGCCCAAAGAACTGCACTGACTCCACTGAAGAATTGTAAAGATTTATATTTATAGATATAAAAGTAAAAAATATTTATTTCTCAGCAGGAGGGGAAGGGGAATATAAAGGGTAGGAAGGGAAATCCCTGAGCCTATGGAACTGTAGCATACAAAATGAAAAAATTAAACATTTTTAAATATATCTATTACTACAGTATAGTCACAGTTTTGAGATATTTGGCAAATGTGAGCATGTCTCAACACCACTACTGCTGTCACTACAGTCTAGGGCAACATCATCTTATGCCTAGTTTGTTAGGTAAGTCTTCTCACTGCTTTTACCCTTGACCAGATTCTAAAACACACACCGCACCTCATTATCACCTTTCTAGTTCTAAGTTTCCTTCAGAGAAAAGCCAAAGTCCCAAAAGTGAGGCACACAGCCTATTCCATTTGGTAATCACAACTTCTCTCTTTTGCACCATTGTCCTCGTGTTTTCCATTCAGCCTCTCTGGCTACTTTCATCTCCTAAAATCTGCCTTGAGCTTTCCTGCCTTAGTGTCATTCACCAGCTGGAGCTGGAAAGCTCTCCTTTCAAGTTCTTGCTTTACTGCTTGATTCTAAATGTGGTATATCCTCATAACATATTTCAAAATGCAATCCCCACTCCGTTCTCTTCTCTCTCAACAGTCATTATCTTACTGTCAGGGGTTAAGTGGCTTAGTATGAAAAATTCATTCTGAAGAAGAATTCACGTGTTAACATCACTTAAACATCTATATTTACTGCTACATATAGTGTTAAAGTTAAATCAGGACTAATATTCTATGTTTAAAAATGTAAATGAGAATAAACACAGTTTTTCTTTTTTGTTTCACATAATATGCTAACTCTGAGGTTACAAGCTAAATATTAAAGTGGTGCTAGGTTTGAGGGTGAAACCCTTGCAAATGATGAAAATATGTTCATGATTGTTTTATTCGCATCATGATTTCATGGTTATACAAGTATGTCAGAACTTACCTAATTTGCACTTCATTTAAATTCAGTTACTTATAGCATGCCACAGAAAAACTGTCTAAAAATCTACAATGAAGACAATGTGGCTTCAAAAATCTTAAAATATTATGGAATGCTATGTTTTGCCATCATTATATGACTATACTTGATAGGAGGCTTTTATCTATCTTAGTTTATACTAATAGGTAAAATATTTCATTTGGCTCCTCAAGAAAAATATTATTGGTAACATTTCCTTCAAGAGAAATGACACTTACTGGATTCCAGCTGGGCATGTGTGCTCTCCGGTATTCTAGGTATATCTCTGAAATGATAGCAAAACAACACACGAAACTCAACACTAAACACAACATTATTTTGATAATTATCACCTGTCTTAGAAGAGGACCATACGCACTAAGGATAACTTTTTGATAAGAGTATTATTATTATATATAAGAAATAAGTGCCTCATGCTAATTAAAGGTATTTTTGATCAAAATAAGTCACCAACCTAACTCATTTTCTATAGTACTAAAGAGATAAAACTACCACATCTAATTTCCTAAATTACCAAAAATTAAGCATTACTATTCTTCGACAAATAATAGTTCATGTGGTCTCCTGCTTCAATGCCTTATGTTGAAGATTTATTTAATATTTCACTATAAGTTTATATATTATGCTATCACTTTTTATTTAAGCATTTCTTTCACATTGGCATAGATTCTGAAAATGGATCTATCATATGACCCAGCTATCCTACTCCTGGGAATATATACAAAAGAAGTAAATCTGTATATGAGAAAGTGACCTGCACCCTATATAATCTTTTACAAAGTAAAAAATTTTGTAATAGTTAATGAACAATTTTCAATGTTTTTTTTAAGATTTTATTTATTTTTATTGGAAAGGCAGATATACAGAGAGGAAGATCTTCCGTGCGATGGTTCACTCCCCAAGCGGCTACAACAGCTGGAGCTGAGCCTATCCGAAGCCAGGAGCTTCTTCCAGGTCTCCCACATGGGTGCAGAGTCCCAAGGCTTTTGGCCATGCTCTACTGCTTTCCCAGGCCACAAGCAGGGAACTGAATGGAAGCAAGGCTGCTGGGGTTAGAACTGGTGCCCACAAGGGATCCCGACGTATGCAAGGCAAGGACTTTAGCCATTACGCTACCACACTGAGCCCAATGAATAATTATTATAATGTAGGTGATAAGTTCAGATTTATGGTCAACTTCTTACAATTACCAAATTGATGTTAATGACTGTTATATTTATATTAATATATAAAATATAGTATGTTAATATAATCAAAACTTTTTGGAGATTGTCAAATTAATATAGACAACAAGTTACAAACACATACAGTAGTTTGGTATTTTTGGTAATCTAATCAGCATTAAAAACACACTTCATTGTTTCTTAAACTATCCTATCTGGTAGTTATGCATATTTTTAAAAATGTATAATTTACAAACTGTGTGATCATCATCATTTTTACAATATAGAAGATAATGAAACATTAAGTAATTGCTACTATGGTCTTCCCCTATTAACAACAGTAGCCATCTATAAGCTACTAGAATAATAAAAATACTAGACATCTGGGGGACACCTCGGTGCCAAGTCAATAATTCTCCCTCTGCCAGAAACGACATCCTAAATGAGCTCTTTTCATGACAGAGCTGTTCCACTTCCCTTTTGACTCCCTGCTTGTGGCTGGAAAAGCAGTGAATGATAGCCCAAAGCCTTGGGGCATTGCACTCACCTAGGAGTCCCAAAAGAAACTCCTAGCTCCTGCCTCCTGGCTTCAGATCAGCTCAGCTCTGTCATTTTGGGAGTGAACCAGGAAATAGGAAACTTTTTTCTCAGTCTCTCCTTCTCTCTGTAAATCTACCTTTCCAATAAAAATAAATAAATCTTTAAAAAATAATAAACATCTAAATATGTATTCCTCTCCTGCAATAAGCCATATATCAACCACACATTTTATCAAATCAAGTAAAGGGCAGGATGTTTTTGCTAAGCAGGAAGAAAAGGAATTGTCTATAAAATAAATTATTTTCATTCACATATTTTTAGACTGCACATTACGAACATCTTGGTTGTGTAAACTCTACACATATGAACTATTAAAACCAACTTACCCAATAGGCCTTGAAACAACAAGTTCCGCTTGTGGTTCAGGTTTGGATTCCAGAATGATATTGTACACTTCCTCAAATGTGGCTCCTTGCAACAACCTTCCATTCCATTCTAAAACTTCATCACCTATAGTGTATGTGAGCAAGAATCTTAGAAAAACTAATTTCATAAAACGTATTTGAAATAAAAGCAGTCTAAGCATCAATGAACTCCACAGAATAAGATCACCACTATTGAATTTAAAAAAAACACTGCAAACAGTTTCAGTGGCACAAAATTTAATAGCAACAGCGCACGTCACCCAGAATAATGATCATAAGGAAAAAAAATCACCTAGACAGTATCTCTATGTGATTTCTAATTCTGGATAATTCTCAAGACCTATTGTATCTTTCAAAAGTTTTAAAATTGTGCCCCAGGTTTCTCGATATCCATGCAACTAAGCATCTTATTTCCTTTTGGGTGTTACTGTTAACTGAAGTCTCTTGTAAAATGCTTAATAATTAGTTGGTTTTTTAAACTATTTTGGCATTATTTTTCAAAAGAAAAAGAAGGTCTTTGAGAAGCAAGATAAATATTAGGTATATTTTAGAATATACTACAATAAAGGTTGCTGCCATGGCTTACCAAGCTAATCCTTGGTCTATACTGCTGTCACCAAATAGGGTGACAGGTTCAAGTTCCAGTGCAGCGTCCTGATGTTGTGCCTCAGAAAGCAGTGGACTACACAGCCTATGTGCTTGGGCCCCTACACCCATGTAGGAGACTTGGAAGAAACTCCTGGCTCCTGGCTTCAGAACAGCCCAGGCCTAGCCATGGCAGCCATTTGGGAAATGAGCCAAAGGATGGAGATCTTTTAACTCCCTCCTTCTCTGTGTGTAACTCTGCCTTTCAAATATGAAAAAAACTAAATCTTTACAAAAAATGTGTAAAAATCCATCAATAAAAAATGCAATCAATAAATGAAAAATCATTTTAGCTACTATGAATCAAGAATATAGTACATTTTCCAATGACCGAATGAATATTTCCATCTCAGGGACATGAATTCTTCATGGCTGGCTAGATACACTTATAAAAAAAAGGGGTAACTTTTTCATAATTTATTTTCTTTTTTCTTTAATGTTTATTTGGTTTTATTGGGAAGTCAGAATTACAAAGAGAAGGCGAGACAAAGAGATCTTTCATCCATTGGTTCACTCCCCCAGTGAACACAACAAGCGGAGCTGATCTGATCTGAAGCCAGGAGCCAGGTGCTTCCTCGGATCTCCCACATGAGCGCAGGATGCCAAGGATTTGGACCATCCTCTACATCCTTCCCAGGCTACAAGCAGGAAGCTGGATGGAAGTGGAGCAGTTGGGACATGAATGAGTACCTATATGGGACCCGGGTGGTTGCAAGGCGAGTATTCGGTCACTAGGCTATCCCGCCAGGCCCTTTTCATAGTTTTTTAAGCTTAGTATCTTAAACACAAACATTCAAAGATGGAAACTTACCTGGTCTAAGATGTCCTACAGTATCAGCTAAGCTTCCTTTTTTAACTTTGGTAATGAATGCACAAAGCCGACCTGATTCAGTCATCTTCCCTCCTACTACCTGTTTAAAAGAGGAAAGTATTAAACCAGGCATATTGTTAAAATGAACACTGTTGAAGACTCCTGCAAAAATATCTAGAACAATTTGGAACTTCTAAAATTACAATTTAATGTGCTGAAGATAATTTGGGGGGGTTATCCTAAGAACTAATTTGTAAAAACTTGCCTTGGAAAACACTATATATTAGAAATAACCATAATTGGTCATTTGTATTCCTTTTAAAAAATACTTAGGTTTATTATAAAAGATGTTATTATAGTGGTATATAATTAAATAAAATGTCTAGTTATAAAATTAATTGTTATAATACGAAATATTTGGTGCTTTGATTATGATATGCTATTAATTTTCAGTAGTAATCTTTGGGCATCTTGATAATGTTTTTAATGACCTAGTATTTCTTGAGAATAATATTAAATATGCTTGTTGCCTGAGAAGTAATGTAAATCTTAAACATTTATATTCTAGTTTTTCTATTTTTACATTTATATTCAAATATATCTTCTTTAAAAATAAGAATAATTTGGTGGAGTCATATGTGTTCTTCAAAGACTTGATCCTGAAGATTAATTATTTGGCTCTGATCAAATGCCATTTAATCAATATATCAAATCTATGGCAAATGAGGCAAATAATAGCAAATAACTTCATTGACTGAAGTAATTTCTCTTCTAAATGGCGTAAATGACAAATTAACTTAAAAATCCTTGATTTATCTTATTGCATACAATTATTCCGTTTCAGTAAATTAGGCTCAATGGAATTTAGTTTATGAAAGCTAATGAGTTTCATATGTAATTCTGAAAATTAAATCTGTAGATCTTAGAGAGTTGGAGCTCTATGTAAACTTTATAATATTTTGGCTTATAACTTTAATAATAATTGATGATTATACTAATTATTGTCATTATTATTAATATATTAAAATTTAAATGTTTACATGTTTCTTATTTTATCTCATAATAGTATTATCTACATTGGATAGATGTGAGTCTATCTTAGATATGAGTCTAAGAGAAGCTTCATAGCCCAATGTTACATAGCTAGTAACTACAGCAACTGGAATTCAATTAAACATTTCTGTTTTTTTCCACCACCACTGCTGAAATGCTATAGTAGTATGATATAATTTAAATCCCACAGTTGACACCATCTTTAAATCATGAAAAAATTGCAATTCACTAAACCCATCTATGGTGAATGTTAAATAAGATGTAAAAAATTCTTAGGTGAATGCCTTCCACATGGTAATCATCAAAAGAAATGTTAGTTGCCCAATTCCACTGCTATCCAAAGTTTTCTGTTATCTCTTACCTATCTTATTCTAACTTCTGCAAAATGGTTTGACTCTAAAACATTTACTCTATTGAATTATAAAAAAGCAAAACAGCTCTAATTATTGTAATTACCAATAATTTTTCTGAGATTTCATAGTTACAATATAAGTCAATATTTATTTTATCCCCTAATTATTTTTGAATTTTCAAATTACAAACAATATTTTCTCTTCCTTACACATACACTCACATTTTACTACATTAATGCAATTATATGCATGGATAATACACGTATTGAATAACTTTAATTTGCATACTGAGAAATTAACTAATACCATCATACTAAAGATTATCCTATCACATAAAATCACAGATAAAGACTAAGGGCAAATTATATAGGTAAAATAAAATTGAACATTATATTTAGGATTTTAATGTGTACTAATCAGGTTACTTTCAATGCCTTCTCATATTATATTTGTGACTTTTATAATATTTGGAAATAAAAATGTATATTGAATGTAGAGATTTATGAATTCTTGAAAATGAAAAAACAATCTCCTGCATTCATATGAGTATACACATTAACTAGATCTTTTGTTTCTCTGATAAATCTAAAGTAATACAGAGCCAAAATCTGTTGCATGTTATTACATACCTTCAGGCCAAGCATTGCTCCTGAATCTCTAGGTACACTTCCATCTTTCAGACGTTTGTGTAATAAAATACGGCCAATCAAGCGATCTCCATCTTTAGATGGCTGCCAGGTCACAGGGTGCTGACATGTTACAATTAACAAACAATAAAAATGTATGTTATTTCATGGAAAACAGTATCTGGTTATACAATTTTTCTAAACGTCAGAATTTCAAAGTGTTATGATTACACAAACCAGTTTCTACTACAAAACACTGATCACAAGGGCTTTTCATATTTTGCTTATAATCTCAACTTTATGATCTCAACTATTTTTCATTAATTATTTTAGATTCAGTTTTCTGATCCAATACTAGAGCTCTATATCTATGCCAAATTCCTTAAAATTCTAAAGAAATTCAAATTCTAATT
This sequence comes from Ochotona princeps, assembly GCF_030435755.1. NCBI lineage: Eukaryota > Metazoa > Chordata > Mammalia > Lagomorpha > Ochotonidae > Ochotona > Ochotona princeps. The sequence goes on from NC_080840.1 coordinate 29,613,783, forward strand.
ATTTACATACCCAAGATTTATTAAAAATTCACAAATTGAAAGGTACTTTTCAACTATCCAGTAAAATTCCTTAAAAATGACATTTACTATTCAAACAATTTTGAAAGCTAGGAAAACTATATTATATAAACTTTCAAAGTCAAATAATATTAACCAATGAAATCTGGACATTTGTGATGCGGGTTTCCTTTAGTAAGTTTCTAGATTCAAATTTTTAAAAAATGGTCCCAATAATTTACAACTGATTCTGTGCAGGAGGAACAGGCTTCATTCAAAAGTGGAAATTTTAGATTATATTTTCCACTTTCCATAAGGTCACTGACTTTCAGATCCATTTTCTAAATACTATATAATTCAGTGGTACGTGCTGTTGAACAACCTTGAAAACACTAGTAGTTTATTTCTTTTCAGAGCAGAACCAAAGCCTTATAAATAATGACACACCCTTCCTAATGAATGGTATGCTACATATAAAATAAATAATTTGTGTAATCATAGTAGTTTCACACTTTTCTAAAGGTAACATGCATATCTTCATGCAAAATTTAGCAGGCAAAAATTAAGTACAAGTCAGTCACATCTATATGATAAAACAATTTCAGAAGTCTTACTATACTAAAAGCAAAAATAACAAATATCAAAGCAGATGACAATGGCTCTAATACTAATTAATACTCTATGAAAATACTAGGACTATAAAACAAAAGAGCCAAATGACAGCGAAAGGGAAAAAAGAAAAACAACTTTTTTTTTCTGTGCAAACAGACCCAATTATTTCCCTTTTGCCTGGGATTCAAACTATCAATTGATGTTTCATCCCAAGGAAAATATATGCAAGCAATCAAATAAGCCAATCCAAGAAAAATTGCTTGTTATTTGTGGTTTAGCATAACATTACGAAGTTATCTCATGCAACCACTGATAAAACATTCCTTTGTTCCTAAGTTTTATTTTCATTCACTTAAGTTTTGGTATGCTGTCAACAATAAAAACAGCAGAGCAAGGAAAGAGTTTTTGGATTGTTTGATTCGGTTTTGTTTTTCTTTTCTGCACCTTAAGAAATGCTACATTGATCCTTGAAATGTCCTGTCCTCTTCTCATGTTCTGATTTTTCAATGAGTGACAGAGAGCAAACGAAGACCAAATGAGCAGGGTAAAAGGCAGGCTCCACAGTCTCAGTACCTTCTCACTACGGCTATGCTCCTCGTTAAGGGTTGTGCTACTACAGGTATCTACCCCAGAATCCTTAATCTGAGGCTCAGACCATTCCAAATCCTCTTCCAAAGAGTGGCCACCAAAGCACATCATTTTCTTTTGTCTCTCAGACCTGGTGTTAGAGTCCGACAAAACTGCCTGCTCACTAGTTTTTCTTTTTCCCTTTTGACTGTCCCCTACAGGTGTGGGATAAAGAAAAAAAAAAAAGATACAAAAAAGAAAACATGCAAAGGTGTAAATAAAAAAGGAAAAGTGAAATGATAACGAAAAGTATATAGTAAGGCTCCACATGTCTCACCAAAGACATTGGGGATGCCTCACTGCTATGCCAAGACGTATGGTCCAACCAGTGGTAATCCATGTCTCCTGTGAGTCAGACAGACAGAACAGTGCAGTAAAGGAGACAGCGGGGGAAAACGGACAGACAGACATTATCAACATTTTAAGCTGTGGGATCCTGCCTGGTTTTAAGAACTTTGTCTATAGCACCCATGACTTGCATCACGAGAAAACCTAGATTCCAACAGGATAAAATGTAGAATGCTAAATATTAGGGTTATGTGTTCTAGACAGAATCTATACAACAAAACTCCTACAGGAAAGAAGCCTAATAATACACAGAAATAAAAACAAATAAAGAAAAGTTATACATACTAAAAAAAGAAATATTATCAACCCCATCTGTTACTATTTTTTTTTCATGCTGACAAAAGGTGGGAATTTTTCTCCAATGATTAATTGATTATCCACATTTAAAAATTCAACACCTATTTGCCAATACCTCTATTCCAAATGCCAAGTAAATAAATGTTCCTTCTGGGATGCAGTATATTATCGTTTAAAATATTAAATCTCCACTAAAATTTGGGTGGTTAAAAAATACTGGTTACATAAAATATCAACTTTGAAATCATCAAGATATTCATTCATTTTATAGTCATAAAAATAAAATGTCATTATTTAGTCTTAGTTTGAAAATATTTCAACTTTTTAAAGAAACTATCCATATCAAAGGAAAATATAAAATGATTATTAGTTTAAATAATATGTCTATGATAAGTGAGAATGGATATATATTTTAAAACTTACATATTATTTACATTAAAAATAATTTCGTGTTTATATATGGTCATATAAATTTTTAAAAATTCATTGGCTCAATATATTTTAAAATACATACTGAATACTCCCCATGTATTAATCTAAGTCCTGGTATAAAGGAAAAAACACTGAAAAAGGATGACAACAGAGTGAAGATAAACACAAAAAATCCTCAGAGTTATATAGGAAAGGACAAAGCACTATTAACAAAGTAATAATTTAGACTACAACAAGACCTTCTTTAGATTTTGGAGTCAGAAAATGCCTATAAAGATAATATTTAAAATGAGATTAGATTTAAATGATGTGACCTAACAGACAAATTGGTAAGCAGAGTAAAAAAATAAAAAATAAAAGTGGAGCAAAGAACATTCTAAGAAGCATCAATACATTACTGCAAAAGAACTGCACACATCATTGCACCACAGGCAGGAAGTATGAGGAAGAATATAATGCTAAATGGAAGTGGTAAGGCAGCACAGGCAAGCTCTTTTGATGTCATATTAAAGGTCATAAATTTCACCGCTGAAGAAGTGTAAGTAAAATGGTGATACAGTCAGATTTATATTTTTAAAAGATCAGCGTAAGTACATACTTGGTTGGAAAAAACAACTTGTGAGACAGGTGATAATTACTTGAACAAAAGTAATAACAATGCACATGGAAAAAAAAAGAATTGAGAAATATTTTGGAGATAGAAACATTAAAATTAAGGACTGAAGTAGCAAGTTAACACCAAGTGTTCAGCTTTAACAACTCAACAAAAGGAAAGATTCATGGTATAGAGAATACTAGAAGAACACATTTTCTCAGTGAAGCGGTAGGTCAAAAAGACTCTAGCTCACAGAATCTACCATGTCATAGAGTAGAAGATACATACATTCCAGGATATATAAATTATTTTAAAAGGGCATCACGGGGCCCGGTGGCATGGCCTAGCGGCTAAAGTCCTCACCTTGAACGCCCAGGGATCCCATATGGGCGCAGGTTCTAATCCCGGCAGCTCCACTTCCCATCCAGCTCCCTGCTTGTGGCCTGGGAAAGCAGTCGAGGACGGCCCAATGCTTTGGGACCCTGCACCCGCGTGGGAGTCCTGGAGGAGGTTCCGGGCTTTGGATCGGCACAGCACCGGCCCGTTGCAGCTCACTTGGGGAGTGAAACATCCTACGGAAGATCTTCCTCTCTGTCTCTCCTCCTCTCTGTATATCTGACTTTGTAATAAAATAAATAAATCTTTAAAAAAAAAAAAAGGGCATCACGTAATTTGTGAAATATGGTGATTTATTTGATACGTTATTTGAATATGTACAAGGTATTCAAACGAGCAACTAAGAGATAAATCAATCTGGATGTACTCAAGCTTAGAAAAAGCTTTAATGTAGAAGATAAATTGGAAATTATTAGCATTCAGACAGGGAAAACAAGATCCTATGGAAACAGAGAACAAAATAAGATATGAAGAACACATAGACCCAATTCCTAGATCTAAGTCTGATATCCAGACTTGTATTTGAGAGTAACAGAGAGAGAGGGTTATTGAGTAAGCAGGTGCAAAGCAAGAATAAGGAAGTATGGAAAAGCAAAATCTCTAAATCAAACAGGACAGTTTTGTAAAAAGAAGGAACAATCAAGTACATTCAGCCACATTAAATGACTTCTAAAATGAGAATGTGAAATGTGTACATTTGATTTGTCAACATAAAGATCAGAAATAAGAAACAGCCATTTAGATTCCAAACGAAAAAATCAGATCAAAGGGACAACAACAACAAAAAAGATAGGTGAAGAAGTTGAAAAACGGATACACATGAACTAAAAGGGAGTTTCAAGGTGAGGTCCACAAAAACAGTATCATCAGCATCAACTGGAACCACTTTGAAAATAAGACACAGGGGCCCTAGATTAGGGAGGGGCACAGAACTCCCAACAGGCTTGACCAAAAGAGATTTTCACCAAGACACATGATCATCAAGCTCTCTTCAATCGAACATAAGCAAAAAATCCTTAAATGTGCACATGAAAAAAAAATCAGTTGACATATAAAGGAATGCCAATTAAACTCACAGGAGATCTCTCACAGGAAACTCTACAGGCAAGAAGAGAATGAAGAGACATATTCCAGATTCAAAAAGAAAAAAATTGTCGGCCTAGGATAACCTACCCAGCAAAGCTCTCCTTTGTCTTTGAAAATGAAATAAAATTCTTCCACAGTAAAGAAAAGGTAAAAGAATTTGCCTCTTCAAAACCTGCACCATAAATGATACTTCAAGATGTTCTCTTCACAGAGAAGAGGAATAGCACCCACCAAAACCAAAGGCAAATGAGAAGAACATCCCAGTAAAATGACAACAGAAGACTAAACCAATGAACAACCCATTCCTAAAATCACAGGACCAAAGTACTATCCATACATACTAACCCTGAATGTTAATGGTTTAAGCTCAATCAAACGTTACAGACTAGTAGACTGGATTAAAAAACAAAACTCATCTATTTTTTGTCTAGAAGAGACACACTTTACCAACAAAAATCAGCAGAAACTATATCGCATAGGATTTGGATGTTTTCTGTTAGTTTCATCTCTTCAAAATACTTTCTTCTGATTAAATCATTCAATGACTCGTAGATCATAGAGTAGCATCATTTTCTTCAAGAAGGTTCTTGATTTTCATTTCTTCAGCTACACGTTAGTCATTTAGTAGCATGTTATTTAACGTCTTGGTATTGTTAATTTCTTTTTCTCCTGGATGTTGATTTTGTTTTGTGGCTCTTCATTTAAGGGGATGTATAGTAGCTGTGTAATGGAGACTGTCATCTAGTAAAATGTTATTTAACTTCATGGCATTGTAAATTTCTATTTTTCTTTCTATTGTTGATTTTGTATTATGACTTTTCATTTGAGGGGATGTACAGTAGTTGTGAAATGGAGACTAACATCCAGATGTGAGGATACAATGCAGTATGCATTTCTACTTCCAAAGATGGTCTTATAATGAAACTGTTTACTATATTTTGACAATAGGATTCTGGACTCTCTGCCATTGTCCATGCCCACAATGATGGACATATGACTGTGCATGAAAAACTATACTTTAGTAATGATATGGAGGAACTAAACGGGGGGTGGGAATTGGGGCTAACATAAGGGAAATACCAGGAGCCTATGGAACTGTATCATAAAATGATAATAATAATAATAAAATGTAAAAAAATTAAAAATTAAAAAAAAAAGACACAGGGTCCTGCTCAGTAACTTAGGGGCTAAAATCCTTGCCTTCCATGAGCTGGGATCCCACATGAGCGCTGGTTCGAATCCTGTCAGCTCCGCTTCTCATTCAGTTCCCTGCTTGGGGCTTGAGAAGGCAGTTGGGGGTGGTCCAAGGTCTTGAGACCCTGCACTCATGTGGGAGACCTGGATCACATATGGACACCAGTTCTAATCCTGGCAGCCCGGTTTCCCATCCAACTCCCTGCTCCTGGCATGGGAAGGCAGTTGAGGACAACCCAAAGCTTTGGAACCCTGCACCAACCTAGGAGACCTCTAAGAGATTCCTGGCTCCTGGCTTTGGATCGGCTCAGCTCCAGCCATTGCAGTCACTTGGGGAGTAAATCAGTGGAGGGAAGATCTTCCTCTCTGTCCCTCCTCCTCTGTGTATCTCTGATTTTCCAATAAAAATAAATAAATCTTTAAAAACATATATAAAATTGAAAATAAAAAAGTTTCTTTTAGGGAGGGCACTCCATCTTTGGATAAAACACCTTGGGAAGTGTTCGCTCAAGCTCTAAAAAGAAGAAATAGTTACTTGTTTGTTTATTTATTTATAAAACATGAAGAAAGATTTTATTCTTCAGTCTGTGAACTATCGAATTTATTAACAAACTGTCTGATAACATAAAATAATTGTACTAGTACAACTCATTGAAACAAATGAAAATGAATAGGCTAGTGAATTTTTGTGCCCATGCCTGGATGCTTAGCCAAAAAAATAGATTTTTATTTCAGAAAACCTGCAGTCCTTGCCAAATGTATTAGTGTTTTATAACAGAGCATTAATAATCTTGTGTGTTAGGGAATATAATGGAATACAGCCTGAAAATCAAAATTCTTGACTGCTTTACATAAAATAAAAATCAGTTCATATACCTTCTTCTTCTAATATGCTTTCATTGTATCAAGAGAGGAGAAATAAAGGGAAGTCAAAGCAAAAATATCTGATTGGCTCCCTAACCCCCAGAATACCATGTATGATAGGCAGGCAGTAAATATTTTTTGAATTAATGAGAATTAATGTCACCATAGTAATTTAATAAAAAAGAATATAAACCATATAGAAAATAGTCCCTTAAAGCAGGAGTATCAGTATGTAGATCATAGACTTATCACTTGTCTTTATATTATATGTTTTCAAAAGGCAAAAGTAATATAATAAATATTATCTTTAGTAGAAGTACACAAACATACTGGTGGACTTTCTTGTTCTACAATAAGAACTAGAAGACATAAGAGCAACCAAAGAAAAATTTTACAACTGAAAAAAATGAAGCAAATGCATAAGCTCAGCCACACAATGCAGAGCACAGAGGAAAAATTCAGTGATTTGGAAGACATAATAGCAGAAACTACTCAATCTAACAGACACGAAACATATCTTTAAAATAAACAGAGCCTCAGTACTACAAGAAAAAAATTAACATCCCTTTCATTGCATTTCAAAAGGAGTGGGGTGGAGCATGGGGAGGGAGCGAATCAAACTACAAAACCATGCATAGACATAAGCACTAAAAACGTTCCAAATCTGGCAAAAGATATTAAAGATGGAAAAAGCTTTGTAAATAAGAGGTGCCCAAAGAATCTGTGCCAGGACATATCACAATCAAAGTTAGAACTAAAAACCAAACATCTGGAAAGCAGCAAGAAAAAAACACACCTTATCTAAAGGGGAAAAACAATTCAAAAGACAGCAGATTTCTCATCAGAAACCTTGGAAGCCAGAGGAAGTGGCAGAGTACTTTCCAAATGCTGAAATAAGAGAAATGCCAACCTGAATTCTAAATATGATGAAATTATCTTTAGAAATGAATGACAGACTTTTAAAAATTCTCAGACCAAAAAAATTAAGAGAATTTGTCATCAACATATCCTGAAAGAATTGTCAAATGAAGATCTGGAAACGAGAGGAAACAAAACAGAAAAAAAAAAAACAGACAATAACAACAGTAGTAAAGAATATGATAAGAAAAAACATTGGTAACGATTATATTCTTAGCTGAATTTCAACATAAGTAGAATGTATTGAATTGTACACCTGACATTGTATAATGTATTATTTAGGACAGCCAATAACAAAGAAGACTAGGAGGTAAAATACACTTTGAAAATACTGTTGATACATAAAAGTACAATTCAGAAAAATGCTCAAATAATCACATAAAGGTAAGAGAAAGAAAATGAAAAACAAAAAGGGAAGAGATCTTCTATAAAATATGAGCCTATGGAATTCAAAATTGTAACAATAAGTGTATGCGATGGCTAAGTGGAACTTCTTCTGAGAATTCACTGTTAGTTGAATATCTGAAAATCAATGTATTCTGCCACAGTTTTTTTTTCAGCTTTAGACTGTATTTAGGGCATTCAGATTGAGGTTGCTACAAAAATAAAAACAATTTAAGACATCTCTATTTTGTCTCTTTTGATTAATTTTTTTCTTACATTAGGTGAACAAATTTCATGTAATTCATGCATACAGATTTAAGTGCATATGATACCTTTACCTCCCTCATGCCACAAATTTCAAAGCATAAAAATCACAAAATCCTCTCTATTGATCACGTTTGCCGAAAAGCATTTATGAGCTTTGAAAAAATCCCTTGAGGGTAATTTGATAAAATTAATAAGGAACAAAAACAAAGGACCTGTGGCTAAGAACATACTTACTGAAGAAAGACTTAATGTTTCACATGAAGAGAAACTTCATTTATTTGTAAAAAAGAAAAAAGAACCAAAATGCCCTTCATTATCTGCATCTATACCACTGAAAGCTATGTATGACAGAAAAACACAGCTGATATATACAACATGGAAAGACCTCAAGGGCTTGACAGTAATTAGAGAAAAAAATCTCCAATTATTACATACATGTAATTTCATTCACCAAATTCTTGAAATAATAACACCATAGGGTTAGAGAGAAAAAAAAGTAATAGGCAGAAGTTAGGGGAGGAAATAAGAGAAGGACGTCATTATGAAAACAAGATCTTTGTAGGGAAGTGGCACCATGAGTACATAAACAGAAAACATGTCCTCAAACTATCCTATACACACACGTTTCCAATGTCAGCTTCCTAATCTTGATATTGTACTATTACTGCGCAAGGAAGAACTATCAGGGAAAACCGGGTTTGAAAGGCATATGCGATCTTACTGCTGCTTCCTATAAATCTATATTTACTCTCTAATTATTCCTAAGAAAAAATTAGAATTGATGTGCTGCTGCTTAAGAAAATCCTGAGTACCAGCTGTCAATATGATGTAGAAACGATCAAGTCTTCAATCGGGCAATTTCAGCGAGAATACATGAAATCATAGTTAACAGATATTTAATGATTCTATTAGTATTAAAATTATACAAGTATAAGCAATATAAATATAATACAAAAAATAAAATATAAAATCTTTAAATTTTCTCCTTCACTTAATTTGATAATAAAATAAAAAGTAATTTAAATTGTGTGCATAGTTTGTCTATTGTAAAATATGGCAGTTGTCTGTGGATCCGGGTCTTCCTGGACTATGCCACTGGACATGAGGGCACAGCATACTGTGACCCGGGGAAATCGGCAGGGGGCTTGGCAAACTAAGACCCCGTTTTGACCTGATGGCTGACAGGCAGTCCAGGACTGAACATACATATCCCGTTTTCCTCTTCTTGGAATGTCCTCACCTTGCAGCTGGAAAATGAGAGAACCAATCAGGGGCCGCCGCGGTCAGGTCAGGCTCACTGGTTGTTCTCATCAGGAAAGATTGTACCTTTAAATTGATTGGTGGTTGTGGGTGGTGGGGAGACAAACTAGGTTGCTGTTACTGGTGCTTGGAGCTTTTTATAAGCTTCACTGTTAGAGGCAATAAACAAATCAGCTGACTAACTTCTGGTCGTATCTTTTCTCTGGTGGTCTTCTGCCAGGTCCCCATTGTCTCACCTTGGGATCTTCTAACAGGACTGCGAAAAACAGCCTCAGGGAAATACCTACAGTCATTCACTAAGGTAACAGCCTAATAGTCACCTAATATAGTTGCTTTTCCTGCATCTCTAGGGTCAGTAGGCCACAGTCCCCAGGCCTGCACTTGCAGCGTGCATCAGACTGGGAGCGTGCTTGGGGCCTACAGCCAGAAGGCCAGGACCCCAGCACTGCACAAGGACCAAGTCCCACTAGTGGCTTTTGGCATTAGCAAGCAGCTTATGCTATCACACCCAGTTGGCCTCCGATGTGTCAACCCATGGGTGTGTGGCCTGATCACAGTGCACATGTCTCATGTTAGGACACCTTCATGGCTGACACCTGCACAAAGAACAGCAAGCCTAGGACCAAGTTTACATGGAAGGTAAGTCGGCCTACTCTTGTGAATCAACTGAAGACCTAAATAACATTTTCATAAGAAAAAAAGTATGTAAAGCCTTTATCCTTGCAATATCAAGGCTGCTGCAGGTTAAGGTAGACATGTATTTTTTTTTTCTTAACTGTTCTCATGATTCTCTCTGGAAGCTGCTGTTGATAGGAGAATTCCTTAGTGAATTCTTCTAATAAAATAACAGGAGATATCAGCATGTCATTAGGAACTAATCCTAAAAACTTGATTAATTATTTTAGGCATCTGGCTTACTCTTAAAGTCAACTTCTACAGCAGGTACCTAAGTCCTTGGACACTGCCGTCTAAGATAACATGTCTTAGAAGATAAAGAACAAGGAGAGACTTGTGCAATAATTAATGGAATCTGTCCCCTATACGCTAAAGGTAGTCTGTTCCCTCAAAGAGATAATAAAAATCTTTGTGTTCAAGTTAGATTGGCAATCCATCATCACTCAGTATTTGGGAAATAATAAAATATAATCTTCCTTTCTTAAAGAGCACTTCACCTGCAATTTGTTGCTTTCCATCTTTGCTCATGTTGATTGATTAATTTGTCTATTTCAGAAATCAACAACTTCTCAGAATTGTGAAGACAGTGTGGGGGACACAGCCACAAGCACTGACTGGAAATTCTCTGGCTCATGAGATGGACTCATCAGAAGAGCTATGGGAAGATTTCCAAACCCAGGACAGGCAAGTCCTATATGGCCAACCTCCTGGAAGCAACTACAGAAGATGTGATGAATTTGCATCCTTAAGATTAAAGGTTGACAATTCTCTGAAGGAAAATGAAATGGGCAGTTAGGTACTGAAATTAGGGTCAGGGGTTGGAAGTCATGCCTCTTCCATCCTATTAAAAAAACAGTAGAAAAATCTTTTTGGTGGTAATCCAACCTGCCTACCTGTCAATCAAATGACCCCTCCACCACGATGTACTTCCCCTCACTGGGGAGGTGGGGGTGGTTCAGGTAACCATTCCCATTTCCAGGCCCATCAGAAGCCTGGCAACAAGTGGAGCACTCTGTCTTCTCACTGACACAGAATGGATGGTAGAAACATTTCTCTCTGCTGCGTTTCTCCTCCCATCTCACTTTACCCCTGAACATAGTCCAAATGCAACTGTGATTCTTTTACCTTTAAATAAACTTTATTTATATATATATAATTACTTTTCATTGCTTTGGGTCAATAATGTTTTTAAAATTATATCATATGCTATACAAAGGCATTATCCAACAACTGTATTTTAACCTAATCACATTTACAAAGTCACAATGTGTTGTGACAAAAGGAGTTTTATACATGGATCTAGAAAATATGCTTTTAAGTATTAACTCCAGCCTTATTGATCTTACCAAAAAAAGTATCCATTTCCTCTGACACTATCATGTTACAGAGATAAATGGCAAATCAAGTGAGGAAAAGACAGAAAGAAGGAGAAGGTCACAGAAACAGGGTGGATATCTGAGCCACAAGCACCAAGAGATATGAAAAGTTTTAATAAATAAACAAAGCAAATTCAAAAATTTATTAGACATGACATGTTGTTTTACACAGTAATCTATTTAGCCCTCATAACAAGCATTAATTGGATAATAATCAATCCGTTTCAGGCAAAGAAATGAGAGGTTGATCGCTTCTCGGCCTTTTGGCTAAGATCAAGTGTAGAAATGAGAGGTTGAAATAAATTGTCACAGATCATATAAATATGATATAATAAAGTCATAATTAAAAACCATGTAGTCTGCCCCCCCCAAAAAAATAAATGCTTAAAATCTATGGGAAAATTAAGTTCTGTGCAGTGATTAAGAGTAGTTAGGGGTGGGAAAAGCAGAGACATGTTAAATAAGGGGAACCAAAACATGGTTAGATGGAAGAATGAGCTCCAGCATTCTATAGCACAGCAGGGAGACTGATTCACCATAATGTATAATTTATTTCATGAACAAATAGAACAGAGGAGCTGAAAGATTAAAACATGAGGTAAAGAAACAAAGGAAAACATTAATTACCCTGGCTTGATTTAGTATTGCACACATTCACTGAAATATCAAACAATAACCCACACTCAAGATGGTAACGCTGTATCATCTGCTTTGAACTTCCCACACTGACTACATGTATTGAATTATCACAAATTTCCCCATTTACATGTACAATTAAACTAATTTCAAAAGACAAAGTCTATGACATTATTACCCTACAAACTTAATCTTATTCAGTACCTTAAGGGTCAGACAATCCATCAACCTCTAATTTATGACATTAAAGTAATCTTAATTAGGTAACTGCTTTGAAAAGTATTTTGAATAATTTTAAGAAGCCAACCAAAAAATTATTTTAAACGAAATTAACCTAACACTAGAAGAGGTAAGGACAAACTTAACAAATTCATCATTAAAATTTTCAAAAATATCAATCCAATCAGAATACATTAATTTAATGTGAATTGAGGTAATCCAAAGCTTATAATGAACAGCAGATCCATGATAATGGCTTTCACCAATTCCTATGAAGTCTACTTGTCATTATAATCCAATTGTGTTCACACAGTTTTAATTTTCTTTCATTTCTTTAATAACTTGTTTTCTCTAATTAGTACTATTTAGTACACTCAGAGTTTTAAAGCCAAAGTAAAATAATTACTCTTAGTTCAGATGTAATTGACATAAGCCATACAATATAAAGTAAAATGAAATTATAAAACAGTTCTTTCATTCATTATTACAGACAATCACTCATTAATTCTAAAAGTATTTGTTGAAAACCCATATTTCAGGATAATTGTCAAGATAAAAAAAGGGGGGACAAGCTTGTTACTGTCAACGGGACTATGTTTTAATAGAAAATTATGAAGCTCACTCCTATGATATCCTAATTTAAATAATTATTCTAATGCAACTGCAATCCATATAACTTATCAGGTGGTTTTTTTTTCTTTTCATCATCTCTCAAGTCATCTTCACTTCCTTATACACAGAGTTCAAATTCTCTTGGTTTATTATTAAAAATCATAGAAACCCTTCTAGGTTCTGTCTTTCTTTACTATTCCTTTGGCAAACTCAAAATACTGGTAAAATTTGTCACCTCCTTTATGTTTTGACCCTGGTAACTGGATATGCTTAGAAAAAAAAACTCAAGATAGATTACCAAAATTATAAATTTTCAACCAAGTTTGTTATACTTTCCTCATTATTTATATCCGTCATCAGCCATAGAATTCTAACCTTCTTTCAAATCCTGATTCTCAGATAACAGACTTTTTACCTTTTCCAATTCTAGAAAACAGAAATAATAAGGTAAGACAAACTGCACTCTTAGAATTAACCATGCTTATCAGTCTACATGCTCCACATCCTTGAAATTCTTTCTTCAGCTGGATTCTGGAACATCAGCCTTTTCCTGCCTATTTCTAATCGATGAGAAGTTATTCTCAATGTGCTTTGTTCATTTTTCCTTATCTCCCTCTAATTGTCAGAATATTCCAGAAACTAATCTTTAGATAACATCTTTTTCCCTTTAAAACAGACCCTCATCACTCCCTTCTAGGTTCATAGCTTATTAATAATAATAATAATATTTTATGATATAGTTCCATAGCCTCTGGGATTTTCCTCACTCCCCATACCTCCTATACCTACTGATTTCACCTATATTATTATAATAGATTAGTCCTTCAAAAACAATCATATACACAAACTGAATTATACAAGTTTCAGATCAGAATATCAACTCATCATCTCTACTCGGAAATGTAAGAGGAAAATCAAACTTATGTTGAAACTAAAAATTCTTCCCACCTCCCAGGAAAAATAAAAAAAACTTTATTTACCACAAGTTCCATATGTTAATTAATGGCATCAAAAATGGCATAAAAAAATCCTTACTATCATTCTTCACTCCTCTCAAACTCTCACACCATACCTTTAAGACTTAAGGAAATTTTGTTGGTGTACTTCCAAAATACATCCAAAATCTGAATGATAATGAAATAAGGCAGGTAGCTAGATTTGGGCCATGAGCTGCAAGCCACACCTTCCATACCCTATATCATCCTGCCCACCTATCCATCAGTCATATAACTCCCCTCCAGAAAATATCTCTCTTCTCATTGAATTCAAAGGAGGTATTAGGGTATCACTCCTCTTCCAACATCATCAAAGAGGCATTCAAACTGGCTGGTGTGCTTGCTAGCTTTCTCTCCATACCCCACTCCCCACAGACTAGGACAAAACATGATGCTGGGTCACTGTCTCTAGTTCCCTCCTCCACCTTTTCCCTTCCTGTCCCACTCCACTCCTCCACTGTACCCACGTGTTTTCTCACTTTTTTAAATAAATGTGCTCTCTTTGTGCACTGTGTGTGTGTCTGAACTTAGAACACTTCTCTAGCTAGAATCCAAGGACCTGAAATAGGAATTTGGATCTCACCTCCCCCATAATACAATCACTACCAAAAATTGTCTTGTGGACTAAAACTTATTCAAGCTCCTGAACCTTCTCCTAGACTCAGATTTATACTTCCTTATAAAATCTAGTTTTAGGATAGGTTACCCTTCTGCATGCCATGCTGGAATCCCACATAGGTATCAGTTAGAGTCCCAAATGCATACATTGAATATATCTGGAATGGGAATGATGAAGTCTAGAGCCAAGAATTAATCTCCCCCATCAGGGGGCAGGACCCCAACTACTTGAGTCATCACCTGTTACCTCCCAAAGTGTACACTAACAAGAAGCTAAAATCAGGAAAGAACTAGGACTGCAACCCAGCTAACTCCATCAGATAGGGGTTGCAGGTATCCAAACTGGAACCTTAACAGCCAAGCTAAATGCCCCACACTCAAGCTCCTCATTTTTTGGAGGAAATTGAAATGCATAAAATTAAATAACATCCCTAACATTGTATTGAGAACTCATAAGCAGAGCCTACAGTAGAACCCAATATGTGTTTTTAAATCCATTGTTCTTTCATACATACTGTACTGTCTCTGTAATTAATAAGAAATCATACTAATTCTTAAATGGTTTACAAATTTCCTAAGGGGAGGAAATACAAATTTTTTTATCTTTGTATATGCTCTTCTCACCTCAAAGTAATAGAGAGTCTAGCAAGCAGTATTTTTTTCTGAGGCTGACTTTTGCTGCAGCAGATTAGGCTGCCTCTTAGGATCTCTGTCTGCATCCCATATTACAGTGTTAGTTCCAGCTCAGCAAGTGGCTATCCCATTTTCATTTCCTGCTATCCAGAAGGGATGCCTGAATGAAGTTCTGGGCTGCTGTTGTGAAATTTGGGGAGTAAAACAACAGATGGGAAATCTCTCCCTCTTTCAGTCACTGTGCCTTTCAAATAAATAAATAAATAAGCCTTAAAATAAAACAGGAAAACAGGTTGTTTCAATTGACATGCTGCTGTTTATTTTCATTCCAAATTTAGTTTGTTCTTTTAGGAAATTCTATTCAAACTTCAACGCAATGCACACAACATCTTCTTCTGTAATGTCCTCCCCAGGTATTCAGGAATTGTCTATGTTCTGTGAAATACATATATCTCCTTAGCAACAATTTCCACATCTTTCCTGTCGTATTGCTTTTGTTTGCACAGTTATCTGATGAGCAATCATCATGCTCTATCCATCTAGTACATAACAAACTTTTGCTTTACAAAACTGGATTGAATTTGTAACAAGAATGTTAAAGCAGGGCTCCACAGAAAGCACTGGCATAATAATGCCGTGTTTAAGTAAGGATTAAGTAAACTCTGCTATAAATCATCTCTATGTTTTACCGTTAAATTAGATTCTTGTAGAAATCTTACTCTAACATACTTAACAGTTATTTCTATTTAATTACTTCTTACATTAAGAGCTACTTCCAAATTCCTTTCTCTCCATCTAACTAATGTTTCCCAGGTATTTCTTGGGTATCACTCATTTGATATTTTCAAAATCATATTTTTACATCTTTTAATGATTGGAAATCATAAGTAGAGTTAAGATCAATAATCTTCCATACAAAAATAGTAATAACTGTTAAATGCAATTTTTAAAATCAAGACTTTTTTGAAATATGACAAAAAGTGAATTACAATGGACTCTAAGAGCTATTTTTGATTGTTTTATTTGCATACTTCTGTCTATAGTCATGTTTTACTCTTATTTCTCAGAAATCTTAAAAATCTTCCATTGCCTAAGTCAAGGCTATTACCAGAAGTTAAATATAAATTCATACATAACAAGGTTGCACTATATGCTTCTAATTAACTACTTAGTAAAATTAAAATGATAAAATCAAGTTACACACCAATATCTTTCATCATGTAGAAAGTCACATTTAAAATTTAAATTCATGCACTATCAATTTCATAAGTAGGCTCTCAAAATAGAATCCCCATGGAGGGAAAGGGACATTTGGCAATCTATAACATTATATTTTGAAAAGGATTTATTTATTTTTATTGGAAATGGAGACATACAGAGAAAAGGAAAAGGAAAAAGAAAGATCTTCCATCCACTGGTTCACTCCCCTAAACAGCCACAATGGGCAGAGCTGAGCTGATCCAAAGCCAGGAATCTCTTCCAGCTTTGCATAATCTTTTTATAGCTCTAAGATAGCCTAATATTAAACATAAAAAACTTAACTAGCTCTTCCTAATAAACTATCATTCTTGTGTTTACTTAATATTTCTTTTCCCTTAGTGTGCTATTTAAGTAAAAATGATTTGGATTTCAAATTGATGTTGGATACAAACAAGACAATGCATGATTTACCAGCATACTTGAATAGCATAATATTTACACGGAAATACACAAACATGACCAGTGCATTAAGTAGGGACAGTTAACAGAGAAGTAAAAGAGAGAGAAGAGGGCATGATGAGAGGTGAAGAGATACAAAAATAGCAAAAGGAACATACTCCAGATAAAGATACAAAGAAGGCAGTGAAGGGAATATGAGAAATTCAAGTAATGAACAAATTCATATGCAACTAAAAGAAATGGTTCAATGACAAGAACTCTTTCAAACATTTTTCAAAATTCATATAAAAGTAATTGGATTACTAATTATAAATGCACTTTACTCATGCTTAAATAGGCACAAGACCAATGCAAGTTAACTTACAAGGAAGAAGTTAGGTGAACACTATTTATTCATATTTCATTTTTATTAGTTACCATTTCACTTAGATAATTCAGTTTGAGAATACAGAAACATCAATTATGAGATAAAATTAAATAATGTTTTCAATATTGAATCTATATTTGACTATTGTTGTCAGGTCTGTAATTTGAAACTTAGGTTGCTTTATTTAAAGATAGTACACTTTTTTACCTCCAATAAATGTGCTCCATTATGTTGTCTTGATAATACCATCATTATAATCCATCTTTTGTGCTATTACCAATTAAGAAGGGGAAAATTTTGTTCAGAAAAGCAAAAGACTATGTTATTTACATATTTGCTAATAAATATTTAAATGAATGTATTTTTTAATTTATGTTTTAAAGATGAAAAGATTTATTTGAAAACATAATTTGGGCTAATGGCCATTCCTTAATTTAGCCAAACCCCTCCTTTGTATAAAATAGCACTGCATATAACAAAATAGACAACTTCCTATTCTTTGATATATTCTTTTAATTTTTTCTTCATATTGTGCTAAGAAATAATTTACACTGCCTGCAGAAAATTTCATCATAAAGTGAAATACTGTGGTAGGCACTTAGCATAACAGTTCAGATGCAGCTTGGATTTCAGTCACAGCTTCAAGTTCCATTCCAGGGTCCTAGGGCACAGCTAAGAAGCCAGTGACTAATGAAGTAGTCTGGTCCCTGCCACCACAGGAAGACCTAAATTGAATTCCCAGATCCTGGCTTCAGCATGGCCCAGCTCTGACTGCTTTTGGCCTATAGGGAGTAAATCAGAAGATCAGAAATTTCCTTCTCTGTATTTCTGCTTTTCAACTAAATAATTAAAACTTTGAAAGTTAAAGTGAATATTAAGCTATCAACTTCTATTAAATGTTAACCTTGTCATTTCCTAAAAGAATCACTGCTTATGTTACACTATTTGTTGCCAAATTGCAAATATCTTCAAGAATTATATACACCTGCTAGGTCACGTGAGAGCCAGGTTTGACAGTGGGCCAGGATGGGCTAGATTGTAGCACCTAGAGTTGGAATGTTTGCAGGCCACAGTATCTGACTATGCTAGGCCACAGTATCTATCAATGAGTGCCAGGACTGGGACCATCCACGTCAGGCTGAGCAACAGCACCCATTGGCACACCCAAAATCTGGGGTTGGGAAAGGGCAAGTAGGGAAATTTGGGGAATTCCCCTGCTAGGTACAGATCCCACTGGTAAGTACAAGAGCTGAGGTTGGGGGCAGGTCAGGCTGGGTTGCAGTGCCAATTGGCATATGCATGGGTTCAATCTGTTGACAGGCCAGGCTGGGCTAGCACAAACTGGCATGACAGAGAGCTGGAACTGAGAGCAGACTAATCTGGGCTGGGCTGCCACACTTGTCAGCCAGGATGTGTGATGGGTCTCGGGGTAGGGCAGGCTGGGCCAGACTGCCACACTTGTTAGCATGACAGAAAGCCAGGATGTGTGTAAGCCAGCCAGACTAGGCTGAAGCACCCCCTGGCAAATGCTGGGGCTGGATGTGAGTCATCTCAGGTCATACTACAGTAAACACTGGCAGACACAAGACCAAGGGCTGAGAGAGAGGCCTGCTGGGAGAACTGCGGGCACTCCTGTACTGGGCTGCTGCTCCTGCTGGTAAACATAAGAGCCAAGGCTGGGGTCAGACCAGGCTAGTCAGGGCCCCAGTACACCTCAACATACATGTCATCTGGGTCTGGGGGTGGGTCAGGCTGCTAAGCTGTAGCACCCATGGGTATGCGCAACAGCCAAATGAGATGTGGAATAAACTGTACTGGGGTACATCACAGGCTGGCACATGCAAAAACTGGGACTGGTGGCTGGCCTGGTGGGAGTTATTGGTGGTCATCCCAAGTAGAGCATGCACCTGCTAACAAAGGTGAAGACTGGGCCTGTAGTGGGCTGGGCTGGACTAGGCCACAGCACCTGTCAGTTTGCATGGGAGTTAAGGCTAGGGGCAGAACTGAACAGACAGCTGAATCCACAGGTACATGTGTTGACTAGTGTAGGTGATGGGTTGAACCTGACCTACACTGGCTGGCACACTCAAGAGTCAATCCTGAGGTCAATTCAAGCAAGGTTTCTTGGGGGATTTCCAACTAGATTGTTTGACTCAAACCCCAGCCACAGGGAAAATCACAATAGATATGGTCTGACTCTGGAGTGCACGTATCAGGTCTGAGCCTTCTCGGTTGCTCTTGCCTGTGCAGTGGACAGCATGCCCAGATGCACATGGGGACATGACAGTCAGCTCATCTAAGCCAACAGAGGATGTCAAGTGCCTCGTCAAAGGACAGAAAGCAGAACAGATTGGACCACGATCCTGGGGTCAAGCTATGCAGCATGATCTGGGCCTGTAGATGCACTAACATGGACTTGGTCAGCCCATACATCTGGGAAAGATTTTCTCAGCCCTGGTGCAATGAAACCAATAATGTCTCAGAACTATCAAAACTGCTCAGCTAACACCCTTGGAACACTCTTTCCCCATCAGGGTCTCTAAAGCATTATGAAATAACTGTCCCCCATTCCTGAGTGCTGATGTAGTTTGACAGCAAGGAGTGGCCATCTCCCCTTCCTTAACACAGATGAAAAAAAAAAAAAAGAAAGAAAGAAAAGAAGAAAAAAGAAACAACTGTCTCACCTATCTTCTTCTATACCTTGACGCTCCCCACCCTAATTAGAGGACCACATGGACACGCATCCCTCTAACTATGTAAACAAATTCTAAAAATCAAATAAAAGATATTTTTAAAGTGTTTTGTAATGTGGGCAAGTCACACATATTAAAAGAGGAGAACAAACGACTTGTTTAATTTTACCTGAATTTTGATACAAATGTAAAGGAAAATGAAGTATAGGACATAAAAACATAACACCCTATAAATTTGGTAAAGTTGTTATGAAAATGTAATAGAGAAACAGCATCATAGAGTAAGTTTTTTAAAGAAATTTTAAGCACTAAAGATAACTTACTCAATGCATAGAGTGCATAAAATTATACTGACAGTATAATTTCACATGAATGCTGAGAGTGCACAGAGGGAAACGTGGTTTTTAAAAAAGGGAATACAGGAAGGTGATTTAATCAAGAGTGCTATTTAAAGATTGTTATTGCACACAGATTATAGCCACACTAATGACATTGTACCTTAGATTTTCCTGTGAACTATGGTATTAATGTGCGAAATTTTCATTTTATTTTCTTTCAGATTTTAACATATACACATAATTTAACAAAGATGATAGATACATAGAGAGATAGAGAGATAGAGAGATAGATAGATAGATAGATAGATAGATAGATAGATAGATAGATAGATAGAGTGGATTAGAGTTTCCTCTAAAAGATAAGGCTGAGAGGAAGAGCTGCTCCTATACCTTAGAGCTCCCTAGTAGCAATGGGATCCCAAAATAGAGGATAGGTGACAGCAGTTAAATATGGTGGTGAGTGCCAGCATCATTATGAGTGTCAAAGTAGGCGTAGTACGTCACAGGACCTTGATTCACACAGTTATAGAGAAGCTCACTGAGACCTTCATGCCAAGGGTTAAGACAAATGAATGTACCCACCTCGTGTACAATAAAAACAAAATATTAGGATGTTCAGAAGACTAAGGGAAGCAATGTACATGGACGTGCAACACTTCTTGCTCAATTTCCTGACTAAAACAGAGACTGGGTGGGTTTCCAGGAGGAGGAATGCTAACATTATGGCAATTAAACACAGATGGTTTCTCAGGAATCAGAAGACACAGGAAAGAGGAAAAGGTACAAACAACACTTTTTAAGGATTATGGATATGCTGGACCTAGATGAAACTAACATCATGAATCTAGAGTCATTCACAGTCCCTTCAGCCCCTTCAAATTGAGGGTACATACAGACTAAATAATAGATAGAGTCCTAATCCAGGTTTGGCTCACAGTGAGCTCAATGACTCCACTGATTCCACCAAATGGTAATCACAACAGTCTCCAAATGCAAATCTCTGGTATTTGTAATAACCCCTAAATTGCTTTCTTGGATTTTTGAGGTAAAGAAAAATCACAAGGAAAACTCAAGTGAAAATACTCGTACCAAAGAAATAAAGGATGCAAAAATAATGCCCCATGTCATACTCCCCTTTTAATTTACCAGAGTGCCCTCTGAAAAATATTCATTAGTGCATTCTAAAATTTACAGTGGCGTACAATAAACGAAGTTAGCCCCTTACTATATAGTAGAATATATACCATGGTGATGTGCAATCCTTCCAAATAACTAAATATGGTCTCAAGAACATAATACACAAACATTCAAAGAGCAAATGTGATTTTTTATGCCTAACAAGAATTGCTCACAAACACCTGAAATAAACAAATACCAACAGTATTTGAAGGTTTAACTTTTCTGTCCTCTGTCACAATATGACTTGAAAAACTGAAACCATAATAGCATTGCATGGAAATTCATACTGATTTTTTTTAAAGATTTATTCATTTTATTACAGCCAGATATATACAGAGGACAGACAGAGAGGAAGATCTTCCGTCCGATGATTCACTCCCCAAGTGAGCTGCAACGGGCCAATGCGCGCCGATCCGAAGCCGGGAACCTGGAACCTCTTCCGGGTCTCCCACACGGGTGCAGTGTCCCAATGCACTGGGCCGTCCTCAACTGCTTTCCCAGGCCACAAGCAGGGAGCTGGATGGGAAGTGGAGCTGCCGGGATTAGAACCGGCGCCCATATGGGATCCCGGGGCTTTCAAGGCGAGGACTTTAGCCGCTAGGCCACGCCGCCGGGCCCAATTCATACTGATTTAATCCTTGGATGCAAATCACAATGTACACTCCAAGGTTTCTACATCATGTGATCTGAAAAAGAGACTTACACACTACTTGAAACAGTTCTTGGCATGCCCTTAAGCCTGACAAAGAGTCATCAATGGCCAAACAGCCAGATATGCCCATAATAATCTCTGGTCAAAAGTTCAGCAAATTGAAAGATTGGACGAGTCAATACTAATCCAATGAAATAGAAGGGATGCACCCATATCTGAGTCTAAGTGGAGCCTGAATGCACAAGTAAAGTGCATTACATTCAATACAGACTTTCATACCACCTAACATGCTTTCAGCTCATTTTTATATCCATGTAGGAATTCTAAAACTTGAAAAGGTCATGCCTAATTCACAAATTGATCCATTCACTAAGTACGTAAAAGACAAAAGTAGATTGTTGTTACACCAGAGTACTATTTAGGATGACCCTGAAAGACAATAATGAAAATTTGGCAATGCTTTACATAACCTACCCGTTCAGCCACTTTGAAAAGAAATGAAAGCCCCATATGGTAAGAGACAAATGACTTGGCTAACTATTCAGGATCCTACAAGAGGAAAGAAAAAAAGCCTGAAAGATTGAGGAGAAGAATGTCCAGAGCAGGGTCAGCACTATAAAGTAGCAGGTTAAGTAATATCAGAGGATGTCCACATCTCACACTGGAGTGCCTAGAGTTGAGTCCTGCCTCGACTTCTAATTCAGCTTCTTACTAACTAGATGATGGAGGCAGCAGGTGATGACTGAGTTCTTGGGTCCCTTCCATCCATTTGAGAGATCTGGAAAAATTCACTGCCTCGTGGCTTTGGCTTGGCTATTGCAGGCATTAAAGAAATAAAGATTTCACTATCTCCCTTTCTCCTCTAACTCTTTGCTATTCAAAAAATAAATAAATAAAAGGAATAAACAAGCAAACAAACAAATACACAAAAGTAGAATGGAGAAAATATCTGAAAGAAAATGACTAGGAATGAACCAATTACAATGACAACATGCTTGGTCCCTGAGTGAACCACATTTCTCAGCATCCAAGTTGCTCTGCAGAATTCTCCTCTATATGCACAGCGATCTATAACCAATTGTACATGGTAAAAATAATGCATTATAACCTCAAAGCCAGGTCAAAATCAGTATTAACTGGGAATTCTTGTCTCTTGGCTCTGGACCACGCCATGAACAGTTCTACTGACTAGAAATAAATATAATATAGAGGCTAAAGAAGCTTTATTGAGCCAAAATCCAAAGTGACCAGCCCTCTCTGCATCCCTGCCAAGATGACAGATGGACAAGAAAAATCCTCCTGAAACCTTTGCAGCATCCCACACCACCAGCAAAATTCCATCAAATAGCCTCAAAAACACCATGTGAAGAACAAAAGCTACCCTGCTGAACCTTCCCAAAATTTTAGACTCAAAATAATGACAAAGAGAAACTTCTGAGTAATGGCAAATATAATAACTAGTTTCTTCACAAAAAAGTAAAAAATAAATATAAGCTAAACATTGAACAATTTATAAAAGACAAAAACTGCGCAGCTACGGAAATGAAGCAAAGGCAAGCACAAGATTTCAAAAAAAAAAAAAGTTCTAGAATTTCAAAGAATAATAACAGTGAGCTTGTTACCTTCTCACCTGGGCTTGCGCTCATAACCCACATGTGAACAGTACAGGATTCATAAAAAGGATCAGTAGACTTACTGGTGTGCAAAACCCATGGTTTGTTAGCTAAAAGACAAACTCAGTAAGAAATTAAGAAAAGCTGGATGCTTGCCAGGCTAAGATTGTAGCCCAAGAAAGAAAGACAAGAAGACCATAATATAAGAGCCACTGAGAAAAGCTAGATTAAACTCTTCATACATATTAACTGCCTAGGAATCACACCATGTACAGGGGAAATCTCAAGCGAGTATGGTAGAATGAATGCAAAACCCAAAAGAAGTTTAAGAGCTAGCTAATTTTGGATGTGCCTCTACACCACACACAGATCAACTGGTAGAAAATAGAAGCTTTGCATATTCAAGATACTTGAGCAGAACCTCTGCTCAAATCTTTGGCTAATAACCAGACTATTGTATTAGTCACAGAAGTAATTGACAGAAAGGTTTACATATACAAAACACTGAGCAGAGAAGTCATTACCACATGCTTATCACAAGGCTGGACAGATTCCACCTTTTAAATCCCAATGAGCTACTGAAAGAGAAGCAGCAAAAGGTATATTCAGAAAAACAAGTCAGTCATATTAGTTAAACTACCCAAATCTAAAATAACCAGTCTTCCATAAAAAACAATGAGGCATACTAACCAACAGGGGATCACACTGATAACCAGAAAGGGCAAAGCAGACAAAGAAACTAATTGCTATAGAATAAATTCATTTGTTGAAACCCCTATCCTCCATGAACAGCATCTGGAGACGAGGTCTTCAGGGGTCATGAAAGTGGAGTCCACATGATGAAATTGTTTCCAAACTAAGAAACAAAAGTGGTAACTCTTTCTTCATCATGTGAGGATATACAATAAAGGTAGCCATCTGCAAATTGGTAATGGGACCCTCCCCACATGGGACCCTCCGCACATGGGACCCTCCAATCTGTCAGAACCTAGATCAGCATGCTCAGTCTCCAAAATTGTCAGAAACAAAGGTCTGCCATTTAAGCATCACAGTCTGTAGAAAGTTGCTATAGCTGCCCAAACTAAGACTCTGTCTCAGACTAGAACATAAAATTCAGCAGAAAAATATTTAAAAGTTATTATAAATATATATTTAAATAAAATAAACTGTCAAAGTTACAAGAAGATACGGCAATAACAATTATTGGGGGTATCAATAACAGAATCTGTACAAAGAACCAAAAATTGATTGCATTATTGCTATTTATTTTTAAGACTTTAAGTTACTCATTTATTATTATTGTTATTTTTTTCCAAGATATGTTTTTTTGAGTATAGGGATTTCCCCCTCCTCTCCCTTTCATTTGTCTAAAAATTACACCCCCCACCAATTTTCCCCATATTATTATAATAGTATAGTCCTTCAGTAACAAGTGCAAGTTTAACATTATGCTACTTAAGTGTATCAAGGCAGTTTAGGTACACAGAATAGTAGAAAATCTGGTTTCATATTGTCAAGGTATATTTAAAGGATTCATCAGGAGTCCTCCTTTTATTTGACAGGAGACATATATAATGTAAAATGTCTTTACTTTCAAGGATGTTAGTCTCCACTATTCAGTTCATCTGTGAAAATATATGTGTAAATCAGCTAAATACATATCTACCTGATTTGTACTTTGCATGAAGGTTGCCTTGTACTAGAGAAAACATATAATATTTGTCCTTTTGGGGTGGGCTTATTTCAGCAAGCATAATGTTCCCACATAGAACCATTCTGGAAATGATAGAATTTCATTATTTTTAATGGCTGAGTAGTATTCCATGGAGTAGATGTACCTCAATTTCTTTATCCATTCATTTTTACAGCCATTTAGGTTGTTTCCATGACTGCACTCTTTCAGATCGTACTGCTATAAATATAAGGGTGTAGATTGCCTTCTGAAATGCAGATTTCATTTCCTTTGGATCTATTTCCAGGAGTGCAATACCTGGGGCAGATAGTAGATCAATTTTTAGTTGTCTGAGCCTTCTCCATACTAACTTCCATAGTGGTGGCACCAGACTACACTCTCATCAATGGTGGAGAAGGGTATCTTTTTCCCACATTCCTCAAAAGCAGGTATTATTAGTAGATTTCCAAATGTAGGCCATTCTCACTGGAGTTAGGTGGAACCTCAATATGGTTCATTTGTATTCCCCAATACCTAGGGAGCCTGAGATTTTTTTCAGAAGATTATTCTCCATTTGAATTTACTCTTCTGAAAAAATGTCTGTTAATTTCCTTTGCTCATTTCTTCACAGAGTCATTTGTTCTGCTGCTGGTGAATTTCTGAAGTTCTTTATAAATCCTCGATATTACTCAACTATTTGCTGTACAGTTTGCAAAGATTTTTTCCCCATTCTTGTGATTGCCTCTTTGCTTTGTCTATTGTTGCCTTTGCTATTCAGTTTAATATGCTCCATTTGTTTACTTTGGCTTTGGTAGCCTGGGCTTTTGGTGACTTTTCTAGGAAGTCTTTATCCATGTCCATATCTTACGGAGTGTTTTCTATGTTTTCCTCTAATACTTTGATGGTTTCTGGGTGCAGATTTAGGTCCTTGATTCATTTAGAGCTGATTACTATATAAGGTAAAAGGTAGAGATCTTGTTTCTTACAAGTGCAAGCTAATATCCAAATTGTCCCAACAATATTTATTGAAGAAATTAACCTTTTTCCCTAGATTAATTTCAGTTTTCATATAGAACATTGGTTGGCTATACATGTGTGGGCTCATTTCTTGGGTTTCTATTCTGTCACAGTGATGTCTGTTTCTGTACCAGTACCAGATGGTTTTGATGACCATTGCCCTGCTGTGTGTCTTCAGATCTGGAATTGTGATTTCTACAGTTTTATTTTTATTCTTAAGTAAAATTTTGGCTATTCATGGTCTCTTGTGTTTCCTGATGAATTTTGTATCATTTTTTTCAGGTGTAAGATAAATGATGTTAGGATTTTCATTGGGATTGCATTCAATTTGTATGTGATATTCTATAATACGGACATTTTGGTTATGTCAACCTTACCAATCCAGGAAAATGTTAAAGTTCGCCAGCTCTTTTAATGTCATCCTCTATTTTTTTTGTACTTTTCATCAGAGAGGTCTTCTACTTCTTAGTTAGGTTTATTCCAAGGTATTTAAGCTTATTTTTCACTATTTTTAAGGGGGACTGTTATTACAAGTTTTTCTCAGCCATGGAGCTATTTGTGTATACTTGGGTCATCAATTTATGTTCATTGATTTTTGTACCCTGCTACATGTCAAACTCTCTTATGAGTTCCAATTCTTTCCTTATTGAGGTTTTTTGTTTGTTTTAGTATAGAATTTTTGTACAGAATTAAGTCATTTGCAAACAGGGATAACTTTATTTCTTCATTTTCAATTTGAATTTCTTCAATTTCCTTTTATTCCCTGATATCTCTAGTGAGGACTTCCAATACTATGTCGAATAACAATGGTGAAAGTGAACGTCATTGTCTAATTCCAGTTATTAGAAGGAAAGTTTCCAATCTTTCCCCATTCATTATGATGCTGGCATTGGATTTTTCACATATTGCATTGATTATTTTGTAGAATGTTCCTTCTATGCCTATCTTGTTCAGGGTTTTTAGCATAAAATGGTGTTAGATTTTATTAAATACCTTCTCTGCATCTTCTGAGAAACTCATATGGTTTTTGTTCATTTTATTGATGTGGTGCATCACATTTGTTGATTTGCACATGTTAACAACTCTGCATGCCAGCAATAAATCCTACCCTGGTGACAGTGAATGATCTGCAGAATGGAAAGCAAAAAATGAGCTGGTGTATTCAAATTTCAGATAATACAATCTTCCATGTGGAAAACATTAAAAGAGATGAAGAAGGATACCATAATGAATAAGGGATGAGGAAACAACAATAAATGCACATACACCAAATTCTAGGGTACTTAGCTAAGTGAAACAAGTACTAACAGATTTAAACAGCGATAAATACTCTAGAAACATTAATAGTGGTAATGCCTTAACACCGCTACTACCGTCAATGGACAGATCAACAAAATAGAATCTCAGTAAAGAAATAGCAGAGCTCACCCAGACAATAGAACAAACAGACTTAATTGATATCTACAAAACTTATAATTTACAGAGCCAGAATATACTTTTTTTAGCAATACATAGAACCTTCTCCATGATTAATCACATTACAGGCTACAAAACAAGCTCCAGAAAAATTTTTAAAAATCAAAATCATACCATGCATCTTCTCAGATAATAATGGAGTAAAACCACTAAGTCATAATAATCTAGAAAATATGCAAATACTTGGAAACTGAATACTTGGAAAATAAACAATGGGGTTAAAAAAGAAATAAAAATGCCTTGAAACAACCAAAGGTATCAATACACTATATCAAAACTTGTGGGACACAACCAAGGCAATGCTAAGAGGAAAGTTTGTTGCAATCAGTGCCTACATTAAGAAACTAGAAAGGCATCAGGTAAAGTAGATAACTGTACATCTGAAGGAGCAAGAAAAACAACAGCAAGATAATCTCAAGATTAGCACAAAAAAGAAAAAAATCTAAGTAAGGGAGGAAATAAACCAAATAGGGACCAAAGGAACAATGCGTAAGATCAAGGAAATGAAAAGCTGGTTCTTCAAAAAAAAAAAAAAAAAACTCCCAGATACACCACTAGCCCAACGCATCCAAAAAAGAAAAAAAGAAAGAGGGAGTAGACATAAATCGATAAATTTCGAGAACTAAAAGGAAATACAACAATGAATGCCATAGATATGCATAGAATAATCAGGAACCATTACAGGCAACCATACACCAACAAATCAGAAGATCTAATAGAATCGGAAAGAATTCTGAACACAAACAATTTACAAAAACTGAATCAGGAGGTAATAACAAAACATAAATAGACCTACATCCAGGATGAAGATTTAATCAGTAATTAAGTCCTTCCCAACAAAGAAAATTCTAGGACCAGATGGCTTCACTCCTGAATACTACCAAACATTTCAAAAATTCTTATGGTGAAAAACATTATAGCCAAAATGAAGTATTTACAGAAAGAGCTCAATAGCAAATTAAAGAAACAGATTTTTAAAAAGTGTACAATCTAATGAAAATGAACTGAGAGAAAAAAACAAGATAAAAGAAAAGAACCTCAGGAAAATATCAAATATATGAACACATGTAAAATGAGATACCTGGAAGAAAAATAGAAAAAAGCAGCTGAAGAAATTAAAGTAGGAATTTGCCTAATTTAAGGAAAATACGACCCAAGGAGCTTACTAATCCTAAAGTGTAATACACATACAAAAATCAACACCTAGACACTTCATGGTTAAACTACAGAAATCCAAAGACAAAATGTTCAAAACAGAGATAAGATTCACAGTGTAAAAGGAAATAAAAATACCAACACCTGATCTGTCTACAGAAAAATGGAAACACCCACCACCTCACATATTAAGAGGGATAACATGTAAAGGTGCTGAAAGAAAAAAAAATGAGCAAGTTTTAAAAATGAAGGAGCAATAAAAAATTTTTCCAGGCTAAAAGAAAAACATATGCAAACACTGAGGCATGTATCTTTATAACACAGGATTCTAACACCAGATTTTTCTTTTAGAAATTCTAAATACATACAGAATAAGATGTACTGAAATACAGTGACTTGAAGAATCATCTGTCAGAACGTTATCTGAACCTCCATCTGGTGATTCTGCATGCACACACACACATTTTTTAATAGATGTACTGTTCTGTAAGATACAATGGTATCAAAATTGCCTTTGATTTAAAATTAAAAGGATTTCATTCTGACAAATTCATTCTTAAACTAGAAGCTTAACATACTTCAATTATTCTCCTTAACTTTTTTTGCATTTCCTTAATCTTTCCTATAATCTAGCATACTCTTATCATCTTGAACAATCACTAAAATTCCTGTTTTCTGGGATCCTTTTGTGGTTTTTTTTCCACAGTTCATTTCACTAGTTGATATATTCTGAGGATCAGGTGCAATTTATAATTCTAAATAATTAAGCCGTTATATTTCATTACATCCTCTGTCAAAATAAGCAACACTGGTATCACATAAGAGTCCATGCTTGAACTTTACTGTATCAGACTCCCTTTAGTTGATCCTGAAACAGTTTAAAAAAAAAAAAGCCTTTAAGTAAATCCTCCTTGGTTTGCTTTCCCCCTCCCCACGGATCCTAGACAATCCTATGCAGTTTAAATAAGTCATCTTCATTTCTTAAATCTCATTCATTCATAAATTCCATTCAGCCTGCACTCATCCTGATCACCAAGTAAAATCAACTCCTGTCAAGGTCACTACCATGCTACCAAATCCAGTACCAACTTTTTTCTACACTGAAATTACTACATTTTTAGCACATACTACAATGTTACTATATTTCACTTATAAATATTACTGCTTACTGCCAATGTTTATTACACCTCTTACCACACTCTCAAGTTCCTTTGTAGGCCCCTTGTCCTTCATTTGACCACTACTTCTTGAAGTCCATTCAGTATCACTTCTGAACATATTTTTATTCTCTCTACATTTTCATTCTTAATAAATTAATTCCCGTTGTTCTATGACTCCCAAATTTAGATCTCCAGAGTATTGTTTCAGACTGATCCTTGCATCTCTACTTTGATGTCTTCAAAATATTTCAAAATTCTCATTTCAGCAGTAGATACGTGTTTCTTGTACCTGCCTAGTATCTGTTTGCCCTTCCTGTGGCTGCATACCCTGATCTTTCCTTTAGGAATTTCAGTTCTTCCCTACACTTCTCTCTGTATTTGGTCCATCTAAACTCCATCTTATTCTGAAAACCACAATCAGCCTATTCTGTCCTCCTGGCCACAGGATGCATACATTATTCATACTAGTTCAGAGACTATAACGCCAAGGATTTTGTTAGAATTATAGGATTTCCTGAACAAGTAGAATTATTTATGCTACACGAGGCAAAGCTGGCCTGAAAATGAGGCCAAAGAAGAAAGTGGAACAAAGTGATAGAGACAACTTTCTAAGAGTTGCAGACTAGATCTGGTTATTCCTCCTACTGCCACATTCCTGGACCTGTTTCATGATTGCAGACTAGATCTGGTTATTCCTCCTACTGCCACATTCCTGGACCTGTTTCATGATTTCAAAGCTGAAAGACAAAAATGCAATATTTGGCACAAGCACTAACAATCCTAACCATGAAACTGTCATTTCTCAAAGATAATTCGAGATCTTCTCCAAATGTATTGAGTACTTTTGGCAAAACACGTGACATTTAAAATCTGAAAAGCACAGGCAGTTTAAGTCCAGAGAAACAAAATATTGATAATCCATCCCAGATGAAAGTTTAAAGCAAAAAAGGTCACTTTTGCCACATGGAATTGTCAAATTTTTGCTACCTTTTTCATCCTCTAAATTAGTAATACTTGGATGGCTGCCTAATTTGGCAGTGTGTGCATGTAGAGTGCCACTGTTTATAAGCACACTGTTTCCCACTGAATTTGACAAGTTCATCCGAACTCAACAATGCCTTATAACCTTGATATGTTGTGCATTTTCCTGATCTTTTATTTAGAAGAACATCATTGACATCTACAAGTAATAAAATGTAACAGTATGGCAGTGTCCGTGGAACTCATGCTGTGCACCAATAAACGTTTCAGACTAATTTGTAGTAGGAACAGCAGCACTGCAAAGCATTGTGAGTGCCACATGTTGTGTGTATTAATTACTGAAAAGCAGTGATGAGCAACAAAGGAATAAATATGGTCAATATAAAAAAACTCAGCTTAAAAATAGTAAAATTTGGGGCCGGCACAGTGGCGTAGTACGCTAATCCTCTGCCTGCAACCCTGGAATCACTCTTAAGGATGCTGCTTCACATTTGATCCAACTCCTCATTTATGAGCAAGCAAGCAGTAAAGGATGGCTCAAGTCTTGGGCCCTGCACCAAGGTGGAAGACCTGGAATAGGCACCTGGCTCCCAACTTTGGATTTGTCCAGCTCTGGCCATTGTGACCATTCAGGGAGTGATCCAATAGACTGGAAGATCTCTCTCCTTGTCTCTTCTCAGTAACTCTGACTTATACATATAATAAATGAATCTTTCAAAATATTAACATTTGAAATTCATATGATTTTCATGTCATCAAAATTAAGTCTATTCTCAACCATTAAATTGTGAATTTAAAAAAGACCTTGTTATAGCTGGTAATAAGAGATGAAGTTGACTGAGTTAGGCCCATTAGCCACAGTTTACGAATCCCTGATATAAAAAGTATCATTTAGACATTCTTCCACTGTTATTTCTTCACAAACGGGCTTATTTCTTACATGTAATAAAATCATATCATATATCCTAAATGATGTGGCTGAGTTGGGAATCAGGTTCTTTTGCTGCCAAACAAGCTGCAGAAACATTACACTTGCATAACATTTCTAGCACAGTCGAACAAAAACAAAACCTA
The DNA here is from genome assembly GCF_030435755.1 of Ochotona princeps. Lineage (NCBI taxonomy): Eukaryota > Metazoa > Chordata > Mammalia > Lagomorpha > Ochotonidae > Ochotona > Ochotona princeps. The sequence continues at coordinate 29,645,860 of NC_080840.1, forward strand.
CCCTACACATACTTTTTTGGGTGACTCAGTTACCATATATACAGTTCATTTACAGCCCAAAGGCTTTAATGCTTATAGCATAAAGCTGAAAATCTAGCCCAAGAGAAAATCCTCTTAATTTATGTTTCATAATCTAGTGCTATAGGTTATTGGAGATAAAATGTTTTAGTTGCATGAATGAAAGAAGGGAAGGGAGAAGAAGAGGAGAGGAGGCAAGGGGAGGGGAAGGAAGGGGAGGAAGGCAGGAGAAAAAATGGGGAAAGAAGAAGGAAAGTTATCTACTACACATTTCTTGAAATATTAAATGACATTCAATTTGCTTACAACATAAATGCTTTTTCAACTCAAATGTTTTTAAACTACACAGCATGTGTTTCATATTTATTATTTATTTATTTGAAAGTCAGGCTTACAGAGCGAGAAGAGACAAGAGGCAAAGAAAGTCAGAGAGATCTCCCATCCTCGAGTTCATTCCCAAACGGCCACAATGATGGCAGAGCTCAGCCGATCCACAGCCAGGAGCCAGGGGCCTCCGCGGAGTCTCCCACATGGATGCAGCAGCCCAAGGACTTGAGTCATCCTCCACTGCTCTCCCAAGCCATAAACAGGGAGCTGGATCAGAAGTGAAGCAGCCAGGACTCACACTGGCATCCAAATAGGATGCCTGGGACACAGGCAAAGTCTTACCTTGCTGCGCCTCATACCAGCCTTTCATACACAGCATTTTGGACACTGCTAGGGCATCCGTTCTTATGTCCTTATCAGATAGTGAGAATACATTCTCCACAAATTTATGTATTTTTCTAATCTTCACCAAAGTTCATCTTAAAGCATTTAGAGCTAAAATAAATACCAAAATCTAGTTATATTTTACTGATTTCTAATCCAGGATAATAGACATTTCATTTTAAGCTTTTCTATATTTTAAAAACATCTCAACTAATCTTTCATTGAATTTGTTTTTCATTTTCATATAACTAAGCACCCTCTCAAATATCTGAATCACTGATAGATTTATTAGATAATGCTTCTTGGTAGCTAATTTAAAGTGTACTTTCATGTGCAGGCAAATGTTTACAATACTATTTCATCCATAATTAATAAACTGGTTAGTCAAAGGGAAAGAATTATGATCTTCAATTTCTGCATGCTGCAGTTTATCAGGAAACAAAAAATTGATTTCTGTTGATTCACTTTACCAATTATTTTCAGTTAGCTTCAACTTGAGATGCCTTTATTTATACTACACAATTGTAATTATGTAGATAATAATGTGTATTTAAAATACATATCTGTGACTTTATTTTTCACCTATTTGTTTATTTTAGAAAAGTTTATGGGTGGGCTGCAGGAGGGATCCCGATCCCAGCCACCATGTGCTCATGGTGAGCTGGGCCTGGGCCCTCCTGGATTCAGGAACTGCTTCCTTTCGGGTGAGTATACCGAGGGGGGGGAGTCTCCGGGACTGGGTGGGTCCAGGGCCCACCCACCACCCTCATTGGGCGGTGGACAGGATTGGGGTGGGGCGCAACCTTGGGCCTGTGGGTTTAAACTTCAGCAGCCGGGAGGCTGCTGTGGGCGGCAGGAGGGAGCGTCTAGCTTGGATCCCGATCTCAGCCACCATGTGCTCATGGTGAGCTGGGCCTGGGCGGCCAGTGCGCCATTTGGCACCAGGCTGTGCCTGCTGGCCGCCCAGCCAGGGAGCTCTGGGGTATTGGTTGTCTGAATCATTGCTTAGGTAGCTCCTGGCTGACCGCACTGTTTCTGGGATCTGAGTCAATTCGAAAGATTCCCAATGCCAGTAACTCTTCCTTTGAAGAACTTCTAATCACTTAACAATGCTGAGCTATGAAATTGGTAATGGAACAGAATGTACTGGGCAGGACTAAGCAAACCTTAGCCTACAAGCAAAACTAGAAACCAGCATGGAGCACAGGTCATACCGAGCTAGGCTCTTGCACCTACTGGTCCTCAGAGCAACCACGGGCAGGTGCACAATTTACGGCTAGGAACAGGCCCAGTTGGGGAGGTAAGGGGACACCCTAACTGGGTTGAGGTTTCCACCAAGGGGTGCGTGTGCTGGAATGGGGGCTGTGCTCTATCTAGGAAACAGTTGTAGTCACCCGAGGCACTACTGTGAGCTGGGATTGGATGCACCAGGCCAGTTCAGACCCCAAGACCATCTGGTGTCATGGAGAACCAAGGTAGATGTGGGACTAACTAGGCAGGGTCTCAACCCCCTACTAAGTCATGTGTGAGCTGTATGTGGGTATGGACGAGCCATGGCTGGGCTGAAACATCCAACAACAAGAACCAGAATGGGGTGAAAGCCAGCCAGGAAAAGCCACTGTTCCTGCTAGGATAGGAGGTGAACTGAGTAGGGTTGGCTCAAGCACCCCTGGTATGCGCAAAATCTGACATTGGGAGGGGTTCTGATGGAGGAGCCTGGGCAACTCCTCTGGCAGGACACAGTCCCTGCATGTAAGCGCAAGAAGCATGATAGGAAACAGCCCAGAATAGGCCATGGAAAGTTTCCCACTGACACACATTCAGCATGGGTCAGGGGCAGACCAGGCTGAATCAGTTCATGTCATCCACTGGCAAATCCAATCACCAGAACAGAGTGTGGGTTGAGCCGGGTTTGGTTGCGACAAAACCAGTACACATTATGGAATGCCAGGGCATGATTTGACTGCAGCACCCAACCAGCACACGTGATTCCAGGAAGGGAGGGGAAGAGCTGGCAAGGGGATTAAGGGGCTGGTCCCCTCGCCAGACAGCTACTCCCACTGGACAGCGTGGGCTGGGATGGGGACAGACCAGACTAAGCAAGGCTGCAACACCTGTGTGCTGCATGTGGACTAGATCAGGGAAAAGCCAGGCTGGGCTGATTATTCCTGCTGGTGCAAGCATAAATTAGAGTGGGTGAGGGATGTTTGGGCTTGGCCGCAGCATCAGGTGGCACTGGGGACTAGTTCTGTCAAGTCAAACCACAGAACCACCTAAAGAGTGCATAAACCGGGAGTGAGAGAGACCTGGGAGGGAAAAAATGGGTTCCCCCTTCTTGGGTTACCAACCCCCACGGGAGGGCATGAAAACTAGGACGGGGGCTGGGGTGGCTAGACAGAGAGGCACTCAACAACATCCGTGAGGGCTGGATGGTTGAGTTGGTTGGATGAAACTAAGTTTTAATACCCAGTGACAAGTACAAGAGCCAAATGGGATGGGGGACGGACTGGTCTACTGCTACACATACTGGCAAACCAGGGTAGGGGGCGGGCCTGGTGGGGGTTATTGTGGGTCGCCCTGACTAGGCTGCAGCTCCCGCTGGTTGATGTAAGGGCTGGGCAGAACCAGACTGGACTGTAACACCCATTGGTTCCAGTGGAAGTCGGGACTGAAAACAGAACCAACCCAGCAATGGAAACCACCAGCTGATCGGGGTGATGGACTGTGCCGGGCCCTGTGCTTTCTAGAACATACAAGAATCTAGTCTGGGAATACCTCAAAGTTTCTTTGGAGATCTCCCCAATCGAACTGCTGGACTCAGAACTCTAACCAAGAAAAGACAGAAGACAGAACAGGTCATTCCTTCATCTCAGCTGTATATTGTTGGCAGCGAAATTTGGGACGAACGGAGACTTTATGATGGACCATATCAATCAGTGGACAACTTCATCGAGCAAAACTGGCAGCGATTCATAACTGGAGAACTATTAAAACCACTTGAGCAAAAAAAAAAAGAAAAGTTTATGAAGAAATTTTATAATGCAGCCTAATATAGCAAAAGAAGAATTAGATTAATAACCTTAATGTGATTGACCTCTTTTACTCAAGGGTCAAATTTCAAAAATCATGCTACAATTTAAATAATTATTTAGCAAAAATAATTTTACCAATACAGGGAATAAGCACAGGCAATAATCTTTACTTTAAAAAATTTTTACTTTTTGGGCCCAGCACAGTAGCCCTGTAGCTAAAGTCCTTGCCTTGCACCCACCAGGATCCCAAATGGGTGTGGGTTTGTATCCCAGCTGCTCCACTTCCAATCGAACTACCTACTTGTGATTTAGGAAAGCAGCAGAGGATGGCCCAAAACCTTGGGACCCTGCACCAGCACAGGAGACCTAGAAGAAGCTCCTGTCTCCCGGCTTTGGATGGGCTCAGCTCCGGCCATTGTTGCCCTCAGGAACCAACAGATGGAAGATCTTTCTCCTTCTCTCCATAAATCTGACTCAGCAATAAAAATAAATACATCTTTTAAAAAATTCATTTTACCAATACAAGAAATGAATATATAAGTATGCAGTAAATTTTGCCCTTTAAAATATTTTACTTCTTAGGCCTACTGCAGTAACCTACTGGTTAAAATCCTCTTCTTTGTGTGCACTGGATCCCATTGGGCATCAGTTCATCCCGGTCACTCCGCTTCTTTACCAGCTCCCTGCTTGTGGCCTGAGAAAGCAGTAGAGGACAACTCAAAGCTTTGGGACCCTGCACCTGTATGGGAGACCCACAAAACCTCCTGGCTTCGAATTAACTCAGCTCCAGCCATTGGGGCCACTTAGGGAGCAAATCAGCAGATGGATGATCTTTCTCGCTGTAACTCTGACTTTCCAATAAAAAATTTTAAATCTTTTTTTTCAAAAAAAATTAGTTTTTGAGGACAGCATTGTGGCCAACAATTGGCGGCAACATCAGCATCCCTTTTAGGGTTCAAATCCTAGCTGCTCCAGTTCCAATCCAGCTTCCTTCTAATGGCATGAGAATAGCAGTATTAAATGGTCCAAGTATTTGAATGCCTGCAAACCATGTTTTTCGCAAAGCTCCTAGCCGAGCTTTGGTTTTTGTGGCCATCTATTGCAAACCAGCAGATGGAAGAGCACACACTCTCTTATCTCACTGTAGTTCTTGTATTCAAAATACATCTTAAAACAATACTTGTTAGGTCTTAGTGATAATTGTTCTAAACATTCTAATTATTAGAATTATCTTAAAAACTTTTTTATCTACATAGTTTAGAATTCCTAATATGTGTAATTAGTGTTAAACACTATAAATTATTTCTACTACCTAAAATTTTGCAAATATATATTGTCTTTCATGTCAACAGTCTTATACTCTGGTTTGTCTTCAGATCACATATCAACAGTCTTTTCTTTGCAAGCATATAATATATAATATGTATATTGTATATTATATAATATATAAACTCTAAGTAATTTATAGAAGTTATATACTATACTATTATATTATTATAATATATATTATATATTACTTCTATAAATTACTTAAAGAGTTTAAGAAACGTATATATATAAATTACTTAAAGACTTTAAGAAGCTTGAGATTACATAGAGGAATATACTTCACTACTAATACTAATATCTAAATTCTAATATACCCACATCTTTAGGTCTTATTTTAAAACCTATGATTCAGATATTTTATCTGGAGGTCATTCAGTCTTTCCTAATATAGGATTTTTTTTTTTACTTCAAAATGTCTCACCTCCACACAAACTCTTAACCTAAGGAAAAAATGTATGTAGTGCTTTTTGAAGAATCTAATAAATCAAGCACTTCACATTGGTAGTTTGGGAGATCATCATACATGTGTTCAGCTATTTGCAAGCTTAATCTCTACTTGAAATTTTACAGTGAAATGAACAACAAAGTGAAATCAATCAGATTAGGCAAATTTGACAGGTTATGACAAATTTTGTGGCTTTAAAAAAGTTCAAATCAGATATATTTTGAGCAGTAGGGCAAATGGCTAAAAACCTGACTATGAAACAAATATTTCACAGTAAGATTCATATATATCTCATAAAAAATGATAGCATCTAAAACATATCAGTTAGACACTATCATTTCACCACCAGTCTCAAGGTGCACAGAAGAGAAGAAAGGTAAAAACGCTGCCATCAAAAGAGTTACAAAATTCTAATACAAGGCAATAGTTTTGATGATTTTTACCACAATCCATGGTAACAAATGTATATTTTATATTAGAAGCTATGGCATACAGACACACGCTTTTTCAAAGATGTTTTACGAAACAGTTGCCCTCACTCTGTGTACTGCCCTCTGATATTTTCTGCCCTAGTTTAGCTCATTCTTTAAAAATAAAATGCTGGCTGCGACCCAAATGGTTTAGAAGTCAAAGAGGGAAGAACAAGTGGACAGCTCAGGGATGAGGGTTGGCTGCTGAGAATAGGAAATTTTGTCTCATGAGTAATATTTGGCAATATCTGGATATTTTCGGCTGTGGGATACTAGTGGCATATGGTTGGCAGAGGCTACAGATGGTACTACACTTACAGGACAGAGGACAGCATCACGAGACAAACAATAGCACGGCACCAAATGTCAATGCTACAGAGACTGAAAAACCAGCTCTAGGTTATTCAGTAAACAAATCATAAGGAAAATTACAAAGTCAGTAGCACTTTTATGGTTGTAAAAATATGTTTTAAACTTTGATAAGGATGTCTAATGTTTAAATTCAAAGACCATGACATCAGCAAACTAAGATCCTCCCTTCATAACACAAAGGCAGAAGAGAGGAGAAAAAGGGATGGGAATAGGATGATGAGGAGGGGAGAGAACAGGAGTGAGAGGAGGGAGAAGTGGGGAGAGAAGTCAGCTTGTAGTTTCCTAATTAAAACAAAGTATGCAGAATCAATGCATTTAGCATTATCATACTTATCATACTAAGTTAAAAGGTAATGTTTCAAGACACACAGCACACAGAATCAGTGGATATACCCAATGCCTCACTCCTCTCAAGTCCTATAGTACCTAACGCACAACTGCGTTATATTGCTACTTATTTTTCTCATCACATAATTTCATTTTTCCCATCTATTTTATTTTGAATTTTATGGCAAAATTCCATAAGCTCTGTGATTTCCCTTTACTCCCTCCCCATATACTCTCCCCCCCAACTTATTTCCCCCATATTATTGCAATAGTATAGTCCTTCAAAAGCAGTCATAAGTCCATCATTCTGCTATTTAAGTATGTTCTGACATTGCCGGTACAAACAATGGCAGACAGCATCCTATTGTCAAGATACATTCAACAGGCTTGTTTTAGACTCAGTTTCCCCTGATGGTAGAAGGACTAACTTATTCATCCCTATACTCTTCCCAGAATCCAACCACAACACCTTTCAAATTATAGGCACTGGAAAACTTTACAGTAGAAAAACAATAAGCTACTAGTATTTAGGAAAACACTGGATTACATCTCACAATTTCATTCCAACATAAATGACCACAGTTATACTTTCATTCAAAGCCTTGAAAAATGTCCTTTAAAATACTTGATTACTACATTAAGTCAAAAAGTAATAAAATTATTTGAATATCTCCTGCTTGACAATTTACACAAAGTAATATTATTTGATCAATATAATGACCAAATAATAAAAATACCAACATTCTGAATTACAGATTTAGAGGTACAGAAACAAGAATTAATATGGTTAAGGGAGGAAAAATCCATGTATGAAGTAAATATCCAGAATTTTATTGCTTCTCTAACTCCAAAATCATTATTCTGTTCATTAAATCTCTCTGTTACTATTCAAATACAAGGGCCCAGTCATTTGTGGATTTAATTATAAGTTTTATTTATCAGATGATGGTGAGTGAAATGGCATGTATGTAAATCTGGAATAAATGTTGTATAACTAGGATAATGAAATCCATCCAAAGTGATAAATGAATAAAAGAAGAACTAAAGTTGCAAATGGATCAACAAAGCTAATAATAAGAAAAAACAGACCAGCCAAAAATACAGCAGAGAAAAACTTATACAGGAGAAAAGTGACAAATGCTGGGGATTTCATTCTGCTATCTTGTTGAAACTAAGATATATATTAGGGCCTGGAAGGAATCCTTATGCAATTACAATGTTGCCTGGTGATATGTACACAGTATTGTTTAACATTTTTAGATTACTACATTTAAGTTTTCCTTTCACATTTTTAAATGGTTTTACCTAAAAATGAAACTGAATTGAGTAATGAAAGACATTATCTGTGCTGTAAATACAACTCTCTGGAATTCCTTATGCCACAAATAATAAAAATGAAGATATTATCTTTTAAAGGATGTTTGTTTCTCAACAGAATAATTTATCCATATAATACTTAGGGAAGAAAAATTTTAAATACCACTAATTCTGAGAAGAATGTTGTTGGGATTTTGATTGGGATTGCATTGAATCTGTATATTGCTTTTGGTAATATGGACATTTTCATGATGTTGGTCCTGCCAATCCAGGAACATGGTAAGTTTCTCCATTTTTCAATGTCTTCTATTTCTTTTTTTAATGTTTTGCAGTTTTCATCATAGAGGTCTTCCACTTATTCAGTTAGCTTAATTGTTAGGTATTTAAGATTCCTCTCTACTATTTTACAGGGAACTGTACTTATAGTTTCTTTCTCAGCCATGGAATTACTTGTGTACACTAGTGCCATTGGTTTGTATTCATTAATTTTGTATCCTGCTATCCTGCTGAAGTCTCTCATGAGTTCCAATAGTCTCTTGACTGAGTCTTTTGGTTCTCCTATGTAGAGAATCATGTTATTTGCAAATAGAGATAATTTCAATTCCTCGTTCCCAATTTGAATTCCTTTAATTCCTTTTTCTTGCCTGATATCTCTAACAAGGACTTTAATACTATATTGAAGAGTGATGGTGACAATGGACATCCTGTCTAGTTCCAGATTTGGGTGGAAAAGCTTCCAATCTTTTCCCATTTAGTATGATGCTGGCATTGAGTTTTTCGAAATAGTTTTCATTATGTTATACAATGTTCCTTCTATGTCTATTTGCTTAGGGTTTTCATCATGAAGTGGTATTGTATTTTATCAAATGCCTTCTCTACATCTGTTGAGATACCATATGGTTTCTATTTTTCAATTTGTAGATGTGGTGTATCACATTTATTAATTTGCGAATGTTGAACCATCCCTGCATGCCTGGGATGAATCCCATCTGGTCTGGTGAATGATCTGCGTGATATACTGTTGGACCTTGTTGGCTAGTATTTTGTTGAGGATATTTGCACCTATGTTCATCAAGGATACTGATCTGTAATTCTCTTTCTCTGTTGTTTCTCTATCTGGCTTTAGTGTCAGGGTGATATTGACTTCATAGAAAGAGTTCAGAAGGATTGCCTCACCTTCTATTTTTTGGAAAAGCTTGTGGAGGACTCGGGCAAGTTCCTCTTGAAATGTTTGGTAGAATTCAGCAGTAAAGCCATCTGGAGCAGGACTTTTCTTGGTTGCAAGGGTTTTACTTGCCAATTCAATCTCAGTGCATGTTATAGGTCTATTTTAATTATTAATTGCTTCTTTTTTTTGATGTTTTATGGGGTGGATTTTTATTATTATTTTTAATTCATTAATTACATTGTATTCTGTAACACAGTTTCATAGATACTTGGATTCTCCCCACCCCTCCCCAAACCCTCCCACCATGGTGGATTCCTCCACCTTGTTGCATAACCACAGTTCAAGATTAATTGCTTCTTGATTCAATTTTGGTGGATTGTATGTGTCCAAAAATCTATCCATTTCTTCTAGTTCTTCTGACTTGTTTGCATATAGTTTCTTGTAAAAGTTCCTGATGATTCTCTGTATTTCCAAGGTATCTGTTGTTATATTTCTTTTCTCGCTATATGCTATTAATGTATATCTTCTCCCTCCATTTTTGATTAGTTGGGCGAATGGGGAGTCTATTTTGTTGATTTTCTCAAAGAATTAGCTCTTTGGCTCATTCATCATATGTATTGTTCTTTCAGTCTCTATTTGGTTTTCTTCCTCCCTTATTCTGGTTATTTCTTTTTTCCTACTGATCTTGGAATTGCTTTGTGACTGTTTTTCTAGTTCCTTCAACTGTAAGGTTAGTTCACTTACTTGGTGATTTTCTACTTTCTTAACATAAGCATTGATTGAGATGAATTTTCCTCTTAACATTGCCTTGATTGTGTCCCCAAAATTTTGATATGTTGTTTTGATGTCTCCATTTGTTTCAAGCAATTTTTAATTTTCCCCTTTGATTTCCTCTCTACCCCATTGCACATTTAGGCATATTATTCAGTTTCCATATGATTGCATGTCTTCCTGGGTGTTTTGACTTGGTCTCTAGTTTCACTCCATGATAGTCTGAAAAAATGCATGGTATAATTTTGATTTTGTTTTTAAGTTTTCTGAGGCTTGTTTTGTGGCCTATAACATGGTCAATTCTGGAGAAGGTTCCATGTACTGATGAAAAAAAAAAGTGTATTCTTTGTAAAATGAAAGGTTTCATAGCTATCAACTAAGTTCATTTGCTCTAGTGTTCGAGTGAGTTCTGTTGTTTCTTTGCTGAGTTTCTGTTAAAGGGGTATTAAACCCCCTGCTATTATTATATTGGAGTCTATTTCTTCGTTTAAATCCATTGATATTTGTTTCATGAAGCTAGATGCCTTGACATTGTTGCGTATACATTTATTGTGGTGATCTCTTCTTGCTGAATGGATCCCTTGATTATTATATGGTATCCTTCTTCATCTCTTCTAATGTTTTTCACATCGATGTCTATATCATCTGATATAAGAATAGCTACACCCACATGTTTTTTCTTACCATTAGCTTAGAATATCTTTTTCCATCCTTTCACTTTCAGCTCCCTCTGATCTGTATGTGTCTCCTGTAAGCAATAGATACACGGGTTTTGTTTTTTGATCCAGTCCTCCAATCAATGGCATTTGATTGATGAGTTTGATCCAATTACATTCAATGTTAATAATGGATAGGTGGCAGTTTGGTTCTGTTATTTTAGCAATGGGTTGTTCTCTGATTTAATCTTCTGTTGGCCTTTTAGGTAATGTTCTCCACATTTGCCTTTGGTTTTTGGTAACTGCTATTCCTTTTCTCTTTCACAAGAACATCTTTGAGTATCATTTGTAAGGCAGGTTTAGAATAAGTAAATTTTTGAAGTTTTTCTTTAGTGTGGAAGAATTTTATTTCATTTTCAAAGACAAAGGAGAGCATTGTTGGATACATTATTCTGACCTGAAAATTTTTCCCTTTTAGAATCTGGAATATATAACTCTAGTCTCTTCTGACCTGTAGTGTTTCCTCTGAGAGGTCAGCTGAGTTTGACTGGGATTCCTCTGTAGGTCACTTGATTTTTTTTCACATGCACACTTAAGGGATTTTTTCTTTTTGTTCAACCAAAGGGAGCTTGATTATCATGTGTCACGGTGAAAAATCACTTTTGATCAACTCTGTGGAGGGTTCTGTGTCTCTCCTATATATTGCTTACCAATTCTTTCTACACATTAGGGATGTTTCAATTTATTATTTCACTGAATACTCCTTTAATCCCTGATTCTCTTTCTGTGCCTTCTGGAACTCCAATAACTTTTATATGGAGTCTTTAAGTCATATCTTTTAATTCTTAGATACTTTCTTTAGCTTGACATGGCTCTGCTTCCAGCTTTTTGTTTGTTTCCCCCTGATTACAGGAAATACCTTCTAATTCTGAGATTCTTTCTTCGGCTTAATTCATTCTATTTTTGAGACTCTCCACTGTACTTAATTTGTTCCACTGTATTCTTAATTTGACATATCAGCTTTCATTTGATTCATCTCCTGTGTGACATATTCCTTAAATTCCTTGCATTCTTGTATTATGTGCTTCGCATTGTTATTCAAAAGCTTTATAATGAGTTTTCTGAATTCTGTGTCCCCCATTTTCTCAATGTCTTCCTCAGTTAACTCTGAGGGTGGTAGAAGCTTTTGTTCCTTTGCTGGAGTGTCTTTAGTAACATTCATAGTGCCTCTGGTTCTTCTTTTACCTTTTGTCATTGCAATTCTGGTTGGCAGATTCTTCTCCTTAGGGCAGGTTTCTAAGATGTATTATCTACAAGTCTACTAGTCGGTTTTTATGTTCAATTAGTGTCCCTGATCAGAAAAATGCCAGCTGTCTTAAATAACTGGGTTGTCAGTGGTGCTGATCTTGTTGACAAGTGCTGGCCATGAAATCTGAGGGCTACCTGGAGTTATTTTGGGTGAGTCCATAGAGTGCCACGATGGAACTGCTTTCTCTCATTCCCTGTGCAATGTTCTAAGCTGAAAGTGATTTTGTTCCAAGCTTAGCTCTTGCATAGCTCAGCTCTCCTCCCTTCAGTCTAACAGTGCCTAGTCTGATAAAAATGGCACCTGAGCTGTACTGATTAAGCACATGTGCAGTATGCCTCTGCTCCTGCTGATCTCTGAGCCCTTGCCCCTCTGTGCAAGATGGTGCCCTCTGCGGCACTGACAGAAATCAGGGGCTGGCGGCCATAAGATCCAGGGACCACACAGACCCTGCTTTTTCCATAAATAATCAAATATGCTAGTCTTGCCTACAATGTCTTACTTTCTCAACAGCTAGAATCTTTCCTCTCTGAATTCCACTATTGGGGTAATATCAAACAAGATTATTTTATTAAAGAAATCCAGATTTCCTCCTCCAGATCTAAAGCAAAGTATAAGTCTTTACAGGAGATAAATATTAGTAGAAACTATATTCTGAGAAACAACTTATTAGTTAGATGAGTAAGAGAATGACTCCAAGGGTATTTACCAGGAGTTCAAGTTAGAGGAAATCACGGGTGCAACATATGGGTTCTTTATGTTTTGGAAGTGTTTTAATTTTGCTAAATATCATCACAACAGTTGTAATGCTGTAAACCTGCAAATCTATAAGGGTTGCAGAACCCTAAACAAAGTATGAGCCCTTAGACAGATATCACACATAAAAAGCTTTTGAGTATTTTATTGCTGCCTTTCCAATTTTTTTACATTCTTATTAAGTAATGTGAAGGCAGCTCATTAGTAGAAAATAACAGAAGAACCTACCAAAATGATCTAAACTAATCATTCAAGAGAACATGACATATTTTACAAGAATATTCTTGCAAATATGTGGAAAAACTGAACTAAAGATTATTAAGTATGTTTAAGGAAGGATTACAGTTCAGGGGAAAAATTTATATATTATCTCTGTGAAAATTAAGATCTGCATTTCTCTTTCTACTTATATTTTAATAAGCATAATCTGATTAGAATTTATCATTCAAATGCAGTGAATATTAAATAAATCCCTAACTTTATTTTTCTAACTGCATATGTATTTTCCTCAACCTCATTTTGTAAATGCTATATCTTACCTGTTGGAATATTGTACTTTCTACATGTTTGTCATTTGTTTTAATAGATTAAATCAGAATTCCACTAACCTTTGCAAAATTTCCTATCAATATAGCACTTTAAACAACCAATATCTGGTTGATTCTCCCTCACTGTTCTAGGCTATTCTTTCCAGTGTTCTTGTTTCTAGGTTGACTTGAGAAACAAGAGGCTCCTAAGATTCAACTGGAATTATGACTAGAATGTTATTAATCCTAAGAGATTATTTCTAAAGAGCATGCAACTTCATAGCATTCTCAATGGGGAATATGAACTAAACATCTACTCACATTTTCAATTAAGTTATTTAATGAAATTTTATAGTTTTTAATGTCCAATCTTTCATTTGTAAACAATATTTTCTATTTTTAGTTCAGAACAGCAACTCCTAAAGTATGTATGTATGCATGTATGTGTGCATGTGTGTGTGCATGTGTGTATGCGTATATATCTGTATTTGCCTGTTTGTTTATTTAAAGGGCGGTGTTTCAGAGAAACAAAGAGACAGGGAGCTATCTTCCACTGGTTCACTTCCAAAATGTCCACAGCATCAGAGATGGTTCCAGGCTGATTCAGGACCCCAGAACTGAACCTAGCTCTTCCGCACAAGCAGCAGGGACCTAAGCACTTCAACTGTCACTTGCTGCCTGAGGGCGCACATTATTTGGAACTCAAAAGCAGAGAATCCAAAGCAGAGACTGAATACTTGTCTGCCCACTTCAATATGGGATGCAGAAGTCCCAAGAAGCAATTTTACCACTGCATCAAAAAGCCACCTCTGCTAATTCATGTATCTTGACTCATTTTTAATGTTGTAAAATTATTCAGTATTCATTTCACATCTACTTGTCTTCCTGAATTCCCTTACTGATGCCGACCGGTTCTTAAAAGGAAGAAATGGACTACTCATTAGTAATATTGGAGTGGGAATGACAGTGGGTTAACATAAGGCATTCATTTTAGATAATCACCAATCTAATGTATGTTGTAATACATGAAAATAAGTTCCAGAAAAACTTAATATCACTCATTAAACATAATAAAATACAAAACATATAGCTATTTTTCTAGTCAATTTTGGGATAAAAGAGTTTTGAAGGATTAAAATAGGGAAAACTATCATTAAAGATATAAGGCTTAGTTATATTTAATTCAGATTAAAAGAAAAATAGGAGATAAACATTAACTTGTGAAACATTTCAAACAATTAAATGTAGCAAAATCCAAAATATATAAAAGTTCTTATAAATCAACAAGAATAACCATATAATAGCCAATAGAAACAGGTAGAAGGAATTAAAGGGTTGAACAAGTAAATCACAGAAACTAAACATCAATAAACACCAATAAAATATCTTAATTCTACAATCAAAGTAAAGTAAAAATGATGAAAAACCAGCTCTTTCCAAGTCTTATTTAATTAGTAAACATGGAGTACATTGAAGCTGGTGAATTACATACATCTGACAGAAGTAGAAAACCTTTCTAGAAAGTAATTCGGGAATCTGAAATAAAGCTCAAAAGAATCCAAAGTATAAATACACATCAGAAATGTAGGCAAAACTTATGCATAAATGTAATCATTATATAATTATTTATTCTAGCAATCAGAAGCAATTGCAATGGTTGTAAGAAAAAATAGTATAAACTTATGATAGAATATTGGTGCAAGCATTTAAAACACTTCTGAAAAGCAATCTTAAACCCCTTATAAACTGTTATCAAATAAACAATGAGAACACCAAATTATAAATACTATTATGCCGATTAACTCACACATTCAAAACGATAGAAAGAAGAAAATAAACAATGGTCCTCTCTGGGGAAAAGAAATATGAAAACTTGCATTTCATTTTTTACACTTTGAAGGAATTTTTAGATGTTTTTGAGATTTTTTAGCAAAAAAAATCTAAAATTGCTTTTTCAAATTAAAGTTTAATGCTATTTTAAAAACCAGCTGAAAAATATCTCTAAAACATACAATCAAATGATGCAAAAAATTTTTTAAAACAAAGCAAGAAAGAAAAGTGTTTAACTTAATAAATTTTTGTCATGCATGGATAACATAATTTGCTTTTCATAACATAAAATTTTGTTCACATGACCAATACCATTATAGGAGGGTTTTTTTAGTTAGTTTTAAATATTTACTTAGAAATAAACCTTAAAGATCTTATCTAACACAGTAAAATCTGTAATTAGAGATCTTACCTTTTTCACTTACACTCTCACTTTCAATCTCAACATCATCACAACTCGTGTATTCAGGCGTGGAAGCCAATTCCTCCTCTGAACTGCTCAAAGAAACCTGTCGCATTTTACCTCCTTTCTTTGATTTATGAGGCTTTGGTGGTGGAGGTCTCACTGACTCTGACTGGTCAGAGCTCAGAGAATCATTCCTTAACATCGCTTCCATTTTTTCCCGTTTTGTTTTCCGTACAGCGGAGCTGGGATCCAAGTGGTGCTGCTTCCTCAGTGAGTCAGTACGCCTCATGTCTGGTCGATCCATGGGAATTGGACTCCTCCGTGGTGTAGGAGGACTATGGTTTGTGGTCCTTTGTGGATATGAACTTGGTCCCTGAATTTCTCGAGTTCTTTCCATTGAATAAGATCTCTGATTTTCCATGGCAGCTCTACGTTCAGATATAGATCTTGGCCTTGATGGTCGATCCATCCTTAGCATAGAAATTCTGGAATCTTCCAGTTCAGCATTTGCCAAAGAAACATCACTATGCCGTCTCTCATGCCGCGCTCGGGACACTTCAGCATGGATACGCATTTGCTCTTCGTAAGGTTGAGGTTTAACTGGATAGCGAGCCAAATTTGGATCACTTCGGTAGCGTGCCTGGTATTCCTCCTCTCTCCTTTGTCGTTCATACTCGTCTCTACTCTCCACATCTTCATCATCTACAATATACTCTTTGGAATGCCTGTGACTTCTCCTGTTGGAGTCCCTATAGTTCATATGATCAGACTCTTCATAAAACTGAGGATCACGTTGAGATCGCCTATCAGCATAATCTGATGGAGACCTAGGCATTGCGCTATCTGAAGTGGCATACTGTGAATATTCCTCTCTTTCTTCCCGTTGGTCGTATCGTCTATTCTGATCTCTGGACACTGATGGACTTCTTTTCCTAAGTAACCAAAGGAAGATAATGGTGAGGAAAGCAACACTTGATCAATTTTACAATTGTATTTGATCTCATTTTTTGAAACACATAACAATCACTTTAGTAATGTTGATTTTATTCAGTTCCAATAAGTAACTTTTTCTAGTTTATTTAAATCTTTCAACTTGAAAGGCAGAGAGAGAAAGAAAGGAAGAGAGAAAGAGGGAGAAAGAGAGAAAGAATCATCCACCGACTGGTTCACTCCCAAAGGCTCACAATAGCCAGGGCTGGGCCAAGTCAAAGTCAGGATCCCAGAATTCCAATGAGATCACCTCCATGGGTGACAGGGACCCAAGTACTTGGGCCATCACTTGCTGGCCCATGGTACACCTCGGCAGGAAGTTGAATCAGAAGCAGAAGTGCCAGGACTCCAACCAGAAATAGATGCAGGATATGGGTGTTTCAAGCAGTGGCTTAACCTGTTGAACCACAATGACTACCTTTCAAGTAGGTAATTTAGAAGGCACTTTAGTTGTAATTATTAAATGCTTGAGGTGCTGTCTATGGACTTAAATCATACACCATAATTAGACATAATCAACAACATATTGTGCCTCTGTATAATACCCTTTATTCTAATTCCTTGCTTGGTTAGTTATACTTAAGCTACACAGTAACCTCCTTTCATTCTTTCTACTCCTGATACCTAGTATGAAAGTTTCTTGAAAACGTAATTAAGCTCATCTGACTTTACTCCAGAGGTGAATACTTTCTTACTAAAGCTAAATGCAAGCTCTTAAAAATCATTTTGTATTTATCCTCTACTTAGATCGCTCTTAGTGTTGGTTCATATAATCTTTATCTTACTACCATTATGCCTCCAATCCTTTCTCATTGATCTAATTAGATTAACAACTTACATAAATATCAACAATTGCTTATTTATCATAAAACCTTAAAAGTCAGAAAAAGCACCTTTTTTTAATCTTATAACACATACATAACAGGGGAGCTGGGCCAGTTAGCCCTGGGACAGTAGGGGCAGGGTGGGTCCAACAAAGACTGGGTTGCCTAGCCTGGGTCCTTTGTCCTGCATGCGCAGAGGGAGTCAGACCAGTTAGCCCCAGAGGGGGCCCAGCGCTGCTTGGGTTGGGTGGCGCAGGGTGCAAATGGTACTGGGCTAAGCCCACAGGCCACCTGGTGGCACACTTGTGGGTTTTGGTAGTATAGGCTTGCAGAGGGCCTGGGGAATGGCACAGGTAGGGGTGTGTGAGGGCCTAGTAGAGGTGTGTGAGGACGAGAGGGATCATGTTCATCTGAGGAATGGTCTCTGAGGGACTTGCATCGACAAGCTGCTGTTCCTGCAGATCTGAGTCACCTCAGTGGTTTGGAGGGAGCAGTGGATGGCATACCCAGATGCACACAGAAGATATGGCACTCCTTTGGGGCCTGAAGAGAACATCTAATATCATAGCAGAGGAGGGAGGGCAGATTGCCCAGAGAAGAGGGTGAGGAGATGTATGGGAGGGAAGATTGGTGAGAGAGTACATTGAAGGTGAGGAATGACTACTGAGGAACTTCCATCAACAAGGCCACTGTACTTTCAGATAAATGTGGGAGGTGTTTGAAGCAGTTTGAAGGGGGGAACAGGAAGCCAAATGATGTGCCAGGTCACATGGGAGACCTGAGCTAGGCTAGTTAGCATCAACCACTGCCAAACACCACTCACTGGCACACACCAAATCTATGGCTGGGGTCTTACTTAGCAGGGCTAGATCATGGTACCTGCCAGTGAGAGACAGAATAAAGGATGGGTAATGTTAGGCAGCGCCATGACACTAACCAGCACACGAGAGATCGGGTCTGGGGGCTGACTCTGGGGGAGTAAGTGGGCCCACTCCTGTAAAATTGCAGTTTCCTCTGGTTTGTTTAAGAGCTGAGGGTGATGACGCCTGAGCTAGGCATGACCATGGAACCCTCTGACACTCATGGATACAGGAGTTGGGTACAGGCCGAGCTGGTCCAGACTGCAGCGACCACAGGCACATCCAAGAATAGGGTGTACGGTGTGCCGGGCCACAACATCCACCAGTAATACAAAGGCCAGAACAGAGGGGGCAGATTATGCCAGGTAAGGGCCTAAAACCCACCAGTACATGTAAAATCTGGATCTGGGAGTGGGCTGGTACAGGAACTTGGGAGCCTCCCCTGGTGGGCCATTGCTCCCGCTGGTGAGCATGTGATTCAGGCCTGGGTACTTGTCAGGATGGACAAGGTCATTCCACTGGCCAACAAGTGTGTGGGCTGGTTCTGAAGGGGGCTGGGTCATGCAGTGCAGGACCAAACCTTAGTACACTGGCATGTGCAAAAGCTAGGCTGGAGTGCAGGTCGTGCCAGACTAGGCTATCACGCCTGCCAGTTTTACTGAGCCAGGAATGGGAACAGACAGTGCAGGGTTAGGCTGCAACACCCACCAGCGATAGCGTTGGACGGAGAGGGGTAGGACATGTCAGGCTGAAGCAACCAATGGCAAAGGCCAAGACAGAGGATGGGCTATGCCAAGCTGGGTCAAAGCAACCAATGACACACACAAGATCTGTGGCTAGGAACAGGCTTTGTCAGGGAGCTAAGGAGAAGCCCTAGTTGGATTATGGCTCCCACTGATGAGCATGACAGCCAGAATGGGGGATTGACAGCATTTCAGAACTATCAAATTCACTTGAGCAGAACCCTCAGAACATGTTCCACATCGGAGACCCTCGGGTGACATTGGGTGGCCGTTCCCCATTCCTGGGAACTGGGGCAGCTGGGAGGCTGGATGCAGCTTTCCTACTGTCTCACCTTTTCCCCAGATACAGGAGGAAGAAAAAGAAAATTCGGAAATAGTGATCTCACCCACCTTCCCCTAACCTTCGATCAATCATGCAAACATCAATAAGAATAAAAATTTAAAACTTAAAAAAAATGCTTAACAAAGTATTAATATTGCCTTCTTCTCTGGCAGGAATTCAGGTAATATCAACATCTAGCCACGAAAACAAGGGGATTAGAATCCTGAAGAGGAAAGGTCTAATATAACTGCTATGTGATTTTCATCAGGACCTAAACAGGACAGAAGAGTGGAGTCAGTTGAAGGAAAGAAAACCAATATTTGTCACTTCAGTTGTAAGTATTTTACATAGTATATTTTTGGCCTAAAAGCAAACGCACATAAATGACAACACGGCATAATGGCACAATCCAGCCAAATCATTACTCTTCCCTGACATTTCTTCCAAGTCAGTAAGCCCTTTTTTCCCTCATATCCAGAAAATGATCTACCAATGTATCCATTACTGTTTACTAACAATAACCTCTCATCATAGGTTTTCCAGGTAAAAAGGGCTAAATGCAGAACTCAGAGGCTACATGACCATTCAAAATGCTGTAAGGATGAAGGCCAGGGAAGTTAACGCTGCTAGTCTTAGCCTGGAGAACCGAAGATAAGGATCCTCAAAACAGCAGACATTAGGAAACTACTGTGAATTGCAGAAGCTTGCTCAAGACTTTCATGCCTGCCTGTGCCTGCCAACAGCAAGTGTAATAACATCCAAGTTCTTATCACATTCAAATTTCTCACAAATGCAAAGCTAGGTAAAACTTACAGACTGTATGTTCCAGTACTGGGGTAAATGTTTTATACTTATCCACATAGAGGTGATTTTTTTTAGTATTTATGTTTACACACAACACAATGACAATTAAATTACAAATATTTTGGTTGATACTTGATACATAAAAACATGGACTCTTATAGTTTAAAATGTACAGTCCAAATAGGAATCAAGCATGGTACAACTTACACAATACTACATATGTATATTATAAATTATGAATACTTCATTTTACTTTGGTCATTTTTATCTATAAGACTAAAGTGGAACAATCTTCTGGTATCATAATATTGTATTATAAACACTGGAAGTAAGAAATCCGGATTTCTTAGTACTAGTTTTGCTATTGATCAGTTATCTGAATGCATATAGTTATTTAATCTTTGGCCGTCTGTCCTTTTCTAAAATAAAACGTAAAAGATAATGCACGTTAACTCATATTATTATGACAAGCATACTGGGTAAGAACTCAATGTCACTCTACAGTATGAACTAGAAATATAGAAATAACTAAGATGATATCAGATCTTAACCTAAATTATTCCAAAACCCTCACCCATTTCTTAGGGACTTGGATTCCATATTTTCACAATGACTTCATCAAGTTAACATGACTAAATAAAAGTTTAAATAAGGATTTTCAGTAATATTTAACATCACATTGGGAACTACAGTATAGAAGAATGAGAACAAACACAAATACTTCATTCCTAACTGGAGGAACTATTAAAAATATTTGGTAACCAGAATATTAACTGAATACAGTGAGTTTTATGTGCATATCTTATTGATAAATAAGAATATTTATGTCCAATTACAGAATTAAGAAAGGATGTTAATAATTAGCCCTGAGCAAGCCATCTAACTGCTTTTTAACAATTATACCTGACAAAAATTAAATTTAACATTAGAGCCAGTAACCACTTTGTTCTAGAGATCATGAAATTTGCCTGAAGTTCATGAATCGTGCTGTAAATGCTGATTTATATTGGATTTAAGCAAAAATATAACAGTAAAAACAGAATAGATGACCATTCTGTTACTTAAAATGGATGTAGGTTTTTAAAAATACTTTTCAAAATACAGAACATTTTAGAATGTCATAGCTATGCTAGAAGCAAGTCAACACTTCACTCTTAGAATACTCTTATCACACAATAAAAAACCTGTCAGTGACTCCAAAATATTAAAATAATCTACTAAAACAACTTTATCAGTATAACATAATATCAATACATCATGAATTATTTCAAACCTGAACTTCCTTAACTGTTAAAATGTCTATCTTAAATCATATCTTTTCAGAAACTAAAGGAAATCGACAAATATTTAAGTATATTCTCTAAACTGTATCTTTGTTACTACCTTTGTGATTAAGGATTAGCATTTTAAATTTATTATCAGGTAAAAAACACTTAGTAGGTAAAAGAATATAATAATTTTATATACCTTTCTAAAGAATTATAATATGTTTAATACCACTTAATTCATAAGTTATAATTCAAAAGTGTTAATTCAAAAAAGGTTCCAAAAGTATGTCTTTTGTAAAGAATAAAACATACTTGCAATATTATATAATACCTTGATTTTTACTCTGATGCATTCTATTAAACTTTCTAATAAAAAAACGAATATTTTTACACTCATTTTTATTTATCTAATTTCTGTTCAACTTCTCTTTATTGAAACCTAGTCTATTATATTTGTAGTGGTCTTAACTGGTGCCATTTAAAATCACACCTGAAACATTCTGGATCTGCCTCAATAAGTAGCAAATCTACCCATTATTCATGTATCTTGTCATATATCCTAGATCTTTAACATATTTCAACAAATTCTAGCCAAATAGCACTCTGGGTACCAGACTGTAAACCTCACTCTCCTACCTAAGCCAGTTTGAGGAAGAAAGCACATCAATTAGTGTATTTACAGTTCTATGTCCAGTAATCATACTGATGGATGCAAACATTTAAAATGTAAAATATATTTCCTAATTAAAGTATTCTACTAATTTCCCAAATTCAGCATTGGGAGACAAACATCCACTTACAAATACACACTCACACTGTACAATAACTCATCATGCTTTTGTCATGACCTCCACTTTAACATTTATTATTTTTTAACATCTTAGGTGGTTTGTTTCTAAATAACCTGTAATATGGACCTCATATAATATGAAGCAACCATCAAGCTTCTGAAAATACAAATATTTGAAAATTTGTAAATAGTACATGAAAAATTTGTTTAATGTGCACGTTTTAACTCTAAACTGTAGACAAATGCAATTTTAAAGAATCGTATGATAGAGTATGAAGAATTTAAAAGTATTAATTTCTGCAAATTCAAATTTTATGTAATGGTAGTTAAGCATTACACATGTGAAAATCTCCTCAAAATATTAATTAGCAGAGATTATTAAAATTAATATTTATATATTAAAGAATTAAAAATGACAACAGAACAATCTGAACAAATAACTCCCATCTTTTTCAAAGCTTCATAAAGCACAGACATCAATAAATAGAATAGTACTTCATTAATATACTTACACAATTCAACCACAGAAACATTACATTGGCAATAAAATTCTAAAATCCAAAGCTGTTAGAACACATTACGACAAAAATTTAACAGATATATTCTGTCCTATAAAACGTAATGCAGCCTCCATTCTCACAAGTGAAACAGAAAGCTTAAAAAAAAACAGACAGCTTACACTTATAAAAGCCAAGAAAAGCAAACAATTTCACATGACAATAAATATTTCACACATTTTTATTTTACCTTTTGTTCAACCAATGCACATCTTTCGAGCATGAAGCACCATGCTGACGAAAATGCATCAACACTGCGCCAGGCAGTGCTTTCACTTAATCCTTCTAACCCTAGCAAAATCATAGGAGCCATCCTTAATCAGATGATTTCAGTCTCTACTCGGTTTTGCAATCATTTTATTACAAAACTAACTGCTAAAAAGTGGCATGTAAACAGTACTCATTCCAGGATGGAGGCATAAACTTTTGTGATTTAAGGGCCAGTTAAGGGAAAGGTTAGTCTTTAATGCGTGACTATGGGGCTGTATATAGCTCCAGGTCAAGCAAGAATGTACCATGTAAGGAGGATTATGGTACTTAGCTGATTAGTGCCTCACAATACTGAACACCAAATGCAATCTACATTCAAGGTATTTCTGGGTGCTACATTTAAGACTAGCAGATTTATAAATTTATAAACTACATCTATATGAATTCTGGTTTTTCTAAAATAACAGCTCAGCTTTTGCTATAAAATATACAGGGACAATACAAGATAGTAATGGATTGTCAAGCCTACATTTTTTTAGTTATTGATAAACAAGCTTTTTAATCTTTACTAATAATAATAGCAATCTTTCTCAAAGGAGCAGAAAACAGCAGTTTCTGGGACTATTTAATGACAAATGGTATAATTCCATGAACTAAGAAATTGATTCAGACACTGAGTTTAAATCAAATGTTACACAATTTTATTTCTTTTTATTTGTTTGAAAAAAAAAAAACAGACACAAAAAGAAAAAACAGAAACAACCTCCCATCTCTGCTTCACTCCCCAAATGCCTATGATAGCTCAGGCTGGGCCAGGTTGAAGCCAGGAGCCTGGAACTCAACCTGGTTCCCACACAGGTGACAGGGACACAAGCACTTGAGTTATCATCAGTGACCACCTACAGTGCTAACGAGAAACTAAAATAACCAGGCACTTCGATAGAGGATGCAGGTAAACACCGCTTCAAACACCCACTCCAAGCTTTATTTGTTTTAATTTATCTTTGATCTCTCTGGTTAGTCACTGAAAAAAAAAATTAAAAACAGAAAAAAAACAACAAAGTCTTTCAAACCGAAAGTCAATTACTCGAAAATTAATATAACACTTCTGATCACTACATTTAAACTATTACAAATAAACATATGTAACCTTGTGAAAAGGCCAGTATTTTAAAATTGAACACAGATGTAAAAATACTATGATTTTTCTGGTCTCCAAATTATTAAATTTAAATGAGTGTCTAAGAATAACATCAATCACTTGTACAGTATTCACCTGTAGAATCTTATTCTAAAATTAACTGTTGAGCTGGAGAAAGTGCTTTTTAAAATTATTTTTACTTGTTTACTCACTGATTTGGTAAACAGAAACAAATTGAGACAGAGCACTCTTAACCAACGGTTCACTCCCCAAGTGCCTATGGTTTTAGTGCACAAAGCCATTTAAAATTAATTTTACTTTAATTCATAACAATATTGTAAACATATCTGAGGAAACAAGACCTTACATAATTCTCTATGAAGCTGTACACATTTGATGCAAATTATAGTGTAACCTGTTGTTTCACTTTCCTCCTGCCACCATCCCTCCCAAAACTGCTGTGTCAAAAATAGATACAAAGACCAGAAGTCATTCTGTACTCCAAGAGCATTTAAATCTGTAGAGATTTTTGATCCCTCTTTCTTTAAGGAGCCCCAGACGAATCTGTAGCAGCGTTAAGGAACAATCCTTACTAAACAAAGGCTCATTTGAGACAAACACCAAGAGTAAAACGATTAAGACAGGAGAAAGAGGGACCAATAGTTGCCTTCCATATCATCAGTAAAAGCCCCTGCCACCTTAACACCCTCTTAGCACTGAAATTTTGGGGGGTTTTGCTGTTGTTGTTTCCTGGTTTTTTGTTGTTTTGTTTTGTTTTGTTTTGTTTCAGCTAAATGCCAGTTGCTAGCAATCATTTTCCACTTGCTCCAAGGAGGCAACTTACAGGTTTTTGGTTATGACTTAAACTCATGGTTTCAGAGTAGGGGACTTTCATAACAGTTTCTTCTTATTAAAGGAAGCAATTATATCTAAAAGTATATGACAAAACAAGAAACCCAGATGCTGCCTATCTGCAAGCCAAACATGTATAATTAGCTTTCACCTTAAATATGTAAGAACACCAATTGGAAAGAACTGTAGTGTTTTTAAATACAAGAACACAAATGAATTTAAGCTGAACAGCATTCTCTACCTCAGTTAAGCACAATCCTCTCCTTTCAGTAGTTCATCCCACGTTGAGCAAATCACATTGCATCTACTATCAAAATAACTAGTCAAGACCCTTCTCATCACCTCCATTGGTACACACTTAGTAAAGTCACCTTCATGTCATATGTGAATTACTTAAAAAGCCTCCTGACATGTTTGCCTACTTCTCCCCTACACCCACACGACCTGGTCTCAACATGGCTCCAAGTGTCACAACTTGCTAAAAACCCTGCAGTAACTCCCCAGTTTGGGATCAAGCACTCAGTCTGGCTTCCCTGTATGCTCTTGGGACGATTGCTTTAGAAGCTCCCTTTGACTGCAACCCTTCTCCTTCCAATAGCAGTGGAAACATCTAGTGTTTCAGCTAATAGAGACTTTCTTCAAGCCTTCCCTCAAATCTCATTTTCTCAAAGAAGCCTACCCTGAGCACCCTCTTGCACAAGTCAAGCTCCTCTTTGATCCCTCTGTACTCTCAACCCCAACACTCTTGTAACCTGCTCAACATGTATATCTTTCTCATAACACTTATCAACTCCTAGTTATAACTTTTTCATTGATCACACTTACTATCTGTTTCCACATGACAAAACACAGATTTTACAGGTAAGGATCACCATTTATCATTTACTGTCAGTAGCAGGGACACAGAAGCTAAAAAGGCAAATAAAGACACATAAACAAAGCATTTTTTAACATTGTTAAGATTGATTTACTTCATTATATGGCATATGCACTACTATACTTAGTAGTATAGCATTAGTCATAATTTATACTACTTGATTTCCCTATTTGTTTTTTTGCATTTAGAAATAGTCACAAATTACTACCCTCAACTGAAATAGAAAAGCATGTGCCTTCAAAGTATAGTCAGTAATATCAACCCCTTGATGCCTCAACTAATGAATCTTATTTGTGTTATGCATTTTTTACAATGATGTTAGAAATCAAATAAAATTTTCAGATCTGGAGAAACTGCATTGCTTGAGATAGAGAAAGCTGAAGAATTAAAGGAAAGGTTCTTCTTGATAGAAAAACAGACTCTTTAAAACGTTGGTTTTTCGGAGCCACTATTGTGGCACAGCTGGCAAAGCCATTTCCTGTGATGTGGGGCACTGGTTTGTGTCCCGCCTGCTCCACCTCCAATACATGCCCCTGCTGACGGTCTGGGGAAAACGGCAGAAAATGGTCCTAGTGGCACACTTGGATGAGATTCCTACCTTCTGCCTGGTTCAGCTCTGGTCTTGGGGTCTCTCTTTCTCTCTCTCTCTCTCTCTCTCTCGTTGCAATTTTCAAATAAATGAAATCTCTTTAAAAAGTACAGCAATAGAAATTTTCAGCCAACCATTTATCTGCATGAGAATACAATTAACTCAAATTCTTTTAAAAAGTGGCAGGTGCAAGAAACAAGCTCGATAGACAAGAGTTTTCTTGGAACAAAATTCATAATAACTAAATCATACTGTGCTATTTGGAATAACTACCAGAACAAAATACAAACAACAGTAAATAAAATATTTAAATATAGAAACTTTCATAGTTCTGGTATATACGATAATGGAATATTTCTGACAGAACTGCTGTCTGCTTACATTTCAGTAAGTACATACATAGAATGTTACGACAAAGCTGAAAGAGTGAACACAAATTATTTCTAAATTTCTATATATTCAAGTTAGACTCAAATAGCTTGGAGAAGCACCCTTAATGTATTTCATTAACAAAAATATTCTCATACAAAAAAAAAAAACAGCATCTAACATCGTGTGTCAGCATGACATAT
This sequence comes from Ochotona princeps, assembly GCF_030435755.1. Taxonomy (NCBI): domain Eukaryota; kingdom Metazoa; phylum Chordata; class Mammalia; order Lagomorpha; family Ochotonidae; genus Ochotona; species Ochotona princeps. The sequence goes on from NC_080840.1 coordinate 29,672,700, forward strand.
GAGTTGGTCCTTAGGTTTCCATAATAATACTGTATTGCTGCAAATTTTGCATATCAACCCTACTGCTAGGTTATACAATCAATATATTCTCTGAAATATAAAGAATTCCTTTGTTCTTGAAGACCAGTAAAAGACTATAAGATGGAGAGCAGCATGTCATCTTAAAACATGGTTGGAAAACACTTAAAATTATACCTGAGATTTCCTGTTTTTATTCCATTGCCAGTCTCAGAAGGGTGGACCCCAAATGCACATATTCACATGACAGAGGCAATGAAACTTGGAAATTTCAGAGAAGGTTTTCTAAGGAGGTGAAGAAGTACGGCACCCCACAGAATAAAACTATAAAATCCCTCCTTCACATTCTCTTCCTTTGAAGCACATCTCTCTCCAATAAAGCACTGTTGGCCTCTTAGCAGCTTCTTCCCCTACACTCCTCATATGGACATATGGGAGCCAGCAAAAGCAAAGAAACAATGCATAATGTTTGCTGAATGTATACTCCAAATAAGATGAGGCACAACATGATCAAATACACTGGGAAGCTGAGCTTTGTGAAAGAAAGTTTTTAAATTTCAACAAGCATTAGTGTGTGATTTGGTAGTGTTAAAAATATGGTGATCTTTTCAAAACAACACATTAAGTAGGGTAGCTAGGAGTCCTGGTTGAAACATGAGGACAACAAGTTCTCATAGTTAAAAAGTAAAGTTAGGGCTTTCTTCTGAATATGAATATGAATATGTGTATATATATCCTCATATATATTAAGATTTATGTATTTTATTGGAAAGGCAGATTTACAGAGAGAAGGTTCACTCACCAAGTAGCTACAACAGTCAGAACTGAGCCAATACAAAGCCAGGAGCCAGGAGCTTCTTCTGGGTCTCCCAAATGAGTGTAGGGTCCCAAGGCTTTGGGTTATCCTCTACTGCTTTCCCAGGCCACAAGCATGGAACTGCATGGGAGGTAGAGCAACTGGGACACGAACTGGTGCCCATATGGAATCCTGGCACATGCAAGGCGAGTATTTAGCTACTGAGTCATCATGCCAGGCCCGATAAATTTTTAACATAAATTCCTCCAGATAAATTATAGGTTTTCATACTAGTTTTTTTAGCAATTTCAAAAATACAACTGATAGAAAATATCACATTGTGAAATTATTTGCCTGACCATTTGCATCTATTCTCATACTGCATTAGGTTTAAGTTAAAAACAGAATTAGGGGGTTAAAGTTTGAATGAAGAACATAGAAAATGTATTCTAGAGACAACTGCAATAGGTATCAATTGTTGGCTTTCTAATCCACTTGTTTGTTGGAAGGGAAGGAAGGTGATTCCATTCTCAGACTCAGTGTTTGGACTGTACTGGCCTCACCTGCCGCAGGAGCAAGCCATGATCAGCAGGGTTAATATGCATGTCAGCGTGACCACCACAATGACCGTAACTGGTCCAATCGTAGTGACTCATGAGAATATCTACCTGTTGTCACTGAAAAACAGAATTCCCATTTCATGACTGAGGAGTCACAAAACTGAGTTACTAGAAGTCAATTTAGGACCATGAGTTGGGGGGATCATTCCCCAGATAAAGACAACTGTAATATATCTGTCTACACTACATGAATACTTTTTTCAGGTTAGTAGATTACATACCTATAGTGAGAATGAGTAATTGAAGATAGAATAACTTATTGTGTATCATGTACTCCATTATGAATTATATTTACCATTGTTTTGGTAATGTGTTAGTGATAGTGTAGCTTGGCCACACTGTGTAGCAAACTATGTAACAGGTAGAATTATGAACACCTTACATGTATCACCAATTCATTTCCCAAAATAATCCCATGAAGGAAGTACATTTGTCCTCTTTCTGGGAATTTATATATCTAAGCTGAGTTCAAAGCTATTTATGTTTCCCAAACTACACAGTCAATAAACAGTCAATAAACAGGTGAGAAAAAAAGCTTGTGTTACAGCAATCAAGGAGGGTGGCTGCCCTCCTTGATTTTTCGTGTCTGCCAGTGAACATAAGCACCTGCACAGAATAGAAACTTCAGACAAAGGCTCACTGTGATTGTTGGACAGGGGGAAAGCAACACCACTCCATAAGCATGTCTGAGCAAGCCTGTGCAACCAAATTATCAAGCTTCCCATTTCCCTGTGTGTCCCAAGTGACTTCTATTTCTTGGTTAGCAACTCTACCTCGTTGTGTTCCTCCAACCATGCAGATAAAACCGCCTCCACTTTCTAACAGCATCACATTCGACATTGACTCCCACTCATTCGATCCCTCTTCCAAATGGCCCAACACAAGCCCAAATGCTGCAGTAACTTTCCTTCAATGCCTTCTTCATGAGATGCCTCCCTATCTTAAACGTCTCTTTTACTACATTTGTGGTCTCCTTCACTGTAGCAAATAGTGAACCCTATTTGGATCAATGATGGCATCTCTGGTTGTTGCTGAAGGGTGGATATCAATACTGGCTCTTCAAGGCTGTGAGCTTAACCACTATGCAAATCACTACACCGTAAGTAAACACTTCTCATGCATGAAATGTAGATATAAAGGACACTGTCAATTAAAATGACTCATATTAAAATGAATGGAATGTTTTATAAAGAATCTTTTCAAATGTCATGTAAAATGTGCATTATGTAAAACTTCACAAAGATTTTGAACCAAAATAAACATCTTTTAGTTCCATTTTTCATGAGCTTTCTAAAATAGCCATATATATATGATGCTTATCTTTTCAGCATTTTATTTGACCTTAAGACTTACTGTATTCACAGTTGCTTATAGAGAATGAATATCAGATCACTAGTTTAACAAAATTATTGGGAAATATGGTCTCATTACTTATTCAGATGAACATTTTGATGATCTAATGAGCAATATTTTTATATGCTATGAGTGATATTTTGATATTCTATGTAGTTTTATTTTTGCTTCTAACTTGTTTGAATTCCTTATGGCTGTTGACTCCTTATCAACTACATAACTTGTAAATATGATTACTCATTTTATCAGTTTTCTCTTCACTTTCCAGGAAAGACTTTTAAAAAAAAAAGCTTTATTTATTTTTATTGGAAAGTCAGACATACATAGAGGAAGAGAGACAGACAGGAAGATCTTCTGTCTGCTGATTCACTCCCCAAATGGCTGCAATGGCCAAAGCTGAGCCAGTCTGAAGCCAGGAGCCAGGAGCTTCTTCCACGCCTCCCACATGGGTGCAGGGTCCCAAGGCTTTGGGCTTATCCTTGACTGCTTTCCTGGACCGCAAGCAGGGAACTGGATGGGAAGTGGGGCCTCCGGGATACAAACTGGCACCCATGGGATCCTGGTAATGAATTTAGCCACTAGGTTACCATGCCAGACCCAAAGAAAGACTTTTAAGAATTAAAAAAAAAAATCATTTTGTATTGTAATGTCTGTGACCCCAATTGTTGAAAATTATATGTAACATTGTAGAGGTGTCCAATGTATGTTGGCTGTATTGATGAATAAGTAAATGAAATGGTTAGGGGCAGGCATGATGGCATGCAGGCTACTCACACACCTGCAGCACCAGCATCCCATACAGGCACCAGTTTCTATTCCAGCTGCTCCACTTCTGCTCCAATTATCTCCTTATAACCTGAGAAGGCTGTAGGGGATGATGGTCCAGGTCCCTGGGCCACTGTACACAAGTAGGATACCTGGAAGAAGTTCTTGGCCCCTAGTTTTGTACCAGTTCAGTTCTAGATATTGTGGCCATTGAGAGAGTAAACCAGTGGATGGAAGAGCTCTCTCTTTCTCCTTCTCTTTTTCTATAATTCTAACTTTCTAGTAAAACAAATAAATCTTTTTCTAAAAATGAAATGGGTAAATAAATTAAAAATAAAGCAGACCAATATTTTATATGAGGTGCTTTATAATTCTCATTTTTAAAATTCTTAAGAACATAGAATAATGATGGTAATTATTATTTGGTACATAAGCATACTGAAAAAAAAGTCATTTCCAAAAAGTATTCAATAGCGAATAAACAGCACCTATATCTGGCTTTCCCAGTAATCATCTCAATCCATTTACTTCATAGCATAAATTGATTTAATTTGGAATGTTATTTGTTTTTTATAAAAAATGAAAATACATTTTCAAGATTTTTCTGACACTTGAGATGGGTAATTGTTAATGGTGCTATCATCACCTGATAGTATAGAATCACAATTAATTTTGTATTTTCTGAAATTACTTTTGCCTTTATAATTATTTAAATTAGTTTTTACTTTTTTACCCTAACTATAATCAAAGGACAATTCCTTATTACATTCTATAATTGCTTTAGAATACAAAAAGATTATTTCTGATAATGGCATAACTGAATATAATTCATTAAACCCAAATTTTTAAATGGATTATAAACCCTATAAATTATATCATAATGAGAACATAATTCAATGTTAGTTATTAATAAAATAGATGTTATCATTTCAGTACTTTCTTTACTGCATAGTTTTTTCAGTTTATTTCAGTTATAAAAATGTAGAATGTAGACCATAAAGCTATTTAGAGAATTTGATTTTCTGAAATTACCATCAACTACTAACTGCTTTAATACTTCATTTAAAATATTTAATATTTATTCAAATACAAATCTAATCAGATTTTAATAAGCTAAAGACTTTAGGTTTAGCATGTTAGGAAGAATTAAATCACCATTCTTAAGTGCGTATGTAATTTGTCCTTTCCTTAAACTGCAGTTCTTTCTAATTAAATCCATAGTGCTAAATAAATGACATGAAATCTTACCACAAATTTTCTATGTTATACAAACCTATATATGTTAAAAAGGGAATATTTCAAACACTTTAAGAGGCAATACATGGGGTTCAGTGTGGTAGCCTAGTGCCTAAAGTTCTGGCGTTGCACTTGCTGGGATCCCATATGTGTGCCAGTTCATATCCCAGCACACTCTGTTTCCCATCCAGCTCCCTGCTTATGGCCTGGGAAAGCAGTCAAGGACAGCTCAAAGCCTTGGGACCCTGCACCTGTATGGGAGACTTGGAAGAAGCTCCTGGCTCCTGGCTTTGGATTGGCTCAGTTCCAACCAATGTGGCTGCTTGGGGAGTGAATCCATGGATGGAAGTTCTTCCTCTCTGTCTCTCCTCTTCTCTGTATATCTGACTTTCCAATAAAAGTAACAAAATAAATATTTTTTAAAGCCAATAAATAAATAAATGTCACAAAGCTATCAGATCAATCTCAAAGGTTATGCAATTAATAGTAAAAACCTTAATAATCTTTCTGAAAGGTAAATCAATAAAGTAATCTTAATCACAGTAGCCACAAAAAGAGTAGGAATAAGCCACACAATTTTAAGCCTACTTGATCAGTAGTTTTGTACCCTAAACCTATTAACTTATGGTAACAAGAAACATGAGAAAGGGGTCAGCTTTGTGACATAGTGCACGAAGTCCATTCTACATGGCAACAACTTGAGTCCTGGCTGCTCCATTTCAGATCTGGCTCGTTTTGATGTGCCTGGGAAAGCAGCAAAAGATAACCGTTCTCAAAAAGCAGGTTCTTTGGCCCCTGATCCTGTTATGAAATCCTGATGAAGCTTCTGGCTCCTGACTTCTGACCGGTCCAGCTCCAGCAGTTATAGCCATTTGGGGAGTGGAACAACAAATAGATGATTCTCTCTCTCTCTCTCTTTCTCTCCCCGCCCCCACTATCTCATACTGCCTTTCAAAAACATAGGTACATCTTACCAAAACAAAAGCATAATAAAAATGAAATGAGACAATATACACAATATACACAATATAACACAATGCCTAGTACTCAACAGGAGTTTAATTTTAAAAAATCATTATATTTTGATACTTCCACTTACTGGGTATTTAAAGTTTGCATGGTAGAAAAAGTAAGTTTCTGTTCCATTACTTAAACTAAAAGAAATGCTAAAGTCAGACAATCTTGACATCACCTCTCGGGCCTTTGGATAAGATCAGGTGCAGAGAATCTTGTCAAACATATCTTCCCACAACCTCTTTATTCCTAGGTTTACCACACAGTGTACACTTTACTTTACTCCTGAATGCCAAACAGTCACAATGCTATTAGTATATATTGGCATTTATTGAATATTTACTATCTCCTAAATAGTGTTAATGGTGATTTACTACTTCTCAATTCTCACAATTACATGAAAAAGCATATTTTGTTAAAATACTCTTTATATAAGTAAGCAAGGTGAACTTGAAGCATTTAACTAAAAGAAAATGAAAGAGTAATAAAACCTGCACTAGAGCTTAGCCTGTTGTACCCCAGACTTTGCAGTCACAAAACACCCATTCCCCTTATGTGTCCAGAGTAATGAGCTATCTCAGCTCAACAAGGAATAACTTTGCAAACAATAATTTTCTGTAGCCAGTGAAATGAACAATGTTTGGTTGAATATTCATTTCTCTTCCTATAGTGTCATCTGAAACTGTTCAAATGTAAGCACAGCAACATCATCATTTTGGTGATATAAAATTCACTGAAGTAGATATTACTAAGTTTTTGCAATGTCAGATTTTCCTCCTCTACTGGGCACACAGAAAAGTAGACAACTCATCATCATCCAGGTGGGTGAGGTCAAGCAATGGATCCTGTCTGTTGAGCTCTGAAGGAAAATGCATCATTTCTGGGCTGATGGAATTAAGACAACTCCTTGTTCACCAAGCTCTTGCCCTGTACACATGTGAGAGACAGGATAGCTAGCTGCAAGTTGCTGGAGTCTACACTTCTGAACCACATGTGAGGCAAGTATTGTGGAGAGCCTCTTCACCCACTGAACTACACAAGAACAAGAAGCAGCCCTCAACTGGACACTTAGAGTCCCTCAATACTGCTACAGAAAGAAGCTTAACACACACAAATAAAACACACTTTCTTTTTTACCCTATAAATAGAAATACAAGCAGCTCTCTGCTCACACATCCACTCTTTCCAATTATCTTTTTCTTTCCTGAAATAAACCTAGAGAAAGATAGATCAATAATTTGACTGCATGCGTTGTTTAGCCGAGGAATAGACTGTATCATCCACTTCCAGTTGCTACAAAAAATTCTGCTGGAGAGTCCTCCTACTTGGCTTTTATCTTTATGGGTATAGTGATGTGTGGAAGAAGATAATATTTTCCTTCTCAAAGCAATGACAAAAGGGGAAGAATTCCTATATCTTTTCCCACTAAAATCATATTTACTATTCAAGTTGCTCTCTTTCCTCTTTCTTCTGCTTGGTCTTTTATATTAGTCTTTCACATTCGTAAAGATTCCACAGTAAGTAATGCCCAAAGGTAGCAGCCGGTATATCTGTAACATTGAGAGAAGCACTGGACCCCATTATTTTCAGAATTTCATTTGATGATTGAGCCCTCAATCCTTTTTCTGTCCATATTGGTTTCTAGTAGTCTAATCTGAAAGCAGTAAGAAATGCCTTCCTCTGTATCCTACTACAATCATTTAGTGTCTCATGTTTTCCTACACTATCATTTGAAGATCCTACTTACATGTATTTGATCCTGAAAACTTATTCACCACACAGTTAATCATTTCATTTTTATAAAGAACCATTCAGATTGAACTCACTCATACAAATGAATTATGACAAAAGCACACTTTCAAAGTATTTCCACTTTTCCTGTTTTTGGAAAATGCGTGATGCAGAACAGAAATTGAATATTCTTCTAACTTTACTATACTGTGGTCCTATAATACTGTATACTATCATATATTATGTATAATATTGTGTATTATTATTTATTCTGATCCAATAATACTATGACATTGCTGTGGAGTTTCTTCCTGCAATAACCAGCTAAATAAACCATGGTAACTTTAGATGGTTAGGTTCTAGTAAATGACATGAGCTAATCCCTGTGTTAATGTTTCCCATAATTAAATTTTCTTATTTTTGCTTAATAATCTAGTGGCTCTCTGGTATAGATGCTCCTCCACCGAAGTTGGGGATATATCCCAACAAACTCATTTTTAAGTTGAAAATATCATGTCAAAAATGCATTTAACAAATTAAGCCTACAGATCATCATAACTCAGCAACAGAGTACACTACAGAATATCGCGTGTTTCCCCTCTTGCTTACATGGCTGACTGGGAACTGTTACGGGCTGATGCTGATCAGCCCAGAAAGAAGGCATTATATCAAATGTTGTCAGCTTGAGAAAAGATCACAATTCCAAACACAAAATACAGTACATTCCTTTTGCACAATCATATAATCAAAAGAGCCATAAAGTAAAACTGCCACAAGTTTTAATTTGTGACAGGAGCTATTTGTACTAGCATTAAAACAAATTGGAAAGTTCACTGTTGACCTTAACATTTAAACTTGAGGGAATATTTTTCTTTATGACTTACTATAGGTTCACAATAATTACCATGAAAACAAATATAAAATTTTATAAATTTACAACATCGTTAAATAATGTTACTAACTGATACACACAATAATATCAGCAATAATTTTCATTTCTTCAAGGATTTTTGAACTTCATATTATGCAATGAAAGTTTGGGAGTTTTATAAATATTCCCCTGACTATATTCAAATAAGGTATTGGAATTTTTCGTCTTCTGAAGATAAGATGTATTTGAACAAATATAAAAAGAGTAGCTATAGTACTTGAACTTTCTATTCTTCCATAATTTTAAATTATGCATTAATATTTTATAGAATATACACTTAGAAATAATACACAAGTGTTACCTATTTTCCCAATGGAAATCCCATTCAAAATAATTTTACAGAACTAATGACTGCAATCCACAGCTTTTTGAGCCTTCAAAAAAAGACACAGATTAGGCTTAACTTCCAGTCAATCATCACAATTTTTCCTTCTTACTCATGATTCCTAGGCTAGAACACATAAAACCTGGCTGAAATACCAGAAATTGGTTGTTTCGTGAAAATAACAAAATTCCTAATCATTTAGTATGTCCTGTATTATTTTTCTTTAATATAATCTATCAACAAGCATTAATTTTCAATTCTTTTTTTCAATAGAACAACAGGGCAATAAAATAAACTATCCTAGCTTAAGCTAGAACTATCTTTGGCAACTTAAATAGCCCATAATGTCATTTTTAAGCTTATAAAGTTTCATTCAAAATATGTAGAATCTCATCTGATTAAAACTATCAAGGCAAAATAAACTTTGTGTTGATAAATGTATTAGTAGTAGTATTCAATAACTTCTAAGTTTCATTTCACCGAATTTTCATTTCTTTATAGTCACTATCTTAATTTTCTATTAGCTACAAAGCATTAACTAGACATGACAAGGATTTAACATTGTGTCTCTAAATGCTTCCTGAAGATATACACATAAATGTAAAACAGACCAGCTGGAACAAGATCTTAACAACTGTTTCAGCAAAAATGTGCAAACTTTTTGACATTCATCTCTAAGAGCCAATCTAATGATTAATTAGGACTACATTTGACTTGCAATAGCATTTTACACCAGAGGTTCTTATGGCTGTACCTGTAGAAGTCCAATTAGGACTAGCACATCCTAAATGAGGTCAGGGAGGCACAGAACCCTATCAAACTTACTGAAATACAATCTTGAACTGCTCAGCATATGCATTAAAGTAAAAAGGTAGAAGCTGCACTAGCCAAATACTCTCTGTGTCCAAAATTGAAACACTGAACACTGCAACAAAAAGCCAAGCTTTTCACTTTGCAGTTACTGTAATAGAGGGAATCCATAGTTAATGGATAAAGTGAACAGACAGTTACAATGACAATAAGATTACACAGAATAATTGCAAGTCTTGTGATCTGGTATTTATTATTTAAGTGGAACTCAAAATATTAAATGGAGACCGGCATTAAGAATAGGTTACAGTATCAGTAGGCATGCCAGTGTTCCACAGTGGAGTTCCCGGTATCAATACCCTGATCTGGCTTCCAACTCCAGGTTATTGCTAACAAAGACCCTAAGAAGCAGTGCTAATGGCTAAAGCTGGCAGACTCCCATTACCCATGTGGAAGACCAGGAATCTGTTGCTGGACAGGGTTCAGCCCCTGCCTCAGCCCCAGTGAACTCAACCTCAGCCTTTGCTTTTGTGATCTTTTAGGCAATGAAGCAGTGTATGAGTGTTCTTTCTGTCTTGCTGCATAATAATAATAAAAAGAATAGCGGTTCAGACATTAATTGAGGAAATGGGATGAACAAATTCTATGAAGGGTAGCTGTCTAGTCTAGCAGCTAAGACATCAGTTAAAACATTTGCATCACACATCAGAGAACCCAGGTTTATTACACAACTCTGGCTCCTAATTCTACCCTCCTGTTAACACAGACCCAGACAATGGTTTACATACAGGGTTCCTATTAACCAAGTGAGTGAAAAAGAGTTCTTTCTTCCCAGCCTTGGCCATTCTGGGCAGTTAGGGTGTGAAGCAGCAGATAGGAACTCTCTCTCTTTCTTTTTCCTGTCCATCTATCTCTCTATCTCTCAGACAAAAAAAGTAAAAATTTTGAAAACAAATGCTGTAAGATGAAACCAAACGCCAGGATGCACAAATACAGTTAACACATATCTTAACTAAAATGCATCACAGCAAACTTAAGTCCATGCTAAAAAAAAAAAAAAAAACCTAAAAACTGAAGATCCTCAGATCTTCAGATAACATTCAAAACTGGTTAAATAGTTTTTAATTTTATTATAAAAAAGATAACTAAATAGTTGCTTAGAAGTAATGATGAAATAAAGTACAATTGATTTCACTTCAAAGTAAGAAAATGGCTCAAAAAAAGACTGAGCTCTCACACATATCCTAGGTCCTCTCTGGAGATCACATTCAGGATGTATTTCTTAACCTGGATGTGTATATTAACAAATCATACCTTCTCTGATTTCATATCCAAATATTTTTATACTTTCTGAGTCAAGTTTTATACAATAGTTTATGCTCTTCGGCTACTATCAAACTTTTAAAAAGAAAGAATGCAGAGATGGAGGGGTCGATTTAATGACACTGAGTGTTTCTAAAAGAAAAAAAACAGCTTAGTTTTAACTTAGAGACCTTTTTAAGGAGATCTCAGCTATCTACATGAGTATGATCCCATCACAACTGAAAGATGATAAATCAGACAAACTATCCATGAAAATAATTCATGTTTATGTAGCTATTATTAAACATATGCTTTACTAATAGGTAATGCTTTGCTTTCACTGTTAAAGATTAATACCTCTGGGGCCCGGTGGCGTGGCCTAGCAGCTAAAGTCCTCGCCTTGAACGCCCTGGGATCCCATATGGGCGCCGGTTCTAATCCCGGCAGCTCCACTTCCCATCCAGCTCCCTGCTTGTGGCCTGGGAAAGCAGTCGAGGACGGCCCAATGCATTGGGACACTGCACCAGCGTGGGAGACCTGGGAGAGGTTCCAGGTTCCCGGCATCGGATCGACGCGTACCGGCCCGTTGCGGCTCTCTTGGGGAGTGAATCTTCGGATGGAAGATCTTCCTCTCTGTCTCTCTTCCTCTCTGTATATCTGACTTTGTAATAAAAATAAATCTTTAAAAAAAAAAAAAGATTAATACCTCTGGGGCCAGGCAGCGTGGCCTAGCAGCCCAAGTCCTCACCTTGAACACCCCGGGATCCCATATGGGCGCAGGTTCTAACCCTGGCAGCTCCACTTCTCACCCAGCTCCCTGCTTGTGGCCTGGGAAAGCAGTCAAGGACAGCCCAATGCATTTGGGACCCTGTAACTGCGTGGGAGACCCAAAAGAGGTTCCTGGTTCCCAGCTTCGGATTGGCGCAGCACCGGCTGTTGAGCTCACTTGGGGAGTGAATCATTGGATGGAAGATCTTCCTCTCTGTCTCTCCTCCTCTCTGTATATCTGACTTTGTAATAAAAATAAATAAATCTTAAAAAAAATTAATACCTCTGGGCATTTATAAGCAAAAGGTAAAAGGTCTCTTACACTTCTTTCTAAATTTCTATGTGTATTTATTCTTAACAAATTAGTAAATTATAATCACAAATGATTTTACTGAAGTAGACTTCACAGCTTCTTCTTAATAAAAATGTTCCGCAATGCCTTCCCAGCACAAAAGTTGCATTTAAAGGGCCTGCATTCCGTGTAACTCCCACTTTCATTATGGGCATGAGTTTCTGTCCCTACTGTTTTATTTCTGATCCTGTTTTCTGCTGATGGCCTGGGAAAAACAGCAGAAAATACCCCACATGTTTGGGCCTCTCTCACCTGCCTGGGAGAGCCAGGACAAGCTCCTGGCTCCTGCCTTCTGCCTGATCCAGCACAGGCCTTCACAGCCCTTTGAAGGGTAAACCAGTGGATGGAAGATCTGATGCTCCCTCTCTCTGCTTCTCAAATGAATACACAAATCTTTTTTTTTTTTAAGTCAGAAAGAAAATACAAATGTTTTGCTTTCTGTGAGTCACACTAGTAAGTTAAAATTTTTATATAAAAGTGTTTTCAAACTGCAAAATTCAAGTTATTTGAATAATAATTTCAAATATATTTTACTGGTGATTGAAGTGCTAAAATTAGTCCCCAAATCAATGAATGAATCAATTGCTAATTCAACCAACTAGATCCTGCCACTTGCTTCATAGTTCTGTCACAGCAAATCCCACTCGTGCAAACCAGATAACGTCACATAAAGAGAAAACATGATCTAGTTTTGATGAAAGTTGCAACCACACTGTTATACAAGTAGCTTCTTCACTTTCAAGGTTTGGGGAGGGGAGGAGGTTATTAGTATCTATCCTATTATCTGGGAGAAAGTTGAAAAATAAAGAAATTACAGTAAAAAATTGGTATGTTAGACAACTGCCTGAATATGCAGCATCTATATAAAATGCATATATAAATAGAGATATCTAACTGTCCCTAGTATTCTTTTGTTTTGTATTATTAGAGGAGATTTCTTTGATAATAATTCATAAATAAAGGCAGAACTATGTCTTCATGTTCTATATGTCCTTATGGTGCAACCAAAATACGGAAGACGAAAGCATAACATGAATAAAGTCCCATTTCAAACTTCAACAGGCAAAATTTTTTGGCTTATTTAAGTCCAAAACTACACTTACAATTTCTTCTCCCACCCCCCAAAAATTTCTGATATTCAGCATTTCAAGTAGTCTGTGTGTGTTTACACAATTCACACACACACATACAAAGACATACACAGCTATACATGAAGAGTACACCCAAAAGCTCAGAGAAACTGAATTTAAAAATTAGGACATATTTGGTAAGAAAACTTTCTAAATCTAGTCATATGAAGAGTCATTCAAAGTTCACAAAAATATGTGTTATCAAAAAATTTTGAAAAATTTTATACCACAATAAACATTTTCTAAATTATTTTCCATGAGCATCGTGAAGTCCCCCTGTACATAGTCTTCAACTATCAGGTATAACAATATTGAAATAAAACTATTTTAGAAACATAAGTAAAACAAAGAATGCATACTTCGCCACCTACGTGGAATTCATTAGTCTAGGTTTGTAGAAAGTGATTTCCAATCTTACTCTTTTTAGATTATTTCTTCTATTCATATTTTAAGAAATCAATGTCACATCATCATATTTTCCATATTTTAATATCAAAAATATTTCTGAGTTATAGAGTAAATTTAAAGTTAAGGAGTAAAACATGTTAAAACAAGTGGCCTATCATTTCTTATTACAGGTAGATGATACAGGTTAAGAGAAAGTTCACAACCATGTTAAGACCAACTTACACATATCTAAAAAAAAACCACGAAAATAAAACTGATATAAAACTATATGCTTAATGTGACTAGGTACTTTCCACATCCCCTTCAACCCCCCATATTCATAAAGAGGAAATGTTTAAATGGAAATTCAAGGGTGTTCTCCAGGCACATTTCCCATTGTGCCTTGAAAAACAAAATTCATCAGATATGACAGAAAAATGTTTGAAAGGAAAATCTATAAATGATGATTTCTAAAAAACTAACTTTCCAAATTTCTGACTAAATAAGATGTTCCTTAATGTTTGCTTAAGAAAAATTACCAAAAACCTTACTCAAATACAACCTAGATTTAATATGGAAAAGATAACAAATTCAATGCACTCTATTTTCAAGCATTAGTTATCTTACCCAGTAGTACACACTGGATAGGAAAAAAATAACATATATCATATATATGTGTGTCTGTGTGTATATATATATATAGGATTCTAAGTATCCTTTCGGATAAAGATCATGTGCAACAAAGGAGATCCAGGACATTTCACTCATTCACATGAAAAATAAATGACTTACTTACTAAATTCCTTCTATTGCTTCACTGTTTCCATAGATTTAGCTGGGCAGAAATATACGGCATAAGGAGGAAGTCAGAGTCATGTAAAAAGAGTAAGTGGTAACAAAGCAGAAGATCGGAACTACGATGTCTCCAGTCTTTCAGCCTCAATCCAAAACCAGGGCATTTGGTCCGTGGCATTCATTGGGGAATTAAACAGGCACTAAGGAGCTACAATGGAAGATGATCCTTCTTCCAAGGGAGTATACTGATCAGCCTCCGTAACTGGACTCCAAATAGCCAGGAACCAGAAGAAATCTACTGAGCTGCCAATGACTTACAGATCATGAATGTGAGGAAGCGAGAATTTCGTTGAAGTATTTGCAATTGCAACAACATGTTGCATCTTAAAATTAAATACCCAATCCACAAAAACAAGATTCTTATAAAACAAAACAGTATTTCACACTTCTGTTTGAAAAATAGAAGTTGCTACAATATAAAACTTGAAAATTTTTTCTGTTTGTGTGATACGTGGTTAAATAACTATTTAGATGTAAGTACCCTACTAGGAATGTAACCTTCAAAAGAAAAGAATCACTTCTATTGAAGTGATAAAAGCAAAGTGAAAAGAAAAAAATATCAATATCTTGCTAAGCAAGATAGTGGTAACTTTTCAATATTAAATATTATATTTCAAGTACACAATCAATTCAGTAATTGCCTCTTCCTATATCCTTCATTTTTAACAAACGTATATGTAAAAACACATAAGATCATTTTTGAGGAGCAGTTACTTAGCCTAATGAGTACATGCTTAGGTTCAATTAACAGTCTGAGCTCCTGACTCAAGCTTCCTGCCAACACAGACCCTGGGAGGCAGCAATGCCAGCTCAAGTGGCTGGGTCCCTGCCACCTGGCTGGGAAACCTGGATTGCCTTCCCAACCCCTGGCTATGGTTCCAGGCCAAGCCAAGTCAATTGCAGGCAGCTGAGAAGTAGAAAGAAATATAATTCATTCTCTCTCTCTCTCTCTCTCTCTCTCTCTCTCTCTCTCTCTCTCTCTCTATATATATATATATATATATATAAATACAAATACAAACATGAACAAATAAACCCTCCAAACACATGCCTGCCCTAGTTACAGAGCCAAGATGAAACAAAGTTGGGTCTTCCCTAAGACTACTTGATCAGCATTCACTTAATCTCCTTCCATACATTTTCCATCACTCCTTAAATACTTTTCAATAAGAACACTTCATCAATTAGCCATATACATAGGAAGTCCTATATCAGGCTCTATTTCCATACATGATATTTAATATAAGCTTTTTTGTTGAAAAAAATTGAAAATGCTTATGATGAAAAACCTATGAATGCATTTCATTTCTTTGTACCACAACACTTATCTTGTAACTCCATTTTTCTGCAAACTTTCTGAAGCACCTACATATATTAAGAGCTGAAAATTATGCAATTTAAAGTAAGAGTATCAAGTTGGTATTGTGGTGCAAATAAAAATAAGGAACTTCTTATGAAGAACACATCTCGAATTGGAGTGGCAATGTGACACCAGTTGCTCTGCTTCCAAACCAGCTTCATGCTAATGCACCTAGGAAAGCAGCAAATGATGATTTAAGTACTTGTGTCCCTGCTACCCACATAGGAGACCTGGATGGAGGTTCTGGCTCCTAGTCCTGACCAAGTGCTGCCTACTTGGCAGCCATTTGGGAAGCGAACTAGCAAATGGAAGGTATGAGTGTGTATGAGAGAGAGAGAATTTATGAAAAAAAGAGACAGCACCTTCCGTCATCATCACTTTAAAACAAATAAAGTAAAAAATGCTTAAAATTGAGCATATGAGTTGGTATCCTATTTCTGTCAGTTGTGGAATCAAGAGTATGTTACTTATCTGAAGGAAAATTCCAAAGTCTGTAATTTGAGGTATTATATTAATACTATATGACTTGGAATTCAAAGCGGTGGTTAACTAAAATAAATACAGTTTAATTCTAAAAATCATAAAAATGTTAGCAAGAATTTCCTTTTATTGTTTATGAATAATTTTCACCAATAATGGTAGGTAGTAACAAAACTGATTTGTAATAGCAGTTTCTCAGCAACAACTGATCAGGCTCCGGTCTCCAGTAGCATTCTTTTGCTTTCCTACCATGAGATGCTATGGAAATTGAGGATATTCACGAAAAAGCAGAATGGCACAAGATGATATAGGAAACTCACATATAAATCATATATGTAAAACAGGCTTGAAAAATTTTTGATGATTCACAGTTTGCTGACAATTTAAGTGATAGTAGGCTTAACTGTCACAAAAATCATTATCTTTTTTAAAAATAAAATGAAAAAAGAAATTCGACATGTAGAATCACCAAAATTTGACAAAAAATATGAAACCTAAGATTACATGTCTTCCAAAAACAAATTAATAAGATTATAACAGAAGAGTATGGGATCATATTATAAAATAGAGGGACACGCTGCTACCTATACCTGCATCCCATATGGGTGCCAATCTAGCCCCAGACGCTCCTTTTCCGGTCCAGCTCCCTGCTTACGTGTCTGGAAAGCAGCAAAAGCTGCCCCAAGTGTTTGGGCACTACACCTATGTGGGAGATCTAAAGAAAGCTCCTGGCTCCTGGTTGCAGCCCGGCTCAAGACTAGTCATTGCAGTCAGCAGATGGAAGATTCTTATTCTCTCTCTAGCTCCCTCTCTCTCACTTTCTTTCTCCCTCTCTTTTTTTTTTTTTTTTAAGATTTATTTATTTTTATTGGAAAGGCAGATATACAGAGAGGAGGAGAGACAGTTTGATGGTTCATTCCCCAAGTGGCTACAACGGCTTGGAACTGAGCCAATCCGAACCCAGGAGCCAGGAGCTACTTCCGGGTCTCCCTCCGGGTCTCCCACGCGGATACAGGGTCCCAACGCTTTGGGCCATCCTTGACTGCTTACCCAGGCTACAGACCGGGAGCTGGATGGGAAGCGGGGCTGCCAGGATTAGAATCGGCGTCTATATGGGATGCTGGCGCATTCAAGGCGAGGACTTCAGCCCTCTCTCTCTCTCTCTCACTTTCTAACTCTGCCTTTCAAATAAACAAGTAAACTTAAAAAAAGAGAGAGAGAGAGAAAGAGAAAGAAAGAAAGGAAGAAAGAAAGAAAGGAAGAAAGAGAAAACATCATGACTGTGACTCCACTAAGACATAGAAAATGTTGCAATATAGAAGCATAAGTGTACCAAAAATAGTCAAAAAAAATTTTTAAACTTATTTTGGTGTAATTTTGAAATTCAAGCATACTAGTTTTGTAATATGTATTTTTTTCATGAGCTCTTTTGGAATATTTCTCATATGCACAAATTTCTATTTTTTGCAGCAAAAAAAGTACTTTCAACTCTAATTTCTACAAATTTTTAAGTACCCTCATATTATCAAAGAGAATTTTAAAAGAAGTCAGGTAAATAACTAAAGAAATATTGTCTTCTATTAATGACATAAGAAAAAATAGTGGAGGAAAAACACTAAGAAAAAAGGCAAAAAAGTATAAGAAGGAAGATCATTTCTATCTGTGAAAGGTATAAAAATCCATTGAAGACCTCTCTGTGTCTCGCCTTTTTCTCTCTCCATTTCTCCCAAGTATACGCATAAATAAGCTCTCTCTCACACCAAGTAGCACTATAAAAGTTCAAAGAAAATTTTAAAATGTAAGCATTAGCAGGATCACCATTTTAACTAATTTCATTTGATTTTATATTAAGAAAGACTAATAAGTGAGAGCTCTTCCATTCACTGGCTTGCTCCCCAATGGCCACAGAGACAGAATTGGGTCAGGCTGAAGACAGCAGCCAAAAACTCGGATGTGGTCCCCAAAGACCTTAGCCGTCTCCTGGTGCTTTCGCAGGCACATCGGCAAGGAGCTGGCTCTACAGTGGAACAGCCAGGACCCCAACCTGTAGGATGGCATCACACATGGCTGCTTAACCTGATGTGTCACAATGCTAGCCTCGGGCTCATCATTTTTGAGGAACTAAATAAATAAATTTATAAGAACTACAAAAAAAACTATTAAAATGACTTTCATTCTTTATATATGATGGTTTTAAATGTCAAGAACACTATCAAAATGAGTGGAATCTTTTAGAAAGGAGGATTTAAAAAGTAAACTATTACCCAAGAAGAAACTTATAATCAAGCTTCAAGATACAATGACTTCAGGCTGGTGTGGCGCAGAGGGAGGGCTAAGCCACCACTTGCAACACCAGTATCCCTTCTGGGTACAAGTTAGAGTTTCAAATACACCCCTTCAAATACAGCTCCCTTCTTTTATCCCTGGGAAAGCAGCAGGAAATGGCCCAAGTGCTTGGGCCTTTGCCACCCATGTGGGAGAACGATGTAGAGCCCTGCGTTAGTGGTTATGGCGCAGCCCAGTCCCAGTAACTACAGCCATTTAGGTTGTGAACTAAAACATGCAAGATGTGTGTATGTGTGTTCTCTGTTCTTTTTCTACTTGACACGGGTAAATATGGTCAAAACTCACTAATTCTTATATGAAGTAACTGAAGCCACAATGAAAATCAACAGAAAACTAACACCTTACTTTATGTGTAAGATTTTATGAACTTACATAAAGTGAGATTCAGTTCTATTCTTTTATTTAAGGCCCTAGTATCAAACATGTTTGGGTTTTATTCCGTCTTAGTTGTAGGTGTATTATAATAATGCTAGTATAGGTATAAGACATGAAGATACTTTTTAATGGCAATCTTCACACATCAAATGTCTGAAGATAATATAATCAAATGTAACCACAAATAGTGTTCAAACAAATTTGGTTAGAGCAATTTGAAAAAAATCTTAATACAGATGCTAAGAGACTCCTGAAACATCAGACCCACCTGTACCATTTTGTGCAGAAGCATATCTGGCTGATGGGGTTAACAAGTCTCCCCTGCCTTGCTATAGCTAGCAACAGATTATATCCAAAGGCTGGGAAGATGGGAAGTCTTAGTCTTATTCACCTGCTTGCCTCTTGTTACTGACAAAAGAGATTTATACCAAGAAAGAAAATCATCAAGTCTAGGTTACTGACACTTAACAATAAGGATTTTAAAAAGATTCAAGCATTAACAACATGTTTCAGGAAAAATACAAGAAAATTTGCTCGTTTGAGCTAGTAAGAAAGGAAGCAACAAGTTCAAATGTGTAGACAAATTTTAGAGATTTAGCATTTTTACCTTTTAAAAATTTATGTACTCATATTTTGAAAATTAGACATACAGGGGAGAGACAAGAGAGGGAGAAAGAGAAAAACAAGTTGGAATTGCTAGTTCACTCTCCAAATGCCCACAAAAGCCAAACTCCATCTGGGACTCTCATGAAAGTAGGAGGAAACCAAGTATTTGAGCCATCATTTACTGTATCTTTGGCACATTGGGAGGGAGCTGGATTGGAAGCAAAATAGCCAGGACTTGAACCGCTCTCCAATTATGGGATATGGATGTCCCAACTAGCACCTTAATCCATTGTGCCATAACATTGGCCCCTGGAGATTCAGCATTTATTCTTTCTGGAGATAAAAAGTTTGAAAGGATAATTTTCTGACAGATGTCTGCAGGGCAAGGGAGGAATTCTCATGACTAACGAATCAGGAAAACATTATCAATAAAGTCATACCCACGCAGCTTCCGGGACCTAGACGAGCTCAGGGAGCCGCTATTCTTCTTATTACAGATATGAAGGCTTTTCTTTGGCAGTACTCAAAAATCTAGAGAATGTATTCATGAAAGCTGGCTCTAAGGCCAACGCCCATAACTATACCTACTACTCCTGCCTATTTCCACATCCTTCCTTCACCAATGTGCGACAACTTTATATACTCCTCCAGTCCTTCAATTTTTTTCTACTAAAATAGAAGAAAATGTCTAAATGACGGGCCCGGCGGCGTGGCCTAGGGGCTAAATTCCTCGCCTTGAACGCACCGGGATCCCATATGGGCGCCGGTTCTAATCCCGGCAGCTCCACTTCCCATCCAGCTCCCTGCCTGTGGCCTGGGAAAGCAGTCGAGGACAGCCCAAAGCTTTGGGACCCTGCACCCGCGTGGGAGACCCGGAAGAGGTTCCTGGTTCCTGGCATCGGATTGGCATGCACCGGCCCGTTGCAGCTCACTTGGGGAGTGAAACATCGGATGGAAGATCTTCCTCTCTGTCTCTCCTCTCTGTATATCCAGCTTTCTGATAACAATAAAAATCTTTAAAAAAAAAAAAAAAAAAAGAAAATGTCTAAATGAGCAAACTATCATATGTTATGCTTCAGTCAAATCAGCAAGTATATTCCCCAGTAAGAGATCTGTTTTAAATTCTCCAAATTTTTACTTAAGGTTTTGTTCTTGAATCATTTCATTCTAATACCAAGTACACTATACCATCACTGCCTGAAAAACTTGTGGGAAACCATTTTAACATTTCCTCCTAAAGTTGAACATATGGATGGAATATATCCAAGAAAAACTTCTACAAATACACAAGTGACATATACAGCAATGTTTACAGCAATACTTGGAATAATAACGAAAGCATAGCAACAATTCAAATGTGGATTAGTGAGAGAGTATAATTAAAACTGTGGGGATTTAAAAAACATTTAGCGTAGTTTGGCATGCTTGGATTTAATTTCTAGTTTCAACTCCTGACTGCAGCTTGCTGCAGACACAGAGCCTGGGAAGCAATGGTCATTACTCAAGTGCCATTAGACTAGGATATAATCACAGTTTCGCAGTATTAATTATTACACTTGAGTCAAAATAAATAAGCTATTAGAACCCACAAGAATGTGGATGCAAAGTAAAATTAAGGGGAAAAGGCATACAAGCATTTTATAAAGAAGATACAACTGAAGCTTTTAAGGAAAACATGTATTGGAAGCTCACATAGAAGAAAAGCAAAGGAATGAATGTGGGACTCAGTAAGTAGACAGAAACTGAGAAGTCAAGAAATGGAATGAGGTAAATAAATAGAAGTAAATTATTTGCAAGTTTTCACTTCTGCTGCGGTGGGGTGCAGGGCAGGCTCATGGATGCTTACTACATGATTATAAAATAATCAATAAGTATTTGAATAGCTAATATTAGGCTTACCCTCATACCATAAACACCTTTACAATTTAGCAAAGTATATGAAACAACCAATTTAAGCTGTTACAGAAGACAATATCACTTTGAGATTCTTGAGAAAGAGATAAGGTTCACACTAACCTGATACCTAGAAACAATTTCCCAAATATAAAATAAGGAACTCAGGCCCAAGTAGAAATAATAAGTATTACTAAGCAAAAGAAACATAGACTGATGTTTAAAACATAGATTAGAATTCAGGTCCACTAAAGTGACTAGAATCAGTGATGCGGGATATGAGAAAAAATAAGGAGCTAAGAGGATAAGCTCGAGAGAAAGGCATAAGTATTTTACTCAGGCTCTTTCCCAAATCTAAGCAGGATATACAAAACTATGTTGATTCTAGTAAGGGACACTTGCTAAGAGCTGAAAATACAAGACAAATTTCATAGGCCACACAGTACTCTGTGATAGAAGAGATAGTGTTAAAAAAAATCCAAGGTGTTCAGTAGAAACACCTCAAACAAAGGTTACACATTAAAAGTAAAACTGATACTGTGAAAGTGCTGTGACTTACAACAAAAGAAAACTCAAAATAGTCCAAAGAAAGCCTAAAAACAAGTATTTCAAAAATTTTGTTTTGGAAAGCCCAAGCAACAGAGAGGGGAACAGAAAGACAGAGAGTCATCTTTCATCCACTTATAGATATACCAAATGCCCACAATCTCCAAATCCTGGCAAATGGATATACTATGATTTGAAATTCCAACATACTCTCCTACAATAGTGACTAGGACCCACCTACTTAGGGTATCCTTTAGTTCCTTCTCAGTCACATTAGCAGGAAGCTGGATTTATTCTGATGAATATTAACACAAAAACTATCAACAAAATTCTAACTAATTAAATCCAGCAACACATAAGAAAGATCAGCTACCTGGACCAAGTGGGATTTATACCATGGCATGCAGGAATGGTTTAACATATGTAAATCAATGAAAATGATGCATCACATTAACAAACTAAGGAATAAAAATATGATTATTTTGATAGATGCAGGAAAAGCATTTGATAAAATACAACATCTTTTCACTATAAAAACTCTAACTGAAACGGGTGTAGAAGGAACTTTCTCAACAAAATCAAGAAACTATGAAAAAGCCATAGCCAGCATCTTACTGAATGGAAAAAAACTGGAGGCACTTACGCTAAGATCTAGAACCAGACAAAGATGCCCACTTTCAGCACTGCAATTCAATATAGTTCTGGAAGTTTTAGCCATAGCCATTAGGCAAGAAAAATAAATCAGAGATATAAACTGGAAAGGAGGAAATCAAGCTAACCCAGTTTGCAGATGACATGATTCTTTATTTATGGGAATTGAAAGACTGTATGCACAAAGAGACAATTGAACTCATAAGAGAGTTGGTAAAGTTGCAGGGCATTGAGTCAACACACAAAAAAGAATTAGTCCTTGTAAAATAGAAACAATTCCATGGATAAGAAAGAACTTATAATCAGTTCTATTCACAATAGCTGAAAAAAAAAACCTTTAAATATCTTGGAATACGGCCAGCCATGATACACTAGTGGCTAAGGTCCTCGCCTTGTATCCACCATAATGTCATACGGGCACCGGTTCGTGTCCTGGTTGCTCCACTTCCCACTCAGCTCCCTGCTTGTGGCCTGGAACAGCATTAGAGGACAGCCCAAAGCCTTGGAATCCTGCACCCCTGTGGGAGACCGAGAAGAAACTCCTGGCTCCTGGCTTCAGATCAACTCAGCTCCTGCCACTGTGGCCACCTAGAGAGTGAACCAGTGGATGGAAGATATTTCTGTCTCTCCTCTTCTCTGTAAATCTGACTTTCAATGAAAATAAATTATAAAATATTTAAATAAATTTAATTGGAACAAATTTAACCAAGGATTTTATCTCCAAAATGAAAATTATAAAACATGAAGAGGGAAAAAGAAGACTACACCAAAACACAGAAAAATCTTCCATGTCTATAACTAGTAAAATTAATATCATCAAAATGTTCATACTATTGACAGCAATTTACAAATTCAATGTGATCTTCCTCAAAACACTTACAACACTATTCTCAATTCTAGAAAATAACAATGCTAAAATTCATATGGAAGCGCGAGAGACTCCAAATGTCAAAAGCTTTCTAAAACAATAAAAATCAAAGCTGGAGACATCATAATGCCAGACATCAACACATACTACAAGGTCGTTGTACTCAAAACAGTCTGCGGAGGCACAATAGCAGACATGCAGATGAATGAAACAGAAGTGAAATCAAAAAAATAAACGCACATACCTATGGCTAATTAATTTTTGGCAAGTGAATTCAAATCAATCAAAGGACAAAGAACAGTCTCTTTCACAAACAGTGTGAGGAAAAATAAATCTTTATAAAAAAAAATAAAATAAATCTATATGTAAAAAAGAATGAAACAAAACCACTATCTTATACCTTATCCAAACGGATTAAAGATCTGAATCTACAACCTTATACCATCAAATTACTAAAGGAAAATATCAGGGACATTCTGCAAGTCATAGGCATAGACAAAGACTTCTTGGAAAAGAACTCAGAAGCACGGGCAATTAAACTAAAGATAAACAAATGGGATTACATCAAGCTAAGAAGCTTCTAACCTGTAAAGGAAACCATCAAAAAGTGAAGAGGCAGCTGACAGAAGGGGAGGAATTATTTGCAAACTATGAAAATGTTGGAAGATTTAATACCCAGGATCTATAAAGAATTCAAGAAACTCAACAACAATAACAAAACACACAATACAGTTAACAAATGGCAAAGGCGGGGCAGCTAATTCTCCACCTGTGTCGCTGGCATCCCGCATGGGTGCCTGTACAAATCCTGGCTGCTCCACTTCTGATTCAGCTCCCTGCTTGTGGCCTGGGAAAGCAGTGGAGGATGACCCAAGCCCTTGGGACCCTGCACTCACAGGGAAGACCCAGAAGAGGTTCCAGGCTCACAGTTTGCACAGGATCAGCTCTGGATGTTACAGCAATTTTAGGCGTGAACCAGCAAACATAAAACCTCTCACTTTCCGCCTCTCCCTCCCTCCTGCACTTCCCCTCTTGGTATTTAACTCTTTCAAGTGCAGACATTGCAGACATGAAAAAACACCCAGGCTCACTGGCTACCAGGGAAATGCACATAGAAATCACCATGAGGTTTCACCTCACCACAGCTGGAATGCCTATCACACAGAAATCAGGAAACAATAAATGCTGGCATGGATTTGGAGGAAAAGGTACCCTAATCCACTGTTGGTGCGAATAGTACAACTGTTACAGAGGACAGTTTGAAGGTTCCTCAAAGATCTGAAAGTAGGTCTACCATATAACTCATCCCTTTCACTCCTGAGAATTTATATAAAGACAATGAAGTTAACACATGAGAAAGTTCTCTGTGCTGCCATGTTTATAGCATCTCAGTTCACATTAGCTAATAGATACCCGTCAACTGATGACTTGATAAAGAAAACATGGTATACATACAGTGTGAAATACTATTCAGTCTTTAAAAGAAAGAAATCTTGAATGTGTTGAAACTAAATTGGTTCAATCAGAGACCATATACTTACAGAAGCAAGCCAGTCTCAAAAAGACTAATGTCATGTTTTCTTTGATCTGTGATAACCAATATAAAGAGTAAAAAAAAAAAAAAAAAAAAAAAACATGTTATCTATTCGGGGATTTCATTACTGTTTACAGCCATTATCTATAGATTCCTGAAGAATGGTACAGTCTTTTTTTTTTCTACTTCGTACATGTTGAATTCTTTACCTACTGGAGTATTAAGCTTGTGATTGCAAAGAGAACTGACTATAATCTGCTATATCACATTCCTAGTCCCTGAAACCAAGCTTTGAGAAGATGAAGGCAATCTCCCTTCATTTAACTGCCAGAAAAATTACAATGAGCATTTTTAGGTGAAGCTATAATATGCAATCTCCACAATATATCGTTTACAATGTACAACCTACAATGAACATGTTACAAGGCATGCAAAGAATAAAGAAAAGAAACCCATAAACATGAGAACAAAACATCAGTAGGAGCAGCCTAAAAAATGACCAGGAAGACATAATTAGCAAGGACTTTTACAGAGCTACAATGAATATATAAAAGGACTTAGTGGAAAAGTGGATTCAGTCGGGAAACAAATGGGGCAATTTCAGAAGGTTAATGGAAGCTTGGGGAAAAAAACACAAATGCCAATTACAAAACTGAAACATACAATAACAAAAGTATACAATGCATTCCACATAATTAACAGCAGAATGGAAAATTAGAAGTGTCCTCTCCTACATCCTGCTTGTTCAAAATATACATAACTTTTCAGAAGTAGCACAACAGTCGACTCTGTGACATTGGTAAGTAAGTCAGAGAGATATGTCTAGACACAGGATATTAATAACTGAATTTTAAAAATTTGAACAATGAAGAAAACATAAGAAGTTGCCACATACAGAGTATTGCCCTACTGTGATCAATAGAAAATAGAAAAATGTCAACAGGCAAGAAATATTACTTTTAAACAGGGTCAAATTTCTTTGATTTCCCTTTTTTACTGTAGTGGTCCTGTGTTTCTAGTAAATGGTGTATCAAATCTAACATTTTAAATTATATTTTCTGATGATTTTCATTTTGCATGGAGCTTATTAATCTTTACACTAAATAACATCACACATATTATTTAACTGACAGTAGGAATATGCCTCTAAAAGTTCATGCAAAATGGAATTAAAACATAACTTTGCTTTGAGGTAAATAATTTGGACATCTATATACACAAAGAATCTATAAAAGTTCATGGAAATGTGTACCATAAAAACTGCAACTATGTCAAATTCTTTTTGCATCAAAATAAACCTATTTTCTAAATTTCCCACATTTTTGAAATTCTTTATAGATAAATATATGTGGAATTAAAATGGCCAGAATACTAAAAATTATAGTCTTCACTTCTAATCTACGTGGCAAATTATTATAGTGGTCTAGGCAGTACATATATTGGGTATAGAGAGGATTTTTAATCAAAATTTTCATAAATACATGTAGTAATCCCCATGGCTAAAATCCTCACCTTGCACTCCCAGGACGCCATATGGGTACTACTTTGTGTCCCAGCTGCTCTACTTCCCATCCAGCTCCCTGCCTGTGGCCTGGGAAAGCAGTAGAGGATCGCCCAAAGCCTTGGGACCCTGCACCTGTGTGGGAGACCCAGAGGAGGTTTCTGGCTCCTAGCTTCAGATCAACTCAACCCTAGTTGTTGCAGCCATTTGAGGAGTAACCAACGGACAGATCTTTCTTTTTGTATCTCCTTCTCTCAATAAAAGAAATAAGTCTTTAGAAAAAAAGATTGAGTGGTTTTCAAATGAGATGCCCTTTTCAGGATAGCTCATACTTAGAAATAGTGATAAAGAAATGTGTTTTTAAATGTCAGTATTAATTTCTGTATTTCACTCTAATCATCAAACTCATTGACAGTATATGAGGCCAAGAAATACAGGCAAATACTTGCTTTGACTGACAAGAAGTTTCACAGAGACAAAATTTTCTCACACTAAACCAACGATAGAAATAGCCCTTCATGTGAGCAAGAGCTGCTCTTTTGAGGATACAGTGATCAACCCCTCATGTCCAATTATTTATAACTAATAATCTCTTTTGTTGCAGAAATATATATATATGAGGAACACAGGACTATAGGTGGTATTTTAGCATCCACTTTTATGTGTTTTGGGTATATTTTTCCATTACAATTGATTAACTTTTAAATTTTTCTAGACAGAATTCTAAAAACGCTTTATATCTCCCTTCCCTCAAGACTTCCTAAAATAAATCTCATGGCTGTTAATATTTACTCATCACATTACCTAGCAACAGGGATATTTAAAGATGTATTAATGGTATTATTCAGTTGACTTTGGGTTAATCCAATGTAAAATAATCTGGGTGGGCCCATTCTAATTACATGAATCATTTAAAAACAAAATTTTTTTTTGCTGATAGTAGAAAAGAAAGTAAGAAAGAATCTAAGGATCCATGAGAAAAATCTGACATGCCTTCCCCACTGATTGATGTGGACAGCAGCCTCACAGTCAACAAGCACTGAGAAATAGGTTCCGAGATTCATTCAGCAATCTTAATGAACCTACTTCAAATAGTGACCTACCAAACTGCAAGCTAATAAACAGCACTTGTTTAAAACCACTAATCTTGTAAATTTTAATGCAACGATAGAAAGCTAATCAGTGAGGCATTTGCATTAATTTTATATAGTAACAAATCATAAAGTTAATAAACATCTTATGTAAAAAAGAATTAGAAGATCCACATGTTCATGCAGGTGGTTTCCATATTATATTTAGATCACATGATCAAACGGTAGCACCATTTCTCCTTGAATCTAGTCATCTTTATACTCGTTGCACTGCCTACAACAAAGAATATAAATATGCATTTCCTTAGCTATGTGAGTTTTATGAGAAACATGGTTTAAATCATCAATAAAACAAAAGAATCCATGCATTCTATCTTAAGAAGCTTGAAAAGAAGCTTCAGATTCAGATTTTTTTAATAGAACAGGTGCTAAGGCACCACTTACTTTGCAACATCCCATGTTATAATGCCTAGTTTTGAGCTGCAGCTCTGCTTCAGGTTCTTGCTTCCTGTTAAAGCGCACACTGGAAAGCAACATGTGATGCTTCAAGAACCATTTTCTGCCCTGAGGGAAGCAGGACTGACTAACATCCCTTTACGCTATGGGAGACACAAGGTACCAGGCTCCTAGCTTTGGCCTGGTCTAGCCCTTGGGAAGTAAACCAGCAGACAGAAGAATTTTCTTCTGTTTTTCCTGTCTCCCTCTCTCTCTCACTGCCATTCAAATAAATAAAAGTTACTTTAAAGAGAAAGCAGGACACCCCATTGGGAAGCAATGGTTCTGTTCTTTCCAGCTTCGAGATGACACACACCATACAAGACAACAGGTGACACCTTAAGTAGTCAGCTACCTACCAGCCAAAGGGAAATTCAAAATGAATTCCTGGCTGGTGGCATCTGCCTTGCAGGCCCCTGAATGGTGTGGGTATTTGGAGAATGAATTAGTGTGGTTAAGCGACCTTTCTCGGTATCTGTGTTTAGGTTGATGAATATATGCGTGTGTGCCTGCTCATCATCCCAATAAGCAAGATCAATTAAACAGGTTATAACACATTAACAAATTAGATAAAATACAAAATTTCTGGAAAAAATGCAAATGATCACCACCAAGAAAAATTTTAAATGGCTCTATCTATAAAAAAAATTAAAGTTCTTATTTAGCAAAATTTTCACTCAAAGAAATTCTTACATCTAAACTGTTTTGCTGATTAATACTACAAAATATGAAGGGATAAATCATTCTAATTTTATACCAACTGTTCAGCAAATAAATAAGTTGAAATAAGTTGAAATTTTTAACTTATAATTTCAGAATAACTCTAATACCAAGGGTACCACAATAAATAGATAAATAAAAAATGGTATTTCTCATGCACATAGAAGTGAAAAAAATCCCATCAAAAATCATAGAAAATTTAAACAAGCCACATAAAAATGAGTAATATTACAGGACAAGCAATTTAACTCAGAATTACAAAGATTATTTAATACTCAAAGCTAAGCTAATCAGCAATATTTTCAGAACAATGGAGAAGAGTCATAATTTCTTTTTTTTTAAACCATGACACATCTCATTTATTTAAAAAAAAAGCTTGTTGCATATGAATGCACATTGATGTCATTCACCCCAATGTTCTGTTCCCTTCCCTAAGAGACAGTTTGTACAGAAATTCTCCCTTGAGGAGAATGAAGATTAGGGGCACAGTCAGGACGGAGGGTAGAGTGGGAAGCATCGCTGTGCTCCTAAATTTACATGAGTAGATTTACTTGTTACATTTAGAGTTACATGAAACTGATGAAGAGTCATAATTTCAATAGTGCCATTTAAAAAGGCAAAACACAAAACACGATCTCATTCATGATGTTCTTAAATTTATTATTGTTATTATTATTATTATTTTATTTTCCGTGAAAGAGTTTTGTAGGTTACAGGGATCATTTCCTCCTCCTCCCCTGCTTCCCTCCCCATTTTTACCTATCACCATTTTCCCCATATTATCACAGTGCTATATAGTCTTTAGTAGCAGTTACAAATTGAAGTTTCTGCTATTTGTTTCCGGGCATTGTAAGTTTAGACAAAGGTAAAACATCTAACTAGCATACCAGGAAATGAAGATAAATTGCAGCATGCATCTCCATTTCTGAACAAAGGGAGAATTCTCACTGAAACACTTAAATATACCTTTGAAGTATGATGCTAGACATTCATGATGTTTTGAAAAACTATTACTAAACTAGCAGTCTCTCAGAACTATATTTTACATGATAGTATGGGTCTTAAGCATTACAACAGGACAAGAAAAAAACATATAAATAATGAAAAAGAAGTATAAAACTTTGTGTGGCTGAGATTGTTTACTTAGAATATCATGCAAATCTATAAACAGTTATAGCTAGTAATAAGATTTTGCAAGGTTAAAAGATCTAAAGTTGGAGTATGATTTTGGCATAGAAGTTAAGTCATTGTTTAGAAAACCCATATTGGAGTTCCTGGCTTCAAGTCCCAATTTCCATTTGCTGACTCCAATTTCTGGCTAAGAGACAAGGGCCTAGGGGTGACAGCTCCAGTACTGGATGGCTGCCAACATGTGGAAGAACAGCCGAGTTCCCAGTTTCCCATGTACAGCATGCCCCAGTCCCAGTTGATTTAGGAAGTAAATCAGAGGAGAAGAGTCTCTCTCTCTCTCTCTCTCTCTCTCTCTCTCTCTCTCTCTCTCTCTCTCTCTCTTATTCTCTGCTCCCCATCCCACACACACCTTCTCTTTCAGAGAAATTTTAGAAAGAAACTTTTTGAACAATGATACAAGGTCAGTATACCAAAGGAACCCTATTTCAGCATAAAGAGCAAGCAAATAGAGCCCAATATTCAAGAAATAATTCCATTCATAAGCTCAAAAACTCAAAATATTTATTTAAAAATATAAGAAAGTAATATGATCTCCATTCTAAAACTGGTGGAAGAGAAAAGCAAAGTAAAGAAAAAGGTTTACACAAAGTTTAAACAAAGTAAAGAAGACCTAAATAAATGAAGACATGTATCACTGGAAGACTGAATGTAAGGATGTTAATTATCACCAAATCAATCAACAGAAATACAAAATAAATACAGAGGTACAGAGTCAGCCCCAGCAAAAATTTTCATTCAAAATTAACAAAGCGATTATAAAATATGACTAAAATGAAAAAAATCCAACCAATCTTGAATAATAAAGACAGAAATCCTTAATTACCTAACTCCAAGATTACTATAAAGTAAGACTGGAGTCTACATAAGGGCAAATAGATCAATGGAACAGAACAGACAGAACAGAGATAAAACCAGACTTACATATTTATTCAACTTTCTACAAATTTGACAAAGCAATCCAATGTGGAGTAAAAGTCCTGTAAGTCTTTTCAATAAATGGTAATTAGATTTCCAACTGGGGAAAAAATGGATCTTCAGCGCCACTTCATAACACATTCAGAAAACAAATGTGAAATTTGTGATGGCTCACTACCTAAACTGAAAAAGCTAAAACTCAAGCCTCTGAAAGATATATTGAAAAAGCAGTTTAATGACTTAGGAATGAGTACAGAAAATAACGTGAAAAAATCAAGCAGATATTTCACAAAAGAAGGTATACCAATGGTCACTTAAATATGAAAAAGTACTTGACAACACAAAATCACACATACACAAATGGCACTATAAATTCAAGAGAATGACAGAAGTGAAAAAGAACTAATCTCACCAAATGTCCAAATGTGTGCAAAACACTTGAACCACTCAATGTTTGAGCGGGCATTTTAGACAAGCAACTATCTCTTAAATGATCAGGAATTATAAAACTAGACACCAGCTCCACGAGGTACAAAAATATCAAGCAACAGTATCATTTGCTTCAAGAAGGTTCTTGTTTTTCTTTTTCATTTCTTCAGTGACACATTAGTCATTCAGCAGCATGTTATTTAACTTCATGGCATTTTAATTTCTTTTTTTTTTCTTCCTGGTGTTGATTTTGTTTTTGTGGCTTTTCATATAAGGGGATGTATTATAACTGTGTAATGGAGACCATCATATCTAGTACCATGTTGTTTAACTTCATGGTGTAGTAAATTTCTATTTTTCATATTGTTGTTGATTTTGTTTTGTGGCTTTTCATTTAAGGGGATGTATAGTAACTGTGTAATGGAAACTATCATATCCAGATGTGAGAACACAATGCAGTATGCATCTCTACTTCCACATAAAGATGGATTCTCAATTAAACTGTTAACTATATCTTGACAATAGGATGCTGGACTCTGCCATTGTCCATGCCTGCAATGATGGACTTTTGACTGCTTGTTTAGAACTACACTATTGTAATAATATAGGGGAACTCAGTGGGGGGAGGAGATTTGAGAAGGGGGTAAGGGAAATTGCAGGGCCTACGGAACTGTATCATAAAATAACAATAATATTATTAAAATTAGTGGAACAAAAAAATGATCTGGATTTATAAAACTAGACACCAGCTCAATAATATGCAAGTTTTCTAAGTATTCACCAATCAAAAAATAAATATGTTTATAGAAAAAGACTTAGACAGTCATGAAATGGAAGACTATCCACGAACAAGAGCATATTAATAACAGCATATTAATTTTTAAATTATGCTGAGTGAAAAAAATTTTAATAAAAATACTACAATCTATGTGATTGCAAGTGTATCAGACTGTAAAGCATACAAAGTTAATCTACTAGAGGGAAGAAGCAGTGGAAGGAGTGCAAGAGGTATATGTTTGGGATTTTGGAGATTAATAAATAAATATATTCTAATGCAAGCAGCTCATAGGTTACTGACTAGCAACAGCACGTACCAATATTCAACACTTTTCAACACATGGCTGCAATATATAGTAGAAAAGTCAAGAATCAATAAATTCATACTCGAACATGGCAGTTGTACCTGTCAGTTTCGATTACCAATTTTGTGACATTCCAAAGGGCACACAATGAGATGAAAAGATAAAACAGTAAAAGTGTTAAGTCCTAAGTTTGATTGAAGAAGATATAGGGCCTTAGATTTGCTCAAGAGAAAATAGTTATGAATAGAAAACTCCTTAAATACTTTTTCTTTCTTTCTGTTTTTTAAATCCCAACATGGATCCTATGTCCTCTTTCTATCACATACTTATTTTTTGTGTATAAGAAAAACCAGAACTGTTCCATTTCTATCTCTTTTACATACTGAGTTAGACATTGAAGGAAATGTTCTCTTCTAAAAATAAACAAAGTCTAGTTTGAAAAACAGTAGGCAAATAAAGAGCTCTCACACGGTTTTTTAAGAATGCAATTTTAATTGCAAAGGCTTTCTCCATTTTGCACTGTTAAAATGTTAACCTACATTTTGGACATACTTTTCAATTCTCAAATTCAGAAGCTAACCTCAAGTTTTAGATGTGTTCCAGAAACTTGGGGGTAAGATATAATTTCTTTTTTTTTAGATTATTTATTTTTATTTCAAAGGCATATTTTGGAGAGAAAGAAGGAGAGAGCAAGAAAGACATCTTCCATCACCTGGCTTACTCTTCAAATGGCCAAAATAGCCAGAGCTGAGCCAATTTGAAGCTGGGAGCCTCTTCCAGGTCTTCCCCATGGGCACAGGGTTCCAAGGCTTTGGGCCATTCTCTACTACTTTCCCAGGCCATTGGCAGAGAGCTGGATCAGAAGTGGGGCAGATAGGACATGAACCAGTGCCCATGTGGGATGCTGGCACCACAGGACAGAGCATTAGCTTGCAGTGCCCCATGTGAGGGCCTTACATTTTTGTAAATAACTCATTAAAGGATATGAACATAGCATACAAACACAATAAATTAATTTTACTATAGCAAATAATGCCAAAATTAAAATTTACTGTAATTATCTTTGATCTTTCTAGCATCCCTCATGATAATATAGAAATCATAATAAAAATGTAGTCAGTATTCATCTGTGACTCATCAAACCAGTGATTTGATAAAAGTTCTTCCAAGATACAAAATACCTAAAAACTATACATCAGTATTAGATTACATACTTTTATTTAAAAATGTGGTATATAGCTAAAGTTCCCAATAAATGATCTGGTAAAAACATTAATGATACACATATCTGAATCAAATTATTTACATTTTAAATTTAGAAATCAGAAACCACTAGTTCTAAAATTCAGATATTTAGAAATCTAAAAAAGAATTTAATAATCAAAAATATAACAAAATACCATAAAATTATTTTATATATTAGATGTTAAGATGTATATATGTACATAAAATGTTTCTATCAGATTTTTCAGTATTTTAAATTTCAGAATGCAAACTTCTCATGAAGCACATTCCTAACATGAACAATTTGCTGTGCCGTTTATTACCAATTCCAAACAATGCAAACCATATACATGGCACCATTACAGCCATGAAAAGTAAGTGTTCTTTCAATGTCAAAGTAGTTATTAAACCACCATGATGAATAAAAAGTGTCTATGCCAAAGGGTTTGAACACAAATTACTGGCTTCATTATAAGTAAAGCCATACTATCAGACTAAATAGACATGTTTCTTCCAAATGAGATTTCATTTAAAATATTAATGTTTCAGAACACTGGTAATATTTCAATAGAAAAGCATCTACTTATTCTAAGTGAATTTAAAGCCTACATTTCAATTTCATAATTAAAATAGACCTATAATCTATGGTGAAATCACAACATGCATATGAAAGAAAAATGGTATGGATATGACTCATTGAAAGACAGCAGGCATAGACCAAAACTACTTCAAGCAAACCAGAATGCATTTACCATACTTATGACTGCAAACATTAACAAATCTAAATATTCCTTGTTAAACCTAAACTTTTAGTTACAAACATTGGCATATCTTCTTGTACATACATGAAAAGGAAGAGAAAGACTGTGTTTAATACCAATTCAAAAAATGCCAGTTCGATTATGCCCCTATGTGGCCAGACTGTACAGCAAGTTCATCACCACATATTTAGTGAAAAAGAAATAATCACATTCACAGGGAGATACAGGTTTCTTCACAGTACAAGAAAGATTACTAACAATCAGCAGAAAAAACTTACTTGTATTAGGTGAATTTTCCACTAACTTTATCACAAGACACTTATGATTATGTTCACTTGAATTTTACCCTTCAGCAACTGGTAATTCAGAGCAATAAATTCTACTTTAAAAATAATCTTTTCTAGCATCTTGATAGACATGTTTGCTTCCAAAGACAAGATCACATCACAAAATTAGATTTTAAAATTAATTCAGTACTTGAGGACTTTTTTTAATTGGGAACAAAAGCAATTATCTTTGTATTCTTATTAAATAATTTAACTGGGGGAAAATGAGTTTACAGTGAGAAGTCTTGATAAGAAGGACTTAATTTAATGTGGCATTTCATCAAAATCTACCACATGGATCTATATAGGTTGTAAACACACTTTTTTCTTTGCTAATCTTCAATTGCTTAAATTTAGCCATAAAAAAACAACAAAAAACACTAACTTCTTTATGAACAAAATGGTATTTAAACACCATAGAAGCATACAAGAACTCTGAAATTGAAACACAACTGCTATGCTACTTAATTTCGAACAAAAGTTAATCTAAAATACTTTAACAACTTTCATTCACAACATTTCATTACTCATCAGATAATTAAGTAGCTGAACAATTGTTATTAATCTCCTTAATCAGATTTCTGATACCTACAGTATTGTTGGGATTTATAAAACTTCACTATCTTTGACAACTTGAACTTCGATATGTTTTTAGGAGTATTGTGGATGATTTCATTTCTTAAACCTTTAATGCAAATACGACATTTAAGACATCTGATTTACCATGAAAAAAAAAAGAAAACAAAGAAAAAAAAAATAGATGAATGCTGAGTTAAAGATTTGTGAGTAAAATTAGTTATGTAAAAGTATCAGGTTGAAAGTAAACTGAAGGAATCTTAATAATACCATCTACAATTAGGGTACAGTAATAAGCTACTCTTCTAGTAATTTCTCCTAAAAACCAATTCAGAATAAAATACACTTTAGTTGCCTAAATCTTAGGTGTTTCATTTCTGCTAGTAGAAAAAACCATAGCTAATGCCACAGTACAAACACTGCATATTGCATGGCAACTGTTCCAACAAGTAAATGATTACTGCAACAACCCTAACTGTTCTTTCCAGGAGTGTTACTTACATAATTGATACTTAAAATCTCAAAATCATTCCTGTTCAGCACATAAAGTTACAAGGTTCATGATTTAGAAACAAAATTTAAGTTACTGAAATATCACATCTTCTGATGACATGCTTGGGTCATTTATTATTCCCTGGATTTTTTTTCCCTCAAGAATAATTTTTACTCTATTATCACCACTTTCTCCTTCATTATTACCTTAAGTGTTAACACCTTGGCATTTTTAAAAATAATCTGAGAAGCATAAAAAATGTAAAAAGATTACCTAATCTGAATTTTAAAATTAAAATGTAATATATGGAAGCTAAAATGCATATTCATATATTTACTTTCCATTTGTCATATCTCAAGTAACTAGCATAACTGGGGCTAATATAAAAGCTAAATCAAGTAGTTGACTATTTTTTGAAGATCAATAGCTAAAGTTGTAAAATAATACATATAAGACTAAAAATTCAAGAACTTAAAAGGCAAGGAACAGCAATAATTCATTGTTGATTAATGAGTAGTTCTATGATTTTAAACAATAACCAAAGTAACTAAATTGGAATATTGATCTCCTAAAAGCATTAGAAACTTTCCAATTTATTGCTTAAATGCAGCAACACAAAATTCCATATTTTCATAACGGTATTGAAAGCAAAAGAAACTTTAAGCAAATGCAAAAGTGAAATTAATACAACCCCCTCAAAAAATAGATATTCTCATATTTAGAAACTATTACTTGAATGCCAGTTTCTATTACTATGCCATTATTAGCACATGATCTATTGTGAATACACACTGACTTCAAAACACAATTTTTTTTCTGTAAAGAAAGAGATGGAAATAAGACAAGGAAAAGATTCACAAAGGGGGAGTACAAAGCTTAAAACTATGGCAGCTTCAGGCATAGAAATTTTTAGAAAACCATAGTGCTACTTGTGCTACAAAATATCTTGCAGTATGTATTAACTGATTAGTAAGTTACAGATATTAAAATATACATTCTAAATTTAAAAACAATTATGTTTAAAGACAGATAATCTAGTATACAATATCCTAAGATTTCATATGCTGTTATGTATTTTATTCTGAAATAAAATATGAAAAAAATAGTTGACTAAACAGAAGTGCTCTGAGAAAAAGTACAATTCTATAAGAAACAGATTGCTAATCCACATTCAAAAGTCCTAAATATCTGATATACCCTGTAGGCTAAGCATTTTTAAGCTCTGTAATAGGCTGCCTCTCATTGCTCAGAGATCCTACAAGAACACAGCAAACCCCATCCAATATTCTTTGCACTGTTAGTTCCCATCAGTTTCCAGAGGCTTTTAATGCATTACCATGCTCACAGAATTTCTCAGTTTTTCTCCACAAAATGAAGTACACATTATGAAAAAAGCTCAAAACTAAAATAACATAAACATGGGAAGAGCTGGTTGATACAACCGCATTTTAACAGCATTCCTTAATAGAACACCTCTTCTACTATATGCCAGAGAAACCATCTAAGACATATGTTCTTAATTTAACAGCCGTCAACAGGGGAAAAAAAAAAGATCGTTGAAAATTCAATAGGAATTTATAACAAAGAATCCTCCCAAACTAGCCAACCTAATACAACACACTACCAGCAGCCAAAACACAGCTTATTTAACAGGGGTTATTTTCTGCAGAGGGGAATATCTTAGATCCAGAAAACATCCCTGCATGCTTCCCAAGAGCATGCATGATTGCTAATTCACATTTCCAACCTATCACATATGATTAGATAGTCCCATTTCTATATATGCAACGTAATCACTGCTGTGTTCACAAAGAAAACATCTAGCCGAGACTTTAAGTAAATCATTTTGCTAACTAGAAAATCAGAGAATGAAACAGCCTGATAACTGTGCTATATTTCAGAGGCAAAGCCAGTAAAAGAAGCTTTTTGTGCCTTAAAGTAAGCTTATTTTTTCTTAAAATCAAGTTAAGAATACCACATAAAAGCTTATATTTGCATTCAAAAAGACAACACCCTTTTAATACTAACATATCAGTACAAAAGAGTTACCTCGGATATGCAAGATTACCATTGTGAAAAAGCAACATTAAAAAAGAATACAGTTCAGCTCTACTCACCTTGCATTGTTCAGCGTTTGTCCAAAAAGCTCATTTTGTAAAATATTTGGTGGGGATGAAAAAACCCCATGGAAATGAGATAAAACAGAATTGCAGACTTGGCGCAACGTCTCAAATTGCATTTTCTTTCTTTTTCTCCCCCTTTCTCTTATTTTTCCTTACCACCTGTCTTTAAAGTCATCTATTTGTAGACACCATCAAATAAAAACATGCCAATCAAGTTCCATATTTCTCCTGAGCTCTGTAAAAACTGTGTTTAAACGAGCAGAGGTTGAGAGCTAATTGTACAGTCATTATTCTTCTAGTTCAGTCGGAGAAGATTCAGTACTCGTGCAGCTTTCGGCTTTCCCCTGATTGTAGCAAGAATTCCAAACAGCAGTAAGCTTTTGGGCATTCCCAGCTCAAGTGTGAAGCCGAGCTGCTTTCATGTACTCCACTCATATTTCTCTAAGCCTATTAAAAACACGCAATGAAGAGATGCTGTCGTCAGGAGTTTCAGCACATCTGGCTGCCAGCAATCAAATCTCACAAGTAATAAAAATGGGGACAAGGTATCTTCTCAACATGACTACTGGATGAGAGGAGGAGAAATTATACAAGTCCCCCAATCTTTTCCTCTCTTCTGAAAAATGAGGACCTCCAGCAGCACGGCATGTCCCTTTAGCTGCTGCAGAGGACCAGCTCACTCTAAAAATAAGTGTAGGTCCTTCTTGTGATCTCACAAAGCACTCAAACTATGAGAGACAGTGGAGCTTTTTTTATAATCTACATTTATAACGTCCTACTTCTAAACAAAAATACATTTGAAAGGGACTCATTAAGACATCTTGGCTTCTTATTTAAATGTAAAAATTGTTTTGTTTATATATTTTTAAATAAAAAGTGACTGGCATTTAATCTGGCTTCTTTCTGAAGCCCACACATAGTGACTACATGGTTAATCAAATCGTTGTCAGAAAAAAACATACCTCTGCACTGAAATTCATCTAAACAACGCACACTAAATAAGAACTTTTCCATAAATGAAAAACAAACAAGACAGACATGCTCAACTATTATTGCTTTATTTTGTAGCATTTTTTAAAGGAGACTGTTTCTGAAGGCCCCTGAAGTCTTAGATATCCCTGTATCATCACCCATTCTTCATAATTCTTTTTCAGAAAAAAATCTTAGGTTATTCTACATCCACACGTACATGTGCATTTAAGAAAAGCTGTCCAATAGAGTAGTGGCAAGACCCAATTTTAATATCGACTCACTTACATAAGGACACACTTGCCAATTTTTTTTTCTTTTTTTTTTGATCTTTAGTTGTCCCTAACCTGTTTTCAGGCCTTTTAGTCCTTTTTACCTCAACTCTTAGTCCTGACCCCTGTGTCTCCTCCCACATATACATCACTCAATTGAAGTCAGATTCATACTTTAGTATCTTAGTATTACATGCTTATTTTGTATTATTATAGTTATAGGCTTACTCATGTCAAAAAATTCACCAGTTTTTTTCAAGCTTCTTAGTTTCCTTAAGGGCTCATTGATATGAGTGCTGTTTCAACTATTCCCTATTATTTCACATTATGTAAGCACACAACCATTTGCACATACATATATGCATATATATAAAATATTCCCTGTGATAAAGTATATCCAAATTTCTCTTTAATTTTCAGAAAATATATATGTTAATCTTACTATCATTTTTTAAGATTTATTGATTTTAATGGAAAGTCAGATATACAAACAGGAGGAGAGACAGAGAGGAAGATCTTCCATTCATTGATTCACTCCCCAAGAGGACGCAAAGGCCAGAGTAGAGTCGATCCAAAACCAGGAGCCTGGAGCTTCATCAGGGTCTCCCACGTGAATGCAGGATCCCAAGACTTAGGGCCATCCTCAACTGCTTTCCCAGGCCACAAGCAGGGAGCTGGATGGGAAGCAGAGCCGCTGGGATTAGAACCAGTGCCCATGTAGATCCTGGCATATGCAAGGTGAAGATTTTAGCCACTAGGCTATTGCTCCAGGCCCCCTTGCTATCATTTTATCGATTAAAAAAAAAAAAAACTAGGCCTTTAGTGAATAAAAGACCCCGCTATAAAGAAACCATTTGCAACAAACTTCTTTGCTCTGGAGTGCAATCCCTGTGCCCCTCCCCGATCATCCTGTTTTCTACATATGTGCACATGTGTATACTTGAACGCACACATAAATATACACCCATAGGCATTAACCATTGCAAACAGGCCAGCCTGTACAGATTAACCATAAAACTAGCTACAATGTTCATTTCTATGGTAGAAGATAAGGACACTTTTTAAAGTCCTATTTTCAAGTTACTTTCACAGTTTACACTATCTGTAATGAAAACAATAGGTTTGAATGTTCCCCTTATGGGTAGATTTCATTTTTATAAATAATCAAAAGCATGATCGCCTGCAAAGCACTAACCCTTTTTTTTATGGGCTTCTTCAGTGTTTCAGAATTGGGTCTGAAGGCAAGATCATGGGAAGGGCACTAGAAATGGCATAAGCACCAAAAATTTTTGAAACAGTGAACAATACAGCAACGACTTTCCTTTGGGTCTTATTTTCCAATTCTCACTAAAGAGCACTCACACTACCGGTCAGCTTTCTTTCTGCTCTTCAATATCCTAGAATTGTTTTCTAAATGCCACTGTGTCAAGATTTCCTGTTGCCTATTTGGCATCCCTATTTTTTATTCTCGTTATACTCTGCACCTACCCTTCAAAGCATTTTTTAAATGTATGTGTCCATCTTTACTTAAAAGGAAACATTTATTGTCTCTAGGAGTAGCATACCAGGGCTTAGTAGGCTAGGCTTCCACCTTCAGCACCAGCATCTCATTTGGACATCAGTGCTAGCCCTGGCTGCTCCACTCCTAATCCAGTTTCCCTTTTCTGCCCTGGGAAGGCAGCAGAGGATGGCTCAAGAACTGAGGGTCCTGCTTCCATGGGGAGATGTGGAAGAAGTTCCTGGCTCCTGTCTTCAGACTGGCTCAGCTCCAGCTGTCAGGGGCATTACAGGAAGATATCTGTCTCTGTCTTTCCTTCCCTCTCTAACTCCAACTTTCCAATAAATCTTTAAAAAAATACTTACTGCCTTAATTCAATGAGAGTAAGCCCTCCATTCTCTTATTTACCTAGCACAGTGCCAAGAAGACAGGAGGAATTCAATATACATGTTGTCAAATAAAAAAGACCAAAGCTTTATATAAGTCAATTATTTTATCCATACTCATAAATTGTACAGGAAACAAGCTAAGGCCTTCATTTTGTTCTTAGCTTCTCGCTTGTTTCCGCCTAACCTATCATGTCATGTTGTAAGACTCATAAATAAAAAAGCTTCAATATTTCTAATTAAAAACATAGTGCCTTAGACAGACCTTATAATTTTTATAAATATGCTATTAGAATGTTTATAAATAACATTTGTTCCAAATTTCCCAGAGTGCATAACAACAAAGTAATGTTAGAGATTTCTATGAAGACAGAAAGAACGTCCTACTCAATTCAAATGGCCTGGTGCTACAAATATCCAACTGTGGCTTAGATTTTGACTTTAACACTAAATTAGCCTTGACACCTTAAGATGTTGACTTTATATGTGTGTACTATAGTTTCTTGAAATGTGCAGTTACGTCATTTATCTCAAAGGTTTGTTAGTGTGGATATTAAAATCTGTAATACATATAAATTCATTTGAAAACTCTACAGTACATACTCTTTGGAAATGATCCCACTATGAACTAAATACAAAAAAAAAAAAAACCCTTCTGGAAATTGAATTGTAAGATTGCATTCAGTTACGGTTTTTTTTTTTTAAAAGCTTCATTTTATTTTTATTGGAAAGGCAGATTTACAGAGAGTAGGAAAGAAAGAAAAGAGCTCTTCGGTCCAATTGATTCACTCCCCAAGTGGCTGCAATGGCTGAAACTGAGCCAATCCAAGGCCAGGAGCCTGGAGCCTCTTCTGGATCTCCTAAACGGGTGCAGGGACCCAGGGCTTTGGGCCGTCCTCAACTGCTTTCCCAGGCCACAAGAATGGAGCTGGATGGGAAGTGGGGCTTCCAAGATTAGAGCTGGCGCCAATATGGGATCCCAGTGCGTGCAAGGCAAGGACTTCAGCTGCAAGGCTACAGCATCGGGCCCCAGGTCTAGCTTGTTTATCATAACTACTCATAACAAATATTTACAGAGCTTTCTTTGTACAAGTCTCTATTAGATGTTGGAATACAATTCTTATGACTACCCTTTTGCAGGGAATTCAGACAAATTCAGAAATTTTCTAAATAATCCCACATGTACAACTGAAACAAAAAAGGGCATTAGTGCTCACAAATGTTATGGATGGGCCCTGGTGCGATAGCATAGTGGTTAAAGTTCTCATCTTGCAAACCCGGGATCCCACATGGGCACCGGTTCTAATCCCCGCAGCTCCACTTCCCATCCAGTTCCCTGCTTGTGGCCTGGGAGAGCAGTCAAGGATGGCCCAATGCATTTGGGACCCTGCACCCACGTGGGAGACCCAGAAGAAGCTCCTGGCTTCAGATTGGCTCAGCTCCAGCCATTGAGGCTGCTTGGGGAGTGAATCATCAGACGGGAGATCTTCCTCTCTGTCTCTCCTCCTCTCTGTATATCTGACTTTCCAATAAAAAACAAAATAAAAAATAAATCTTAAAAAAAAGTGATATGGATGGTGGCAATTGGTTTCTCTATAACCATTCTATGACAATCTTCAGATTCTCACCAGCAATAGCAGAATTAGTAAGAGATCTTACAGAAGAGGCTAAGAAAGTTCTGGAATCAAAGATAATTTCATTTAAGAAGATACCTAAAAATCAGTCAACTTGAAAAGTTTCAATCAAAAAACAAACAATATTTTTGAAAATTGAATTGGCAAAATGTTGATTAGAAAATGCGTATCCTTATATCACATTTATTGGTAAGAATGTATATTTTTAATAGCCATTTTGAGAAATTCCAAATAATACGCTTCAACATATTTTAAAATGTTCAAACTCAGAGAGAATACTGATGCAAGATATAAAAAGGTACTATAAATTTCCTCTGAATGAGAATATTACAGATTTTCCCCCATTATGCTTATTTTATATATCAGCCACAAAAAAACCTACAAGTGTAATCCACACTGATAACTCTAAAATTACATTGAAATCACTGTCTCATATTAAATATGGCTGTAATCCATGAACTTTTGGTTAGTAATGCCCAAGTAAATAAAATACTACCTAATAATTTTCATGTAAATAGTTACATTTTTGCCAATTTATATGGTCTCTTCTTTATCAATAAATTCCAAAAATTCTATAAAAGTTAAAATTGTTTGATTAGTAGCATAAAAGATCCAAAAGAAAAGAAGCCAA
This sequence comes from Ochotona princeps, assembly GCF_030435755.1. Classification (NCBI taxonomy): domain Eukaryota; kingdom Metazoa; phylum Chordata; class Mammalia; order Lagomorpha; family Ochotonidae; genus Ochotona; species Ochotona princeps. Next base: position 29,716,069 of record NC_080840.1, read on the forward strand.
AAGTTAGCACTAATTGCTTTATACTGTTCTCAAAAATATTTGAGGTATAAGCTCTTAAGTTAAAATTATTTAAGAGCCTTAGCAAATGCCTCATGGCTGTTAAGCTAAATGTTTTAAGAAAAGTAACACCATTGTCTATACCCACAATATCATGTATATTTCAATAGTATACTGATGGACTTGTGACTGTTGCTAAAGGACTATACTATTTGTAATACTAGGAGGGAAAACAGGAGGACGGCAGGCTAAGGGAGGAGAAGAAATATCTGTGCCTATGGAACCACATCATGAAAAAGCTAGGATTATTAACACAATTTGAAAAGTCATCAGCCTTACCTTCTAAATTAATAATATGAACCTCTTATATAAGACACAATCACCCATGACATTTAGATTTTTCTGGTCTTAAATTTCATCCTTAACAGCATCAAAGTGTTTCTAATAAAATATATAAAAATTAAAATATGCCAATATAGATAATGAATCAATGATATAAAATATGTATACTCTCTAAAATGCTAATACTCCTATCAATATAATTAAAACAAATGTACGGCTCTGCCATTCTTCTTTCATTGACTATCTGAAGGATCTAACTGATGAAAATTCTAAGGATCATAAGATGATCCAGATACCAAATATTTTGAAAAATAGGTCTTCGTATGTTTTCATCATTAAACTTTCCTTTTATAAACATTTTTCTGAATCAAAATCATAGAACCATTCACCCCTGGGAAAACAAAGAAAGAAATCAAAAGCAGACCAAAGTATTCCTAACAAAAAGAGGAAAGAGAAGGCACTTATTTAAGAAGAATAATTTAACATATGCTTCAAATTCAGATGAAATACATGGATGGGATAGAGTAAGAACAGCCAAATCTAAATATGTGCATCAAAAATCTAGAGTACACCTGAAATACTCGTGTATTTATTTCTATTCACAATTTTTTCAAATAAAATTCAGAACAGTTCAAAATACAGCAGTTTTCATAACAAGTTTCTAAAGTTTTGTTGATGACAACAGTTTTGACACACAATAAAAATTAAACAGTGCCTTATTTATGTCCCTAGTTCTAACCACTGCTGCTAACCAGACTCATATCACTGTCTCAACCATCCAAACCTGAGAGGAAAGACAGACAGAAAACCATCACAAGCATGTGAAAGCTCCGCCATCATTACCACCTCTCTGACGAGTTTTTCTAACTTATAAAAAGAGGGACAAATTTTACTGCTTTGTCTCCAACATCATCATGCTGAAAGGTCTTTCAGAATTGTTTCAAAACTCCAGAGCCTGGCCTGATATGGTAGCATAGTAGCTAAAATCCTTGCCTTGTATGCAGTGGGATTTCATATGGGCACCGGTTCAAATCCCAGCTGTTCCACTTCACTTCCAGCTGCCTGCTTGTGGCATGGGAAAGCAGTTAAAGACGGCCCAAACTTTGGGTCCCTGTACCCATGTGGGAGACCCAGAAGTTGTTTCTGGCTCCTGGCTTCAGATCAGCTTAGCTCCGGCTGTTGCAGCCACTTGGGGAATGAACCAGCGGATGGAGTATCTTTCTTTCTGTCTCGGTTTCTCTGTAAATCTGCATTTCCAATAAGAATAAATAAATATTTTAAAAATGTCTAGAGGCACAGAAGTTCTTGTTAGAGCGGTTCCCTCACCCCAAAGCAGGCAGCAACATAAATAAATATCTGTCTCAGTGAATGAAAGAGTCAAGATATCAAACCCAGATTGACACTACATGATGAGAATTTCCTAAATGACACCTGCAGGTTATACCAAGTAGAAGAAAGAGAACCAAAAGCTCTGAAGAAGAAGAAAAAGCTGGCAAGTCCTTCCCAGTGTTTGGACTGCTAGTTCTTATATATTCCCTTGGTAACTACCAAGAGAACCACTGAGAGAAACACAACAATTTCAGGGAACAATAGCAACAGAACAAGATTCAACTTCATCTATAATGGTTTTATTAACCAGAAACAACAATATAAAATTTTTTATAGCCTATAGGACTTTCAAGATTCACATCTAAGCTTGCAAAATGCTTCCTTGTGGCATTTCTACTCCTAGAAACTACTAAAAGGATTTAGACACTGCAATGGACTAAATATTGTTATGACACAGAAATATCAGAAATAATCATATGCACAATGATAAATGTGTTTCAGCAAAACAGGGGAGCAAAGTAAAATACTGTGCAAGCAGACAGGCCTCCAAGAGTTCCCATTCTTGATTCCTTTCTCTCAGGCAAGTCCTTTCTACTCTGAATATCATGAAAAAAAGGAAGAGGGTGGCTAGCTTGGCCACAGGCAACCTATGCCATAAAAACAAATACTTTTTTCAATTTTCACTTCAGCTGGCATAAAAACTGCCTTGGAGGCTCTGAAAGGGGATGGGTTAGGGCTTGTGCTGTGGTACAAAAGGTAAAGCTGCCACCAGCTTCCAGTCCCAGTTGCTCCATTTCTGATTCAGCTCTCCGCTAATGTGCCCATGAAAAGTAGTGAAAGATGGTCCAAGTACTTGGGCCCCTGCTACCCAAATGGAAGACCTAGAGAAAGCTGCAGGCTCCTGGCTTCAGCATGGCTTACCCCAGCCACGGCAGTCATCTGGGCAGTGAACCAGAAGACACTAAGAGATCTCCCTGTCTCTCCTTCTCTTTCTCTGTAACTCTTCCAAACAAGTCTTTTTAAAAAAAGAGGAGGATGGTTATTGGGGTACAGCGGGGTAAGCCAGTTTTTGAAATGATCACAGCCCACACTGCAGTTGAATTCCAGCTACTCCCTTTCATATTCAGTGTTTTTTTTTCTTCTTTTTTTAAATACACATGGGAAGGCAGCAATTGATGGAGACCCAGACAGAATTCCTGTTTTCCTGTCTCCTAGCTTCAGTGCATCCTAGCTCTAGCTCTTGCAGCATTTAGGAAAGTGAACCAGTGGATGGAAGATATGTATGTATATATGTACGTGTGTATGTGTGTCTGCCTTTCAAACAACTAGACAGATCTTTAAAAAAAAAAAAAGGAAAAGCCTTAATATTATTCTATGTTAATTGGCTTGAACAACATCAATTAGGCTCAGCAGTGAAGAAAAATGCAACCACGTAAAGTATGGAAACTAATTTTAAAGTTAAAATACTTTCGTATCATTAGAATTTTCACATTCCAGGACATTTCCCATCAACAAAAAGGTGCATTTTTCTCAGCATTCAATTAGGTTTAAAGCAAACAGTAAGGAGCTACTCACTACTGGCTGAGTGTAACTGAGCAATGATGAATCAGAATTTATTCTTTTCAGGATCCGGCACTGTGTGGTAGCCTAGTGACTAAAGTCCTCGCCTTGCACGCACTGGGATCCCATATGGACAACAGTTCATATCCCTGCAGCCCCGCTTCCCACCCAGCTGCCTGCTTATGGCCTGGGAAAGCAGACGAGGATGACCCAAGGCCTTGGGACCCTGCACCCGCATGGGAGACCCAGAAGAGATTCCTGGCTCCTGGCTTCAGATTGGCTCAGTTGCAGCTACTTGAGTGAATCAGCAGATGAAAGATCTTCCTCTCTGTTTTCCCTCTTCTCTGTATATCTGACTTTCCAATAAAAAATTTTTTAAAAAATTACTCTTTTCCATTGCCTACTTTCTAGTTCCTTTTTATCTATCATTTTCTGCCGTCCTTCTTGATCAGCCAACAGTCTAGGAGATCACTACTGAACTCCTACAACCTGCTTCCTAGGAGACTCAGCTTAAAGGAAATAATAATGATGAGTCCAGCAGCCTTTTTTTTTTTCACCTATTTCAATATTAGTGAAAGTCTTTAGAAAGCTACTAACAAGTTAGTAGCTCATGTTAGCCTGTGATGAAGATTCTAGCAACTATTTTGTTCCTTGGCCAACTGTTTTAATATCTTTACAAGTTTTCCTGCAGAGGATATCAGAGGCTTGGGGGAAGGAGAGGTGGAAACAATGAGTTATGTAGGTTAATTAATAAAGCTCTTTGAAAATCTTATGCCAAATCCAAAATATCTTCCAATCCCATAATGCTGTAATTACAAAGGGATTGCATCAGACAATTATCTCATTTCCCTGGATCTTTGCCCTAATTGCATTTATTAGGACTTCCTCTTTACGTGTAAGCATCCAAGGATATCACATTTGCTTCCACAGTTCTCTAAATCTTCTACTCCTACATCCTCCTCAATGAGATATGCTGACCATAAAGTCACTTGAGGATGGCGCTTCAGCAATAGCTGGCACCCACAGTATGAAGCATATATCCCAGCCAAGGGTAGTCAATCTCAAGACTGAACAACTCACCATGCTCTGTTTCAGGCAGGTATCGAGAGGATGAATCTCTGTGCACATTCATTCATTCATTCAAATTGTATTTTTACAGTACTAATTACAGTCTCCTGGGCAATTTTCTAAGTGTCAGTGAGTCCACAAAAAAAAAAAAAGAAAAAAAGAAAGAAAAGGGAATAATAAAAACAGGAATAAGAGAGAAGGAGAGAGAGAGAGAGAGAGAGAATATATAGACTCAGCCCTTATAGCAACTTTAAGATAAGATAGATATTAAATAAATAATTATATATGTCATTGAGGACATACCATTCAGGTATTAGCCAAGTTAAAAGAGAAACGAAGGTCAAAAGATAGAGTCAATTATGATATAATTAAAGAGCAAGGACAGTGCAGGGAGAAATTGAGTAACTGGAGCAGAAACAGGAGTCACATCCTACAGCACATGAAACAGTGTTGGGTGTTTTGATTTTTAATCAGATCTATGAATAATTTTGTGTTTTGTTGTAACAACCTTCCTTTGCGTCAACAGATTCAGCAAGTCCAAGTTGTCAGAATGAAAAACTCAGAAATGAACTAAAAAAAATGAAGAGGAAATACAACCAAAAAGACACCAGAATGTCATTTTACTACATACAGATGTATAGATATCAGTTAGAAAGCAAATGTAGTAGTCCGAGCAAGATATTGGTCTGCTTGGATTAAAATGATCACAATAAGATTGGGGGGGGGGGGAAGTAATGGAATTAAAAAGGTGGATGTTAAGTCAATAGAACATAGTGATTGATTGGCTATGGGATGTGGGAAGGTCAAGAAAGGAAGCAAAAATTATTCTTAGATTTCCCTCTTAAATAACCAAGCTGAGAGTCTTCAAATTTGCTGAGACAGAGAATTCTAAAAGGAGTTGAGATAGGTTGATGGAGTTGAAAGGGGAAGATGATGAGTTGTTGAATTTGAGTTATATATAAGACAGCAAGAAGCACAGATTTGTAAGTAATTGGATATGTCACTCTGGAATTCAGAAGAAAGCCTCTGCTGAAGCCATAACTGAGGGAACCATCAGCATGTTAAGAAATGATGTCAATCAAGCAAATGGATGAGATCATCCTGTGAGACAGCTCAAAATGTAAAAAAGAAAAATGAGAAGTCTAAGACAGCATCCAGTAACCAAGTTTCATATTAAGTCATCAGTTAAGTTTTTAAGTACAAGCCAATGAAAGAGACACAAACAGGAGTAGCCACTCAGGTAGAAGGAATGTTACCTAAGTGTGGTAACTAAGAAGTCTATAAAGGACAATGTTTTAGTAGTTACGGCATGATCAGTTTCATTTTATGTGTTACTTGTTTCTCCAAACATTTTCCTGAAAACAGTTACTTAGGCCTGGAATCACTCACTCATTCCCCAGGATCCAGACCCAACCTGTAAAAATGGCCTCAGAACAGGCAACTTCTACCATCAACTCCCATTCTTCCTTTGGCAAATGCTAACCAAAACAACATTTTTACTCTCCATACAACAAAAACAGAAGCATGAAAATAAACTCATGAAATCTAAACATAGTTCAATCCAATCCTAACAATTTTAAAATACAATTTCCTAACATATATATATATATAATGATCAAGATTAATCAGAGATCCTTGCTATTTGTGATTATCAAGTTTAAAAATGAGTATAATTTTAAAACATTCATTCTATCAATTTTCCAACTAGCTTACTCTTTTTCTTAATAGTTTCCTCAAAAAACAAGAAAACATAGTTCACCAATTTTAGAAGGTTTTAGTGGTATGATAATGATAAATAACAGCATTTATTTAAAATGTGAATCAAGTCAGCAATAACCCTATCACTAGATTCTTTTCTCATCTTACAAGAGCTTCCATGGACCTCACATTCCACTCCAGGTTCTACTTCTTGTTTGCTTGTCCTCTTCAAAACAGTATTTCTTAAAAAAAGTTCCTTGTGGATTTCTATGGCTATTCATTCATTTCACATTCTTTTATCAAACTATGTAATGAAATTATGGGTTTTTTTAAACATGCTATCCCAACAGCACTGATACAGACATTATGCTGTCCTCGTCTCTTAGACCATTTTTTCTTCTTCTTTCTTGAAACATGTGGCACTTTTTTTCTTAATGTCTTTCACTGGTTCTCTTGAAGGACCAAATGTTAGGAATGCTCAATACCTGTTGTGGCTTTGGGTGGATCTCTCCCGTCACTTAACTCCAGTCTCTCTGTAGGTGACGTAGGCTCCATGACTTTAAATATTATCATTATATTATATCTTTGCTTTTATTTTCCCCTAAAACTTTAGACTCATTTTCCCTCTGTCAATTTGGCATTCCCAAAAGAAAGTCAAAAGGGCATCAGAAACACAATGTGATAGACAGAATACCTAATTTCCGCATCAAATTGCTGTTCTACATTTTTGCCTATTTAGAATACTATTATATAGAATACCCAATAACTTATAGATTAACATATTCAATCCATCAGTAGTTTCCACCAACTCTACATTCAAAACAATATACAGAAAATAAAAAGTATATAATTTTAGATCCATTTAAAACTGACCTAAAAATCTATCACTGTTTTCCACTTCACAACTGTAATTCTAGTTCAGGTTCCCAACATCCCTCTCAAGGACTGTTTCAGTAGTTTCCTAATGTGCATTAATCATGCTCCGTAAAATCCATTCTCCACACAACACAATGAAAACAATAGCATTGTGGTTCTTCCATGCTTCCCTGCTACAACGAAGGGTAGGTATTGGATGGAATAATTACAACACTAGTTCCTGGCTCCTGGGTTCAGCCAGGACCAGCATGGCCATGTGGGCTAAAGGCTAGATTTTCTCTCTTTCTCTCTACTTCTCTCTCTTTTTCTTTCTTTCCTTTTCTCTTCTCTCTTTCTCTTTCTCTCTCCCCTTTTATGCCTTTCAAATAAATAATTTTTTTTAAAAAGTGTAACTTAATGATACAGCTTTTAATTATACCCATACTTTTAAAAGAACCTAAGCTTTGAATGTGAATATAATTCCAAAATTGCACATTTTCTGAAAGAATAAAGTATTAGAGCACAGATCAAAATATATTTAGGAAGTGGAAACACTTCAAGGACAAACTTCAAATCTTAATTTTTTTTTCATTTTAATTCCAATTCTTCTTAAACAAAGGAAATCAGAAGAAACTATTTTAACTTTTTTTTCAGACAAGAATTTTGTTAATTAGCCTATATCAGTGAGTTTTAGATACGTGTCACTGAACTAAAAAATAGCTCTTCTGTGCCTCAATAATTTTGATTCCCTGCTTTATGTAGTTCTGAAAAACATCAGAAAACTTTCATGTTCCATATAACTATTATTTGTTAATACTGTTACAACAACACAAATGAACTCTTACACAGAGAAAACGAAGACTCAAGTGGCTAAATAAATTAGATGAAAATAGAAAATAAAAGTTTGAAAAAATTAGTGAGGGGAAAATACGATTAGAACTAACATCAAAGAAACAGACAAAAACGCTCACGTGGAAATACAACAAAAGAAAGAAGAAAGAGAAAGTGAAGAGTGTTGTGGCAGTAGGGAGGGGGAGGTCGCCCTCCAGCCTAATTTTCCAGTTCAAGCACTGTGTAATTAGGTAAGCACAGTGAGAACTGTTCTACAAATAACCTTCAAATCAACCTTGAGAGACCTCTTTCCAGACAAGACATTCCAAATCAGACCTCAAAACTTCCAACTGTGTCAAATAACATGTACAAGCGATTCTCAGGTAGGTATTACAAAAATTAAAGTAGTCAATTACAAGCAACAATTTGACTTCCCATGCTATTTTTGCTGTTCGCTCTTTGAAAAAGACTAGCAAAGCCAAAGAAATTACTAAGGAATAAATCCACATGATTCTATACCAACGTCCCTAACAAACTGTATTCCAATTCTGAAAATCAGTACAACTTCTCTTACACTGAGCTTTCTAGAGAGACACAAAGCAAATTTCATTCTTCAGGATTCCTAGGAATAGAAGCAGTCATGCAAAATTAAAACAAAGTCATGATTAAAACAAAGTTCCATGATTACATATCATGAAACCATAAACATACATATACAAAAACAGACTCGATTAAAAATACTATTTCAAAACTCGTAAACTTTAAACCTAATCTGGCAATGATTGCTGCATCATTGCAGGTAAATGTTACATTCAAAAGATACCAGGACCATTTCAAGGAAACTCTGTCTCAATCCACTGCATATGTAATGCACTTCTTCCATTCCTTCTGGATACGAGTCAGCTAGAATATTTTGCATTCATTTGCTTATGGTAAAAAAGAGAGAGAGAGAGAGAGAGAGAGAGAGAAAACCACAGTAAACTCAAGGACAAAAGCAAAAATCAAACAGAAGACAGGCAAGGAAGGCTGACCATACACAAATACAAGAATTGACTACTAAGACTTTAAACTCGAATCCAGCACTTCTTAAATGTATAAACCAATGATCGCACCAGTGTCCCCCACTCCTTTTCAGAGAATCTATAGTTTCAAAGCTCTATTCTTTTCTTTTGTTAAAGATTTTTTTTTAACTGGAAAGTTAGATATACAGAGAGGAGGAGAGACAGAGAGAAGATCTTCTGTTCACTGGTTCACTCCCCAAGTGACCACAATGGCCAGAGCTGAGCCAATCCAAAGCCAGAAGACCAGAGCTTCTTCGGGGTCTCTCACGTGGGTGCAGGGTCCCAAGGCTTTGGGTTATCCTTGACTGCTTTCCCAGGCTGCAAGCAGGGAGCTGGATGGGAAGCATGGCCACCAGGACATGAACCAACATCAATATGGGATCCCAGCACATGCAAAGAGATGACTTGAGCTGCTAGGCTATGGTGCCAGGCCCTCAAACCTCTACTCTTAATGCTGAAATAATATCTGCCCTGTTTTACTCTCTTTCTCCCATGGTTATACAAAGGAATTCTCCAGAGAATAAATTAGGTGATATCTCAAGATACTGAACACACAAATTATCTTTCAATGAGATACTCTAGTAATTTCCACTTATTAATGCCATTTTCTCACTATATTTTCCACTTTTCTCTTTATTTTTGTTCTATACTCCAAAAAGGTGCTATGAAGAGTTCGTAGGTGGATAAAAGAAATAAAAAGAAAAGGTCTAGGTCTGGCACAGTGGTCTAACGGCTAAAGTCCTCACCTTGCATGCACTGGGATCTCATATGAGCAACAGTTCATGTCCCTTCAGCCCCACTTCCCATCCAGCTCCCTGCTTGTGGCCTGGGAAAGTAGTCGAGGACGGCCCAAAGGTTTGGAACCCTGCACCCAAGTGGGAGACCAGAAAGAGGTTCCAGTCTCCTGGTTTCGGATCAGCTCAGCTCCAGTTGCAGCCATTTGGGGAGTGAATCATCGGACAGATCTTCCTCTCTGTCTTCCCTCCTCTCTGTATATCTGATTTTCCAATAAAAATAAATAAATTATTTTTAAAATCTTTTTAAAATGGAAATCCATGCATACTATTTCTCGTGTTCTACAGGGTTTTTTGAAGATTTCTCGTAGTAGCTTTCTCTTACTGCAAAAGAACACATCACAATTTTAGTGGCCCAAAAAAAGATACATGTGCTATCCTACAGTTTCTATAGAATTAGAAGTTCCAGTGCAGTAAAGCTGTCTGCTCAAGATGTGCCATGACTAAAGTCAAGGTATCGACTTGACCATGTTTCTTTCTGGAGACAGGGTCCTTTTAATGTGTTCTGTAGGCAAAACTCAGTTCCTTGTGCCTCTGGAATGTAGCTCTGCCTTAATGCTGGCTATCACACAGGTACCTGGCAGCTCCTGCAAGCGCCACAGCTTCCTGGCCACTCGGTCCTCAAACCTTTAATACACGCTGGTTTATTTCTTTAAAGTTGGCGAAAGAATCTCTTCCTCAAATGTAAGATGTAATTTACATAATGTATGTCATGTAACTGACAATCCCATCACCTTTGCCATCTAGAAGGTCACAAATTTCATATTAAAGGGAAGGCTAAGACTCACTTGTTCATCAAATTTAGAAGTTTGAATATTATATATGGATAGCTAGCCTAGAATAGATTTCCTGTTATGATAAAATTAACACAATATATTTTCTGTTGTTGGGGAAGACAAATGGCAAGGGAAGTAATGGAAATACCTGAGTCTATGAAACTGTATAAAAAATAAAAATTTAAAAAAACAGTAGATTTTCTTTGTATTCATAGTATGATAAATATACAACTAAATAAGTAAAAGTCTTGAAGTTCTCACTTTTAAAATAACATAGAAGTCTAAAAACCAAAAGGTTTACAATTAGTCTAAGTTACTTACTTGACACATGACAAAATATGAGATTTATTAACTGCAAATGTTATTACTATTTTTCAAAAGCAATAATCAATTCCTCAATATAAAATGAAATTTTAAACTATCAAATATATTCATTAATTCAGCTTTTTATATCACTTAGTTTGAAAGTTTGAATTACGATAATCATTTTTGCAAATGTTTAAATTGTTCCCACTCATTACCATCCTTTATGAGATAACTGTAAGAATTATATCTTTGGATACATAAAAATAGATGAGTTCTATATGCAGAGAAGAGGTTGCTTAACTATAATTACAAGCAAAAAGGAAGAGAAAATGAGTATAGATGCTATATTATAAATGAGTATTAATAAATTCAATGGCCCCATCATGACATGGAATTCATGCTATAAATTGCTAAGTAGTGGAATCCTTGAACAAATGGTATATGAAATAAGATAATGAGGATAATGTAATTTATCAACACTTAAAGTTTTGACTCTGTTTTCTTTAACCTAGAAAGTGTGTAGGGGGCCTGGAGCCATAGCCTAGTGGCTAAAGTCCTCGCCTTGCATGTGCCATATGGGCACCAGTTTGAATCCCAGCTAATCCACTTCCCTTCCAGCAACCTGCTTGTGGCCTGGGAAAACAGTCGAGGATGACCCAAACCCTTGGGCCCGGCACCCATGTGGGAAACCCAGAAGAAGCTCCTGGCTCCTGGTTTCAGATCAGCTCAGCTCTGGCTGTTGCAGCCACTGGGAGAGTGAATCAGTGGATGGAAGATCTTTCTCTGTCTCTCCTCCTTTATATTTATCTGATTTTCCAACAAAAATAAATAAACCTATTTTTTAAAAAAAATAGAATGTGTCTAGGGCCTTGAAAAGACTGGTGGCTAGCCTGTAGTCTCACTTGCCTTGTCATTGGATCCCCCAAAGCCACTTCCCGACTGGTACATCCTGCTGTGTTGTAGCACACTGGCTCTATGACAGGGAACGTACTCCCTGACGCAAATGGAAGAAACAACAATGGTAAATCAGTTTCACTCACTACACTTCATTCATTTTTCTAAAAGATCTTTAGAAAGTTACAACAAAACAAACCAAAACCACTTCTACCACAATCACTGGTCCTTACTCTTGCCAATTCTTGGGGCAGTATCCCTTATCTATTACATTCTTGGTCAGTAAAATCACAACAGAAAAGAAGTTCCATTCAATAGGAACAAAACATAAAACATTCAGGAATAAGGTAATAAGTGGAAAATACAACAAAACTTACAAAACACTGATGAAGAAAAATGATCAATAACCCAAAAGATAGAAAGATATTCCTTGCTTATGAATTGGAAGAATTACTATTAAAATATCTGTTCTACCTAAAGCAATCTACAGATTCAATTCAAGCCCTCTCAATAAACCTTTGTTCAAAAAATTCTTTCTAAAAAAGCCTTATAGGGCCTGGCGGCGTGGCCTAGCGGCTAAAGTCCTCGCCTTGCAAGCACCGGGATCCCATATGGGCGCCGGTTCTAATTCCGGCAGCTCCACTTCCCATCCAGTTCCCTGCTTGTGGCCTGAAAAAGCAGTTGAGGACAGCCCAAAGCTTTGGGACACTGCACCCGTGTGGGAGACCTGGAAGAGGTTCCTGGTTCCCGGCATCGGATTGGCGCGCACCAGCCGTTGCGGCTCACTTGGGGAGTGAAACAACGGACGGAAGATCTTCCTCTCTGTCTCTCCTCCTCTCTGTATATCTGGCTTTCCAATAACAATAAAATCTTTAAAAAAAAAAAAAGCCTTATAATGCATATGGAATCACAGAAGAACCAGACTATCCAAAGCGATTCTGAGGAAGGAAATTAAACAGGAGCAGTCACAATACTTATTTTCAAAGCACATTACTAAGGTTTAGTAATTTTTTAAAGCGTGATAATGTCACAAAAATTGGCACTTAGGTTAATGGAATAGAATAAAGAGAAATTAATCCACATACATATACCCAATTGATTGTTGATTGTATCTACACATGCACAGGAAAAGAATAATTTTTTCAATAAATCATTCTAGCAGAACTTAACTCGCCTTATAGAAGAATATTAGTTCCCTACTTCTCACCATATACAGAAATCAACTCAAGATGGATCAAAGATCTAAATGTATGACCTGTAACGCCGAAGTTGCTGGAAGAAAACAGCGGAAACACTTGAAAACATTGGTGGAGGCAACGACTTCTAGGACAGCCCTCCAAAATCACAGGCAACAAAAACAAAACTAGACCAATTGTATTGCCAAAATATGGTAACCAAGATACCAATTACAGATGCATGGATCAAGAAAATATGTACACACACACACACACTCACACACACTCACAACGGAATATTATTTTACTATAAAAAGGAATGAAATTGTGTTGTTTGCAGCAATGTAAAGTAAGCCAAAGAAAGAAAGACAAATACCATTAAAAAAAATAGGAGAAGCTGGGTGGGCTTCATTGATTACAACGAAGATACTAGTATGAGAAATTAATAGGGAAAATCAGGTAAGGGATACATGGGAACTCTCTGTTATTAGTACCTACCTCATAATTTGTGTTTTATAGATGTGTAACTATTCTGATGTCACAAAGAAATAACTTTAGGATAACTAAGGAGACACACATGAGGACATACACTGACTCACTGTGGTAATAGGGAGTTTTCACATAGCCTAGATTGCCCACCACAAAGGGATTGTCAAGTAGAAGAGATACACACAAAAGATGATTCATCAGTTCCCTTTTGTTGTCACAGCAAATCACCAAAAACTAGAAATTTCGAACACCAATTTGTTGACGCATAGTTTCACAGTCGGAGTCTGATAGAAGTCTGATCGGACTAAAATCAAAGCACGAGCCAGGTTCCTCATTGGAGGGTAGAGACGATAACACAGATCTTTGCTATCCAAGTTGTTGGCAGAATTTAACTCTCTTGGTCCTCATCTTCCCTTCCTTCTGTAAACTAAATGCGTTTCTCAACTTTGATTTGGCCCCCCCCATGCCTTTAAAATTAAATAATGCTCAATTGAATCCTTTCTCTTGAATCCGCCCCGTTCTTCCATTTAATCACTTTGGCCCAGCCAGAAAAGATTCTTCACTTTTAAAGATTTGTGTGATCATATTTGGCCCACACGGGTAATTCAAGATCATTGTCCTATCTCATGAGGTATAATGTTAATCACACTTGCAAAGTCTTTCAGCATGTCTGTCTACGTATTCACAAATTTCAAACATCAGAAGACTATACCACGGAATATAACCCAACAGTGTGGAGTAACAAACTAATAGTTTTACGTGGATAAATACTTTAAATGTAAAAATCTAAAACACTGTATCATTTGTGTAATTTAAAACCCACACTTACATATATGCACAAGACAACATAATATATTATGCAAGATACATACATAGATAGGAATAAACCACAATATCGGGGTCCTACACAGATCACCAACGTGCAGTAAACTGATAAATACATATAATTAACAAAACTAACTGCTTCTAAGAACCTAAGCAAAATAACATGAAAGGGATACCCAGACAACCCTATTGATGAGTATTGATTCAAGGATGTTAGATTAGAGGCTAGGAATAAAGTAGGCGGGAAAGACACGGTGAAAGGTTAATGTATTTGCACTAACTAATGGTTACATAGGAGTAAGAAGTTTGGGGGATTCTATTTCATAGTAGTATAATTATAGATAATGATAATGTACAGTATATTTCTTTAAGACAGAAGAAATTATTTTTGAATGCTTTCACCATAAATATTAAATGTTGAAGAGATAGCTGTACTTACCCTGATTGAACACGACATCATGTACACATACATGTGCAGAAACACTGCATGGCAACCCATAAATACACATGCTTTATATTGTGCCACCTCAGGCTTTAAAAATCACTAATAACTAATAATAAAAGTAGAAGGAGAGACACTGAAAATCCAGGAATTTCTACACTCCACAAACTTGCTTTCCTACACTTAGACACTATGCTGATCTTGTCTTCAAAATTCCTTCACTGAAATTCTGTTGAAGTTTTAAAAAAAATTTACAAAACTTTTCAGAAACTCTCTCTCTTTGGTTTCTGTCATTTAAATTCATTATTTCATTATCTGCCTTTATATATTTCCAAATTATATCTTGATATATTTCCTTGTTCAAGTTTCAATTATTTATTCTACTTAATTACTTCACTTATTAATCCCAGTTTAACAGGTTATAAATCATAGCACACAGCATCTTCTATCTTTGTATTTCTCCATACAAAAAGGTGTTAGATAGAAAGAATACTGACAATAAATATTCTGAGGTTAAGTAACTTAATTAGTATTTGATGCGCCATAGTTTCGGTGGGAATTCTAACAAGTATTGCACCACATTTTCACTAGAGATCACAAAGACTAAGGAAGTTGTAATAATTTGTTGTTCATACTAAGGTGCTGTTGAGAATTAAAAGGGTATTCTCAATAGTTACACCAGAACAGCCTACATAGGCTAGGAATTGCTGTGACAAACAGGGACACAATCAACAACCCAAAAATAGAATACACACACGCAACAGATTTTCAAGGACATTCTTTAAAGTACCACTAAAATGTAGTGAATGCAAGTCAGAAAGCATATGAATTTCTTTTAAAGTTTGCTAAAGCACTTAGGTATCCTAACATTATTTCATTTTTCTAAGAAACCATACAACACAATTTCACTTACAAGCGGCAGCAGCTTAATGTACATTGGCCATGTTAATCTATTTTTACAAAGAGATTTTGGAGTGAGGAGAATGAGGCTGAAAGGCAGAGAAATGATTTGTTAGAGAAATTCAATGTTTTTACAAACAGGATAATTTTTTTATAGGACAAAGATATGGAAAAAAAAACTGGCTGTCTACCAATTCTTCAATGACTTAGTTCCACTCATAACAATTCAGCTAACATTCAAAGAGAATTTACCAGTTCCAGAACCTGAGCCAGATATGTAGTGACACCAAAGCATACAGGATAGCACGCTTTCAAGTCACTCTGAATTCGCTAAGAGGGAAAGAAATGCTGACAAGCGCACTGAAGTTCAAACCATCATAAGTACATTTAAAAAGGTGTTGTTTATGAGGAACAAACTTCAATTCTAGCTGGAAGGAATACAGGAGCGGTCCATGCAGGTAAGGATACTTGAGTTGAGCTTTGAAGAAAGGGTTTAGGTCATCCTCAGGTGACAATCTCGACCCTTTCCTGCCTGGTTCTTCAAGTTTTAACTCAGTGTCAGTCACGGCGTCACCTAAGCCTGTTAACGCCCCATGTCGCTCTCTTGCCTTCCCTGTGTGTCCGTACTCCACAGCACTTGTTACCAGCGCCTCAGACTTGCAGAACGCCAGAATGCACATCACAGCTAAGGGAATGGCGCCCCCTGGCGCTGCTCTGAACAGCCTGCACAGCCCACAACGCCCAAGCCTGACACTATACCATGACCCAACACACCACTTACTACTTTAGCTTCCCCAACTGAAAACTAATCCATGTGAGAGCTTTCGTGTACATTGTTCGGTGCTTTATCCACAACATTTATACATCTGTCTGCCTCACAATTAACAATCAATAAATAGTTGTTGAAGTAGTACATGCCTTGCTGGAACACAATCGAAGGTAAGAACAGCATGAGCAAACACTTGAAATTTTAAGAGTAAAAGGTTTTTAAAAATACACTAGTTATCTGCCATGGCAAGACTGTAGTTTTTATAGAGCAAAAATTAAAAGGTGGTGGAAGGTTGAGAGACGAGATGAGAAAGGTCAGATACTGATCCTTAGAAAGGGCAATAACAGGGTGAAGAATTTGGTATACCGGTCTACCCACAGGAAGAGTTACTGGGCTTGAAACCCATCTGCAGCTCCTGATGCAGCCGACTCCGGAAGGTAGCAACTGTTCTTCAACTGAGCAACTGAGCTCCTGAGCAACTGAGCTCCCACCACACGTGTGGAAGACCTGGATCGAGTCCTCATCTCCTGGCTTGAGTTTGGCCCGGACACAGCCACTGTGGGCATTACGTAAGTGACCTAATGAAGGGAGCATTCTCTCTCCCTGCAGGTGCATGGCTGTGTCTGCCTCTCAAAAAAAAAATGATTCTAGAAGCAAAGTAACACAAAACCAAATATGCAAAGAAGAAAAAAAAAAGCTGAGACACAGGATTCAAGAAAAACAAGCAGGCAAAGTCAATCCCTGAACAAGGGCAGTAACATTATCCTTTTCAAAAGGGAGGTTTGAATTAAAAAAAAGTGATGGGATGAAACAGACACAAAACTTAAATAGCTAAGGATAAAAAATATGCACATCAAAAGGGAGAGATTAGAAAATGCCACCTAGGAATTCTTAGCTGGGCAGTAGGACGCAGTCAGGTGAGCTAGCAAAAAACAAGTTCTTTGGAAAAGAGTGTGCTCTTAGACTGTAAATATTTTGATTGTGAAGTGTTTGCGGAACAAAAATTTAAGAGTGTACATTGGTGTTTGAAAATATAAGCCTGGAACATGGCAATCTCAAAACTAGACACAAACACTTAGGAATAAATATCATATTTGAACAGGGGAGACAGATCCATGTGAAACCCTGCTTTCCACAATCTCATAAGGCAACGTAGGCACTTACGACTATAAGCCATCTCAGCAACCAGTTCAGGTGGGACGCAATTTTAAACGTTTGACTTTCAAGATGCACCTTCGCCACCTAGTGGCAAAAATCATAAATACATGCTAATTATTAAAAAGCTTATTCCTTTTTTTTTTTTAATCTTATTCCAACCGGGCAGGAACAGGACAGAGGTGGTGGGAGAGCAGTGAGGAAAAAGGGGGAAGAAAGGGGGAAGAGCTGAAAGAAGAGCAGGAGAGACACACCTGGGGGGCCTTTATGCCGTTCAGGTGAGCCTGCAAGGTGTGGGGGGACGAGGATTGGGAGAGATTGAGGGCAGGCCCCAGGGGATTGGGGTCTTAGGCTGTCACAGGTGATTGCCTAAGGATGATTGGCAAGGGGGTGTAGTTGGAGAAGGGGCTGGGAGATTGGGAGTGGGATTCTCAGGTGAAATGCCTGATTGGTGGATGACTGGACTGGCGCGAATTTCGTGAGCTGTGAGGAAGAGGAAATGGTGCCGGGTCCAGGGTGGGATATTTGAATAACTCCTTACATTCCTCCCTTTTGTTACATATCAAGGAAAGCGGCATTGTTCTCTATGGCTCCTTCAAGCGGAGTTTCTCTTGCCAGCGGCTGCAGCCTGGTGGGAGGAATGGGAGGTGGAGAGTGGATGGCACAGGAATGGAGGGAGGGGTTATTAAGAGTCCTTTTGAAAAAGCTTATTCCTAATCATTCAAAAGCTGAAACAACCCCTTGTCATTGGCTTATCAATGCCACTTCCAACAACATATAAAAGGGAAAGGCTCTATTCGTCTTCTCATTTTCTGCTTTAGCAAACTATATAAACAGAAACCGTTACAAATACCTTTCCATGCACCCAGGAACCGTCGGTTTTCCTCATAATTGACTCACTACTTCACAATACTAGCTATATATGTATTAATTTAAATGCAATACTAAAACTAGTGTTTTGACTTTCTTGTCTTCAAAATCAAGTAGTCTAAAATGCTTAAGTAAAACGTAACTTTTTTTTAGGCATCTTATTTTTTCTTTGAAGAGACTGGACAAAGCAACAAAATAGGGCATATCTAAACTAATATTTTCAATTTGTGATAAATATGATTAATATTTATTGACATAAAATACTCAGTGGTTGACTGTGGGAGACAAGTAGGAATTCTATAAAGAAAGTTAAGGTCCATTTGCTACCAAATGTATACTGTAATACACTTCAGATAGATCAAAGTTTTAACAATGGATGAATAGGGCTTGGCGGCGTGGCCTAGTGGCTAAGGTCCTCTCCTTGATCCCATATGGCCGCTGGTTCTAATCCCGGCAGCTCCACTTCCTCTCTATCTCTCCTCCTCTCAGTATATCTGACTTTGTAATAAAAATAAAATAAATCTTTAAAAAAAAAAAAAAAAACAATGGATGAATAAAAACATTCTAAGAGTATTAGCAGAACTCACTGAGGTGTTTTGAATCTTCATGAAAACAACTCTTTTTAAAAATGATCCCAAAACAGGATTTGACTGGAAATGTATCAAAGAAGGTAATTAGCAAAAAATATAACATATATATAAAATATATATAAAATACATAATTATGCTACACAGATGATACATCCATCTATATATGTATATATAATATTTATAAATGATACATAATGTATAATGTATGATATTGTTGATCTGTAAATTATATGTGTCATTTACATATTGTATGACTATTATTTAAATTTAATACATATGCATACATGTATCTCATTAGTAAGAAAATGATTCCTATGTAGGAGACTCAGACTGTGCTCCGGGCTCCTGGGTTCTGCCTTTATGGCCCTGACTGTTACGGGATGTGGGGAGTATAATCGTAGATAGTATATTCACATTATCTCTCCCTCTCTCTCACTCCACCCACGCCTCTGCCCTTAAAAAAGTAAATAAATATTTTTAAAGAGAAGTAAAATTTCATCAAATGCTTGTTTCTATAACTATCATATTGTGGTTATTAAAGTGATATTATGATTTGGGGTTTTTTTTTTTTAGATTTAGGAAACCGCCATGATTTCTAAATGTCAAGTTCACGGTACATTCATACAACAATCTTGTTGATGAAAACTTGGCCAAGATGTACCCCTTTCACACCCTGATGAATTCTAATTCCTAAACTACTTTTAGAATATCTGTATCTATTCTTATGAGAAATGTTTATCTGCTAAATGTTTACCTATTTTTTTTGTTTGTTTTGTTTCATTTTTTCAACTGCTTACAATAACTTTGGTTTTGGTATCAGAATAATGCTGAAAGGGGGAAAAGTTCAAAAACACTCTGTTCTCTTCACTACTATGAGTTTCTGTAGCAGTTGCATTCTATCTTTCTTGAAAGGTTGTTACAGTACCCCAGGGATGCCTTCTGCGTCAGCAGATGTATTTGTAAAAGGTTTGTAACTGCAGATGCACGTTCCTAAGTACACACAGGGGCTGCTTCTGAGGCGAGTTTTGCAATTTATGTCATCCAAAGAATGTGTCTTAACCAAAAACAGATAAAGCACGTCTCAAACCTTATTTTCAAACAAAAACACGTAAAGTCCCGACAATATATTACATCTAAGTAAACAAGCATTTGTGATTTTATGAATAAATATACTACTAATAATTTATGGTAAGTGAAGGTTGAAGGCCGACTTGGTGTTCATTGATTCAGCAAAGACTAAGAGCCACTCTGCAAAGCCCTGCGAGAGAAGCCTGAGACTCTAGATGAAAATTAAAAGATGGAAGGACGCCATGTATTTTTCTATTTCTCAAATGCAGTTACAAGAGACTTAAATCGAAGTTTCTATTTTGAGGCCACCAGTTTCTGAGTGGCAATGAAGAAATGAGCTACTAACACTTTAAACTAGAATTACACACCTTGCCATGAGCTCCATTTCAGTGACACAAGCAGTAGGGTTGGGAAGGTGCGTAGTGGTAGGAAAAAAAGGGAGAGACAGAAAACAAAGAGAAGGATAAGAGCTAAGAGAGGGTTAGAAAGTGGGGATGAGGCAGAAGTACGCCTAACTGAAATTATTTGAATGGTGACAAAAGACAGCAAAGAAATGAACATTTTCAATAGCACCAGATCTGACTTGGTCCATGTCAAGGACTGGCACATGTTTCATAGTGCGGATATCTGGGTCTTCAAGGCCCACACGGTCTCTTTGCTGACTTAACTACAGAACTGCAGCTGCAAGCAGTCATAGATAAGAAATAAGTCTGACTGGGTTTCAATAAAATTTCATTTATATGTAAGTGGCAGGCCAAAATCAGTCCAGAGCCATGGTCGGCCAATCACTTTCTATGGGGTGAAAAATTCTATTTTTTAATTACTGGAACCTATATTTAAAAATAATAAAGCAAGTTTTTTTTCTTGCTCGTGAAAAGGCAATTTAATTTTCTTGAAAATATTTGCCAATTATATATATAATATTAGAACCAATTCAATTTTCTATGTATATCGACCAAATCAGATTTTAAACTCTAACTTCCTGCTGACTAAAAGTAATTTTTATAAACCAAAGGAGCTAGCTCTTGGTTTGACTTTTGTGAGGCTCAAAAAGGAAGAATATGATTATAGGATACTTAAAGTTCATAAACCATGTATTCATAAGTAACAATAGCCAAAAACACCAAGCAAAGAAAAAGATTTTAACAAGGGACTACTACATGCTGCTCAGACCCCGTGGCTAGGTCAAACCCCACTGTTCACGAAGGCCGATATTTTGTCAATAAGACGCATTAATAGCTATATTAAAAGTTATGTGCTTGTCATTATCACCTCCTTCAAAGTTTGGACATAGACTTCTAGCTTCTTAACAATGAATTGATTATTCACAAACTTACTGTATTGATTTTTTAACATGCACAACTTTCTGATAACAACATCTGTGACTTAATATTTCAACATTTTCTTTCATTCTTTCTAAACATGCTTCTTTAATCTCCAAAGAAAGTTATCATTTCATGAAGCTACATAGTCTCAAGGAACAAATTCTATGTTCCCATCAATCATTTTAGAAATTTATTCACTAATTAAAAATTATATCCCCGCTGGTTACTATACTTCTATTTTTTTTCACACACCTTGACTTTCCTATAATGGATACTACCAGGGTCCCTTGCACATTGCCTCGTCCTTTGCCATTCCCTAAGTAGCAGCGTCTTCAGACTGTAAGAATGCATAACACACCTGGGCTCCTGGGGGTTGTGGACTTCCCTTCTCAGGGAAGGGAGTGAGCCCCCCACTTCATCCTAGTAGGTCTCCTCCATTCTGAACTCTTAGTGAGAGGGTAAAGGCAACCATTGTATGTCTCAGAGGTCTCCTTAAGATTGGAACAATAGCCAGAAAGAATCGATTCTTAATGAACCCATTATTGCTTTCCCTTAACCTAATCATCTTCAACTCCCTCTACAGGTAGTACCTGGGATTGCTCATCTAGTAACCCAAGATCTTAACTTAAAATTCTTGGGGTTCTAATGCTTTGCTCTGAGACATGTCCACAGTATTGTAGCCATGAAATCACTACTACTCCCCTCAAAGATAAGGTTAATGGTCTGCTCCGTTTTTACTAGTTTTAGAAAGGACTGATGCATCCATCATCTTATTCCCTCAAGGCAGACACAAGGGTGATGGCTGTATGCCTTATCTAATGTAGTTCTCCCTTATCATGTTATTATTGATCCCTCAGAATTCATTTTGCCATAGTACAATTTAAATTTGTTTTGCCTGACTTTCCACAATGCTTGACCATGCATAGTCACAAAGAATTGTATCTGCCAATTGTAGGCAATGAAAATGGCATAAATCTGCGGTTTAAAAAAATTTTCCATTCAAACAAAAGAATGACACCTAAAAAAATAATAATCCCACGAAAAATATTCCTTCTCCCCTGACAGCAGTAGAAAATACAAGGAAACCAAACATTATTTTTTAAATATGTAACACATTGAATGTGGAGAACCTAGAACTCGGCCAAAATTGCTACAACAGAATTGTACACAACAGAATAAATGTGCCAAACTCACAAACTCTTTCACTATAAGCCTGCAGTCTGATATGCATTTACTTGCTCTTAAAAAAAATCACCTCACCGTGCAACCCAGGATAGAACGTTTGGAGATGCCATCACTTCCCCCATCCAGTTAATCCCATCCAACCAGCCTCCGAAGTGTCATCGAACCACCACTTCATCCCTCGTTCTCTTATACCAGTTTGTTTTTGCTAGAACAACAATCCCCTAAGTTCTCTGTTTTATTTAACCTATGTATTTTAGGAACTCCGATAACCTAACATTCCCACATCAAATTTATGGTGATCCAACCCTATGGTGACCCAAGGCGTGGATAACACATTCACCTCTTACATAAAACACATGGACACTTAGATTACATTTACGCGACTTAAGTTTTCCTAAGCATGTCATGTATTTTTATTTCTGCTTGGAATGAAGAGGAAAAATAATACGTTTACCTAAAGATTAAACAAAATGTTTACCTGTCTGCAGCTATGTCACTGGCAATTTGGTGCTTCACTCCTGACCCATTTTTAATAGAATCCTGTCTTGTGAGCCCATGAGATCGACTTTTCTCCACTGCAGGTACAGATAAGTCACCTGGGGGTCCTTGGAACTGGGCCTGCTCATGCAGCTTTGCTTTCTTCTCCCGAGGGGCCTCCTCACTTCGCGGTCCTCGAAGAGCCTTTTGCTCAGGTTGCTGTGCTGTATTAGACCCACTGTTATAAAACCACGCTCCTGATTTAGTGAGGATTTCTTGTTGTTTTCGGCACAAATTACATACCCACATGACCTGCGCATAAAGACAGAGGGAAAGAAATTAGTGTTCCTGAGAGTTAAAAAACAAAACACAGAGAAGACAATTCAGGCCAACAAAAAATTGCATGGTTATCTCTCTGAAATTAAAGTGCAACCCAGATTAACTGCCACCACCAATTAAATAATTTATCCTTTCTTTTCATTTTGTCAGAATAATTATAATGAAATAGACAACATTTACTGACACTAGAAATACCAAACTAGAGTGCCAAATTGCTAGTTGTTCATTGTATTTAATTATTTTGTATAAATTATAGGCATGGTGTTGTACACAGAAAATGCATTTTGAAGTTTAACAGTTGGGTTTAAACACCAACTCCAAAATTAAAAACATAACAACTTTCAAGAAGGTTCTGAACATTTACACTTAAAATAGAAGTTAGTTTCCTTAATAATAAAATAAGATGGTCCAACGCCATGGTTTAAAGGCTAATTCTCCACCCTGTGGCACCAGTATCCCATAGAGGCACAGTTTCTTGGCCCAGCGGCTCCATTTCCAATACAGTTCTCTGCTTATGGCCTGGGAAAGCAGCAGAGTATAGCCCAAGTCCTTGGGACCTTGTGCCCACATGGAAGACGCTGAAGTAGCTCCTGGCTCCAGGCTTCAGATGGGTTCAGCTCTGGCTTAGTCTAGGCCCTTTAAACAGCATTTTCCCAATCTCCTCCTGGCCACTTCCCTGGAATGGCCAGTCAACAACTGCTTTTTGAATAAATGTGTTTTTCAGATTCAAGAAATCTAAGAATATTATAATTACTATTTGTGTGAACCCTAAATCCTTTGCCTTCTTAAGAAAAAATGTTTCCCATGTATCAACAAAACAAAAAATACATGATCATGAAAAAAGATGAGTCTCTAAACAAGTAATTAATGTGTTATTTATGTCAAAAACGGAATCATACACAGCTCTTAAAGTGTCACTTTTTTCAAATATCTAAAAGGAATTATAACAATATAAATAATTACAATAAAAGATTTTTCAAATATTGTGGGTTTTTTTTTTTTTGCTTAATTGCCCCTTGGTGCAGTTGACAATATCTGTCTTGTTTGTACCATTCAACAATATACTTGTTTGCTTTAATTGCCTTGTTTTCTCATTTAATTGTATATACATTTCCTTTTTCCTCCAACTAAATTTTAAGTTTACTGAGGGCAGGAACTAAATATTCTACTCACATGAGACCTTACGATTAAAGAACAGTAAGATATTTTTTCTATCAAGTATGTGGAATGTTTGGTCTGCCGGCCTTATAAAGCCCAAGAATGTGTTTGTTCAAGCCCTGCCAAGACAAACACATGCAAGGTTCAAAATGCATCTGTAACAGGTCAGTATTTATGTTGCTAATTTTATGTAGTCCAAGTGTTGCTGAAATTATGCATATGGTCCTTGGCAGAAAAAAATGTTCCCCACCCCTGTACGCTTGCTAAGTTGAAGTCATCTGAGATTCTTTTGTAGAAAATAGGAAAAAACATTTTATGCAATCTCATTAAGATTTTCATCAGTTTCCTAAAGAATTAGTCTTTAATAACATCAACGCAGAGAGACCTTTACAAAGCTCACAAACCCTCATATGCTCTTATAAGTAAATATGAAAATACTTTAAAGTGAAAATATTAGTATCTCACTCATTAAAAAAATATCTCATAGTTCAAATTTCTTATACCAGGACTGGTTTGAACATACATGAAAAAAAAAAACAGATATATGTAACCCATCAATTATCTCAAAAAAAAATCAAATTTCCGTCAAAAATCTTCAGTCTTTTATCGCCACCTTGTGACAAATATAGGTATTGCAGATCACTTTCAAAAGCAAAGGGCACACTGAATATAGAATCACAAAACTACTGTAAACTACAGTTTGAAGTTCAATATTCTGTTTTAAACAAATTACTACTTATCTTACAGTGATAGCCTATGCTAGATTCCTCTAATAGATAAATTGATCTGGAATGTGTCTTGCTCACAAGTATTGAAAAATAACAATGAAACACAAAGAGTTTGTGTGACAGTTATCATTATCGACCAACCTTTCGCTGCATCACTGTAACGAGAAGGCAAGCCTCTTTGAGAGCAGAGGTTT
This sequence comes from Ochotona princeps, assembly GCF_030435755.1. Taxonomy (NCBI): domain Eukaryota; kingdom Metazoa; phylum Chordata; class Mammalia; order Lagomorpha; family Ochotonidae; genus Ochotona; species Ochotona princeps. Next base: position 29,741,269 of record NC_080840.1, read on the forward strand.
TCCTTTTCTTTAACTGTTTATTTTTCAAGATACAATTCCTTAAGCTCACCTCCACTCTACCATCCATCACTGTTCTCCCCAGTCTTATAAAAACAGTTCCAGTCCTTCAACAGTCACAAGTTCATTATTCTTCTAAGTATATCAGGACTTTATAAGTACAGACAATCGTAGAAAATCTGGCATCATTTTGTCAAGATACACTCAGGGCCCGACATAGTCGCCTAGTGACTGAATCCTCACCGTGCACACACTGGGATTCCATAGGGGCACAGGTTTGTATCCTGGCTGCTCTACTTCCCATCCAGCTCCCTGCTTGTAGCCTGGGAAAGCAGTTGAGGACAGCCCAAAGCCTTGGGACCCTGCACCCATGTGGGAGACCCTGAAGAAGCTCCGGTCTTCTGGCTTCGGATTGGCTCAGCTCTGGCCATTGTGGTCACTTGGCGAGTGAACCAGCAAATGGAAGATCTTTCTCTCCGTCTCTCCTTCTCTCTGCATATCTGCCTTTCCAATAAAAATAAAATAAATCTTTACCAAAAAAAAGATATATACTTAATAGTTTCATTGGGAGTCCACCTTTTATCCCTGTGATGGATCTCCACTTCACGGTACACTTGCCAACATTACACAGTTCCTCTAGATACACATATGTATCTACGTGTCTACCTATATTTCTCTTCATCTTGTATCTTGCATGAAGGTTGCCTTATATCAGAGAGAACATATTTGTTCTTTTGGGAGCAGAGATTTTCAAAGAATATTCCTGGGACAGTAGCATCAGAAACACCTGAGAAATTACTAAGAGTGCAAAGCCCCAGGTTCCACCCCGGAGTAACTGAATTAAAAACTCTGTACCACAGCCCAGCAATCTGTGACTGATTTTTCCCCCATTCTTTCAAGTGACTATGATATTGGCCAGTTTTGAGAATCTCGACTGGGGCAGAGAATCCCAGATCTTTAACTTCAAGAGGCCTCAATGTCCCTCAGCATGGCAAGCTAGGCCTCAACAAGTCCAGAGGCCGCATCACGTCACTGGACTGTGGACAACTGATTAGAAAAATGCTATCATTTCTGTGTAGTTAAAGTGAGAAAAAGCCTTGGATGCATCACAGGCTTCATTTTCCCAACGTGCTAACAGCCAGTAAGTAGTATTACAAGATAAGCAAGCAGAGTGAAGGATAGCATCCCCTTCCTTCTCCAGGCTCCGGGATGTCCCCATTGCTCTTTCTTTTTCTTTCTTTTTTTTTTTTTTTTTTCTCATTTCTCCCCATCCCCTCCTAAGTGGTCAGTTCCTAGTATCTTTATATTCTAACACCAAAATTGCCTTACATTTATTATTTGATCATCTTGGAGTAACAGTTAATTAATCTTTAAATCTCAAAATCCTAACTTCACTCACTCTAAGAAGTAGGAAGGAACTGGTATGTTCGCCAGGAGCCCCTTACACACGACGACGTACAACTGCTAATGCTGAGCCATCGCAGAATCACACACAGAAATGCTGTAAAATGACTTTTCCACGAATTGCCTAAGAAATTATTGCTGCTTACTAAAGCTAAATTTGATTTCCATACAAGAAAATTTAATTTGGTAATAAAATCGCAGGATTTTATCTCATGGAACATTGTGAGCAATTATGTTGACCCTCAATTCTACTTCTTAATAAATGTTGTTTAAAATGTATTGGGACGTATATGTCTATAACTCTCCATGGTTAGAGACCATGTTTTTGTTTGTTTGTTTATTTGTTTTTGCTGGTCTTGACAATTATTTAAAGACATGTAGGCCCAAAGATTCAAAATTCTAAGATACTATTACTTTCGATCCCTAAAATATGCCAGATTATATAGTATATACCAAGAGAGTGGTTACAAATTTGCTGTGTATTATTATATGCTCCATTCCATAAACATCCTTAGTAAAACTAAAAGGAAGAAAAACACTAAAAAAAAAAAAACAGAAGTAAATTTTAGAAATCACAAAATGGTCAACCTAACAGTTGTACTAAAACAGCAAAGAAAGCAAACTACAACAAAACAACATGCAGTGTATAAACTCATATAAGTTATCATGAAGGTCTATAAAATTATGTAATCTTCATGTAAACAGAGATAACACAGAATGAATCCATTTTATAGAGAGAAGGATTACAGTTTAAAGAAAGTTGCAAATAAAACCATAAGCCGACTATGTGATCCAGATAACACACCAAGAAGGAATAGCACTAGACTCTAACGATTGCCAACTTGTTTATAAATGTGTGTCTATCAGAGAAGAAATAGGGTGAAACGGTGCAATTTAATCAGTATAATTCTATCACAAGACTAGAGTATTAAAGCAGATTCTGTCTAGAATCTCAGGACTTCTTTCCTTATTCTCTTAGGAAACTGTATTTCCCAACCTCCCTGGTAGTCCAAGGTGGCTCTGACCTGGGACTACATGCTGGCCAAAGGGCATGAGCAGATTCGTGTGTTTTTTCCACATGCTGTTTTCATGGTCCTCTGTCAACACCTTGGTATCCAAGACACCACAGAACAAGAGGTCCTTGGCAAGGTGCACGGGAAAGAGACGGAGGCAGCTCTTCCCTGACCAGCTACACGGGTCTGGACTCCCCATCAGCGAGAAAACGCTTCTATTATATTGACCTATGAGGATTATGGTTTTAGTTTCTACTTTTTAGTTAATCCCATCACCTTAATTAGTTCACATTCTTTTAAAAGTACATGTCCTATTGAATGCATATCATCAGCACAATCTTTGTATATAAGCAATAACGTGCTGTTAGCACATAGGCATGAAAGGGTTTCAGTGCCATTCACTGACCCATGAGAAGCAGTCCTGCACACTTCATTGCAGCTCTGCATCCCATGCAGCATTGCGAGTGCCTGGCAATCAGCCATGGTGGGGGCCTTGAATTACAAAAATTGCAAACAGCACAAATGAGAGCTTTTACTATCAACCAGTCGTGGTTGGCATTTATGAGTTTGTTATTGAAAGTATCTACTTACTCTATCCAAAAATAACTCTGCATTCATCACGAATACATGAAACTTGAATTAAGCTGTAATTTACATAAAAGTTCATTCAGACCACAGAAATCCAATTTATTTATTTATAGATAGGCAAATAACCATTAACACTAGTTCATTATTTATTCATTCATATAATACTCACTAAATGGCTAGTATATGGCAGACACTATGCCAAGAGCTGGTGAATAGAGATCAATAGGCACAAATGTTGCAGGGGTAATTAAAGTCAGGGTAATGAAGTAAAGCAGGAGAGAAAATAAGCACAAAATTGTACAAACTACCATAGATCCCTTTAAGCCTTCTCTCCTCTAACCTATGCTGTGTTTGAAAAGAGAAAAACAAACAAGAGATGCAGACCAAATCTTGCAATCCAGAAAGACCTAACCCCAGCACCACTCCCCAGGGATCCTATCATTAGGTCCACTTTGTGCCTGTCTCTCAAGAGGCAGAATTCCAGGACATTGGGGGGCTATTAACCCACAAGCTCCTCCAGCGTGGCCATAAAAAATGTAGAAAATTGACATAGTGATCCATATCCTACAGAGCTAATTAAGTTACAGTAAACAATTAAGTTCCTGTAAACAATTAAAAGATCATTGCAGTCTCTACATGATAGGCTCCTGGGCCACAAAACAAAATTCAGAATTGGCTTTACTTATGAGACAAGCAGCAAAGCTTTCCTGGAGTCCCCATCAACTGTAGACTGGCCATCTCTGGCTGTTGACACATGCGTGAGCCAAAGCAGCAAAACCTAGCAGGCTCTTTCTGAAATCTTCCAAGAGATAGCAACAGAGAAGAAACTGGACCTCAAGCACTTCCAAGTATTAGTTGCTACAAACTCTTCTCTGTTGCCTATTGTCACTGAAAATTTACAAATAAATCTAGCTTGTTAATTTCTCTATTTTTACTCTAAAGCACTTTAGCCAGAATTTTCTCTAAAGCCAACCTATATTTCTGTCACATAAATATCTCCTTTCAATAAGTTTTCTTTTCTCATATGTTTACTCCTTTCTCTGGTTTTCTCAAAAAAAAAAAAAAAGCTTTTGGGCCCGGCGGCATGGTCTAGTGGCTAAAGTCCTCGCCTTGAAAGCCCCGGGATCCCATATGGGTGCCGGTTCTAATCCCGGCAGCTCCACTTCCCATCCAGCTCCCTGCTTGTGGCCTGGGAAAGCAGTCGAGGACGGCCCAAAGCTTGGGAGACCCGGAAGAGGTTCCTGGTCCCGGCATCGGATTGGCGGGTACCGGCCCGTTGCAGCTCACTTGGGGAGTGAAACATCGGATGGAAGATCTTCCTCTCTGTCTCTCCTCCTCTCTGTATATCCGGCTTTCCAATAACAATAAAATCTAAAAAAAAAAAAAAAAGCTTCTGTTGTTGTAACCTGCCACTCAAATAATTGGGTGAGCTGTACATACATATTCATTCAACAGAATTCTATTCGGCAGTCCAAATGAAAGAGTTAGGGTGAGGGCTAGGGTTACAGCTAGGGTTAGGGTTGTTGAATCTAAGAAAAAGAAAGGAAGTTTCAGAAAGATACATGGAGTTAACATACTATTATATAAAGTTTTAAGAACTTCACAAGACAGTATTATGTGTGTTTTGGCTTTAAATAAGCACAAAGTTTGACTACATAAATAGACTCATACATAGATTAAGTGTTCAAAGCAATTATTAAATCTCCAAACAAACACAAAATAAACAGTCTTAGGTTTATATACCTGGTTACTATTATGCCATAAACTTTTTTACATATTTGAAATATTTCAAAACAAAAACATGAATTAGGAAAAATCAATGGTTAGAAATGCTTATGTATATACTAGGAATATAAAATTAGTAACTAATGGGCATCAACCTTGTGGCGTAGTAGTGGCGCAGGCCATTGCCTGCAATGTCAGCATCCTTTATGGGCACTTGATCGAGTCCTGGCTGCTCTGCTTTCAATCTAGTTGCCTGACCATGTGACTGGAAAGGCAGTGAAAGATACCCCAAGTACTGAGCACCTGCACCTCCATAGAGAACCCCTAGGTAACTCCAGGCTCCTGGCTTCAGCCTGGCACAGCTCCAGCCATTACACAATCTGGGGAGTGGTCCAGCACACAGAAGATGTCTCCCCTTTTGTCTTCCTCTCTCTCTCTGTAATTCTCCTTTTCACACATACAAAAAAATTTCAAATTAATAACTAATAAAGGTTGATTGGGCTCGTGCTGATTTACTGATACTCATAATGACTGTGGAAGCAAATGTATACTTAACATAAATGCATTAATTAATTGCAAACTAATCTCTAAATTTTCATACAATTATAATTTTAAGTGGTTTTTTTTGTTGTTGTTTTCTATTTTTGGTTTGTTGTTGTTGTTGTTGTTGTTTCTTTATTAAAAAGGCAGGAAGATCTTCCATCCAGTGGTTTACCTTCTAATTGCCAGGGCTAGGCCAGGCAGAAGTTCTTCTATCCACTGGTTCACTTTCTACTGCTCAGGGGTGGACCAGGCTATAAACTTCCTGCCATGTAGCTGTCGAGGACCCAAGCACGTGACCTATCACAGGCAGCCCTGTGGGATACATTTGCAGGAAGCTGAGCCAGAATCAGAGCCACCAGGACTGCAACCAGAACTTGCAGGCATCACAAGTGGCAGCCAAACCTGTTGAAAATACACCATCATTTACTTCCGTGGTGTGTTTGGGTATATGTGTGTGCGGTTAGTGATGGCACAGCAAAAGGGTCCATTTTATTAAAGCTAACCTTTAGCTGTTCATGCGATTTATATTTTAATGTTTTATTTTTATTTTCATCAAAGCAAAAGATTTATTCATTTAAAATTTTCCGTTCTAAGTGAGATTTTATCAGAAAACCAGGGGTTTCATATCCAAAGCAAATTTGCCTTACAGAAGCATGTAACTATGTATCATCATAAAATTAATAATTGCTGCTATTGTAACAAACATAAAACCTTAGAAACATATTGTAATTCAGAACTGCATTTTAAGCTTAAATTTCTCTTAGCTTTTAAAGAAAAGCCAATTGTTTCCTTCAAGATTAAGGAAACAGGGCCTGGTGTGGTAACCTAGAGGCTAAAGTCCTCGCCTTACACTCACTAGGATCTCATATGGTCACCGCTTCATATCCATGCAGCCCTACTTCCCATCCAGCTCCCAGCTTGTGGCCTGGGAAAGCAGTTGAGGACGGCCCAAAGCCTTTGGACCCTGCACCCATGTGGGAGACCTGGAAGAGGCTCTGGGCTCCTGGCTTCAGATCAGTTCAGCTCTGGCTGTTGCGGCCACTTAGGGAGTGAATCATCATACAGAAGGTCTTCCACTCCGTCTCTCTTCCTCAACTTTCCGCCAAAAAAATTAAGAAAACAATATTTCTGCAGTTACTAAGATTAGCCTCTAGTCTGCGCTATAGCACTGTGTTTACTCTGGACCAAAGGGTTCACCACATGTTGGCACTACATTGTCAACACACTTTCCCCCCTTAAAAAAAATTAAATGTTCCTGAAAACTACTGTAGCAGTGGTAAAATGAAAAAGAAAAAGGTAAAATTAACTGGCAAAGTGGTATTATTTGACATTACAAAAGTTCAAAATTTTAGAACTATTTTCCATTGCATATTGACTGACTCAAAGATTTAGGAGTAAATACAAACATATTATCAGCTAAGTTTTCTTTTCCATAACTTGTAAGAATGTACAAATTATGCTGCTTCAGTTAAAAAATAACACATCATTTCATTCATGTAAAAGGTAAAGTTATGATTTTAAAATGGGAAGAAAGTAAAACCTAACGTTTCTTAAAATGAAAGTGTATTCAGACAGGTTTTCCTTGAGACAAAAAACCAGAATATGAGAATTTCTGAAGAGACTGTCATAACAGTAAAGAAACCAAGAATAATTAGAAATGAAGACTAAAAGATGGTAAAGATGATGCTTTATCCAAACTAAAGAAAATTAAAGGTATAAAACTAAAGATAAAAATGGTGAAATATTAGCAAAAACATGGTGATATGTTAAAAACACTCTTAAAAGAAATGTTTGAAGAAGGGAAGTTGGTTCAGAGGCCAAGGAGTTCAAACTATAAAACTTCCTACCTGCTTCTAGGATTCTGACTAGTAATTCTTTAAAATTTCTTTACTAATAGAAAGCTATCTGGGATCCTCTATGGGGTTTTCTTTCTATTTTTATTCATTTTTAAAATAGAAAAAGAGGCACAGGAACAGAAAAAAAGAGAAGCTTCTAGGAACAGATTCACTATCCATTTACACTAGGTCAAAAACAGAATTCAGAACTACTTCCGATTCCTCCACATGGGTAGCAGGGACCCAAGTACCTGAGCCACACAGGCTGCCCTACCTAATGTGTGTACGCATTAGCAGGAACCTGGGATTGAGAGTGGAGACAGGACTTAGAGCATTCCAAGCAGCGCCCGAACTTCTCTGCCCAATGCCTGCCTCCCTCTACAGTATTTTTGTTAGCTTTTTGTTTATATAAAAGGACAGATTGTATGCATTCCATGTACAGCTCCAAGAGACAATCACATTTCCCTCTCCCTCCCTCCCCTCAATCCCCTTCCCTTCCTGCCCCCTCTCCATTTGTTTTTGAAGACATAATTTTCATCCATTCTATATTCGCAGGTTTAATTCGCCACAAATCATAATATTTATACAACAAATGGAATTAGGAAGACCAGAAATACAAACACTAGCTAAAAATGATAATTATATCCCAAAGTGACTTCCAGTTTCTTGCAAATAAATTTCCAAAAGCCATGGACAACAATCTGCACTTCTTATGCAAAGTGTGCGACATTCTCTCTTTATGCTATGGGTGATAATATCAGTAATCACAAACCAATCATCTTATCTTCTCCCATTCTAAGACAAGGAACTCCACCCAGCAAAAGGAGATTTACAAATCTTAGACAAACCGTACAACATTATCACAGTACAAAATTAAAAACACAGTCTTATACCTAAGCTTCACTCCATTTGGTCCTTTTCAAATTAATATATCCAAAACCGAGGTAAGGACCTCCACTCCAAAACTGTTCCATCCATAATAATATCAACAGCAACTAATAACAATTCTATCCTGCTACCCTGCCTTGAGCAAAAAAAAAAAAAAAATGCTGCTTTTTATACGTTAATTCTCAATGGAGTGGACAAAAAGTCTGTCCATGATATGCTATGAATCTATTAAGTAATTTGAAATTTGCTCCACCTCATTCAAAACAAAGATCTGAGAACATGCTAGGAAACACCTTGAACATATAACTTGGTCAGCAAAGTACCTCCTAATTGTAAAAGCAGGCATTGCTCTCACAGCCCCCATGAGACACTACTCCTACACATATCACTCTTAATGTTTCAAAACCCTAAAAAAAAAAAGGGTATTAGAAATGTATAAGCAGTTTATCAAAGCTAGCTTAGGGTAATTCTTACATATTAATATTGCTCACACATAAAGCTAGGAAATTTTCTGTAACAGAAGAGAACATCTCTTCTACAAGTGAATACCTAAAAAAGATACCTGCTTCCAAATCCATCTGCGCAATTTTTGTTAAATCCCTATAAAAACAACTATACTATGTAGAGCTCCTAAGAACACAGCAAACATTATTTAAAATGGTGGCAAAGTTTGTGAGAGACAAAGATACTACTTATAGACTCACATTCCATAGATGTTTCCATTCATTCCAAATCTTAATGAAAAATGACATAGGTGATGGAATTAAGACACCAACAGGAGACATGGCCAAAAGCCAGCTGCTGAAGGGATGCCCAAACTGTGAATACTCATGTCCAGTTATTTTGGTTTCATTCACAACTTAGCAATACATGTAAGGATCTCCATGAATTAAGTTGATTCCGTGAGTAATCTGAAGTAGGTTATAGATAATATCTATTCTGCTCACCCTACGTTGAACACATTCACATCAATAAACAATCTGTTCTTTAAAACTTTAGGTCTAATTGGAATATTAGGTGGTGCCACTGAAGTGAGAATTATTATTAACACAGCAGCAATGAAGTTTTTCAAGTATGCATGAGCACATGAGGTCCACTCACACACAGCTTTTGTTACATTAGGAAATCATATGATCAAGAAATGGATGTTAACATATTCACTAAAACTGGAAAAGTACAATGAAAATTCTCTAACAAAGTTTCTGTGAATGATTGGTTTCATAACAGGACTGGTTTTGCCTATTTGGTCATATGTTTGCCTATTAGGTCACATTTTCTATAAGCTGAAAGCTAGACATGCAGTGCCAGGATACTTAGAAAAATAATTCAGAACACGTATTAAAGAAGAATAAATTATCAATATAAACTGTGGTCGAAAGGAGTACTATAACTAACATTTCCCAAAGCCTTTTTAATTTTGCTAGCTTAGGAGCCAGGGCTCTGGACCAATAGGTTAAGCCACTGCCTTGCATCACTTGCCTCCCGTACCGGTGCAGGTTCAAGTCCCAGTTGTTCCACTTCCAATCTGCTCTTTGCTCATGTGTCTGGGAAAGCAGTGGGAAAATGATCCAAGTCCATGGGCTCCTGTATACACATGGGAGATATGGAAAAAGCTCCTGCTCTTAGCTTCAACCTGGCTCAGCCCTGGCCTTTGTGGTGGTCTGGAAAGGAACCGGCAGATGGAAGATCTACGTACATCCTTCCTGCTCTCTTTTTCTGTAACTATGTCTTTCAAATAAATGAAGTAAACTTATTAAAAAGTTACTAGCTTAAACATGGTACCAATAAATGAAGGAACAATAAAAACACTCATTTGATAAATATCTGTAATAGCTTTTCTGACATAACTCCCAGCAACTGAGAAATTAACTGCTTATTGGGTAGCAAATTGCTTTGTGAGGTAAGACTATAAATTCATTGCTTTCAAAACAAAAGGAAAACCCATGATTAGGTAAGACATAATAAAAAATAAATTTTTGATGAGATTCCTGTATTTTTATCACATGACCTGGAAAACATTTTTCAGAATTTTTTAGAATTGAGTTTTATAACTAAATTTCTTGTAATCACTCCCAGTCTTTAATGTGAACAAATTTCCTCAGAACTCGTATCTAAAAGGAATAGAAGTAACGCAGAATATTGTCTTGGTCTGAAACATGTACATTGATCGATCCATAAATTTAAGAACCTTAAAAATCAATCTCATCTATCTCAAAAGAAATGAATTTCAAATAACTATCATCTATTATGTTTACAATTTTAATCAGAATCTGTGTTTTATATATTAATTATGAAACTCAGTCCAGAAGCTCTGGGCTCCTGGCTTCATCTTGGCCCAGCCCCAGCCATTGCTGCCACCTGGGGAGTGAACCATGAATCAAAGACTTTGTTTTTCTGTTTTTTCTGGTCCTCCTCATCCTCATTCTCTTCCTCCTTCTGTAACTCTGCTTTTCAAACAAGTAAAAAAAAAAAAAAAAAACCTATAAAAAAAATTCAATAAAGAAGTGTATTTAATGTGGCTAAAGATACTGCGTAAGTGAAATGTAAATGCAAATTTAAAAAAACTTGCAACTTTTAACAAGTTTGTTCATTTACTTAATTTTTAAAATTAACTGAAGATAGCAAGTTGCTATATTACTTGGACACCACTGGACACATTTTGTAAGATGCTGTAACAATGTTTCTGTAATGTCAATATTGATAATATGCTAGAGTTTTCATCCTTTGCAACTAATCAGTTTTGGAGTTGCATGTCAGGTGTTATCTTTAAAACACAGAAAAAAGTTTCAAAAAATTCTTTTGAAAGGTAGAATGAGAGACAGAGAAAGACAGAATTTGTCCTCTCCACCAGGTTCACTCCCCCAAATACTTGCAGTGCCATAACAGAGCAGGGCCAGACCAAAATCATGAGCCAAGAACTTAATCTGTGACTCCCCCATGGGTGGCAGGGACCCAAGCGTTTGATCTGTCACCTGCCGCCTCCAAGGATGTACACAAACTGGCAGCTAGAATGAAGAATGGGCAGAAGCAAAATCTAGGCACTCTGATACATAACGTGGACAGAACAAGGGCAGCCTAACTGCTTCACCAAATGACCATCTAAAAACATACTTTTTAAAATTAGAGGATTGAAATAAACACATTTCAAGTCAATATCTGCAATACCATCTACCCCAGCCTATCCAGTTCTCCAGTACATAATCATATTACACTGAAGTGAAGGGTACAATGGTTTCTCAGAGTGTCTTCTGCAAGACACTTAATAACCCAGGGCGTGCCTACTGAGGAACTTCCCTTTGCCACAAGCTCACTGCCAAGAACAGCAGACATCTTGAAATCAGCACGGTTTTTGCAGTAATACCTATGCAATTTAATTGCAATTTATAACATTACTTATGAGTCCCAACTGAGCAAATTTTAAGAAGTGTATATTCTTTCCTTCCATTTCTTTCACTGCCAACAGATGAGGAAGTTTCACATCCCTGAGCACTAACAGAACAGTAACTTCCCAGGTTGACATAATATAGTCTCTACCTAAATCCATCATGTCTCAACCATTCTAACTCACAAAACAAAGGGTGAGCCAGGTCCACGTTTATAAACAGTTTTTTCCTTAAGCGTAAAATCTATATGTAACTACTCGTGAGGATTTTCCATGTGGAATCTGTACATAATTTTATTCTTCATGCATAGTCTATCTTTAGAAGTCAAAGATTTTCAACATATTGGTTTCCACATTTGTTAACAGAGAAAGGCAGTGCTTCAGGTTTAAAAGGGAATAATCTTCACAGTCATGAGAAACAGGGGCATCGAAAGATGAATCTAGGTTAGAGTTTCCTTACGGACTATTAAAAATAAAAGCTTCTGGATACCATCTTCAGATCCTTATTTAGACAGTCCAGCAGGCATGACAATTGTAGTTCTTTTAAAAACTCTATCAGATAAGTCTGAATAAGCCAATAAACATTAAAGTACTCTGAGTTAATCAGCTCAGTTGTGGCATTTGGCGAAAATTCTTAAATATATTTGAGACTCTGTTTATTATATATTAAATGAAGCAAATTAAGGTCAATCACTTCAGTAATCCCTGGGCACAGTACCTGGTAGTTAGTAGCTTCTGAATAACTGTTGCTGGTACATTGTATATTTAGGTATCCCTACGTGCATACATGTAGATGCAATAGATTTTCTACTTTGTATTAAATAATTTCTGTTTGGGAATTTTAAATTCATAGGATGTATTTTAATACAAAGCATAAAGATCTGAATTATAAAAATGTGTTTCTCTGTTCTCTTATCAACTGACATATAAAAGCAGCAAAAGCTTGTCGAGCTGGGTCAATATTGACTACACTGACCATAATGCTTAGAATCCTTCAGAAGTATACCATCACATCAAGCTAAACTTTTACAGAACATAAACACTTATGAGATTGGTAAACAGAAAAAAAAAACAAAAATTGAGAAATTAAACTTTTTCTATAGACATAAAATAAGTTATTTCTCAGGATATTACTTTATATTAACTTCAAGATAATTTTTTTCAAGATTTATTTATTTCTATTGGAAAGGCAGATATACAGAGAGGAGGAGAGACAGAAAGGAAGATCTTCCATCCGATGATTCACTCCCCAAGCGGCCGCAATGGCCAGAGCTGAGCCAATCCAAAGCCAGGAGCCAGGAGCTTCTTCTGAGTCTCCCACACGGGCGCAGGGTCCCAGAGCTTTGGGCCGTCCTTGACTGTTTTCCCAGGCCACAAGCAGGGAGCTGGATGAGAAGCAGAGCTGTCAGGATTAGAACCGGCGCCTATATGGAATCCCAGGCGTGCAAGGCGAGGACCTTAACCACTATGCTAGCGCGCCGGACCCAATTTCAAGATAATGTTAAATAAAACTGACAATGCATTTTACTCAATCAGCAAGGCTAACAATCACACAAAACCATTAAATAAAAAAGAAAGAAAACTCTTTTCATTTGGTTTACCAGCACCAACTGAACACCCATGTACATAAACAAATCCTAGTGCAATCTGATAAGGGCAGTACTGACAACATATAAAAGATACTAGAGGGTTTCTGAAGGCAGAGCTACTTATGCTGGAGTGAAAGAGGCTAAGCATTCTGGTTACACAGATAAAATAGACAAGATTTTAGATGGAGAAAATGTGTGAAAGGCTCAGAGACATGAAAGAATTTGATGTCTCTTACATAAAACGATGTAATTCAAAACAACTGGATTTTAAAGTTTTAATAAGCAAAGTGACAGGAGGTGAGGAAGAGAATTTGGTTGAATTCTAATCACAAAATAAATAGACCCAATAAAAAACAATAATTTTATATGTCAAAGAGGAACAATAGCTTTCTCTTTACCCTGTCCTCTCCACAAACCAAATTATTTGGTGAAATCAAAGGTTCTTGGATCTTTATGGACTCTGAATCAATGGGTTACTTCCAGTGTATCCCTAGTGAACATTATCTTACTTTTAATTAGCTAGTTCACTACTTTTTCAATGTCACAAGAAGTCTCAATACTGTTATTAGGGTAACATCAGTCTCACTTGCGCCATTATCAACTTAACTTACCCTCAATTCCAAGAACAGGGAATCATTCTTAAACAGCGCATGAACAACTTAGCAAATTCTACTGTGATAAATGCTTAAAAATCAATTTTGGACAAAAGCCAAGCCAGTAACCAGTGCACATCCTCCCTACAGGCACCAGTACATGGGGAGTGACTCCCTATTCACTGAAGGCCCAGGTCAGTTACTCTGTTGACGGCTGCAGCCAGTGCAGACTACTCATGGAGATCCAATTTGCTAAGCAACCAGGTTGATTACACTCTAGCGAGCTCTCAGAGAATTTGGACCCACAGGGTCTGTTGTAACAAAGCACTGAGATTGAATGCACTCCTATTATAGGCTATATTGAACTACGTCTACTAGCACAACTCCAGGCCACAGAATAGCTTTCACGCATGTTCATCTTTTAATCTAGTTCTACCATCCAATACAATAAAAAAAATAAGCCTCAAAAGTGGAAATGACCCCGATATGTATGATAATAAAATTTAAAAACTTAGTCTCCAGGACCCAGCATAGTAGCGTAGTGGGTAAAGTCGTCGCTTTGCATACGTCAGGATCCCATATGGGTGCCAGTTCATGACCTGGATGCTCCACTTCTCATCCAACTCCCTGCCTGTGGTCTGGGAAAGTGGTCAAGCATGGCTCAAAGCTTTAGGATTCACGGAAGAAGCTCCTGGCATTGGAACAGCTCAGTTTCAGTCCTTGTGGCCACTTGGTAAGTGAACCAGCAGATGGAAGATCTTTCTCTCTGTATCTCGTCTCTGTATATCTGCCTTTCCAATAAAAATAAATAAATATATTTTTTAAAAAAACCTTCGTCTCCAGTACAGAGAGATAAACTCTGAGCAATTGATAATCTATCAGATTTCAGGGAAGTATTCTATTTTGATCCTGAGAGATTAAAAAAAAAAAAAAAAGAACAGAAGCAGGGGAAAAAATCCATTATAACATGCAGAGAAGTGGGAAATACTCAATGAGGATACAATTGTCATAATACCTAATTGAACTATTCTCTTATTTAATAACTTCTCTTAATATCAGATTACTAGCCCAAACGTTACAAAACTCAGGTAAATTGAGGAAAATCACAAGGTTTATTAGACCTGGTGTTAACTAAGCACCTTAAAAGTTCAAACAATACTGGAGTTTAAATCACTTAATACAACCCTTTAAAGTTCAAACAATAATCTATTTTCAGATTTCTGAAGATTCGGGTCCAGTACCTTGGCCTTACTTCAGATCATCTCTCATTACGTCAACATCAACTAAAACGTCGACATATTATTTTTATCGGTACTTTTCATTTCCACAAACATTCCCATAGAGAATCTTTCATTTTTGACATGTAATTTCATAGAATTTTCATGGTATTAGTTTTAAAAGAACAACAACCAGATTTTTAAAACTATATGCCCACTTATTCTAAATATACAAGTAGATAAACAGTTTTCAAAATTACAAATTTTTCACTAGCCTTAAAAAATGCTCATAAAATATGTTCAAGTAAGTATTCAGTAACCCCTCTTTCAATTTCCTCAAAGTTATTTGATTTTCAGATTGATTTTGCTGCACATTCTTGTCAAATGGAATGTTAGCTAAGTAACGGTCTAAGACACTTCTGCATTAAATGAACAACTCTGTATGTTTGTCTAATTTCCCTAGGGAACAATATATGAATGCTAATCTTTGCCAGACTTACAATACACAGAATGATCACAGAAATAATTAAATGTGTGGTTTTTTAAACAGTTGGCCATAACAGAACTGTATATTCGGATTCTGGAAAAATTTTATTAAGATTCTATAAATGTCATAGTATTCATAAATAGAAATACAAAGAGAAATAAATTATATTACCATTAAATCAGTATTTGCTGGAATAGCTCTATACAACTATTGCGTAGACAGAGAGAAATAATTTTTAAAAAAATAGTGCAAGAAGCCCCGCCCCGCAGCACCGGAAGTCCGGCCTGGGGACCATGGTGCTTCGGGGAGCTTGCTGCTGTGACCGCACCTGGTGCTCTTTGGGGACTCCATCACCCAGTTCCACTTCCCATCCAGCTCCCTCCTTGTGGCCTGGGAAAGCAGTCGAGGACGGACCAAAGCTTGGGGACCCTGCACCCCTGTGGGAGACATGGTAGAGGTTCCTGGTTCCCGGCTTCGGGTCGGCGCAGCACCGGCCGTTGTAGTCACTTGGGGAGTGAATCATCGGATGGAAGATCCTCCTGTCTGTCTCTCCTCCTCTCTATATATCCAGCTTTCCAATAATAATAATAAATCTTTAAAAAAATAGTGCAAGAGTGGATATTCAGCACTGCTCCACTCCCAAGTCTAACGTCCTGTTCTTGGGCATCATGGGAGACAACACGTGACAGTCCCTGCAGTGAAGTGCCTGCTCCCCACATAAGCCAACCCGGATTGAGCTCTGGGCTCCAGCTTCCACCTAGCCCAGCACCAGCTGTTTCAAACACTCAGAAAGTGAACAAGTAGATGAAAGACCTTTCTTGGTCTCTTATCTCTGTCCTTGTCTCTGCCTTTCAAATAAAAATTTTAAATGGAAAAAAATTTAAAGAGTAAAAGTTGGAAAAATTCTTTTAAGAATATGAGGACCTACAACTCCACATAAAAATAACAGCGGTAGTTTTAGAAAAAGCAAACAAGGGGCCCGGTGGTGTGGCCTAGCGGCTAAAGTCCTCGCCTTGAACACCCCGGGATCCCATATGGACGCCGGTTCTAATCCCGGCAGCTCCACTTCCCATCCAGCTCCCTGCTTGTGGCCTGGGAAGGCTTTGGGACCCTGCACCTGCGTGGGAGACCTGGAAGAGGTTCCTGGTTCCCGGAATCGGATCAGCGCAGCACCGGCCCGTTGCGGCTCACTTGGGGAGTGAAACATGGGATGGAAGAACTTCCTGTCTGTCTCTCCTCCTTTCTGTATATCCGGCTTTTCACTAATAATAAAAAAAATCTTTAAAAAAAAGAAAAAGAAAAAGAAAAAAAGCAAACAAGGAGTAGAGGACTGTATAATGTGCATTAATACAGAAAACATGTCAGATTGCAGAGACCCAAATATCTGAGCCATCATCACCTGCTACCTCCCCAGATTATGCCATCAGCAGAAAACTGGAATTAGAAGCAGAACCAGATTCAAACCTAGGCATTCCATTATGTTCCGCTGGCCTTCCAAGCAGCATCTCAACTGCTGCAGCAAATGTACCCCTATGGGGCATTTTAAGTGTCAAATTACATATTACATGTAAAAAAGTGTCAAATTAAAATACTTGGTCAGCATGTGAAAGTTATTACTATAGCTAAGTTATCATCAAGTGCCTCATCACTCTAATAGCTATCAAGATTCATTATGGAACTTGGGAAATCAATGACAGTGTCACACTTCCTGTGTAAATTCTCAACACCAAAAAAGCAGTACAGATTCTGGAAATGTGCTGCTTTCCAGTCAAGTAACAAGGTGGGCTAGTACAAAGCTGATACATTCTTGGAACAAGAGTGAGACGTGGTCTAGAACACAGCTACAGAAGTTGATCCAGATTATCTTCAAAACTGAATCAAAAATATGTAAGATTCCTACAGGTTTTTTAAAAGTGGAAAGAAGTCACAGAATCCTTCCTCTTTTAATGATTTTATTTTAAACCCATATTCAATATTTGCCATCACCTACAGCATCCTCTGCTGAGAAACTGAAGACTTTGGAGAGAAATAAAACGGCTTCAGTGGTTTAAAAATAACTCAGTTAAAAGGTGCTTAGAGAACCTCAGTTAAAAGATGTTCCCTTGGGTTTTATGTCCATTTAAACTGGAACACTAGGGGAAAAAAAATCTTTAGCCTGATTCAGTAAAAGAAATAATAGAAAGATTTTGTCTCCATTTTCAGGGAATCACCAGGCCATAGCAGATCCAAATCCAATTTAATCTTTCAAAAGGCACGTATTAGCATGATATTTAAAACCAGCTTATATTCTAATCCTATTTTTAAGTTACAAATACATCTACTGTTCAACACAAGAACATAAGGTGAACATTCTAACAATTTTTAAAACCGTATTGTTAAAAGGGGTATATGACATATTTATAATCAGTTTCAAAATACGTACTTCAAAAAAATTCATATTAAATGTGATTTTAATTCATTTTTACAAAGAAGGAATCTATAAATTAAGTCAAAAGCTTCTTTTTAAAAATGTGGCCAACACGGTAACATAAACTGTTTAATGAAACATTATCAGATTAAAAGAATTCTTATCCCAACATGGAATTCTATGAGATCTCCTTGAAGAAAAATACTAAAGTCTAAAAAGGCAAATCCCTCCAGCAATCAAATCATCAATTTTTCATCTATACTACATTCAAATGTTTTCAATAAATTCAGATAGCATGCTTAAATACACCACTTAGCATTTATCATGCACTAAACTTATACAACTTAGAAGTATATAAATTAAATATAGCCATAAAATTAAAATCGGCAATTACAACTTTAAGAAAAATAATATTAGACGGAAAAAAAAGGCTCTAACCACTTTGTCCTCCTGGAGTGAATATCCACGAAAGCAAGATAGAAAAGACAGAAAAGACAAAACAAAAAAGAAAGAATTAATTCCATTCTTAAAACAAGTAAGAGTTTATAAGAGTTTGCTATGAAAAATCTCAAAATATGCAAATTATATTTTGACAGAAATCCAGAATTTTAGACTTTACATTAAGAAACTTAGAAGGAATAATTTCCACACACGTCATTCAATTCAAGCAAGAGCATGCTATATATGATATGAAGGTATGTAAACAAAATAATTTCCATAATAAAATTAAGTTTTCAAGTACCACAAAAAGAAAAATTCCCTTCCTTAAATAACATCCTAATTAAAAACTGCACCCAAAAGGGAAAACTGTGTAAAAGCAATAAAACACATCACTTTTAATTTCATTATATATCAGTAAACAAAATATCGTTACTTGAGTTAAAAGCATAGTGATAGAGTATTAAAAAATGAAACACAAGGAGAAAAATAAAATTTAGTGTAATACAAAGAACATAAGTAAGCTATAGCATAAAGTCAAGCAATCTAATATACAGATAATGGGAATTCCTGAATGAGAGAAGAGAGAGAGGCAATCAGGATAAATACTTAAAGACAATGGCCAAAATTTCCTCAAATCAAATAAACCATAAATCACAAATCCAAAATGTTCAACAAACCTCCAACACAAGAAATACGAAGAAAACATATTATAAGACATCATAATTGAGTTGCACATAACTAAATTTAAGACTGTTTAAGAAACCAGAAGAATATTAATGGAAAAAAAAATAAACATGAGAATATCACAAATTTACCATCAAAATCAGAGAAAAGGAGAACATAAACAAGCAATGACTTTAAAATTAAAAAAAAAAATCCAACCCAGACTTCTACATCTGGCAAAAATATCTTGTAAAATTATGAAGGCAAAATTTTGAGCATTAAATTTCAAAAAGTTAAAAGTATTCATCATTACTTTTTGAAATATAACTATACTGATAGAAATATAAGAAACAGGGTCTTGAACAATAGCCTAGCAGCTAAAGTCCTTACTTTGCACGCATTAAGGATCTCATATTGGCACCACTTCTAAAACCAGCAGCCTAGCTTCCCATCCAGCTCCCTGCTTGTGGCCTGGGAAAGTAGTTGAGGACGGCCCAAAGCTTTGGAACCCTGCACCCAAGTGGGAGACCAGAAAGAGGTCTCCTGGATTAGACCAGCTCAGCTCCGGCCGTTGTGGCCACTTGGGGAGTGAATCAATGGACAGATCTTCCTCTCTGTCTCTCCTCCTCTCTGTATATCTGATTTTCCAATAAAATAAAATAAATCTTTAAAAAAAAAGAAATATAAGAAACATTAAAAAAGAAACCCTCACACAAATAACATATGATTATATATATATAGTCTATAAAAATAAATGAATAGTACTAGAAATTTTATATTTTTCTACGCTTTTTATATTATTTATGCTTTCTTTAAAAAACAATAAAGATGAATTGTGAAATTTGTAAAATGGGAAAAATCAAACTATGATACAAATAATATAGAGCCAAGAGAAGAAATAGAGGTACTCTATTATTTGTATATTACAATAAATGCAAATGATTGAAGATTGATTGTAATAATTTAAAGAAATATATGACAAAAATGAAAGTAACAAAACAGGGCTATAGCTCTTGAGCCAACAAAGAAGACAAAACAGAATTGTAAAAATCATTTGAGTACTGATCTGTTCCTGGATTTCTTAAAGGAAAAAATAATAATCCCAAAGAAGACTGAAAAACAAAACAAAAACAGAGTCAACTAGAAAAACAAAAGCAAAATAATATGCTTAAATCAAACCATGCCAATAATCACATTAAATGTCAACTGTCCAAACATCAAATTGCAAAGCAAACCCTACCATATTGGAAAACAAAGCAATGCCCCACTATCTGCACCCTATAAGAAAAGTACTTCAAATTTAAAGAGCAGATAAGCTGTAAGCAAAAGAATAGAAAAACACATAGCATATTCATCCATTAAGTCCCAAGTTTTTCAATTCTGTAAATACTTCAAGGGCATTGCATTTTTTTAAAATTCCCATTAAATGGTATATTTATTGCTCGAAGTTCTAATATGTGTCCTATACTTAGGATGATGGCACAAAATGGATTAATACCAGCATAAGAACTGGCTTTTAGAGCAAAGAGTGTTAAGAATAAAGACGGTCACTTAATAACAATAAACAGGTCATGTCACTAAGAGAATATAACAATCCCAGTCTTTATGCACCTAAAAATAGGGTTTAAAATACATGTAATGAGAACTGATAAAACTGTGCAGGAAAATAGACAAATCACAGTATTGTCACCTATTTCAATACTCTTTCTTGATAATCATTGCAAGCAGAACATGAACTAGCACACAAGAGCGGCAAGGTGGGTTGCAAGCTTTACAAGTGGCATTCTAATTGCTGCATCAAATGCTCACCCCAGATGTGACTTGATTTCACACAAATATTCAACATTTATTTACCAAATTTTGAGCATATATCCTGCATTTACTAGCAAAAAATGCAGTTAGTATGTATGCAATAAGTATAAGTTTATCTATTGTACATGACATCTGTAGACTCCATATAATACATTTATATTTAAGACTCTCAAGTTTAGGGCCCTCTTTGTTAGGTACTTGTCAAGAATTTTTACTATTTATGTTTTGTGCTCTGAAGAAAAAAGCCACCAAATATTTTCTCAAATGAAGATACTATTATTACTTATTATAATACCTAAAGCTACATAACAAATGCACTTCCATTAATTTCTCAGAACCACCTGCTATCTCCATTGGTATACATTAGTAGAACATTGGAATCTGATGAGAAGCTATAACTACAACGCAGGAACTCCAATTTGGGATGTCATTGTTCCAAGTGGCATTTTAACTGCTACATCACTCAACTCACCTCTATATTTGCCTTTACAGGATGGTAGAGTTAGTGGAATAGTCTATTTTTACTGCCATTTTTCTATATCTATATTATATTCATAAAGAAAACCAAAAACTCTTAATCATCATAAGAAGGCAATTGAGTATCAAGTTAGGAAATTTTTTCTCTAATTAAATGTACTGTATCATAAACCATGCAGTGCATTTAAATTAAAAAATAAACTTTACCAAAAAAAAAAGGTTCTAGCTAAAAATAGAATATATTCCCTTCTTAAGAATATATGGAAATTTTACCAAAATAAGCCACTTTCTGATCCATAAAACAATGATCAATAAATTATAAAGGGTTTGAGGCATACAAAGTATGTTCTTGGCCCATAGTGGAATGAAGTAGAAATCATGAACAAAAAGATCTTTGAAAAGTCTCCAGTGTTTAAATAAAAATAACATGCTTCTCAATAATCCATGAGTCAAAGAAGAAAAGGGAAATTTAGAAGTATTTTTAGCTGAAAGCAAATGAGAAGGCAGCATAACAGAATTTTGGCCACTAAAATAGTATCGATGGGGGACAGTCAATGTTAGCAAAGAGCTAAAACAGAGAAAGATGGAGGGGGGCAGAAAATCAGACTTAAAATAATAAAATAATACAATAATAATTTTAAAAAAACAAATCCGAAGAAGTACATGACTCTGAATAGAATATGGAACAAACACATGGCCAGAGCTCAGTGTTTCGGCAGTTTGATGGTCTAGGGTTGGGGAACTGTGGAAAAATGGAGAAGCAGGCAGGAACTACAGTAGTTTTCCCTGGACATTCTATCCTTGGCAGGTCCTTCTCCCTGGGTGGTAGTTGTTTGGAAGGAAATGTGGAGCATGGGGTGTAGAACAAAAGGCAAGGCTATTCTTTCTGAAGAAGCAGTCAAGAGTCCCTGGAAGGACTGCGGAAGGACTGGCTCCGTTCACTGTCACCACCAAGAGGAAAGCAATGGTGGGGCTTACCTCTCTGTTCCACAGCATGTGACTGCTACAGCAGAAAAAAAGAAAAATCCCAAAGAAAAAAAACCTCAGCATCTACTTCAAGAAATTAGAGAAAATGTAACCCAAAGTAAGTAGGATAAGAATAATAACCATCACAACAAAAATCACAATGAAAAAATCCATAAAACCAAAAGCTGATGCTAGGAAAAGATCCATAAAAGTAAGAAACAACTAACCAACCTTAACAGCAAATAAACACATAAGACACAAATTACCCATATAAAAAATGAAAGAAGTGGCATCATTGTTTCTAAGAAAGTAAAAGACTCATAATCATACTATGAATATTTTATGCCATTAAACAACTATTCACAACTATACAAGTTCCCTAAGACATAACTATGAAAATTGATTCAAGAAAAAACTGATAACCTGAATAAAATATATTTATTAAGAAAATTAAAATTATACTTAAAATCTTTCCAACAAATGAAAGCAAAATATTTCCAAATGGCTTCAGTGATGAAGTCTATTAAACATCCACAGATGAACTAATACCGATGCTAAACAAAACAATAAGGAAAGGAAAGGAAAATATGAAGAAATGAAATTACAGATGAACTAATTCTAAAATGAAATCTAAACAATGTATTTAAATATATAAACTTCCTAGTTAAAAGCTACCTAAGTCAATAAATAGGATATAAGACACCAATGAAGACATGAAAGCAAATTCTAAAGAATTTACTAAGGCAAGCATTCTTTGGATAATCTGTTGCTTTCAGCAAAACATTCCTTAAGTAGCATTAACCTATTACCAAAAGTGAAGAATAAGCTATAACATTCTACTGAAATTATGAAAAAAATTAACGTTTCTTCTTTAAATTTCACATTGAATGACTTATTTAAGTAATGTTAAAGAGGACAGCAGCTTCGGAATTCGACCTTGGGTCCTGGGAACAGAGAGCGTCCAGCACTAGGTTGTTGGGAGCACCCAAACCAGGTCGGACTCAGTGCTTGGGGCCCTGGTTTCAGCCACTGCTACCATGCAGTGCACAAGTCCTTGGGGGCCAGTGTGCCAATTGGCTCCAGGGTCCACCTGCTGGCCACCGGTGGTGAGCTCTGGGGTCTTGGGGGTGTGGAATTGCTACCTAGGTATGTCCATGAATGAGACCACTGTGCATGTTGGTGAGGAATCAACTCTGAAGGACTCTCAATGACAGAGTAACTTTTCCTTGAAGGTAAGCAAGAGTACTGAGACCTGGTGGTTTGGAGGGGAAAGACCAGATGATCTGTATGGGTCAGACAGATATACTAACATACATGTGAGTCCTCTGTAGGAATTGCTACCCCCTAACAATACTGCCCACCACATGCCAATCCATGCAAAAGCTAAGGCTGGGGGCCTGTGTAGCAGGGTCAGATCCTAGTACCTGATAGAATGTTGGATCAGGGGAAGGGTTACATTAGGCAGGGCCATGACACTAACCAGCACATGAGAGAACCAGGTCTGGGGTTAAATCCTGTGGGGGATGTGTAGGCCCAACCCTGTGGAAATACAAGTCCCATTGTTTAGCTCAAGAGTTGGGGTGGTGATGGGCTGAGCTAGGTGTGACCATGGAACCTGCCATCACTCATGAGTAAAGGGACCAACAACAATCTGGGCAGTTCCAGGCTGCAGCACTCGAATGTGCATCCTTAGACAGGGTGTGGAGTGGGCTGGGCTGCAACGTTCACCAGTTCATACAAGGTCAAGATGGAAAGGCAGACTATGTGGGGCACTGGCCTAACACCCACTGCCATTTATGAGATCTGGGTCAGGGAGTGGGTCTGGTGGGGAAACTTGGGAAACTCCCCTAGTGGGTCATAACTCTCACTGATGATCACATGGTCCAGGCCTGGGGGTTGGGCAAGCTAGGCAAATAAGCTCCAACTGTTGGCTAATGTGTGGGTTGGTGTTGGATGGGGGCGGACCAGACAGGCCAGGCAAACCTTAGCTCACCAGCAAGAACAGAAATCAGGCTGGAGCACAGGTCATGCCAAGCTAGGCTCTTACACCTACTGGTTTGCATGAGCCAGAGATGGGAATAGACTGAGTAGGGCCAGGTTCCATCAACAACCAGCAAGAATTGGGAATAGGGGCAGGCCGGGTCAGGCCAGGCTACAGCACCTAAGGCAAAGACCAAGACAGGTGAGGCGCTATGCCAAGCTGGATCAGAGCAACCACTGGCACATATACGATCTATGGCTGGAAATAGGCCTAGTCAGGGAGCTAAGGGTACACCCTGGCTGGATTGGGGTTCCCACTGGTGAGTGCGGGAGCCAGAGTAGGGGCTGTGCTCTGGTCTGGATATGGCTGCAGTGTCCCTCGACACAAGTGTGGATTGCAGCTGAGTGTACTGAGCTGGACTAGACGCCAGCACCACCTGGTGCTCTGGAGGACCAGGGTAGGTGTAGGACAAACTAGGCAAGGTCTCTGCCCCTACTGAGCCATGTGTGAGCCATGTCTGGGTATGGACGAGCC
This sequence comes from Ochotona princeps, assembly GCF_030435755.1. NCBI lineage: Eukaryota > Metazoa > Chordata > Mammalia > Lagomorpha > Ochotonidae > Ochotona > Ochotona princeps. The sequence continues at coordinate 29,765,811 of NC_080840.1, forward strand.
TCGGCTGGGCTGAAACATCCAACAGTAAGAACCGGAATGAATTGAAGGCCAGTCACGAAAGGCCATTGTTCCTGCCAGGACAAGAGGTGGACTAAGTAGAACTGGTCCATGGAACCACCAATGTACGCAAGATCTGACATTGGGAGTGGTTCTGATGGAGGAACTTGGGAAACTCCTCTGTTGGGACACAGTCCCTGCAGGTGAGCACAAGAACCATGATAGGGAGCAGCCCAGACCAGGCCAGAGAACAGTACCCACTGGCATACATTTGGCACAGGTCGGGGAACAACCAGGTTGAACCAGTTCACATCACCCACTGGCGAATCTGAGCACCAGAATAGAGTGTGGGTTGGGCCAAGTTTGGTTGCAACACATATTAGTATACATTACAGCTGGGACTGGGTGCCGGCTAGGCTGGACTAGGCTGTAACCCCCATGAGCATGAGCTAGGTAGACCAGGCCAGGCTACAGCATCCACTGGTAAATGCTGAGGCGAGGTGGGCCATAACAGACTGGGCCGCAGCACCCAACCAACACATGTGAGAACCAGAGGAGGAAGGGACAAAGCCAATAGGGGAATCTGGAGGGCTCCCCTGATGGACAGCCACTCCCACTGGAGAGCATGAGCTGGGATGGGGGCAGACCAGACCAGAGAGGACTACAACACCTATGGGCCTCATGTGAGCTAGATCAGGGAAAAGCCAGGCTGGGCTGACTGTTCTTACTGGGACAAGCATAAATCAGAATGGATGAGGGTTGGTGGGCTTTACCACAGCATCAGCTAGCAGATGCTAGCAAGGGGGTAGCTCACTCTGTCAAGTTAAACTGCAGAACCACCTGGAGAGCGCATGTTCCGGGAGTGAGAGTGGCCTAGGAGGGAAAAAGTGGGCACCTACCTCCTAGGTTACTGTTTCCACTGGAGAGCATGAAAACCAGGACTGAGGATGGGGTGGCTAGACAGAACAGTACGCACCAGCATGTACGTGGCTGGATAGTGGAACTGGTTAGTTTGAACTAGGTTTCAGTGCCCATTGACATGTATGAGAGCTGAATGGGATGTGGGACAGACTGGAACAGTCTGCTGTACATTCTGCCAAGCACAGATACTAAAACAGGGGGTAGGTCTGGTGGGGGTTATTGTGCATCGCTCCAAGTAGGCTGCAGCTTCCACTGGTTTGCATGAGGGCCAAGTGCGGTAGGCAGGATCAGGCTAGACTCCAACACCCATTGGTTCGTGTAGAAGTCAGGGCTGGAAACAGAACTGACCCAGAAATTGCAACTATCAGCATGTGCATAAGCTGATTGGGGTGATAGACTATGCCAGACCCTGTACAGGCATGCACACACAAAAATCAAATCTGGATCACCTCAGATAAAGCTTCTTTGGGGATCCTTCTAATTGAACTGCTAATCTCAGAACCCCAACCGTGAAGAGAAGTGCAAGTTTCATGGTCTGACCAAGGAGTACATATGTCAAAGTTTAGCCTCCTCAGTGGTTTAGACGGAGCAGTGGACAGCATATCCAGGTACACATGGAGAATATGGCAGTCAATCAGAACCTGCAGAGGACACTTGGTACCACAACAGAAGATGGATGACAGAATAAATCAATCAACTATGCCAGCCATGGGTTGGCAGTGAAAATTGGACAAACTGAGAGACTAAGGTGGACTATGTCGGCCGGTGGCTTCTGGAGAGATTTTATCATGCATGGAATGACAAGATTGGCAGCAATTCAGAACTGCTGAACTCTCAAAATCAGTTGAGCAGTGCCTTTGAAGCATGCCCCACGTCAGGGACCCTGGGATGGGTGGGAGGATGAGCAGGGTTTCTGCCTTTATCTCCCCTCTTGCCCCAAATACAGAAAAAAATTGAAAGAATGTGGAAACAATGATCTTACCCACTTTCCTGTAGCCCTTGACCCTTTGTGCCCTCATCAACTATGTAAAGATTATCAAAATAAAATAATAATTTTTTAAAATGAGGACAGTACCTTCAAAACCTATAAAATTATGAAAAACAATCACAAACTTGGAAAGAGCTACTTTTAAAACATAAGGAAATATACCAAAGGAAAAACAACTCTACCAAATTTGTAAAAGTATATGTCACAATGAACAAAGTTATGTCAAAACTGTACCATTAATCAGTTCTATGGCTTTAAAAATAGACTCTCTCCCAAGATCTGAGTTTTTTCACTTACAAAACGAATAATACTAACTAATCTCTAAATTCCTGCCATCATCTTTGAAAGTCCAAGAACCTATAATTCTAAATAAAGTGATAAGCAAACTGACATAAAGCAAGGGAAAGTAATTTCAATCCAATGGAAATTTGTAGTATAACTTTTTGTCTAAGATAAAGGTGATAAGAGAAAGTTTTCTTTCTTGCATTAACTGCAAGAGTAATTTTAGTTACCTATTTTATCTTGTAACTGAAAAAGAAATAGGAAATGTAGTTTTTCACTTCTGTACCTTGTTTGAGCGTAATGATACTCGGCCTCCACAACGGGCACAGAACTTTGTTTGGCAATAGGAACAGTTATGGCCACATCCATCGGCAAACTTTGTTTTGTGGCAGATCCCACAGGTCGGAGCATCACCCTTCTGCTCTTGCTGTTGCTGTGATTCTTCTCCCAGCTTCTTTACCTGCTCCTTGTACATTTCAAACTGTTGATGCAGTTTTCTGTGGAAAACAACAAATAAGAAAAAATTGGTTTCCTGGTGGTGGTCCCAGATTTATAGGCACAATTTTATAAACAAAAAAAAATCAGAGATTGAAAATAATAAAAAATAAAAATGTGATTTTTTTCCAACTTACATATTAAAAACTTGTGCAGCACATTACAACTTAAAAGTGTTGCATGTATTCTTTCTGATATACATATCAAAAATCAATTAAATATGTTTCTGAGGATATTTCTTCGATTTAAAATTCTACAATTTCAGGGCCAGTGTTTTAGCATAATGGGTTAAGACACTACCTGCAGTGCTAGCATCCATACGGGCACCAGTTTAAATACTAGCTTCTCTGATTCCAAACCAGCTCCCTGCCAATGGACAAGGGAAAGCAGGGTAAGATGGCTCACGTCCTTGGGCTCCTGAACCCACAGGGGGATACAAATGAAGCTCCTGGGTACTGGCTTTGACCTGGTCCGGTGTAACCACTACGGTCACTTGGACAGATCTCTCTCTCTAACTCTATCTCTCCCTCTCCCCAATCTCTGTCTCCTTCTCTGTCTCCAACAGTCTCTCACTCTCTCTCTCCCTATTTTCTCTGTAACTCTGACTTCCAAATAAACCGTTTTTTAAAAGTCTACAATTTCTCTAATTTGCAACATATTTTTAAAAATAGGCTCCAAAACATTAAAAATGCCATCTTTAATTGTTTGGCTTCAGAAATACAGAAAGTTAATTTGACTTCTGGTAAAGCAACAACTTATAACCTTCAAATCAAGTTCGATTGGAACAATCTGAAGAATTCAAACACAAGGGAAAAGACAGACAAACAAATGTTCCTTAGTTATTTAAATCTGCTTAGCAAGTTTGAACACTATTTGATCATAAAAAGCATTATGAAATAACAGCAATCTAACAAATGTGACTGTGCAAGTAAAAATAGGTTTTACTTTAATAACAAATCAAAAGCATTAGAAAAAAGATGGCAAACGCAGAATATTATTTGTAATTACTAAAAATAGTGATAAAACTGTTATTCTATTATTTATATTTTTAAAAAGAAAAAAATTAAAGGTGATAAATAGATCCACTTGTAACTTGGGAAATAACACATAATAGCACTCCCCAACCTAACAACAAAATAATGGCCAATGTGTGAAAACCATGACTTTTCTTCAGTCTACTAGAGAGTTGAGTATATAAAGCAAGCAACAACCCTTGCCAAGCAGAAATCTTACATACTTTCTCACCGTGACAAGAATGTAAAAGATAGAGGTGACCATCATATGGCCAGGTAAGAACTTCAGTTTATCAAAGCGCCAAGTGGAGATAACTTGGTTTAACATACCAGGCAGGCACACTTGGACACAAATTTAAGGCCTTTCCAGTACCATGTTAGTCAAAGTCATAACCTCCAGGCCAATCTTTTCAATATAATGCCCCAACAGAACCCTGGGCAATATTTGTCATGGTATAGCTCAGGGCCAAGATGTTATCCTCCATAAACAGATAAACGGTCAACAGTCCACCCATGAGGACCACCCCACAGGACTCAGAATAAGCTCCATCCCACTGACAGTGGGCCAGCCCTTTGGATCAGGTTCCAAACTCATCTCAGCATTTAAAAAGCCCCCTTTTGACACAAGACTAAGGCCTAACCCAAATCAGTCCCCACAGATAGGAGTTCCAAGATCAACCCTGGAAAGTCAATCAACAGTTTCATCACCTTGGTGGACTCAGGTTCAGTGTCTAAGTACTTGCTGACACATATACTAGACAAGGTTGCCTAAGGATTCTAGAATCATGTACTTTCACAGACCATGACAGATTGCTAGAATCTCTAGATAGGTGGACTCCAAGGAGGTTTCCCACAAAACAAACAAACAAAAAAATCATAGTGTACCTACCAAGGTGGTTTCTATTTCTTTAAATGTAAACATCCATGCAGGGCAACAAAACAAAACAAAACAAAAGGAAAACCAAGGAGAAATAACATTGCCAAAAACCACAATGCCTTCCCAGTGGCTGGCTCCAAATTAATTTAAGTAAACAAATAATCTGCCACAGAATTCAAAACAGAATTATTTTAATGAAGCTCACTAAACTTCAAAAAATCACAGAAAAAGGTTAATGACTTACATGAGGAACTAAATGGACAAACTGAAATTATAACAATACTTCAGAGATTCTGAACCTCAGAAACACAACAAATAAAATGAAAAATTCTGAAGAGAGCACAACAGTTGATTGAACAACAGTTGATTGAACAACAGTTGATGAATCAGGAAAAAAATCTATGAATGTGAAGACAGATTATTTCAAAATATACTATGAGGAGAGATAAAAGAATGAAAAACAAGGGCCCAGCAGCATGGCCTAGCAGCTAAAGTCCTCGCCTTGAATGCCCCGGGATCCCATATGGGCACTGGTTCTAATCCCGGCAGCTCCACTTCCCATCCAGCTCCCTGCTTGTGGCCTGGGAAAGCAGTCGAGGACAGCCCAATGCACTGGGACACTGCACCCACGTGGGAGACCAGGAGGAGGCTCCAGGTTCCCGGCTTCAGATTGGCGCGCATCGGCCCGTTGCGGCTCACTTGGGGAGTGAATCATCGGACGGAAGATCTTCCTCTCTGTCTCTCCTCCTCTCTGTATATCTGGCTTTGTAATAAAATAAATCTTAAAAAAAAAAGAATGAAAAACAAGAAGAATGTCTTCAGAATTTACAGGACAGGATCAGAAGAGAAAATAAGGAGTTGTGGGAGTTCAAAGAAGAAAAGAATATCTAAAAAAATTATAACAAAATTTTCCAAAATCTGAAAAGATCCAAATATTCAGATACAGGAAGGTCCAAGGTCCAATCTGATTCAGTTCAAAGAAGATTACATAAAAATGCCTAATGATCAAACAGGACCCAGGAAGATGCAAGAGAAAAGAAGCAAAGCCTACACAAGGGAGTTCCAAGAAGGCTGGCAGCAGACTTACCAGCAAAAAACCTTAACAAGATAATACATATTCAGAGGGGGGAAAAATTGTCAATCAAAAAAAACTACACCCACCAAAGCTATCCTTAAGAAATAAAGGAAAGTGCTGCACATTTGGCACAGTATTTAAGATGCTCCTAGGGATGCCTGTTCTGCTTCTGATTCCAGCTTCTGGTTAATGTGCGTCATGAACGGCAGCTCAAGTGGTGGGGTCCTTCCTACCCGCATGGAAGACACAGTGAATTCTGGACTCCTGGCTTCTGAATTATAAAAAAATAAAGTGACAATAATACATACTTAACTATCAACAATTTCCATGAAGATTAATGGATTAAATTCTCCAATCAAAAAACATAGAGAAACTAAATAGACAAACAAAAAACAAGATTGATTTCATCCCTAGGACAGAAATGTCAGAAAATCATTCCACGCAAATGGAATTCAGAAAGAGCAAAGTTAGCTATAATTTTTTTCAAAGTGTAAGTCAAGCACTGTAAAAAGGTAACAAAGAATGTCATTATATAATAAAAAGGGAGACATTCATTAAGATATTACAATTATTGATACATATACAGCAAGTTTAGGACACCAAATATGTAAAGTAAATACTAATATATCTAAAGTATGCAATAAGCTTTAAAATAATTACAGTTGTGAACTTTAATATCACATTTTCAACTATGAACAAATTCCAAAAGGAAAACCAAATAAGGAAACAGTGAACCCAAATCATATTTTCACAATTCCACTGAGTAATAAGCAGCATATTACAAATTCTTTTCACATGCACAGAGAACACTCACCAAGATAGTGTGCCAAGCCACAAAACAAATCACATAAAAGTATTGTTTACCATAATGGCTTGAAACTAGAAATCAATAATAGGAGGAATTTTAGAAAATACATTAGTACGTGGAAATTAAACAACTTGTTATTGAACAACCAATAGGTCAAAGAAGAAAATTTTAAATGTAATTTAAAAATAATACAAATAGAAATGGAAACATGATACATGAAAATTTATGGGATACAGCAAAAACAGGCCAAAGACAAAAGTTTAAAACAGTCAACATTTCATTTATTGAAATGAGAAACTACAACTCAGACCATAGAAACACAAAGAATCACAAAAGACTACCATGAACAATTACATACACACACACAAAATTAGAAAACTCATTCAGAGACACATGAAGAAACAATCTGAATAGAGCATAACAAGAAATGAATCTACTGTAAAAAGTCTCCTAGAACATGATGGCTTCATTGCTGAATTCCACAGAACAATTGAAAAGAGCTCATATCAACCATTCTCAAATTTTCTCAGAGTGAAAATGAAGGAAGAGCTCCAATGTTACTCCATAAGGACACTCTACCCTGATGCGAAAGTCAAATAAGGACACCAAGAAAATATTAAAGGCCAATGTCCATGGTGAACACATTTGTAAAGGTTGGAAGTAAAATAGTAGCAAATATAATTGAATAACATTAAAATTATAATTCATGGACAAGTGTTTAGCTTGACAGCTAAGATCCCCATCTCACAGTTGGAGTTTGATCTCTGGCTCCATCTCCTACTTCCACCTTCCTGTGGGAATTTAGGAAGCAAACCAGTGAACAGAAGCATTCTCTTTCTCTCTTTCTGTCTTTCTCTCTCACTTGCTCTTGCGAAAATTCCATACATGACACGTGTCACTGGCTACAAGGGCCGGCACTGTGGCATAGTGGATAAAAACTACTGCCTGCAACACTTGCATCCCATATAGGCAACGTGAATCTTGGCGACTTCACCTCCTATTCAACTCCCTGCTAATGGACTGTGAAAGGCAGTAGGAGATAGTCCTAGGTCACTGATACCCACATGGGAGACGCAGATGAAGCTTCTGATCCTGGCTTAAGCGTGGCCCAGGACAGACCACTTCAGCCCTTTGGGGAGTGAACAAAGAGATAGAAGATCTCTCTATATCTCTGTGTCTCTACCCCTCTCTCTCTGCAACTCTGACTTTCAAAACAGAAAAATAAATATTTATAAAATACAAACTATCCCAAAGATGCCTTAAGCAAATGAGTTTATAAAGGTCACAACATATAATATCAATGTGCAAAAACAACTATATTCTAGCAACACAGAGTTTGAAATCCAAACTTTTTCAAAGAGGCCACAATAATACTAAAAAGCAAAAGGTAAGCAAAAATCCAACAAAGTACGTTTGGATTTTTCTATGCTGAAAAACACAAAACACTGACAAAACAATCAAAGGAGACTGCTACGATTTTAGTGCTCTGACAGTGTCCACTGTCTGCAGTCAAGATTCCCCAGGATGATGGCAATGGGGTATGGTCGAAGCTGGGGGCTGACAGCCAGCAGGAGTTCCTCAAGTTAGTGGGGACATGCTCTTGGAAGGTGATTGTCAGGTTGCGTCCTGAGCTCTCATGAATGAGTTGTTCAAAGAGAAGCAAACCCGGCCCCTCCCATTTTCTCTGCTTTCTGGTACAAAACACCATCTTTCCTCCACACCTGCTCCATCATCCATTATTTTCTACGAGGTTCCAACCAAAATTCAGCCACAAGACCCCTGTATCTTTGAGCCTTCAAAGCCATGAGCCTAAAAATCTCTTCTTTACAAGAAATCTATGTCAGATCTTTCATTGCAATGATGGAAAGCTAGTTGGTACAGTGACCTAAGCAATGGGAGAAACATATCCAGCAATGGGAAGGCTCAGCCTTGTTAATATTATAATTCTTTAAATTTTATATTAATTCAATGCCATATCCTTTTTAAAAAGATTTATTTCCTTGAAACGTAGAGTCAGATACAAGAGCAAAAGAAAGAGAACTTCCATCTGTTGATTCTCTTCCCAAATGACCATAATGTCTATGGCTAGATAGGACTAAAGCAAGGAGTCAGGAGCCTGATCTGGGTCTCCCAAGTGTAAGCAGGGGCCCAAGTGTACTTGGGGAATCTTATGATACTGTCCCAGGAGCATTAGCAGGGAGCTGGATCAGAAGTGGAACATCTGGGATTTGAACAGGCACCCACATGGAATGCTGGCATCACAGGAAGTGACTAAACTTGCCATGACACAAAGTTTAGTCAGCCCATCAACACCACTTCCAATACAAACTCTCAGCATAATTTCTTTTTATAGGAATTGACCAACTTTGAAGCTCAAGGAAAACCGAAAGTCCTAGAAAATAACAAACGAAGAATTCACACTGCCTAATTCAAGATTTTCTACAAAAGCTAGAGTAATAAAGTCAATGTAATATTAGTTAAACATTAAGATATACACTTTTAGGACATAATAAAGAATTCAAAAATAGTCAAACATTAAGGAGATCATCATTTTTAACAGATGCAAAAGTAAGTGAATGGAGAAAATAATCATTTAGGCAATAAGAAATAAATACACAAAAAACAATTGGAAATAAATGTGTTAACAGAATCTCAACTCGTACCACATATTTTCCACATAAAATTACTCAGAATGAATTGACAAACTGATGATTAAAACTATAAAACTTGTAGAGGAAAACATTTAGGAAGATTCTTTTGATAATTAAACAAAAACTTCTTAGATAAGGCAAAGACTTCCTTAATAAAATGTAGAAAATATGAACCAATGTATTACTTCAGTATGTTTTTATTATAAGCTTCCTTAATTGAGAATAAAACTTCGTGCCATTTTTTCAATCACAAAATATCATTTAAATAAATTATTTCAAATATTTAAAAAGTAAAAACATGTCTTAACTTATTAGTTATACAAAAATAGGCAGTGGGCCAAAATGGCTTGTGTATCACTTTGCCTACTCCTATTTGACAAAATTTCTCTTATATGACATTTTGGGAGAAGCAAAATCAGATCAAGGTTTGTTAGGGACTTTAGCATATTGAGGGATAAAGTACAAATGCACACAGTACAGTGAGGGAAAACATCTCATCTTAATTATGATAGCAGACACATAGTTCAAATAATACATTGTTGTTCCCTAATTATCTCCCTCCAGGTTTAAGTGATGCCCTGCTAATAAAAAACTTGTACTAGTATTGGAACCTCAATACTATAAAGCATGCACTACAACAAGCATATTTTTAGTGCTCCATTGTTGAAGAGATTGAATGAGAATTTTTCTACACTAGAGCCTTTCCTGCCATTGAAAAGAACTCTCTCCACATAATGGAATTGGACATATATTTCTGCATTTGTTTCATACTTCGCAGTTCCATTGCATCCTTTATCAATACAGTTCATAATTCCAGGACACTACTTAGTAAATGCCTAGAACCCAACAGTAAAAAGAGAAATTGGTTTTTGCTCTAAAGGCACTGAAGTTCTAGACAAATTACCAAAGCACATTGAAACAGAAACAAAAAGCTCTGTTAAGTAAACTATGCTATCAAATAGTGAGTGCGCCTTAGGGAAGTGGAAGCCCCATTTCACACATGGATGGAAGGCCAATCAAATTAGTAACAGAGTTAGTAATTATGAATCCCAAAGTGCTAGGTTATAACTATTTAAAACCTTCTTACATAAGGACTGTAATGATCCCAGAGGATACAGCACTATTAAGTCTGCAGGATAGGATCAAACAGTCCTAGTTATATGGGAAAAAAGACACAGAGAAGCTATAATGCAGACTAAATTTGGTTACAGCAGTTTGAATTAACAAAAAAAGACTTCAAAAAAGTTTTTATGTATTCATCCTACCATCCTGAAAAATGAGACATTACTAAACATAGACATGGTGACGTACAATCAAGTCTAGAGACTCCACTACACTCTTTGAAAAACCCAGCATACCTTTCCTTTCCATTTATAAATAAGCAAAATTCTGTTTCTGCACCCTGCTTTGCTCCTCAGCCTAATTTAATTTTGATTACAGTCCACATCCTGATCTCTAAATTGACCAGTGACTTTCATGTACTTAAAACATAGCGGGCAGTTGAAATTGTGTCATAGTCTTCATGGCTCACTTGGCTTTTATAACGTTCTCTTGGCTTTCTTCTGCGCTGTGGCCTTTCATTTTCTTTCTCCTTTGAGAGTCAAGATTCAGCCTGAATTCTTAGGCAATTTCATCCATTCTTAAGGCTTCAAATTCTACTCATATCCAAAGGTAATTTCCCAAAGCTTATATATAATGTTATTATGAAAAAAAAGTATTGATTTCAAAATTTTACACCAAACTAAACATCTTTTAATCTTTTTCCCACAAATTTTTGAGGTACCATCAAATGCGGATGATAAATTAGATTCTCCAGGCCTGGCACAGTGGCCTAGCAGCAAAAGCCCTTGATTTGAGCACGCCAGGATTCCATATGGGTACTGGTTATAATCTCCACAGCCCCACTTCCCATCCAGCTCCCTGCTTGTGGCCTGGGAAAGCAATCGAGGATGGCCCAAAGCCTTGAGATCCTGCACCTGTGTGGGAGACCTGGAAGAGCTCCTGTCTCCTGGCTTCAGATTGGCACAGCACCGGTCGTTTTGGTCACTTGGGGAGTGAATCATGGGTGTCTCTCCTGCTCTCTGTATATCTGACTTTGCAATAAAAAGAAATAAATCTTTTAAAAAAATAGATTCCACAATTGATTTCTCCTCTGAACTTCAATATTCAGCTACATATTTAATATCCTATTTGTATTTCTACAATTCAAAATAAACAACACTGAATTCACAATTTTATATCTAAACCAGAGTCCCTTCTATCATTCTCTATTTCAGTGAAGTGCTATCATTCAAAATTATGTAGTGATACTTCAAAAAAAACCTCATTGAAAATGGAAATAAAAGATGTGTACTTTAGTGCAAAAAAAATTTTTTTTTAATTTAGAGCAGTCATTTGACATAGGGTTAAGATGTCATGGGAAATACCCAATTCTGTTTCTACCGTTGTGCACCCTGGGCAGCAGCTGATGATGGTTCAAGCAGCTAGGTCCCTGTCACTCACATGGCAGACTGGGGCTGAGTTTCCAGTTCCTGGCTTCAGCCAGGCCCCGCTCTGGCCATTGCAGACATCTGGGGAGTTCGCCAGTGGGTAGACGTTCTCTCTGCCCCTCTTCCTTTCAAATATATGAAATTTAAAATTTCTTAGAAATTCTTACTTCTTGCTCAACTTTTTATGTCATTCATTTTTCATGAACTCTAAAGATCCCTCATGAAACTGCAGGTGAAAAATCTTTCTCTTTCAGTATCTCCCTCTATGTTTGCCACTTTGCCTTTCAATAAATCTTTAAAAATAAATAAATAAATAAATAATGTAATTAAGTCCGAAGATGCATGTAGTTTGGCACTGACACTAGGAAACAATTCATCCTCAATATATAGATAGGCCTCTCTGACTACAAGAAGAAAGTGTATTCAATGTTTTCTCTGGCATTTACTACATCAAACAGTTGACAAATACAGTTCTTAATAATATTAACGTAACTACAAATATATAAATCATTCAGAGTCCATTCTAAGTATTCTACCTTGAACAGATTTCACACTAACCAAAATAAAGAAGTTAGAAGGTAAAACACTTTTTCATCTACCGTCGCCCTAGTAAAGGCAACAGTATGTAAGAAAAGTGGGATATTTTATTTACATTTTTATGATACGTATGTGTTTAACTAGTCTTAGTCTCAGTTAATAAAGTTAAAAGAAATGGTCAAAATACATCATTTCTCTGAGGTGTTCCTCGGTTTAAAATGCCTTTCCTCCCTTTCTAAATCAAGCACCAAAATATGAAAAAGTAAATCATACTCAGAAACAGATCTATATCAAATAAATAATTCAGGAACAGAGGCTCAGAGACCCTCACATAGACACCAACTTTAATATTTCAAAATATTTGTAAATAAATGAAGTACTTCAAACAATTACACAATTCTCCAAAGTTACAAGAAAAAGTAATGTCATCAGAAAGTCTATAGCATACCTAATTCACAGTAACTAGGAACTGGGAAGAAATCTAAATGTACAGCAATAGTAAAATGGATATGTTGTATATTCTAATGCTTGAGTACCAGACAGCAACGAGATTCAATACATCTACACGTGATCATTTATCTGAGCCTCACAAACATAATATTGAACAACATACTGTAGGAATCTATTTGTGTGACATCTACACAAAAATTAGAAAACATAATAGCATTTAGTCACGCTAGCATGACTTTGGTCATGCTAGACTAAAGTCAGAATAAGTTACTTTTTACACTGGGAAGGAAACTTCCCTGGATAGAAGAATGAAAAAAATCCTGGAGGAACAGTAATGTTAGACTTCTTGATCTTGGTCTAGTCTTCAGATATGTTCACCATATGATAATTCAATAAGTTGCACATTTTCAATATATACGTTCATGATATATAAATAATATTTACTAACAAACTTCACTTAGTATAAGCACTTTCATAAGTATTCCTCAGCAGTATTTTTTAAATAAGTATTCTGTGATTTGTCATTTTAATTATCACTAATCACAGTGTCACAGAGCTTTTAACATGTTTCGAGGGTATGTGACAGATATGCCCACAGTTTTAGATTATTAATATTGAAAGACTAACCAAGTTGGACATGGGAATACATCTTTATCCAGTATCTGGGTCCTCCTTTTCAGAACATGGTATCAATTGCTTTAATTAGGGAGGTATCCATAAGAAGCACATCACTTACATCATCCTTAATCTTCAGCAAAGGTCGAAACAACAAGTGGAATCTTAAGGTTTTCAACATTTCCAATATTTTCAACAACCTTTCTGCTTCCATTATATTAACTTTCAAAACAATGAGAACATGTTGGGGACACATTTGCTCTCCTCTTATGAATTTAAAAAAAAAAGGTTGTCCATGTATTTTATAACTTCACCTCTGACCCAAGATGGTGCTTTATTGCAGGCTACTGTGAGTCAATCCAGGAAAGGAACTGTGCAATAGTTTGTTATCATCATTGGAGAGTTGCAAGCAACTCTAAAAGCTGAAGCCCTCAGAATTGGTCTACTGTCATATAGACAAGAAAAACTGCCTGGACTCTGGCAGTAAACACTGCAATCAAGTTGTGTTAAGGACTTGATTGTTAAGGAGTTAAGGACTTCAGAAAAGCTCCAAAATACTGATGCTTGGATTCATGGCCACAACAAGAAAAACATAAACCATTTTCTCTGGGCTGTTGGAAATCTGCTCCAAGAGCAAACCTTAAACACATGGGTCTTGAACTCTCCAGGAGCAAATATCTTTGGAAAGAACAGTTAACCAATGACTCTTAGATCAAGAAAATGACAAAACAAAGCATACGGCTTCCACCCAAGGACAAAAGAGGATGTATTTTCTATCACCCCTGCTACTCATTTTGAAAATTATTTAGTTCATTGTTAATCTTTTCTTGTACTCTGATTTCTCTGGTGACCAACTAAAAGTTTCTCAGCATGTTTCCACTTATTTTCATTGTTACCACTTCTCAACCCGTTTAGTTTTCCACTGCCATCTAAGAAAAGCAAAAGTCTTTTTTCTGTAATCCTGACAGAATAAACATAGTAATTGTTTCTGAAATACTAAAAGCTATAAATTTCCCTCATGAGCACACATCTTTGAGTTTTCATCATGTTATTAATGGTAACTTCCTTCCTTATAAAAAAAGTACACCTTGGGGCCATGGCAGTGGGTGGCAAGCTAAGCCTCTGACTGTGGTGCTGGTATCTCATATGGACGCCAGTTCGAGTCCCAGCTGCTCTACTTCCGATCAAGCTCTCTGCTAATGTACCTGGGAAAGCAGTGGAGAATGGCCGAAACACTTGGGCCACTGTAGCCAGAAGAAGCTCCGCTGTGGCCATTAGGGGAGTGAGCCACAACACAGAAGATCTCTCTTACTCGTGCACACACACACACACACACACACACACACACACACTTTCTATCTCATCTCTCCTTCTCTATCTATAACTCTGATTTTCCTAAATAAATAAAGAAGCAGACCTTGATCCCAACCATTTCAGCCATTTCAAGGGCTGGGACTAACACTGAAACTAGTTTTGCCAAGTAAGTTATTCTTTCAGCAAGTGTTTTTCCTCCAATATACTTAAATTTCTATCTCATGTTAAAGTGTCAGAGTTAAAAAGTAAACAAATTGTGACGGATGTTATGAATAGGTTTCAAGTTTGTGTCCCTGGTTTGTGTCCTTCACAAGTAATCTTGAGTTTCTTTCCCCTCGTGAGAAACTCAGAAGATGAGGCAACTGGAGTGCCTTATTTCCCTTCTCCCATTCTCTGGCAAAGTAGTTTCTCTTGCAGGGAGGACAACAGGAAATTCTCAGAATGTTTCCAAAAGGTTGCTTCCTCCCTCACTCTAGAAGCATAAGGGATTTTTCTCTGATTTGTATTCTGAGGACTTGGGAGTTGGGGTGTGGGGTTTCCTAAGATTAAACTCACAAAGCTGTGGGGGGCTGCCCTAAGCAGAAAAAAAAATCTCAGCCTTTGAGTTAGTCCACACTCCGTTCCCAACAGTTTCTCGCTTATGAGTTTTCCCACAGATCTGGATGCCAATGATTTCTGTTCCTAATGAGCTGTAATTGCTTGTACTTGCTTATTTCCTCTTTACTCAGACCTTGACTTGTCCTATGTCCTGTTTTCTGACAGCTTTAAGGGGGATCATTGAGTCTGGTTTGTTCAGCTTCTTTCTTGCTGTGAGGATAGACAACTTACAAGCTCTTTATCAGAGGAGTAACAAGAAATTTACAGAATATTCTTTTTTAATTTCTTATCAAGATGTTTCTGCTATCTGACTATGAACTGTTTTTAAATACTTATTTATTTATTTAGAGATTTATTTATAGTAAAAGAGAGATAGAGACAGAGAAAGATCTTCAGTCACCTGCTTTACTTCCCAAATGTCCACAGAGCTGGATCAGTTCAAAGTCAGGAGCCCAGAACTCCATCCTGCCATGTGGATGGCAGGGACCGAAATACTCAGGTTCAGGCACATGAGCAGAGAGCTGGATCAGAAGAGACATAGCTGGGATTTAAACCAATATTCTGGTATGGTATATAGACATCCCAAACAGTAGTCTAACCCACTGTACCACAATGTTCAGCCCAATGGTAAGTTGTTTGTATTCAGGAATCACAGTCTCTTCTATCCCAGGACTCCTGGGATCCAGTACACTGAGAGAATTCTTCAACACACCAGTCATGCATCTTCATCTAATTATCTGCTCTTCATCACAATACTCTCCTTTAGTTTACCTTATCTGTTTTCCTGGGTTTATGTATCAAACTTATCACTCCCAAAGATATATTTCCAAATAGTCTGTATCTGTTCTTCAATGTCAGCTAATTTATAGGCATTGTAAATTTCAAAAATTCAGAACTGCAGTTGCTCATCTCTTTCTTTTCTTGTTCATGTTTAATGAGTTCACCATCCAATCAATTTCTCCAACAAGAAACCTGGAAGTCATTTTTGGTTCTTATCTCTATCAAAATAACATGTTCAAATCTACAATGACACATCGGGTCATTTCAACCTCCAAACTTATGCCCAATTCATCTCTCTCCATGCCACAGTAATCAACCTGTTCTGAACTATAAAGATCACTAGAAGAATTCCAACAAAAATTCTCCAGCATTTTCTCCATTTTACTCCCAGTTGTTCTCTTTTCATGAAGCAGCCAGAATATTCTTCATAGATACATTAAATCATGAATAGACTTGTGAAAATGGACTCACTGTCCAGGAAACATGCTAAATTTCTATATTGGCTGTCAGGATATTTATTTATATTACTGTGAAAACGCTCACACAAAACATAAAAAATACAAGTCCTGATTCTTAACAGCTATAACTTAAAACAAACTCAGCTTTCAGAAATAAGTTAAAGGATGAGAAAGAGAAAGTAGGAAGACAGGAAGTTATCCTGCTCAAGTGGTAGCCACAGGGAGAAATAAGTGAGATGACCCAGAAACAAGTTGCAGAACACTGAGAAAGAAAATGAAGGGGATTCAAACGTCACCCTGCTCTGTGGTACAGAAAGATGAAAGGAAAACTAAAAAAATTACCTACCAGAAATCTGTGTTCAGAAAAATGTAGAATGGAGAAGGTAACTATTAAGACAGCCTACTGGTTTTAGATTTTTTTTAACTATGTAAGTTGCAAGACAACAATAAATTTGTTGTCAATCCTTTAGTGGAAATAATATTTGCTAGTGAAGAATTGATTTTTGAAACATCCAAAAGTTCTGGTCTTTTCTTCCATTATCTTCCTACCCAAAAATCAAAACAAATTGAGTTACTTTATTTTGAAGTAAAATTTTTTATTTTCATGTTTGCCTTGATGTTTTTAATACCAATAGTCACTATAATTAATAACTTGAATATTACTTTTTAAATCTGCTCTCAAAATATTTGTAATTTCACTTAATCATCATTGTATTCTACTACATAATATAGCACACTCCTAATTATTTTCTAGAATTCATTAAGATTCATGTCATTATTGCAGTGAAATTACAACTATACTTTAATGATCTTTCTGTATTTTTCTATTTTACATTCCAATGCCCTGCAGATAGCAAGACAATAGTATTATATGACATTTTAATATACTTGTTGATTAGAAAAGACATAAATAAATATAATTTTGTCCCTTATGGTATTCTTACATCATAAAAAAATGAAATGCAAAAACTGCATTTGAGCAAAAATTTACTTAATTCTTACTGTGCATCAGGTAGTCTGCTACATGACAAGGATTAAACAGAAAAGAGGATAATGACAGGCTTGACTTCAACTAGATTTATTACAGCAACAGTTCCAATCATAGAACTACACTATTAACAACAGTATGTATCACATCATAGCCTTATTTCAGCAGAAACCAAAACACTAAAACATTATAAAAATCAAAAGTAGCATAAAATGTGTATATACATTATCCTCACCAATGGCAAAAAGACAAAAATATTTTTCTTTGAATCTGTGTTAAAGCTAAAATGGCATGTTTTCCTGAGCTTTCCATCTTACTGGTCATTCTCACTGTCTCCTAGATTTATGTTATTTATGTACATCCCTCTCTCAGACCAACCACCAAATCGTCTTCCCCATCAACATAATTTCTGCGTTGAAGAGACACAGAAGTTCAGTAGTCAAGAGTGTTTCTTACACTTGTGGTAGTTACTATGGGGAGCCTAGACGTCTGTCTTGCACTCTTAGTTCCTTCTGCTCTACAACATAAATAATACTGCTTGCACGAATTAGAAAATAATTAAAAAGACATGAATGTGAAGAATTTTCAAATCTGTTTTTAATCTACTGATAACTAAAAATAATAAAATCAACTTTTTAAAATATTGCTGCACTTTGTAAATCACATTTCACAATCTAATGAAATGTTGAGTGAAAACAGAACTCAATAGTCAAATAAATTCAGTAAACATTGTTATGTCCTCATACCCCTGAAGTGTATTTAGAATTTCACAAGTATAAAGAAATCTGCCTAATCTTTAAAACAACCGTTCCAAAACTATTTGAGCAAAGATTAAATTTAGGTTTAAAATCTCCTAATGTTCTGGAACTACTGTTGAAAGAAACATGCCCTAGAAAACGCTACACTGGAGAAATATTTTATTGAATAAAATGGTTTATCTTATTTATATAAAAATTGGAGTAAGGATTCTCTTCTTTTTCACTATTCCTAAAAAAAAATCCTTGCTTTTTGTTTGGATTTTCACAGGACAATTAAAGGTTATATAACTCTGACCTAACAAGTTTCCTTTCTGAGGGCTGCTATTCCAAGGGCAGTATTTTAAGTCATACTTTTCAGTATGCTATACTATCAGAGGTAATATTTAGTCTGTATAGATCAGCTTACTTACGTCTGGGGCTCCTTTTCATTTTGCTGTTTTTGCTGGGGCTGAAGAACGTTATTTACCAGTTCAGTGATTCCACTAAAAGGAAACCACCTGTTTAAATAAGCAAATAATGTGACTGAATAACCAAATGAATAACAATGTAGATTCAATGCTTTCTTATCATCATAAGAAAAAAATACACAGGCACAAAAGCTACAGCCAATGGAAATGTGAGCTCCAGTTCCAGGCAGTAAGAATCTAGGGAAATTAAGTTGGAACACTTCACCACTCCACAAGCAGGCAGCAAAAAACTACATCCAGTCGCTATGTGGATGAAGTAAGAAGCTGTAGGCAGCTCTTACAAGCCAGAGAGTCAGAAAGCAGAAGACACACTAGCTGCAGCCTATCCAGTATTAGTGTACGCTAATACCATCAAAGGTGCAGAAAGCAGAGAGTGGCAAGAGTACACGAGTCAAGCCTACTGTACTGAATACGTTTACTTACTGTGTCGATTGTGCTTTGGGTTCTTCTTTGACCCTAAAAAGATAAGTTTGCACAACTGAGTGCACTGTTCTAGGAAAAAATATCTACCTACAGATTTGTGGTCATACAAACTGTGCATGAAAACTGAGGATTATTACATTACAAAGCTTAGAGCTTCATCATAGTTTGGAATTACACATTTCAATCACTTGTATACAAAAATGAGAAACTGGGTCGTTTGTTATTAAACTCTACTGCTATTTCAAACCGATGATTTAGTCCTATAATTTTCTGCATCTTTTAGTTGATGTTAAAGTTTTCTAAAATAATTACTTTAAAATACCATATGGAGCAGCTATATCTGGTGAATTGAAAATATGTAAATTTCCTTCATTTAAATTTCATGTTTATAGTAAACTGAAATAAAGGTATAAATGTTTTAAATAAAACATAGGGTTTTACAAATATATTTCTAAAATCTTACCAATGAACTCTTTACACTTAGAGGAACAAACAACAGAAGTAGGGCTATTTACCTAATCTACCTAAAAAGAATTATTAAAATGATTATTCCATTGAAAGTATTCACAAGTTAAATTATTCATATAACTATGCTAGAAAATAAATTTAAATAAACACTACTGAATAGCTAAAAGCTTTGCTTTCATTTCTGTCAGGCTCAATAAAATATTGTCCAAAATTGTACACAAAAATAAATCCTACCTTTAGTTATTCATGACCAGAAACTGATTTGGAAGTGGACAAATTATGGGGGATATGGTGTGAATGTTTAGGTACACCTAAAAAATTAATTCTCATCTTTTTTGGCACCCTTAGTGAGTCACTCTTGGGATCAGTATTATTCACTTCTTATAACATCCCTTTTTTAGAATTACATTATTTCTTCTTCAGTATATACTATTAGTGTATACTACTTCCACAATACTAATTAAAAGAAAACAAAGCCAGTATAAAGTACTGAATATGAAAATTAAATACAACTAACTATTTAGGAGAAAGAAATGCCATGTACAAGAGTAGCAAAGACTTCTGAAATGCAGCTTCCTACAATTTCATAAGACAAACCTGATCAGTAAACCTACAGCTCAATAATCAATTGGTTAGTTTTTATTTTCTCAATGAAAAACTAAGAATTGGCAACTGAAACTCACCTAAATCTAGGTGTCACTGGAAAGTTATCTCAACACTCTAAATTAAATTCTATTTGTTTTCTTTCATCATGTGTTCTGTTATTTTACGATCTAAGCAAATGAAAAGGTATACCCTTATACACTTTTTGTTTCAATGAATAAATACAACTAGTAACTATATATTTCTATGTTAACCACAGTAGAATATCCTATTTTCTCTGTTTAAACTTCAGAGTGTAATAACTTTATCCCAGAGGTAAATTACACATATAATTCAGTATTTAAGTAGAAGCATAGAACAGATTAACAGTTAAAAATATTTGTTAACACTGAATATGTAAACAACCAAACTATACGGACGCAAGATTCTACCTAGAATTTTATCAGTTTACTTCTTTGAGAATAAGATCAAAATCTTGTTTAAAACAGGATCACAAACAGAAAAATGTTGGACTGTCATATTGGCTCATCAAATTGCAGAATGACTCAAAATTGCTCTTCATCAAAAAACAGGTATTTCTTAAAACTATATGGAAGTGAATATGTAAATACATGTTATAAGAAACTAAGTGAAATCCTGCAAGGAATCATATGACAAAAGTCTGTAACATAAATATATTAATGTTAACAGGCAAATCCGTCTCCAATTTCAAACATCTTTTGGGAAAATTAACACAGAAAAAATTTTTAAAACAAGAATTATATGTGACCTTTGGAAAATATTTAGAAGTAAAACATGCAATCATTCACATAATCTTTCCCAAAAATAGTGTCACATATACTGAAGAATAAATACTTCAAATGTCCTTATATAAAATCAAGACTATAAAATTATCCCTCACCTTTTTTCCAATTACCTTTTTGGGTGAAATTAAATCCAGAAGCACCTGATTATAATTAATTCTTCTATCAAGATAACAAATTAGAAATGATAATATTAAAAGTAATTACATCACATATGTCTCTGACAATATGATAACACAATTGGCAATGAATTTCCATGTTCCTGTATTTCAAAAAGTTTAGGAGGATCTGCTGGTGTGAAGCTGACATGAAAGTGAATTATTAAACCAAGCTTAACAACTATGAAATTGAGCCTCGCAATAGGAAACAAAAATCAAACTGAGAGAAAATCTTCTTAGAGATAGTAAAGATAACTTTTGTCATGGGCAAATTGTTATCATAAGCATTGGGCAGATGAGGGAATACAGAGAATCACACCCAGTCTCTGTACAAATCACTTAAACTCTATCTGCTGGAGGCTCCAAGTGGATCACCTGGGAAGTTTAAAACTCCAAATCCCAGGTCTGTTTTAGGGGTGCCACCATTCTATCATGAAGTTTTACCTACAGAAGCCCTACCAGATTTGATCCAAAAAGATCACCAAAAATACCTCCCTGCTTCCAAGACAGGACAAAGGTAGAATAGTAATTTTTTTTTTTAATTTACCCAGAGATCTCTGTTCCTAACAAGACCTACCCTCAAGGGAAAACGTTTTACAAAGATTAGTCACCTGGGCTTTTACCAAAGACTGACAGCTTTGGCAACAGCAGAAACCAACTCCATTCTCCTCCAGCCTTCTGCATGGACAATCAACAATAATAACTCCTGTTCCTCTGGCCTTCATTGTAAGTTCAGGGACCTATTTTTCACCATGAAGTGCATCATCTGCCTCCACACCTGCCACCAATCATTGTAGTTTTTGTATAACAACAGGGAATACAACTGAAAGAACTACAAGCCTTGGACACTATTCATAGAAGGAACTGCTAAAGAATACAAAACAGAAAGCGAGAAAAGCACAAGGACAAGAAAATTTAGTTTTGGGCACAACACTACACTAAACAGTAAACACAACCTAACTCCTAACCGGGTAAATACAAACCTCACTAAAAGGTCTATTGATTGAAATTCCTTTTGCCCCCAAAACCACATTCAGCTTTCAGTAAAAATTACAGGACATTCTAGAAGGCAAGAAAAACCACAGTCTGAAGAGACAGATATGGCAGAGAGTTCAGAATTATTAGATTGACAAAATAGTTATGGTTAATATGCTCAGGATTCCAGTGTGGCAAATAGACAACATACTAAAATAGGTGAGAGTAGTAGGACCGCTGAGAGGCAAATTCTAACTGAAATAAATGCTAAGATTCAGAAACAACGTAGAATATCTTTTGCTCTAATTATTTATTTGTTTGTTTATTTTGAAAGTCTGAGTTAGAGAGAAAGGGAGAGACACAGAGCTCTTCCATCCACCTTAAGCAAATTGTGAATAGGTGGAACATTCCTCAACACAATCAAGGCAACACATGATAAACCCAAAACCAGCATCATGTTGAACCGGGAAAAGCATTTTCACTAAGATCCAGAATCAGACAAGCGTGTCCACTTCATCCAATGCCATTCATTATAGTTCTGGAAGTTTTAGCCAGGCATGATAAAGAAATCAAAGGGGAACAAATTGAAAAGGAGGGAATTAAAATATCTCTTTTTACAGATGACAGAATCCTATATGTAGGGGAACCAAAAAGCTTCACTAAGAGAGCTTAGTAAAGCTGCGGGATATAAAATCAACACCAGTTATTTGTACACATGAACTGAGAAAGAACTGTAAGATGAGTACCAATAGCTGTAAAATTTTTTAATATCTTGGAATAAATTTAGCCAAGGATGTGAAAGAACTGTACAATGAAAATTGCAAATCATTTTTTAAAACAAGAAATAGAAGGAAAAAAATAGAAAAATCTTCCATGATCAACGATTGAAAGAACATCATCAAAATGTCCAAATAATCAAAAGCAATGGCAAATTCAATGCAATCCCAAAATACCAAAGACATGCTTCTCAGATCTAGAAAAAAAAACAAAGACATTAAAAATCATATAAGAACACAAGACACTCTGAATGCCAGAAGCAATTTTAAACAGAAAAACAATGTCAGAGGTATTACAATGCCAGAATTTAAGATACATTACAGGTCAGTTATAATCATAACAGCCTGGTATTGGCATAAAAAATACACAGAAAAGAAATCACAGAAATTCATTCATGCATCTATAATCATTCATGCTTCCATGCATCTTACACCTCACACAACAAACAATTCACAATGGATCAAGTAATCAAACCTAAAACCTGATAACCTCAAATTACTAGAGGAGAACAACAGGGAAACTCTGTAAGGCACTGGAATAGGCAGACTTCTTGAAAAGACCCAAGAAGTACTAGCAATAAAGACAAAAGACAAATGAGATTACTGAAAGCACTGAACAAACTGAAGAGGGAGCTGATGGAATAGATTTTGCAAACTATGTCTCTGATGAAAAAAAAAAAAATAACCATTATCTATGGAGCTCAAAAATATAATGACAAAAAATAAACTACCCAGTCAAGAAGGCAAAAGAGGTTAATAGGCATTTTTCAAAGTATGAAATACAAAGAGCCAAAAAAGACATGAAAGTATGATCTGGGAGCTTGCCCAATAGCTCAGTTGGATAATCATTTGCCTGCAATTGCTGCCTTCCCTTATACACACCAGTTCATGTCCCGGCGGTTACACTTCCCATTCAACTCCTTGCTTACAGCCTGAGAAAACAGTAGAGGCAGACTCAAAGCCTTGGGACCCTGAGCCCTCATGGAGACCGAAAAGTGGCTACTAGTCCCTGACTTTGGATTGGCTCAGCTCTGGCTGTTATGACCATTTGGGGAGTGAACCAGTGGATGGAAGATCTTTCTCTCGGTCCCTCCTCTCTAACAATCCATCTTTTCAATAAAAATAAATAAATCTCTAAAAGAAAATATACTCAGGATCACGTGCCATTAGAAAAATAGAAATAAAAACCACATAAAGGTATCTCCACATACTTATTAGAAAGGCAATCATCCGCAAAAATAAATCAATTAACTAAATAAGTGTTCCCGAGCACATGGGGGAAAGGGTACTCTAATTCACATTGGTGGGAATGCAAACTAGTACAACCACTCTAAGACAGCATGTAAATTTCTCAGAGATCTGAAATTATATATGACCCAATCATTCCACTTCTTGGATTTACCTAAAGGAAATGAAATCAGCTTATGAGTCATCTCTACTACCATGTTTATTGCAGCTCAGTTTACAAATTAAGATATGTAATCAACCCAGATGTCCATCAACTAGATAAAGAAAATGTGATGTATATACACTATATACCATGGAATACTACTCAGTCAGTAAAGATGAAAATCCTGTCTTTTGCAATAAAATGCAACTAAAAATCATTACACATATTAAAACAACTAGTCTCAGAAAGATATATAGTGTATGTTTTCTCCAATATGTGGTAGTTGATATAGAATACCAAAAAAATGTATAGGAATCAAATGGACATCCTGTGATACAATTGTTGTCTTTACCCTTGAGTACACCCCTGTGGAATTGTAATCTTGTTGAATATTATGGTTACTGGTGAGTTAAGCCTGTGACCACAAACTGGATTAAAATCATGTCTTTGCAAAATTAACAAGAAGGGAATGGAAGGGAGAGGGGAGGGGAGAGAAAGGGAAGAGAAGAAAAAAGAGAAAAGAGGAGCGAGTCTGAAGGACAGATAGGGATAAGGTAGGAATGGAAGTGTGATTACCTTAGAAATGTAACCATGAGATATATGCAATTTGATTGATATGATATATATATATCTATACATATATATACCAAAAAATGCCTATGTACATTCCATTCAAACTGCAGAAAACCAGAGAAAAAGTTAAACCCTTGAGACAAATCAGAAAGTAAACACCTTATTACTGAGTAACAGTATGAAAATTACATCATGCAAAGAAAGAAAGCAGATGCGAATTCTATCAAATATTTAAAGAATAATTCATGCCAATTCTTCTTAAATTATTCCTCTTCCTAAAAATAAAGAGGGAATTCTTCCACACTCTTTCTATGAGGTCAACATTACACTAATACCAAACCTAGACAAGAAAACTATATGTAACTTGATGAACATAGGTGCAAAAATCCACAATATATTTACAAACTAGATTTAATATCACATTAAAGATATTCACCATGATCAAAGAAAATCCATCCCAGGGTTAAAAAGCTTGTTCAACAATATAAATTAATAAATATAATACATCACAGCAAAAGACAAAAACCATATCATCTCAGAGATGCAGAAAATACATGTTATACAGACCAGTGGTGTGACAGCAATAAACTGCTGTTGGCATTAACAGCATCCCATACCAGTGCCAATTTGAGTCCAGGATGTTCCATTTCCAATACAGCTAGCTACTATTGCACCCAAGAAAGTAGTGAAGGATGATCCAGCTGCTTGAACTCCTGTACCCACATGGCCAATCCAGAAGAATTCCTGGCTCCTGGCTTGATTGAGATCAGCCCTGCTGGGCTGTTGTGGCCATTTGGGGAGTAAACTAGCACACAGAAGGTGTCTCTCTCTCTCTCTCTCTCTCTCTCTCTCTCTCCCTCCCCCCTCCCTCTCTCTCTTTCTGTCTCTCCATCTCTCTGTAAGTCTGCCTTTCAAATAGATAAATACAATTTTTAAAAGAAAATAAGAAAAAAGCTGGCCCTGGCACAATAGCCTGGAGGCTAAAGATGTCACCTTGAACAAACTGGGATCCTATATGGGCACAGGTTCTAATCCCAGCTGGCCCGCTTCCTATCCAGCTCCCCATTTATGGCCTGGGAAAGCAGTTGAGGACAGGCCAAAGCCTTGGGACCCTGCACCCATGCAGGAGACCCAGAAGAAGCTCCTGGCGCCTGGCTTTGGATTGCCTCAGCTCCAGCCATTGCGGCTGTTTGGGGAGTAAGCCATTGGACAGAAGATCTTTCTCTCTGTCTCTCCTCCTCTGTATATCTGCCTTTCCAATAAACATGAATAAATCTTTAAAAAATAAGGGAAAAGTATGTGATAAAATACAGAATCCCCTTACAATAAAACTCTTGACAAACTTAAGTGTAGAAAGATCACATCTCAACAGCATAAGCACCATATCTAAGAAGCCAACAGCTAACATTGTATTGGGGGGGAAAGCTGCAAGTTTTCTAAAGACCTGAAACAAGATAAGGATACCCACTTTGACCACTTTATTTCACACAGTACTAAAAGTCCTTGCCAAAGGAACCAAATAAGAGAACAAAATAATGGGCATCTACCTTGGAAAGGAAGATGTGAAATTGTCACTATTTGCAGATAACATGATCCTATAAATAGAAAATCTCAAACAATCCACCAAAGATATTAGAACTAATCGATGATTTTATCAAAGACACAGGCACAAAGTCAAACATATAGAATTCAGCAGTGTCGCTATATGGGTAGAGTCAACTAAAAAGAAAGCAATTTCAAAACCCCATTTAAAATAACTACCAAAAAGCTGTGATACCTAGAGATAAATGTAACCAAAAAGGCTACAGATTTCCACAATGAAAACTTAGAAACACTAATAAGAGAAGTTGTTCATGTAATAAAAAATAAATGTTGTTGCAATAGCCCTACTACCCAAAACAACCTACAAAATCAATGCAACATCTATAAAAATACAAATGGTTTTCTTTATAGCACTAGGAAAACCAAAAAACCTAAGATCCTTATGATTACACACACACAAAGGAAAAAAAAAACCTGAATAGCCAAAGCAATCTTGAGCAAAAAGAGGTACTGTACTCCCTGACTTCAAAATATGTTGTAGCTGCAGCAGTCAAAAGAATGTGACTACTGATTAAATCAGACACAGAACAATGAAATGAAATACAAATCTCTTGAGTAAACTCACAGCTCTAGAACCAACAAATCTTCAATAAAGGTACTCCAAACACATAAGGCTGAAAGGACAATCTCTTTAACAAATGGTGCTGGGGGTTGATGCAGTACACTAGCAGCTAAAGACCCTGCTTTGCATGCACTGGAATCCCATATGGGCAGCAGTTTGTGCCCTCGCTGTGCCCATTTTCCAACCAGGACCCTGCTTGTGGCCTGGGAAAGCAGTTGAGGACGGCCCAAAGCTTTGGGATGCTGCACCCGCGTGGGAGACCCGGAGGAAGTTCCTGGCTCCTGGCTTTGGATAGGTGCAGCACCAGCCATTGCGGTCACTCAGGGAGTGAAACATCGGATGGAAGATCTTCCTCTCTGTCTCTCCTCTCTATACATCTGCCTTTCCAATAAAATAAATAAAATAAATATATCTTAATAATAGAATGATGAATTTTACATCATTCTCTATACATACAATGGCAGGATACAATTAAAAGAACAAATATGGGCTTGTGACTGATGTTAAAGGAACAAAATTTAACTGTAGGGCCCGGCGGCATGGCCTAGCGGCTAAAGTCCTCGCCTTGAATGCGCCGGGATCCCATATGAACGCCGGTTCTAATCCCAGCAGCTCCACTTCCCATCCAGCTCCCTGCCTGTGGCCTGGGAAAGCAGTTGAGGACGGCCCAAAGCTTTGGGACCCTGCACCCGTGTGGGAGACCTGGAAGAGGTTCCAGGTTCCCGGCTTCGGATCGGCGCGCATTGACCCGTTGCGGCTCACTTGGGGAGTGAATCATCGGACGGAAGATCTTCCTCTCTGTCTCTCCTCTCTGTATATCTGGCTTTGTAATAAAATAAATAAATCTTTTAAAAAATAAAATAAAATAAATTTTAACTGTAATATAGGGGAAAACAGTGGGAGAAAGATGGAAAAGGAAAACTCTGAGCCTAAGGAACTGCATCATGAGAAATAAAGAAAAAAATTGTTTTTAAAGATTTATTTATTTTTATCGGAAAGTCAGATATGCAGAGAAGGAAAGACGGAGAGAAAGATCTTCCATCCACTGGTTCACTCCCCAAGTGGCCACAATGGCCAAAGCTGAATTGATCCGAAGCCAGGAGGCAGGAGCTTCGAGCTTCTTTCAGGTATCTACATGGGTGCAGGGTCCCAAGGCTTTGGACAGGCCTCTACTGCTTTCCCAGGCCGCAAGTAGGGTGCTAGAAAGCAAGTGAAACAGCCTGAAAATGAACCGATGCCCATATGGCTACAGTGCCAGACCTAAAAAAAATTTTTTAGGGCCTGGCGCAGTGGCCTAGCAGCTTAAGACCTCGCCTTGAACACACCAGAATCCCATATGGGCACCGACTCTAGTCCCAATAGCTCCACTTCCCATCTAACTCCCTGTTTGTGACCTGGGAAAGCAGTCAAGAATGGCCCAAAGCCTTGGGTTCCTGCACCCGCATGGGAGACCTGGAGGAAGTTCCTGGTTCCTGGCTTCAGATCACTGCAGCACCGGCCACTGCAGCCACTTAGGGAGTGAATCATCGGACGGAAGATCTTCCTCTCTGTCTCCTCTCCTCTGTATATCTGACTTTGCAATAAAAATAAAACAAATCTTTAAAATATATATCAATCCATGAGATAGTGTCTGCTGATCTTTGTTTGTGATATATATTTCTGAATTCTGTATCCCCTGTTTTCTTGATGTATTCCTCAGCTAACTGAGGTTGGCAAAGGCTTTTGCTTCTTTGCAGGGGAGGCCTCAGTAATATTCATTGTGTCTTTGTCTCTTCTTCTGCTCTTTTCACTGCATTTCTGGTTAGCAGATTTTTCTCCTTAGGGCAGTTTTCTAAGCTATGTCACCCAAGAGTCTTCAGTTTTGTTTTACTTATTGCAGTTGGTACACGGCTCTTCGTTTGCAGTCACTTGTGCCACCCTCTCCAGCGAATTTCAGATCTCTGCTTTTATGATCCAGAGATCCACTGTCTCTGGAGCCCCAACTCCTGGCTCAGCACTCTCCACCTCCTGTGATCCCGTACTGTGGCTGCACCATTGGCTGTACAACCTTTCTCCCACTTCCAGTTGGAGCAGGTCCCAGGATTAGGGAGATACCAGGTGTACTAAATAGCTAGATTGTTGGCAGTGCTGATACTGCTGGAACCTGATGGCCATTAGGTCTGAGGCCACATGGACCTATTTTGACCCATATAATGCCATAGTCAGTATTATTTTCTATGTGGGATCAGTGCAATGCACTAAGCTCAGTGAGTTCACGTCCAGCTTAATGCATGTGCAGTTCAATGTTATCCCTCCAGTCTCACAGTATGCGAAACTTTACAAAATGACACATGATGTGCCACTCATCGAGTTCTTGATCTGTTGGCCATTAGGTCTGAGGGTTACCTAGACCTATTTGGGGTAGAACCTGTAGGATGCCATGTTGTCACAATTCACTGAGCCAGAAATGAGTTCACTCCCAGCTCAGTGCATGCGTAGTCCTGTCCCACTTTGCCTTTGCCTCCCTACACAAAAAGGCACTGGATTGGGCTCTACTGGGAGTCTGGGCTGTGAAATCTACCCTGTTCCTGCACCACCTGTTTGGGATCTGTTGCTCTGTCCTTGCTCCTGTTCAAATCAAACAAACTAGAAGGACAGGAAGTTCTTTCTCTGGATTCACCTCCTAAGCTCCCTCCACACCCAGTTGCTGGTGAAATTCTGGCTGCTGGTGGGGCTCAGATCACCACTGGCTGAATGCCGCTGGAGTTATCTGGTCATTGCAACACCACAGGGTTGTCTTCACTGCTTTCCCATGTCCATCAGTCTCCAGGTGCTCCTCTGTTGTTGATCTGTTGTCTCTTCTTTCCTGGAATGTGTCCTCTCTGCTTCACCTTGGCTAATGTTTCTTTGTCTGTTTAAATGTGTCCTCACCCTATTCTGCCACCTTGAGTCCTCCTAAAATGACAATTCTTAGCAATTTGATCTAGGTGTTCAAGGTAATCCCATTCAATCTCAATAAGCCAATTTTAGATATTAATAGTAATTCTAAAGTACACAAGGAAAGGCACATGACACAATAATCCCTCATTCCAGGTGTATAGTCAAATAAACCGAAAACTTAGATTCACCTACAAATGTATATAAGAACCATGCATAGTTTTTTCCTAATACACAATTTTCTTTTTTTTTTTTTTTAAAGATTTTATTATTATTGGAAAGCCGGATATACAGAGAGGAGGAGAGACAGAGAGGAAGATCTTCCATCCGTTGTTTCACTCCCCAAGTGAGCCGCAACGGGCCGGTGCTGTGCCGATCCGAAGCCGGGAACCAGGAACCTCTTCCGGGTCTCCCACGCAGGTGCAGGGTCCCAAAGCATTGGGCCGTCCTCGACTGCCTTCCCAGGCCACAAGCAGGGAGCTGGATGGGAAGTGGAGCTGCCGGGATTAGAACCGGCGCCCATATGGGATCCCGGGGCTTTCAAGGCGAGGACTTTAGCCGCTAGGCCATGCCGCCGGGCCCCTAATACACAATTTTCGTAAACTTTTTGGGAGACCTATGCCCATGAATTTCATAATCTTTCTCACTAAATAAAATTACCTTTTAATTATATTTCTCCAAAGTTTTTTAAGTGTCTTAGCACATATACTCCCTCATTCTGTCTGCTGAGAGGGCCTATGAAGAGTGACATAGCAACAAGCGCATTTCGCACACTGATCTTAATTTCTAACCACAATTCTTCAACCAAATGAATCAAATTACTTAGAGAATTGGTTTATTTCCAATTAGCTAGGAAAAACACAATATGAGCCCAGATTATTATACATCACCAGAAGGTGAAGTGCTCAAAGAAGAAATATATATTAAAAAGACAGGGCATATAAAAAAAACAAAAAGACACAAAAACCAATCTGACAGCTACCAATAGCCACAGTTTGGGACAATTTGAGGACAAACTAAATAACATTGAGGATAACCACTCTCAAAAAATAAATATTCATGGGTCCAAACTAGTAAAAGTAAGCATTGAGGGAAAAGGGATCTATGTTTCTTACAGAAAATTCAAAAAATAAATATAAAGAATATGAGGGAAATAGCAAATCACCATTAGAACATCAAAGTAATAACTGCTGTAGATTCACTAGTAAATGCTAACATCAAAAGCATATGGTCTGAGGCAGGAAGTTAGCATGCCTTTGTGAGTGCCTGTTTCGAGTCACAGCTACTCCACTTACAACCCAGTTTCCTGTTAATATTCCTGCAAACTCAGTGGGAGAGGGCCTAAGAATTTGGGCCACCAACACCCATACGAGATCAAAATGGAGTTTCAGGATCCTGGCTCAGCTCTGACCAAAACTATCTCTCAATCACTCTACCTTTCAAATAAATAAATAAATGTTAAAATTTTTTAAAAGCATGTAGTCTAGGGCTTGCGTTGTGGTACAGAAGGCTAAACTGTCACTTGTAACACCAGAATCCCCTATCAGAACATGGTTCAAGTTACAGATAATCCACTTCCCATCTAGTTTCCTGCTAATGAACCTGTGAAAATAGTAAATAATGGCCCAAGTATATTAGCCCTGCCACCCTCCATAGAAGACCTGAATGGAGTTCCTGGGTCATGACTTTAACCTGGCCCAGCCATGTTGTTGCAAATATCTGGAGAGTGAATCAGTGGATGGGGTATCTCTGTTTCATTCTTTCTCTGTCACTCTGCCTTTAAAAAATAATAACAAATCATGCGGTCAAAACTGCAAGGAGAAACAAGAGATTTGCAAAGCCTCAAATATCTCCTATCAAACATTTAATGCCTGTGATTTTACCATATTACTCTTTGATATTCTCTTCTCAGGCGGAGTAGCTTGACACCCCTCCTCTTAAATAGGAATTGAAATTAGGAACTTGCTTATAATCAAAAGAAAATAAAAAAAGAAGAAAATTCTGACTTTACACTAGAAACATCTGATAGACATCACCTTAATGATATGATCAAAGGCAACTTCTAATAGGACTGATATTCCTCCCAAAATTCAAACACTGATATAATCGTAAGAAAACATCACAGTAGATCCAAATTGAAGCACATTCTATAAAACACTTTACCACCATTCATCAAAAGTATGAAAATCTTAAGAACCAGGAAGAATCAATCAGGGAAAGCATTTTGGCATCAGAAGTAAAGCCTTCGCCTGCACTGCAAGCATCCCATATTAGCATAGCTTTGTGTCCAAACTGCTATGCTTCCAATCCATCTCCCTGCTAATCACCTGGGAAAGGAAGAAGAAGATGGCCAGGTATTTGGGCCTCTTCCACCCATGTCAGAAACCCAGATGAAGTTCCTGGCTCCCAGCTTCAACCTGGCCCATCCCTTACTTTTGAGGCCATCTCAAACCAGTTAGTGGACGATCTGTGTCTCACTATCTCTCTCCCACACTCTGAGTTTCAAATATACAAATTGAAAAGAATGATAAGGCTGGATAATTAAATGACAAGCGGAAAAGAATAGCACCAAGATTGTGGTGGGCTCAGGCTATAATGGCCTCCAACATGAAAAGAAAAACACCAAACTGGGAAATACATTCCATCACAACAGGGCAGAGAAGTTCTTCTAGTTCCCAAGTCACTGCTCTGCAGCTCTAAAGCTGCCTTTTGGCCCTTTCTCCTCTGAGTCTGGCATTGGAATATTGCTGAACACCTTTCCGCTTGGCCAGCTGGCTGCACATTTTGGCTCCAATTTGGACAGAAAACCTGCTTCCTAACCATTTTCTGAGGGCAAAACAATGAACATCCTCTTAATGAAAACTCAGTTGGAATTCCAAAGCATTAATTTTCTGTAAGATGACTAAGAGTACCAGCTCAGGAAGATTTACAAAGACCCAGTATCTATTCATTATGCTACTTGATACGTGATCATCAGCAATTTGCTTTATTTCATTGAATCCCAGTAGTTAATAGAACTGTCATAAGACCAGATAAAGAGTGGTAAGTGGATTACATAACATTTATGGAAAGTAACTGAGACACAGTGGTCACTCAATAATTTAGAAAATATCAAAACTGAATTTCTCTCAAACTCCAAAAAAAAATATCTTTAAAATATTGACATTACATTGCTATGAACACATTCTCATAAGTGGAAGACAATAAGTATATAGGAAAAACATGTGAGAAGGAAATTTTTTCTCTGTCTACCTTTTGTAATTATGTGAGTATATATTTGAAAATAGATGAAAAAGAGTAAAATAAAAATGCAGAAAAATTAATTTGATACACTAATTCCTAATA
Organism: Ochotona princeps; assembly: GCF_030435755.1. Classification (NCBI taxonomy): domain Eukaryota; kingdom Metazoa; phylum Chordata; class Mammalia; order Lagomorpha; family Ochotonidae; genus Ochotona; species Ochotona princeps. The sequence continues at coordinate 29,798,965 of NC_080840.1, forward strand.
TTTTAGTAAATTAATCAAGAAAGAATTGCTTTATCTCTGGGGATACAGGAATTTTAAGTAATAGTGGCACAGGGTAAAACATTTAAAAATATCAGCAGAACCAGATTATGATTGAGACTTCAGTTAATATTTTGATCAAATTATTGGCAGTATTGGCTCTCAACAGTATGTAGGTACCTAAATCACATTATTGAACACTTGTACAACTACTTAATTAACTATGCTCTTCGGCAACCAAAGATAATCAATCCCCACATGACACACTTAACATCTATAAATAGAGAGACAAACAAGAAAATGGGGTGTTCTGCCATAGCATGAAATGCTTTTTAGAGTTTCTGCTAGTTTCTAGAGATTTAAAAAAAAATGCATTTCTACAAAATCTAAAAATTGCTGACAAATAAGATCATTATGTTTTACAATAAAGAACACCAAATAAATAACAAAGAAAAGTTTTTTTCCACAGCACATTGCAAGAATTAATAATTCAATTAGAGCAACAAATCAGTCAATGCCAGAAAAGTGTGTTTAACCAGGTAAACGAATATACATAATGACATAAATATCTGACATGGGTAGGCAGAGAGTTAACAAGTGCAGAGCAGCTGAGAGACTGCCAGTGGTCTCAGTGCCAGTCCTCTCCTCCCTGCCGTGCCAATCCATGTGGACTGGGCAAGCCCGTTCCCCACAATGTGTCGGAATCTCACTTTCCCTCAGGCACACACACCTTCCTGGAGATCACCTGGTGCTTGGAGGCCCTGCCCAAAGACTACCACATTTGTATATGCAACTAAGGCACCACTCCTACCCTATGAAAGGATGACTCCCCCAGCTTCAAGTAGGCGTCAGCTCTTCTTTCCTCGTATTCATCTCTGGATATGTTATATCCCTTTAAATAAATTTTCTCTCCCTGCATTTCTATGTCTCTTTGTCTTGAATTCTTTCATCAAGTCAAGACAAGAACCTGATATAAAGCCAAGAACCCCATTCCCCACAATATACACAGGTTTTGGAATGTTAACATATAATCTAGGAGCTTAACTATAAATTTTACTTTAACACACAACAGATTTTTTTTACTTTTTTTTAAGATTTATTTATTTTTATTGGAAAGGCAGATTTACAAAGAAAAGGAAAGACAGAGATCTTCCATCTGCTGGTTCTCTCTCCAAATAGTCACAATGAGTAAAGCTGAGCTGATCTTAAGCCAGGAGCTTCCTATAGTCTCCCACATGGGTTTAGGGAACAAGGATTTGAGCCATAATCCACTGCTTTCCAGACCATAACAAGAAGTTGGCTAGAAAGTGGCGCAGCCGGGACTAGAACCACAGCATCTTTATGGAATTCCAGTGCTACAGAACAGAAGGTTAGACTGTTGAGTCATCATGACTGAAATAATACATAGTATGTTTTAAAGGACAAACACAAAATACTTCAAAAATTCTACTGAAATTTCTATTAGGATGTCAATATGTGATTTTATTCTTATTGTTTATTTTTCAAATTTTCTCCTGCTATTTTTAAGACTGGCTTCGTGGTACTATGGGCTAAGCTTTCATCTATGGCTGTTCCATTTCCCATCCAGCTCCCTGCTTGAGGCCTGGGAAAGTAGCAGAAGATGGCTCAAGTCCTTGAGCCCCAGTACTCACATGGGAGACCCAGAAGAAGCTCCTGAAGCTTGGCCTTGGATCAGCTCAGCTCCAACTATTACAGCCATTTGGGGAGTGAACCAGAAAACAGAAGATATTTGTCTCTCCTTTTTCTGTAAATCTGCCTTTACAATAAACATAAAATAAGTCTCAAAAAAAAAAGAAGTTGCAGCAGCCCTCCAGTGCATTCTAAACTTATAGGTAATATTGTTATAAGCAATCATGTATGGACAGATCATAAAATCCATTTTCAAAGGTCCTAGAAAGAAGTCTTGCAATTAGCAAAACCTGCTCTGTAAAGGTGATACACTTCATACATATGTATCATGCATCATATATATATATACACACACATATATATAACTATACACATATATATGATATAACTATAGTTATAGTTACAGTATAACCATCTTCTCTGAGAAACCTAATTTCTCTCCCCATCTACTCCCTGCTCAAATGGAACAGTATCCACAGGCAGGTGGCCAAACAGCCTAAGGGAACTTCTCTTGCCGCTCACACATTTGCACATGTCTAAAACACTTTATATCTTTTTTATGATAAAATTACTCCAAACATAAAGAAAGGAAGTAGAAGCCATAAATCATGCTGGCTTAGCACAGGTAATTTATTCTGGACAGGATGGATGCCATAGGAACCTGCTGTCACAACATATGAAAACACTTTAAATAACAATGTTTCTGAAATTACTTGAAAGGAATTAAAAAAAAAAAACACTAAGTGTCTACATTTCATCCAGAATATATTATCAAAGAAAACAGAGGAAATGAGCAATTCCATCTATTATACTGGAAATTATTAAAGAAAGAATATCATTTCCCAATTTGATTTTGTTAGCTTTTACTTTGGAGGAGTATCGGCTTTGGAGTCAAGCAGACGAAGGTCCGACTGCTGCTTACCATAGTCACATTGCAGGTTCCTTTGTCATTTTATAACCCATATGTAACAATGGGGAGTAACTTTGGAGTACTAGTTAGGTAGGATTATGTTAAAAAAAAACAGATGAAAATGCATGCCATAATTTTTATTGCTGTAAACTTCTCTGCATGTGTGAGATATCTCCTAATTATAAAAACATGTGATACAAGTGGCACATAATTGAGAATAAATGTTGAATAACTTCCTTGTTGTTATAAAAATGAGACATGAATTTGGGACCTGTACTTCATTATTACATTCAATAAACATCATCTGATGACCTTAAGGGTACAAAGGAGACTTTTCTCAAGCTTTAAAATGGTCATAGGAAAATAATGATTAATTAAATACAAACTAGACAAAATGAATGCTAATTATAAAAAAGAAATCATTTCTAAGTATCTCTAGTTTAAATGGCTGGAATCTACATAGCCATTGTGTTTAACAGAAACAAAACCCAGTGTGAGGGTTAATTTTATTGTTAAATTGGCAGAGCAAGAAGTGCTCTGGAATGTTGCTGGGTGAAACTAGGATTTGAATGGGTAGACACAGAAGTTTGCCCTCCTCAACTAAAGGATGGGTATTTACCGTTTCTAAGAAACTAAACAAAACAAGAGGTGGAAGAAAGAGGCATTCATCTTCTAGTTGCCTTCCAGCTTGCTCAAGCTGCTAGCTAAGACATCTCACTTCATCTCTCAGCCTCCTACTGCACATCATACCTGCCTATCCATGATATCAGACTTTACAGCATCCAGAACTGAAAAAAAAAACTTTGCATTCTCTGTAAGGTACCCAGTCGTAGGCATTGTAATAAAGCAGCATAAACTAGGCTAAGAATTACTTGCAGCCATTTTTCAGGGTTGCACTGAGGTACCACCCAGGATGTTGGCATCCCCTATCAGAGTACCAGTTCAAGTTACAAGTGCTTTGCTTCCCTGCTAATAAGTTTGGAAAACAGCAGCACCTGGTCCAAGCAGTTGAATGCTTGAAACCCACAAGTGAGGCTCAGATGGAGTTCCAAGCTCTTGCCTCTGGCTTGGCCTGGCCACACAGCTGTTTGTAAATGGAGGCTCTCTTTCTGTCTTTCCCTCCCTATATCATTTTGCCTCTCAAATAAGTCAGTCTTTAAAAGGAAAACAAACACATTATTTATGATGTGTATTATATTTTTGCATACATTTATACTGTATTCTATTATATTTACCTTCATGAAGGCATAAACTCTTTCAGGATGGGGAACAGGATTCACTCATCCCTGTGACTTGAACACCTAATATAATGCTTGTCACAAAAGCATTCAACAACCAATGTTTAACAAATTTGACAAAGAAAAATTATGATTTAAATTTCTTCATGCTTTATGTTTAGGGAAAACATATATCAGATACTTTGTTTTTCAAGATTCATTTATTTGTTTGTTTGTTTGCTTTAAAGGCAGAACTACAGAAAGAGAGAAGCCAATAGCCAGGAACTTCCCCACATTTCCCACATGGGTACAGGGACCCCTGTATTTGGGCCATCCTCTGTGGCTTTCCCAGACATATTAGCAGGGAGCTGGATCTAAGTGGAGCAGTTGAAGACAAATAATCAGCACCCATATGGGATGCCAGCAACATATTCTGCATATTCTGAGATGACCACACTTCTCATTCTGTTGATATAATGTGCTGTATTTATTCATTTGCAAATGTCAAACCAGTCTTGCAGCTAGGATGAAATCCATTTTATCACAGTGAATAATCTTCAGTGTTGAATTTCATTTCTTTGTATATTTGTGAGGATTTTAGCATCTATATTCATAAGAGATGTTAGCATGAAGTTTTTGAGACTGTCCAAGCCTGCTAAAATCTTGTGTCATGTACAGAAGCAAGCCCTGTCAGGCCATTCTCCCTGGGATATCATCTCACTGTCCCGTGTCTGTACGTACCACATGTATTGGCAAACATGATATTGTTTAAGTCATGAGAAGTCAGACACTTGTTGGGAAAGTCACTGTTCATTTCTCAGCAAGTGGCCAGGAAAATAACATTTTTTAGTGGTCAGCACAAGAATTGCTCAGCAAGTTTCAAATTAGAGACCACCAATGGGTAAGGTCTTCCTAGGTTCCCACCCAGGTGGGTATCCAAAAGAGGGCCCCCGCCCATTTGAGAAACACAATGAGCGGTCAGGAAATACTTAAAATTTGAACACACTTCCTGGAACATGGTATCTCTCTTTTCCTGAGGCACCCCACTTCCCAGCTCACTCCAAAAAGTGGTTTTCACTTTCTTCCTTTACCTTCTCAGATAAAATACATTCTCTTTGGGGAAAAAGGTACCCTAATCCACGACTGCAGGGAATGCAGGCTAGCACAGTTACTATGAAAGTCAGTATGGAGAGTACTAAGAAAACTGAAAATTGACCTAATGTATGATCCAGCTATCCCACTACTCGGAATACATCTATAGGAAGTGATATTTGCATATGAAAAAGTGACCTGCAACCCCATATTTATAGCAACACAATTCACAATGGCAAACACATGGAAAACAACCCAGATGCTCATCAAAAGCAGAATGAATTAAGAAACTGGTACATCTACTCCACAGAATACTGACACCATTTAAATGGTAGAATGCAATTCTACCATTTGCAACAAAATAGTCCCAAAGAGAGACCATTATGCTCAGTGAAATAAACCAATCCCAAAAAGACAAATATAATGTTTTCTCTGATAAAAGGCAACCTCATGCAAAATATAAGATAAATGGATATATGGGTAAACATGTATATACATATATTCTCATCAGTGAATTTTGTACTGGAGAGCAGCATACCAGGAAGAGAAGATACTCCGCAATATGCATCTTCTCTCCCAAATAAAAAGAGTACTGCCAATAAAACTTAAAAAATATACCTTGACAGTAGGATGTTAGACTATCTACCATTGTCTATACCTAAAATACCATGATACACTAATAATAGAATATTAGACTTGTGACTACTGCTGAAGGACTATATACTATTAAAATAATACATGGGGTTACAGTGGAGTGATATTGGGAGAAGACAGAGGATATAAACCTTGTGCCCTGAAAAATAACAATAATAAATATTTTAAAGAAAAGAATATTACAGAAAAAAAAGTATTAAAGAAATAACCTCGGGCCCGGCGGCGTGGCCTAGCGGCTAAAGTTCTCACCTTGAAAGCCCCGGGATCCCATATGGGCGCCGGTTCTAATCCCAGCAGCTCCACTTCCCATCCAGCTCCCTGCTTGTGGCCTGGGAAAGCAGTTGAGGACGGCCCAAAGCCTTGGGACCCTGCACCTGCGTGGGAGACCTGGAAGAGGTTCCTGGTTCCCGGCATCGGATTGGTGCAGCACCGGCCGGTTGCGGCTCACTTGGGGAGTGAAACATCAGATGGAAGATCTTCCTCTCTGTCTCTCCTCCTCTCTGTATATCCAGCTTTCCAATAATAATAAATCTTTTAAAAAAAAAAAGAAAGAAAGAAAGAAATAACCTCTCCAGAAACATCAAGACTTGGAAATGAGGAGGGGGAAGAGAGGAAATCTCAAGAAAATATTTCTATATCCAGGAAAAGGACAATCCAATAGAACCTAAGTATCTTTAATATACATGCCCTTTTCCTAACAACATGAAAAAGATGTACCCCTCCTGCCCAGAGCCCTGCAGATACGTATATTTCAAGTAGAATTATTTGTTTTTATATATTTATTTTTATGGGAAAGGCAGATATACAGAGAGGAGGAGGAGAGACAGAGAGGAACATCTTCCGTTCACTGGTTCACTCCCCAAGCGGCCACAATGGCTGGAGCTGACCTAATCCAAAGCTAGGAGCCAGAAGCCTCTTCCAGGTCTCTCATGTGGGTGCAGAGTCCTAAAGCTTTGGGCCGTCCTCGGCTGCTTTCCCAGGCCACAAGCAGAGAGCTGCATAGGAAGTGGAGCTGCTGAGATTAGAACCAGCACCCATATGGGATCCCAGTGCATTCAAAGCAAGGACTTTAACTTCTATACTATCGCACTGGGCCCTTAAGTAGAATTCTATTCACCAGTTTTACCCCAAACAGCAGTAAACATCTGCCTCACTCTTGGAATTGTGGAAAAAGCCTTGTCTAATATTTTGCCCTGCATTGATGGACAGATCCCTTCCCCAACATGCGTTAGAACTAAAGCCTGTCTTTGATCCTGACCCTGCAATAATGTGTATCCTACCCTCCTTGACATATGAACACAGTATTCCATCAGAAAAACTGTGGATCCAGCACTATGCTCCGTCCCCATGTTGAAGGTATGAGACAAAAATGGAAGAAGCTAGAAGGGATTTTCTTAATTGACAAATGAAATCCAGAGCAGACAGTCCCATAAAGCTGATGAAAATCAACACAGTGAGAGTTTTAGGAACTCAGCTGTAGTAATACCTCTCATGTTTCAGATTAGCCTCTGCATAGCAGACTAGAAGAGAACGCTAATGCTAGTCATTTCTCCATCACTATAAGCATATACCTGAAAGGAGCTATGTAGGAAGGAAAAAAGTTTATCTAAGCTTACAGTTTTGGAGATTTATAGTCAAACATCAGGTGGCCAATTAGGGGTAGTGGAACACATGCAGAGGAATAATTGTTAATTACAGCCAGGCAGCAGAAAGCAACAGAGTGATTTCTCATTACAAAGCCATTACAAGTTAATCATGTGGTTCAACTCTAGAAACTTAATCCAATCCAATGACTTTCCAAAAGCACCAGCTTCAGACACCATAAATGGAAAAATTTCCATTCTTAATTGATAAATATAATATTTTGGAGATCATAACACAAGGACTTTCAAATAACCCAAACTATCATGCCAACTGTAACAACACTGAAAAGGCTTAAAAGTGACTTTTGAATAACAGCCTAATAGTTTGAAAATATGCTTTTTAAAGCTTCATATGAAAGATAAACAAAACTTCCAAGATACAATCCAAACACTTTTACCATATTCAGAACTATGAAAAACCTCAATTCAACTAAAAAGAGATGCCAACAATGAAATGACATAAATATTGACTAAAACAAAACAGCTGTCATTTAAAAAAAACTTCAATAAGGAATTATACTCTGCAAATAAATGAAATCATAGAAAGTCTCAGCAAAGAAATCGGATATTTTTAAAGATTTATTTATTTTTATTACAAAAGGTAGATTCACACGGAGAGAACAGAAGATCTTACAACTACTGGTTCATCCCCAAATGGCTGCAATGGCCAGAGGTGAGCTGAGCCAATCCAAAGCCAAGAGTTCCTTCCAGTTCTCCAACAAGAGTGAGGGGTCCCAAAGCTTTAAGCCATCCTCTACTGCTTTCTCAGAACAAAGCAGGGAGCCGGCTGGAAAGTAGCCGGAACACAAAACAGTGCCTATATGGAATGCCAATGTTTGCAGACAGAGGAATAACAGATTGAGCCATCTAGCCAGCCCCAGAAGATATTTTTTGAAATAGAAATTTCAGAACTAAAACATACGGTAACAAACATTAAAACCTCACTTTATTAGTTCGAACACAGAATGAGATCAAAGAGGAAAAACACCACAACTAGAAGCATATAAAATGAGAATCCAAAGTACAGATGTGGGGAGAGGAAGATTAAAAAAAAAGAGTAATTTTTTAAATACTAAAAAATAAATCATAGCCGATTTTTTTTCAAACTAAAAAAGTCAAAGACAACAGAGTGGTGTTTCAGTAATCAGATATCCCAGTGGGAGTCATTGGGCCATGATCCAAGCTCCACTGGTGGCCAGAACTCCACCAACAGCCAGGTGGGAACGGGAGACCACCAGGAACTTAGGAGGTGAACTCAGCAAAAAAAAAAAAAAAAAAACCCTGCCTGTCCTGATGATCTGCTTGATTCGAACAGGATCAGAAACAGAGCAGCAGACCCCAAGCAGACAGTGCAGGAACAGGGTCAATTTCACAGCCCAGGCTCCCCAGTGCCACACCATGCACCATTTGTGTAGTGAGGCAAAGATTGTGTTACTGGAAGGACAACAGAAAATTGTACAAGCACTCAGCCAGAAGCAATCTCATTTCCAGCTCAGTGCATCGCACTGGTCCCTCAGGGAAAATAGTCCCAATGTAGCATCCCACAGGATCCACCCAAAACAGACCCAAGTAGACCCGAGACCTAACAGCCAGCAGATCCATAACTTCACCAGTGCCACATAATGAGCCATTTTGGACAGTGTGGCAAAGTCTGTAGGACTGGAGGGTCAACAGTGAACTGTACATGCAATAAGCTGGGAGGGAACTTACTTCCAACTCAGTGCATTGCAGTGGTCCCACAGGGAAAATAGTACTGACTTTGACATTCTATGGATACCACCCAAAATAGGTCTAGGTAACCCTCAGACCTAAAATCCAGAAGATTCCACAAGATCAGCACCAACAACAACCCAGTTATTTAGGACACCTTGCTTTCCCTAATCCTGGGAACTGCTCGAACTGGAAGTGGGAGAAAAGTTATACAATCAACAGTGTAGCCTCAGCATGAGCTCACAGGAGGTGGAGAGTGTTGAACCAGGAGCTGGCACTACAGAGACCAGGCCTGAAACTTGCTGGAGGGAGTGCACAAGTGACTGCAAATAACGAACTGGATACCAGATGCAACCAGTAAAAGTTGAACTGTAGATCTGTGGGTGACAGAGATTAAAAACCTGCCCTAAGGAGAACAATCTGTTAATCAGAAGTACAGTGACCTAGAGCAAAAGAAGAGACAGAGACACAATGAATATTACTGAGGCCTCCCCTGCATAGAAGCAAAAGCCTTTGCCAACCTCAGAGTTAACTGAGGAATACATCAAGAGAAAACTTTAAAAACCTGTTATAAAGTTTCTTATCAACAATGATAAGCACATACAGAAATTTATGCACTATATAACACCAGATATAGCAACACAAAAACAAAATTAAGCTGAATATTAAAAATGAAGGACACAATGGAGCAAATGAAAAATCAGTGGAAAGTCTCAGTAACAGACTGAATGAGACAGAAAAAGAATCTCAGAATTGGATGACATTTCTCGTCACAATGGGGAAACAATCAAAATGCTGCAAGCAGAGCTGGGTCAAGCTAAAAAATGTATTCAAGGATTAAGAGACACTACTAAAAGGCCAAATATTAGAATTATGGGAGTTTCAGAAGGTGCAAAAAGAGAAGCTGGATGTAAAGATGTGTTCAATGAAATAATCAAGGAAAACATCCCTAATCTGGAGAAAAAATTGGGAAACAGCATACAGAAGGGGCAAAGAACTCCCAACAGGATTGACCAAAAGTGATCTTCACCATGACACATGATAATCACGCTCTCTTCAGTTAAACATAAGAAAACGATCCTTAAATGTACACATGAAAAAAAAATTGACATATAGAGGAACTCCAATCAGACTCTCAGCTAACCTCTCACAGGAAATCCTATAGGCCAGAAGAGAATGGGATGACATCTCTGTACATCTGCCTTTTCAATAAAAATAATAAATCTTAAAAAAAAAATTGATCAAGGAGTAGGCTAATGGCCTGTAAGTTAACACACAGATTAAGATGTCTGCACTCCATAACACACTGTCTGAGATCAAGTCCCAGCTGCATTCCCAATTCTGCATCTCTTCATATTCACCCTAGAAGGCAGCAAATTATGATGACTGTAGTACCTTGGTCCCTCTCACCCAAGGGGTAGACCTACATTGAGACCCCAGCTCCCAACTCTGGCCTGGCCTAGCCCTACTTATAATGAATACATACAGAGTTCATCAAAATGGAGCTCTGAACCCAGCATGGTAGACGCTAGGCTACTGCAACTTTAGCCACTAGACTAAAGTCCTCACCTTGCAAGCCTGGGATCCCATATAGGTGCTGGTTCTAATCTCAGCTACTCCATTTCCCATCCCTGCTCCTTGTCTGTGGCCTGGGAAAGCAACAGAGGAAGAATCAAAGCCAGGGGACCCTGCATCCACGTGGGAGGCCCAGAGGATACTCCTGGTTCCTGTCTTCTGATCGGCACAGCTCTGGCCATTGCAGCCACTTGGGGAGTGATTCAGTGGATGGATGATCTTCCTCTCTGTCTCTCCTCTTCTCTGTATATCTGACTTTCCACTAAAACAAATAAATACATAAATAAATAAATCTTTTTAAAAATGGAGCTCTGTTTCCTTTTCCCTCTCTCCCTCTCTCTCTCTCTCTCTCTCTCTCTCTCTGCCCTTGTGTGGTGTATCGTATGTGTGTCACTCAAAGATGAAGAAAATTTTTACTTACTTTTCAAATATTCTACAAGACATATAGGTAAATGTATACAATTTTAAAAGTATGCATTGACTTTAATATTTCTACAAAAATGTTTTCTTTCAACTCTAATTTTCTTATTTCTGAAAAATTTGAGAGACAGGAACTACTTCTTGAACTATCTCTGCTCTCTCTCAGGAGCCACATTGTGGGAAGCTAGAGTCAGAACCTGGAGCAGAGACCTCAATTCAGGTAATCCCACAGCAGGAAACAGGCATCTTAACAGGTGGCTTATCTGCTAACCCAAGTCCCCATCTCTTACCCCATGTTTTCAGTATTGCTGTGCTTCAAATGAAACTCCTCCTATGAGATCAGATCTGGAATCTTCCACTTGTAGCATCATATTGGCACTTACAAAGTTTTGGATTTTGGAAAAATTCTACTTCCAAAATTAAGAAAGAACATTTATGAAAAATACATTAGTAGTTGTCAGGGACTGGGCTACAGAAAGTATTTGACTATAAAAGGGTGACATGAAGAAATTTCTTTGTGGTGATGGAACAGTTCTGTATCCTGCTTGATTGGTAGCTACACAGCTTTATAAATACGATTTTAAAAAATTCCATAGTACTATTCAATCCCTCCAACCAAAGGAATATATGTGAAACCCAAATACAGTCTGTAATTTAATTAATTGTTGTCCCAAATGCATTGTTACTGGAAATGGACTCAGCAAAGAATAAGGTCTCCAGAAATTTTCTCCTTCATAAAAGAAATGGAAAAACTTTTAAAAAAAATATTCAGAATTGGGCCCAGCATGGTAGCCTAGAGGCCAAAGTCTTTGCCTTTCATTCGCCGGGATCCCATATGGGCGCCCAGTTCACGTCTCGGATGTTCCACTTCCCATCCAGCTTCCTGCCTGTGCCTGGGGAAGCAGTCAAGGATGGCACAAAACCTTGGGACCCTGTACCTATGTGGGATCTCCAGAAGAAGCTCTTGGCTTCTGGATTTGGATTGGCTGGGCTCCAGCTTTTGCAGCCACTTGCAGAATGAAGATCTCACTCTCTCTCTCTCTTTCTCTCTCTCTCTGTATCTATCTGTTTTTCCTTAAAATCAAATAAATATTTAAAAATTTGTCAGAATTAACTTTTTCACCACTTGGAAAGTCAATCAAAGATTACAAAAATCAAGGAAAATTTATTTGAGAAAAATGGCTAAATTACACTAACAACTGTGAGTTTTATGGTATTTTAGCTTGTATTTTTCCTATTCCTCTCTCTGCATTTCCACAGTAGCCTTGAAAATCAACAATTCTCCATCACAGTGAAAAACAGCAGCGAGGAAACCTGTAGTGGAGACTGAATAGGGTTGGAACTCCTTCAAAGTCTCCTTCACAGAAAAGTGTTATTTGATCTGCCTAGCGGTCCCTGGAAGACTCTACTTACAAAAGGGTCCTTTATTTTACCTGAGAACTTCGCTGGGTGGTGGGGGGGAAGTGGGAGGGGATGGAGAAGAAGTCTTTTCCCTGGAAAAACTTGTCAGAAATAATCAAATATTCAGTAGTTGTAAATTAACATCCATAGCCAATAACAGACCAACCAAAAAGTTTTAAAGGAATGGAATGTTCAAAGGGACTCAGAAAATTGCGACATATTCCAGAGCTTCTAAGAAGGCCATACAGTACATGCTTGGGATATTTGCATGCTGAGAAAGACCTAAAAATTTTCTAAGCTCTCGTGTTTGGCTGATTTTTTCAGCTCTGCACAGCAAGATTGAAAGCCAAAATGATGGAGGTGTCAAACAATCTCTATGACTAAGTGTTGAAAGCATGCCCTAACAGTCAGTCAGGGCTCCTAGGCAAAGACTGGAAGATTTTTTTCATTTCAACTATTAAAGGAAATCTACATCTAAGCATTAAACTGACTAGTAAGCTAACAGAGACCTCAGAGATTCCATGAACTAAGCACTTAGATGACACATAGGCTTTGCACAATTACTTCTGAAAAGCCAATAAACAAACAACAAAAGCAGAAACAAAAAAGTCTGGAGAAGGGAGAGAATCTGATTTACAGAACTGTAACATATAAAGTTTTTTTAGATCCATCAATTTATTTGAAAGGCAGTTACAGAAAGAGAGGGCAAGACAGAGAAAGAGACAGAGACGATCTTGTATCTGCTGGTTCACTCTCCAAATGGCAGCAATGGCTAGGGCAGGACCAGGCCTAAAAGGGAGCCACAAGCTTCTTCTAGATCTCAGACACGAGTGGCAGGGCCCAAGCCAGTGGGCCACCATCTTCCACTGCTTTCCTAGGTGAATTAACAGGGAGCTCGATTGAAAGTGGGCAGCTAATAGTCAAGCATCTTATGTGGCAGTTCAATACATCAAACTTAGTATATTATTTTTAATGTTGAGTTTCATCAAAAATATCGTAAGACACGCAAAGAAACAAGGAAGTATGTGCCACACACAGCAATAAAAACAAGCAAAAGAAATCAGTGCTAAAGAAATACAATCTAGGGAGAAAATCACTCAGTTGTAATATTGAATATGCACTAATTTAATGCTTTCCACATCTAATCCTGTACAAGGGACTTCTCCTCAAACATATGAAGACAAATTGAGAATAAGCATACAAAAGTATTACCCTATATGACAAGGTTTTTAAAAGGGAAAAAGAAGCCAATCTTGATGGCCCTATTTCACTGTGTGATTAATTTCAGCAAGATTCTTCTTACTTACAGATAGAACTTGAAACTTCAAGTAAGAATAAAGTTCTCGTCTCAAAACATAGTTGTTCCTCACTCAAAATATGAATATCACAATAAGGACTTTAAAAGATATCCAGGGGGTCCGGCGCAGTAGCCTAGTGGCTAAAGTCCTCACCTTGCATACACTGGGATCCCATATCAGTGCTGGTTTGTGTCCCAGCAGCCCTGCTTCCTATACAGCTCCCTGCTTGTGTCCTGGGAAAGCAGTTGAGGATGGCCCAATGTCTTGGAACCCTGCACCCAAGTGCGAGACTTAGAAGAAGCTCCTGGCTCCTGGCTTCAGATCAGCTTAGCTCCAACGGTTGTGGCATTTGCAGAGTGAACCAGTGAATGGAAGATGTTCCTCTCTGTCTCTTCTCCTCTTTGTATATCTGACTTCCCAATAAAAATAAATAAATCTTTTTTAAAATAAAGATATCCAAGAACCCCAAATAATGTCAGTAAAGTATATCTTTAGATTTTGAGACTCACAAATTACCTAGATCTTCAACAAATTATCCTAGGCTATCACCATCAAAAGGAGTGTTTGAAGCTCAGCAAGAGATAGGACTGATACAACATGGCAAACTTGTTTCTCTTAAATGTTGACTGGTCGAAGAACACCCACAAATGAGTATTTCCTTCTCTGCATGATACAAACTGAAACAAATGAATCACGGCACATGAACAAGTGTGTACTCATTCTACTCTCCTCTAACACCAGTGAGAAAGAAGCAAGATGCTTGGCCATGACTTATGGCTAAATAGTGAGCTGTCTCACTCATGCTTACTTTACTAGTCCTCTCTGATTCAGAGTCATCTTTAGAGTTCCGTCTATCTCTAAATCCATTGTAAATTAGTTGGAAAAACAGTGTACTGATGTAAAAATGGTTTTGGATATGAGCTAAACTAGGACCATCAAAATATCACAATGATGCTTAAATTATTACTTTAAAAATAAATCTAGGGATGCCTACACTAAACAGGACAAATCAGCACAAGCTACTGTTTATGCTCTCCTGTACTTCAGAAAAGAAAGCTGACAATATTATACTTTTTTCCTAATCAAACAAATATGCATTGGGCATACATAAAAATGTTTCCCTTTATATTCCCTTATTTGTCTTTTTATGTGTATTTATTTGTATATTTCCTCCGTTTCACAACTTTACTGACTTAGTATAAGACAAAAGTTCTTAGACATGGTTTACAAAATAAAATTTTGCAAACTTTGGGCTAATTTAGTTCCAAAAAAAAAAAGATTGTTCCTAATACTTTCCAGTATTAGAATCTTGCACAAGAAATTGAATTTAGCTTCATCTTTCACATGTTAGTTTTAAAAATATTGTCCTTATAAAGTGATTGTAAAGAATAAAAATAAAACATGTCAAGTGTGGAAGTGCACCTCTGAACCGGTCCATTGGATGTGAGCACCCCGGAACTCATGCACTCTCAGCCGACTGAGAGTGCCAGCAGGACTCAGACTTCCTACGTGGGACTGTGGCTGCCTCACTAGCCCAGTAAGGCTGGCAGTGAGCAGTGCCACCCTGTGCCTCCTTGCTCATTAGTTGCTTGTAGCAGAGTATATCCCGTACCTCAGTTAATTGGTATGAGTGTTAGAATACGTTCCTGAATAGCATGTTTACTCCTTTGCTGCTTTGCTGATTGTTCATTTCCTTGTTTGTTATCTTTAGAGGGGCTTTCCATGATTGCCTAGGAAATCTGCCTAATGCACACACACACACACACACACACGCCCTGTTGAGTTCAATAAAGTGTGCATTGTTTCACTCACCTTGCATCCTCTGTGTCCCTATCTATCTCAGCGTGGTTGTCACACTTTGAGTCCCGGTCTCCTCAGAGGGATCATCCACAGTTAAGTACTACTGAATCTAAATTCCTGAATTCTATTCCAGTCAATGTCATTTCTTCTTTATGTCACAGAAACATTTATTTTTACACGTACTGGAGCTTAAATCATCATCGTCACTGCCATAAACATTATTGTCACTGTTATCACCTTCAGTACTATTAACAGTGTTATCTTTAGTGTTATCTCCATTAAAAAATATATTAAGACTTAATCAATCAAGTTACAATGTTTCCTGAAGCACATATCTCAATCTCTTTTTTAAGAGGAAAGAAAGCAGCTATTTATTAGCATATATATTCATAAATACATTATAGGGAGCCCAGAGAAACAGCAGTTTTCAACAAAGTGCTTTAAACACCAGCACTTCTCCAGACTGATGAGCGTGTGAATCAGTCTACAGTGGTTAAATTTTGTTTTCTCTGGTAGAAGAGAAGGTTTGGAGGTACTTTTTGTCTTCGTAAATTCATGTTATACTTTCTGACAAATAGAAGGAGGGCAGGGAGCTTTCCCATTTGTATTTGGGGAAGGCATATGCTGGTTTCACACAATAGTCTTAGCTGGTGAGCAAAATCAGAAGACCTCTTCTCTCACACAACTTATTCTTTTTTTCTTTTTAGAATCAATGCCATTTCTAAGTCAGTTTTTCAAGTTACTTAATGTCTCAAACCTTCAGGAATTCTACCATAAAACAGTGAAAATAATCAAAATTAATACAAGAATTAAAGGAGATAATGCATGAGAAGTGCTTAGTACAGTGTTCAGGTAATGGTAAGTGGAAGTTCTAGTATAGTAACTATTACCCAATAAAGGAAATGTTACAAATAAAACACAAGAGCTAATTAGCATTGGATATGAAAGAAAGAAATGAATGAAATTTAAAGCTTTCAAAAATATTTTTAAAAGCCAGCCCATCAATAAAATCAAAACTTTAAATTCATCAGAAATGTGATGGGGCAAGCATTTTGGCCTAGAGGTTAAGATGCAAAGTAAGACACCCATTTACCACATTGGATAAGCCTTGGTTCAATTCCTGGCTCTAGCTCCTGATTCCAGGAAATGTAAATTCTGGGAGGCAGCATGCGGTACCTTATGTAGTTGGGACCCTGGCACCCACAAGAGACCTGGATTGAGCTTCCAGCTGCCAGCTTCAACCAGGTTTAGTCCTAACCATTTGAGAAGTAGGCCTGAGGGTAGGGATTCTCTCTCTTTCTATCCCCCACTACTGAATTTAATACATATTTCAAGCAGCATTAACAGAGCAAATAAACAACATATAAAAATTCAAAAGGGGCTTGAAAAGGGTAAATATGTAGAAAGCATATGCAAAGAAGATAGTAACAGAAAACTTCCCAAACCTAGAAAACGACTATAGAGGTACAGCAGGTTATCACCAATCATATTGAACTG
Source organism: Ochotona princeps (assembly GCF_030435755.1). Lineage (NCBI taxonomy): Eukaryota > Metazoa > Chordata > Mammalia > Lagomorpha > Ochotonidae > Ochotona > Ochotona princeps. The sequence continues at coordinate 29,815,829 of NC_080840.1, forward strand.
AATCAACTCTTCAAGGTTAGTGATAAAGAGAATTATCAAAGCTGCAAGAGAAAAAAATAATAACACATAAGGGTATACTGGTTTGCTAAACTGAAGATTTCTCAGCAGAAATCTTACAGGCCAGGAGAGAATGGCATGGGATTTTCACAACACAGAAAGGGGGCGGGGGAGGAGGAAATCTGACAACCAAAGATACTGTACTCAACAAATCTAATCCTTATCTAAGAAGGAAAAATAAAAACAGTCCCAAATAAAATTAAGAGAACTTATCGCCACAAGACAGAATAACAATGGTCTTCAAATTGAAAGAGATACTAACAAGTAAAAAATTCTCACCAGGTAGAAAAGTCACCAAGTAGATAGCCTAAAGCAAACTCATACAATGATAGCCAGAAAATCTTTAGTAAAGCTATTGTGAAAAATAGTGTGGAAATTCCTAAGAAAACTGGAAATGGAATTGCAAGATGATCTGACCAACTCAATACTGGGTATATATCCAAAAGAAATAAATTCAACCTGACAAAGAGGCACCTCCACCCCTGTATTTATTGAGGAATTGATTTACAACAGCCAAGAAACGGAATTAGCCTAAATGTCCATCCACTTGATAAAGGATAAAGAAGGTGTGGGATGTGATACAGATACACAATGTAATATCCCAAAACCCTGTCACTGAAGACAACATTCATGTCACTATGTTAAGTGATACTATCCAATTTCAGGAGATATGCTGCCAAAGTAGACGCAAGTGATATTTTCCAGGCAGAAAAAAAAAAGTACCACATGATTTCATGCACATGCACAATCTAAAAATTTGAGAATAGAATATTGGTTGCCAGAGAATGGGGAGTACAAAAAAGAAAAAAGTTAGGGAAAGGCTGATTAATGAGATAGGGATATATGGTTAGCTAGCACAAAGGAGTTTTGGTGTTCTACTGCCAACCAGGACAACTATACATAACAATAAAACACTCTATAAATATTTTTAAGCTAAAAGGTAGAACTTTAAAGGTTTTGCCAAAGAGACAATATATGGTGAACAAAATGGTTATGTTTACCAAGTTAAACATTGCATAATGTATACATGTATTAGAACATCATATGTTCCCCATAACTATGTAAAAATTTTATGCAATAGTTAAAAACAACTTTTTTTCCAAAAATCATTTGTCATCAAATATTTGTCATATAAAAAAAACAGCAAAAAACATGTTAAACAACATCCTCAATAACATTATCCAAAAATACGTACAGAACAACTCTTGCAAATCTTAAAAACTTAATATTGAGCCAGTATCATACTGAATGGGGAAAGATTGGAAGCCTTCCGACTAACGTCTGGAACAAGACAAGGACGTCCACTATTGCCACTGCTATTACCATGGTACTGAAACTCACTAAAGCCATCAGGCAAGAAAAAGAAAGTAAAGGAATTCAAATTGGATAAGAGGAAGTCAAACTGTCTCTGTTTGCTGACAACATGATCCATACATAGCAGAACCAAAAGATTCAATAAATAGAATGCTAGAGTTTATAAGAGAATTTGGTAAGGTGGCAGGGTACAAACTAAATGAACACACACAAAAAACATGTCCCTAGTATATACAAATAACTGCAGGGTTGAAAAAGAACTAGTCAGAATGGTCCCTTTCAAAATAACACTTAAATACCTTGAAATAAACTTAGCTAAAAAGGTGGAAGATCTCTATGCAGAAAATTACAAAACACTGAAAAAAGGAATAGAAGAAACCCTCTAAAAATGAAGAAATATACCATTTTCTTAGGTAGAGTCAACATCATCAAAATGTCCATATTACCAAAAGTAATATGATTCAATGCAATCCCAATCAAAATCCCAAAACCTTTTTCACAGAACTGGAAAAAATGATACAAAAATTCATTTGGAAATTCAAAAGGCCACAAATAGCCAAAATTATCATAAGGATAAGAATTTAGCTAGAGGAATCACAATTCCAGACCTTAGGACATATAATAGAGCAGTAGTAATCAAAAAGGCCTGTTACTGGTACAGAAACAGAGAGGAAGATCAATGGAGCAGAATAAAAACATCAGAAGAAAGCCATTTAATCTTTGACAAGAGAACAGGAAATAACCCAGGGGAAAAAGTCGACCTCTTCAACAAATGCTATTGGGACAACTGGACAGTAGTCTGCAGAAATAACAAGACCCTCACCTTCTACCATACACAAAGATCAAATGTAAATGGATAAAGGATCTAAACCTATACCCAGAAACCATCAAACTACTAGAAGAAAATGTAGGAAATACTTTACAAGACATAGGCATGGGCGAAGACTTCTAGAAAATCATCAAAAGCTCAGGCAGTCAAGATCAAAATAAATAAATAAATGGGACTACATCAAATTAAGAAGTTTCTGCACATCAAACGAAACAAGCAACAAAGTAAAAAAGCAACAAAGCGGGAGAAAATCTTTGCACACTACACAACAGATGGGGAGCTAATATCCAGGTTACACAAGGAACTCCAGAAGCACAATAACAACTAAACAAACCAACCAGTTAAGAAATGGGCAAAGAAAATGAGCAGACATTTTTCAAAGTAACAGATCATAGTAATAGACATATGAAAAAGGAAAAAAGGGAAAAAGCTCAAGCACCCTAACAATAAAGGGAATTCAAGTGAAAAACACACTGAGGTTCCACTTAACTCAAGTGAGAATGGCCCACATACAGAAAAGTACCAATAACACCTTCTGGAGAGGATGTGAGGGAAAAGATACCCTACTCCACTGCTGGTGGAACTACAGACTGGTGCAGCCACTTTGGAAGTCAGTATGGAGAATGCTCAGATAACTGAAAATCCACCTACCAAATGACCCAGCAATCCCACTCCTGGGAATATATCCAAAGGAACAGACACATACACATGAGAAAGCAACCTGTACCCCTATATTTATTGCAGCACAATCAACAATCATGAAAACATGGAAACAACCCAGTTGTGGTATGTCTATTATGGAATACCATTCGGCCATCAAAAACAAAGAAGTTTTACCATTTGCGACCAAATGCTCTCAAATGGAGACCATTGTGGTCAGTGAAATGAGCCAATCCCAAAAGGACAAATATCATTTGCTCTCAAATAACACAACCCCATCAACAATGCAAAGCAAAACCTAAGCTTTAAAAAAAAAATACACTTGTAATCTCACAAATAAAGCATGTGATGGAAACCAGAGTACCAGGAATCAAAGAAAATCGACAGAATGCATCTCTACTTCCAATTAAAAGCAGACCCTCCAGTGAAACGTCTAAATATACCTAAACAACAGAATATTAAACTTTCTACCATTGTCTATACCAACAGTACATGATCCAAGTAAAGAACAGAAAGTTGGAGACGAGATGACACTTGATAGACTATTTCACTACAAATCACAGGGGACAATGGAGGGGACATACTATAAATATCCTTTTTAATACTGTTTTTTGCTACATTACATGGGTTGTTTATTTTTTTAAGATTTTTATTTATTTCTATTGGAAACTCAGATACACAGAGCAGAGACAAGACAGAGGGGAAGATTTGTCCTGATTCACTCCCCAAGCGGCCACAACAGCCGGAACTGCACCAATCCGAAGCCAGGAGCCTCTTCCGAGTTTCCCATGAAGGTGCAGGGTCCCAAGGCTTTAGGCCATCCTGGACTGCTTTCCCAGACCAAAGCCGTGGAGCTGCATGGGAAGCAGAGCTGCCGAGATTAAAACCAGAACCCATTTGGGATCCCAGCTCATGCAAGGTGAGGACATTAGTTGCTAGGCTACCTCGCTGGGCCCTCTCAAGGATTTTTATATTGATTTCTTCAACAAAAGTTTTTTTTTAATTTCTTCACTGACACATAGGTCATACAGTGGCACTGTTTTCTTCAAGAAGGCTTTTGATTTTCTTTTTCATTTCTTTAGCAACATATGGGTCATCAGTAGCATATTATTTAACTTCATGTTGTAAAGTTTTATTTTCCTATTTTTGATTTTGTGTTATGACTTTACATGTAAGGGATATATATATATATAGTAATGGTGTAATTGAGACTATCGTATGCAGATATGAAGCTACAATGCAGCATACAGTTCTACTTCAAAATTAAAGATGAATGCCCAAAGAAACTGTTAACTCTGCCTTAACAATAAGATGCTGGACTCTCTGCCATTGTCCACACCTACTTGTAAGGATACACTTAAATATCAGAATGACGGACCTGTGACTGTTTATGAAGAACTATACTATTGTAATAATATGAGGGAAATCAGTGGGAGGGGGAAGAGGACTTGGGGAGGGGGGTAAGAGAAATCCCAGAGCCTGTGGAACTGTACTATAAAATAATAATTTTTAAAAACTTAATATCAAGTCTTTTCTAAGGAGAGTAGAGGTATAAAAAGTAAATGAAAAGTAGAAAAAATATAAGTGAATAAATCTTTAAAAAGATATGTGATTCTTTAATAATTTAGTTAATGAAAATACCATGAGTTTACTTTGGTGCAAAAAATATTTTGAAATCATAATTTTTTCCATAATATCTATTTTCAGTATATTATAAAAAATTTTTTACACCAACAAAACTTTAAGGGCCCGGCAGCGTGGCCTAACGGCTAAAGTACTCGCCTTGAACACGCCGGGATCCCATATGGGTGCCGGTTCTAATCTCAGCAGCTCCACTTCCCATACAGCTCCCTGCTTGTGGCCTGGGAAAGCAGCTGAGGACGGCCCAATGCTTTGGGACCCTGCACCCGCGTGGGAGACCTGGAAGAGGTTCCTGGTTCCTGGCATCGGATCGGCACAGCACCGGCCCGTTGCAGCTCACTTGGGGAGTGAATCATCGGACGGAAGATCTTCCTCTCTGTCTCTCCTCCTCTCTCTGTATATCTGACTTTGTAATAAAAATAAATCTTTTAAAAAAAAAAACTTTAGTTCCAAAATAAAGTTATGGTTTTAAATCCATCTTTCCATATAGATCTCTAATTCCTTTCATTATCAGGATCAATTTTGGAAACTTGTGAAGAAAAGAGAGTTACTGTAACCATCATAATCAAGAATAGACATTCTGAAGTTGAATGTTTTAAATTTGTATCCTGATTTCACCACAAGCTACTTGGAATGCCTTAGAGAATTTAATTTTCTTTCTGGTCTTGAATTCCTTCATGTATAAAAATGACAATTAAAAAATCAGTATAGGGCCTGGTGCAATAGCTCATCTGGTTTATCCTCCCTCTGTGAGCACTGGAATCCCTATGGGCACCAGTTCGTGTCCCAGTTGTTCCAATCCCATTCAGCTCCCTGCTTATGAACTGAGAAAGCAGTAAAAGATAGTGAGAGACCCAGAAAAAGCCCCTGGTTCCTGACTTTGGATCAGCTCAGCTCTAGCCATTGCAGCCATTTGGGGATGGAAGATCTTTCTCTCTGTTTCTCCTTCTCTCTATAAACCTACATCTCCAAAATACATAAATATTTTAAAACATATATATAAATTCCACAAAGTTAGTGTTTGAATAAAATACACACAGTACAGACAAAAGGATTCTGGTTCACATGGTAAATGATAACAGCTAACAGAAGTTATGTTCCTTAGAAGAAAATTAGAAGAAAAAGGAGATAAATTTTAACAGGTCTTTGAAACAACTCTTGCATATGTATTCTCTCTTCCTAACTCTTGACAAAAATTGGGGAAACACAAGCATTCAAGGTTGAGGTGACTAAAAAAGATTTTCAGTGTTAATTAATCAATACATTTTAACTGCCAGATACACATACAGTGAAGATTGCTCCGACCAGCAGAGTCAGTAACGTGGACAGGGAGAGGGTCTGCGGATGAAGCACCAACAGGAGACCAGTGATGGATGGTAGAAGTCTGAGAAGTCTTCCCTTACTGCTCCTTCACCTCTCCTTATATACTCTTAACCCCACATCCTCATTTAACCAGGATATTGGATACAGATGAGTCCAATTAGTCTAGGTGTTTTTAGCTACAAGCCCAGTTCCTGTTCCCGCCCATTCCAATGAGCACTAATCAACTCCTTATCCCACAACAGGTCCCCCTTTTTGCTTTAAAGCAGACTTGAATGCACCTGTCTTAGGTTGTAGACTCTCAGGCTATCAGCCTTACCGGTCAACAGGAATCTCTGTAGCATGACAGACCCCTGTCTTAGGTTGGTCAGTGCCCAGTCCATCTTACCCGTCACTGGCTGCCATTCAACGCGTTGCCTCTGCAGCTGCGTAAACCATGCATGGGGAGGCTGAAACCCTGTTTCATGGCTAGGAGTATCTTTAGCTTGGTGACAATAAGCAGACAGCAGTTCCCAGGCTTGGGAAACATTTTGCACTTGCACAGGTGTTACATATATAAAGATATATTATGGGGAGCGAGAGACCCTGACCATAACTCACAGCATCTGCTGCTCCTCAGCCAACAAATCAACCTGCTGTTACAACGTAAACATGCCCACCCAAACGTGTTCATTAATAAAGTTCTGTTGTTCCACAGCTCAGACAGTCATTTCCACAAGCTTGTTCATGGTCTCAGCGGTAGCTGTAGGGTGTCCTAGGGTCACTGCTGCTGTGATGGTGGCTGCCGACATCAGGGCAATGCTGGCTATGATGGTCGAAGTTAGGTCAAAGTCTCTTTTACGCCGTATCGGGCCAACAGAGGCCTCTCCGTTAGCCCTGACAGCCACAGGCAGGATTCCAGGCAGCCACATGACAACAGCAGCATCGCCATTACCATCCCAACATGCTGATAGGGTGCAGCTGACCCAGGTGCAATTCACTTCACAGACTTTTTTGCTCGTCCCATCAATCTTCGACTCAAATGTCATCACCTTGGCCAGTATCCGAGCTTTCACAAGACTCAGCAGCAGGAGATTGCCAGACAAGCCTCTCAGGAATCCACCCCGTGGGTCATTTTCGTTTTCTGGGAAAACACAAACCGATCCTCACCTTCATGAGGATGGGATCTGGGCCATGCCACTGACCAGTCAAGCTATCCTTCCACATCACGTAACCCTTCTGCTTCCGAGATGGATCCCAATGACAATCTGCAGCAGACCGTCCTTCAGTATCCACAAACCCAGTTCCTGTTCCTGTCCATCCCAACAAGCACTAATCAACTCCTTAGCCCACAACAGAAGATAATTTATTATCAAAAATGAAGATGCGGGCCTGGCTCAGTAGCCTAGTGGCTAAAGTCCTTGTCTTGCATGCAGTTTGTATCCCGGCTACTCCACTTCTCTTCCAGCTCCCTGCTTGTGGCCTGGGAAAGAAGTAGAGGATGGGGCCTGGGACAGTAGTCTAATGGCTAAAGTCCTCACCTTGCACATACCAGAATCCCTTATAGAAGCCAGTTTAGGACCCTGCACTCATGTAGGAGACCTGAAAGGGAGACCCAAAAGAAGCTTCTGGCTCCTGGTTTCATATTAACTCACCTCCAGCCATTCTTCTCTCTATAAATCTGACTTTCCAACGAAAAATAAATAAATCTTTTTTTAAATAAAGATTCTTTTTCTGTGATCATGTTTATTTATGGAAGCAGATCACTGAGCTCCTCATAAGCAATGTCAGGGCTTTTCTCAGAACAAGGGCATCATCATCCTTGGATCGGTCAAATTGACAGCATTTCAGAACTATCCATACCACTTGGGTAGAATCCTCAGAACATTTACACATTGGGACCCTGGGTTGATAGGAGGGGCTGTCCCTCATCCCTGGGTATTGGGACATTTGGAGAGCCGTTTGTGGCTTCCCCCTTTGTCTTTCCCCTTTCCCCAGAAACAACAAGAAATAGCAAATTTGGAAACAATGAGTTTACCCACTTTTCCCTAAACCTCAGGCCTTCCCACCCTGATCAACCATGTAATCATTATAACAAGCAAAAAATTAAAATAAAAAATTTAAAAAACAAATTCTATTTCCTTTCAAGTTTTGGTTTCAACTTAGTTGAAATTCCAGAATTCTGTGCCTTAAAACTGTTCTTGATCTAAAAGATTTTGAAAATAGGACTTACTACTGAAAACCAATTTATCACAATGTAAAGGAATGCCACCTAGTCAGGCAGCCAACAAATAGTGTCCTGGTAGCAGGACAGAGAATGCACGTAAGGTTTTGTTTCTAAGAACTCTATTCTTAATCTATTAACAACATGCTGCCACTTTAATCAGCTAATTTCTGTTTGTAACACAGCATGCAATCCTCCAATGTGTAATTTTCAAGCTAATAAAATAAACACCTCAATAAATTCAATTTTTATAATGTTATGTTATGTATGTTATATGTTGTGTATAAACTAAAATTGAAATGTCAATGAGGTGGTCACAGAAGGTGGTTAAGAACTCGCATTTATTTTTAACATATTGGTTACTCATTACTATGTCAATTAATTCCATAATGATGTAAATTTGTGCTGATGGTATGTTGGAGTTTTTAATTGATCGGGATGATACTCTGCTGGCTCTGCCTTCAGACCAGAGAGGGTAAACCTAAGAAGCCGTTGAACTTGACTGGACAGTAAGATGCTGGACTCTATGTTTGGTATATGCTTGCAATGGGGGAATCTCAACTGAACTTGAACTGTGGTTATGCAACAAGGTGGAGGAATCCACCATGGGGGGAGGGTTTGGGGAGGGGTGGGGAGAATCTAAGTACCTATGAAACGGTGTCACATAATACAATGTAATTAATGAATAAAAAAATAAATTAAAAAAAAGATAAACATAAAGATTGAACTTGGTTTTTAGTAGTTTAGCATTCTGGAATATATATTTCTCAATCCTTTTAGCCTTACCATTTCTTTTCTTTTTTTTTTTTTTTTTAAGATTTTATTATTATTGGAAAGCCAGATATACAGAGAGAAGGAGAGACAGAGAGGAAGATCTTCCATCCGATGTTTCACTCCCCAAGTGAGCCGCAACGGGCCGGTGCACGCCAATCCGATTCCGGGAACCAGGAACCTCTTCCGGGTCTCCCACACGGGGGTGCAGGGTCCCAAAGCTTTGGGCCGTCCTCAACTGCTTTCCCAGGCCACAAGCAGGGAGCTGGATGGGAAGCAGGGCTGCCGGGATTAGAACTGGCGCCCATATGGGATCCCGGGGCATTCGAGGCGAGGACTTTAGCCGCTAGGCCACGCTGCCAGGCCCTAGCCTTACCATTTCTAACTGTAGCAATATAAAACTAGGCTGCAAAAATATTTTAAAATGCCCACAGATACTGAATTGCTTTGTAATCCCAGTTTTCAGAGTGGTTTTACCAAAATTAAGCTCTGAGCAAGAAAACTGGGGAGAGAAAAATATTATAGGACTTATGCAAAGTTATTATAGAATTCAAGAGCTTCCACAGAAAGTCTGACTTAGTTCAAATTCACTGTCCCAACGCTCAGTATGAACGCTGGTAAAGTTGGTCATAACAGGATGCAATAGTCTATGATCAAGTATTCTCTGAAAACAGTCAAGGTTAAAAGTAATCTTTTACACAACAACATTTAAGTGAGCTAAACTTAAACTCATAGTAGGAAGTACATTTCATATACACATGCATATATAAACACATGTTCATCTAAGTGGATTTAACTGAAGTAAAACTACGTAATAATATTAAGACACAATACATAACGATTATGTATCCTTTTCAATTTACATCTTTACTCTCAGCTGGTAGCTTTACTCTCACCATATTGATTTTATGAAAAATATTACAGTAATTACAGATAGATTACAACATATCACTCTAAGGCAAATCCATAGCTTCTGAGAGTTTCTCACAACTTTGAGCATATACTACGGTTTAGAGTCAGTTAAGGCTTAAAAATGGACAAATAATATGAAGTGCTTTATAGTTAGCTATCATACAGACATACTGGAATGTCAGGCTGCCCTAAAGGTTCCCAATAAATGTCATTCCCTGTGTAGAGCAGTGCAAAGGAGAGGAAGGTTACTACAGTCAGTGGGAAGTACAAACACTGAGCAGAGAAAAGGAAACAAACAATAAATAGGCCGAGAGGCAGGAGACGTGGGACCAACTGAGCTGATAAAGGAAGCAGAGACAGACAGATAAACAGCCAGATATAGGAAAAAAGTGCAACCTGGAGTAGGAGGCTAAAGGGCAGCAGAAACAGTCACACACAAGGAAAGAAAGCCAACAGGAAACAACGTGCCATGCCAGAAAGGAAAAAGGGCTGATGGCATTTGGCAGCCTTGCACAAGAAGAGCAGAAAGGCATGGAAGCGTGTCCTTTGGTGTGTTCTCTCAGGCTATGAGAGAACTAGAAGTTCATGTGCAGCCAAAATGCACTGTGTTTTAAAAAATATATGGTCATTGTTTATTATGCTCTAGTAATTAACACTTTTCCTATTAAAAATTCTGGCACATCTGTATCAGAATAAAGAGAAAACAAGTGGGCCCGGCGGCATGGCCTAGCGGCTAAAGTCCTCGCCATGAACGCCCCAGGATCCCATATGGGCGCCAGTTCTAATCCCGGCAGCTCCACTTCCCATCCAGCTCCCTGCTTGTGGCCTGGGAAAGCAGTAGAGGACGGCCCAAAGCCTTGGGACCCTGCACCCGCGTGGGAGACCGGGAAGAGGTTCCTGGTTCCCGGAATCGGATTGGCGCGCACCGGCCTGTTGCGGCTCACTTGGGGAGTGAATCATCGGATGGAAGATCTTCCTCTCTGTCTCTCCTCCTTTCTGTATATCTGGCTTTCCAATAATAATAAAATCTTAAAAAAAAAGAGAGAGAAAACAAGCATAATTCTTCATCTGAAAAGCTTTCCAGTTCTCAACTCCATAATTTAATTTAATATCTACCACATTTGTAAATAATTCTTTTTAGATCCAGTGGTTTCCTAGCTTCTTCAATGCTTCATGCCTACAACTCTGCTATAGAAACAAGGATGTTCTTACAAGAACGTTTTTGATTTTTCAGTTTCATCATTTTTGCAACGTGTTAGTATTTTTGTAGCATTTTTGTTAACTTCATGTTAGTGAAAACTTTTTATTCTCACCCTATTGTGGACTGTGCATACTGGTCCTGTATTTTAGGAGATGTATAATGGAAGTGTAGTAGGGACTGATATATTCAGACACAGAAACAAAGTGCTGTATGTCTCTACGCATACAGACCAGAGATGGACTCCCAGTGAAACAGTTGAAAATTTCTTAACAGCATGATGATGAACTTTCTGACACTGTCCATGCCTACATTGTCGGGAAACACTTCAATAAGAGCATGAAAGACTTATGACTGTTCATGAAAGACATCCATTGTAAAACTTGAGAGGAAATCAACTGGGAGGGAGTGGAGGGACTTTGGGGAGGGCATAGGTAATCCCAGAGCCTATGAAACTGTATTATAGCTTGGGGCTTGCCCAGCAGAATCATATCCTGTAACCTGACATGATGATGAATCAGGAGAAGGGTCACATTAAGCAGGGACATTACATTCACTAGCACTCGAGAACCATATCTGGGGTAGATTCTGTGGTGGATGTGTGGGCCAAACCCTGTGGAAATTTTAGCCCCACTGGTTAGCTCGAGGGTTGGGGTGGTGATGGACTAAGCTAGGTGTGACCAAGGAGCCTGCCATCAATTACAGGTAAAGAAACCCACAACAGTCTGGACTGGTCAAGGCAGCAGCACCCAAATGTGCATCCCGAATAGGGTATGGGGTGGGCCGGGCTGCAACGTTCACCAGCTCATACAAGGTCAAATGGAAGGCCAGACTACGCCGGACACTGGCCTAAACCCAATGGTATGTATGAGAACTGGGTCTGGGAGCGGATTAAGTGGAAGATCTTGGGAAACTCCCTTGGCAAGTCATAGCTCCCACTGGTGAACATGTGGTCTAGACCTGGGGGTCGGACAAACTGGGCAAAGTAGCTCCAACAGCTGGCTAATGTGTCAGTTGGTAATGGAACAGGGTGGACCAGGCAGGACGGAGCAAACTTTAGCCCACAAGCGAAACTAGAGACCAGGATGGAGCACAGGTCATGCCGAGCTAGGCTCTTGCACCTACTGGTCTGCATAAGACAGGAACGCTAAGCCACAGTGTCTAAGGCAGAGGTCGGAACAGGTGAGGGGCTGAGCCAAGCTGAGTCAAAGCAACCACTGGCAGGCATGTGATCTACGGCTGGGAACAGGCCCAGCTGGGGAGCTAAGGGGTTGAGGTTCCCACCAAGGAGTGTGTGGCCTAGAATGGAGGCTGCATTCTGATCAGGAAATGGTTGTAGTCTCCCTTGGCACAAGTGTGGACCCGGATTGCATGCACCAAGCCATGCCAGACTCCAACACCTTCTGGTATCCTGGAGGATCAGGGTAGATGCGGGATGGACTAGGCAAGGTCTCAACCCCTACTGAGCCATGTGTGAGCCATATGTGGGTATGAACAAGCCATGGCTGAGCTGAAACATCCAACAGCAAGGACCAGTTTGGGTTGAAGGCCAGTCAGGAAAAGCCACTGTTCCTGCTAGGACAGGAGGTGAACTGAGTAGGGCTGGCTCATGGACCCACTGGAATGTGCAAAATCTGGCATTGGGAGAGGTTCTAATGGAGGAGCCTGGGCAACTCCTCTGGCAGGACACAGACCCGGCAGGTAAGCGCAAGAAACATGATAGGAAACAGCCCAGAACAGGCCATGGAAAGTTACCCACTGGCATACATTTTGCATGGGTCGGGGGCAGACCAGGCTGAATCAGTTCTCGTCATCCACTGGCAGATCCAAGCACCAGAACAGTGTGGGTCGAGCCAGGTTTGGTCGCAACGAAAACTAGTGCACAATACAGAATGCCAAGGTGAGGTTGCCTGTACCAGATGTGACTGCAGCACCCAACCAGTACAGGTGAGAATCAGGAAGGAGGGCAGAGCCGGCAGGGGAATAAGGGATGGTTCCCTTGCTGGACAGCTACTCCCACTGGAGAGCGTGAGCTGGGATGGGGACAGACCAGACTGGGCAGGGCCACAACACCTGTGGGCCTCATGCAGACCAGATCAGGGAAAAGCCAGGCTGGGCTGATTATTCCTACTGGTGCAAACAAAATTAGAGTGGGTGAGGGTTGTTTGGGCTGAGCCACAGCATCAGCTGGCAGAAGCTGGCACTGGGGGCTAATTCTGTCAAGTCAAACCACAGAACCACCTAAAGAGTGCATAATCTGGAGTGGGAGAGGCCTGGGAGGGAAATAGTGGGCTCCTCCCTCTTGGGTTACCAATCCCCACGGGAGGGCACGAAAACTAGGACAGGGGCTGAGGTGGCTAGACAGATACCCAACAGCATCTGTATGGGCTGCATAGTGGAGCTGGTTAGATGGAACAAAGCTTTAATACCCATTGACATGTACGAGAGCCAAATGGGGTGTGGGACAGACTGGACTAGTCTGCACTGGCAAACCAGGGTAGGGGGTTATTGTGGGTCGCTCCAACTAGGCTGCAGCTCCCACTGGTTTATGCGAGGGCTGAGTATGTGCTGGGCAGAACCAGGCTGGTCTGCAACATCCATTGGTTCCAGTAGAAGACAGGGATGGAAACAGAACCAACCCAGCAATTGCAACCACCAGCTGATCAGGGCGATGGACTGTGCCGTGCCCTGTACTTGCTACTACATACAAAAATCTGGTCTGAGAACACCTCAAACAAAGTTTCTTTGGAGATCCCCAATCAAAATGCTGGACTCAAAACCCTAACCATCAAAAGACAGAAGACAGAAAGGTCAATCAACCATTTCAGCTATATGTTGGCAGCAAAATATGGGGCAAACAGAGACTCTATGATGGACTATGTCAATCAGTGGATTCTCCAAAGACCTTTTGGGCTTGGAGTGGCAAGATTGGCAGCGATTCATAATTGAAGAACCATCAAAACCACTTGAGCAAAAACCTCGGAGCATGCCCTACATCCGAGACCAGGGGAGGGTGGGAAATTGGGTGGGCCTTCCCCCTTAATACCCTCCTGTAAACATGAAGGAAACAATATGGAAATAATAGTCTCAGCCACTTCCTTATAGCCCTTGAACATTTGTTACCCTAATTAGCTATGTAAAGATTGTCAAAAATATAATTTAAAAAAACTTTAAAAAACTGCATTATAAAACAAAATAAAATATTTTTAAATATGAAAAAAGAAATAAGGATGTTCTGCTAGTGTATAAAATATTAAGATTCATATTACAGGAAGTTATCCTTTCTTTCGGTTAGCCTTTAAAAATTAAAAAAAATGTTTCCAACAAAGTAACAATACAAAATGCTTAAAAATGTATCTCTGAAAAATGATTGGATATTTTTCTTTCTGTTTTCTTTTTAAAAAATGTCTAGAAAGCAATAAGAATCAAGACTTCACTGTTTTCAATAACCATACAGCAATCCTACCTATAGTTGAAACTTAGAAAAAGAGAATCACAAAGTATACACTATTTTGCATCTAGCTTCTTTTGTAAACATGGCTGTGAGTGGATTATCCATGTTTCAAGATTTAGCACTAGTCATTTCATATATATTACTGTTCAGTATTTAATTATACAAATCTAACATCTTATATTCATCTATTCTATTCTTTGAGAATATCTGAGTTATTTCTAGTTTTAGGACTCCAAAGACATTCATGCAGTAATCCTCAGAATCTGTGACTGTGCCACCTTACATGACAAAAACGATCTTACTGATGTGACCATGTTAAGGATCCTGAGATGATAATTTTAGAGCACCCAAGTGGGTTAATTCTATATACGCGTAAGGACAACCTCCTCGAGGATAATCTCATAAGAGATGCAATGAAGTGAGAGCAAAAGGTCCTATGATAACAGAGCAAAAGAAGAAAAGGCAGTTCATGTGGGACCACAAGTCAAGGAATGAGAAGCTGGGTAAGGCAAGAAAACTTACCCTCTCAAGCCTTCCAGAGAAAGCAAGCTTGCCAACACTACGATTTTAACTTAGAGAAATCCATTCTGGTTTTTGAAATCCAGAATTATAATAAATCTAAATTTCTTTAAGATAATAAGTGTGTGATAATTTCTTAATAGTAGAAATGGAAAACTAATATGAGGAATATTATCAATAATGTGACAAGGAACATTCTAGACTTCTTTTGGACATATACCTAAGAATGGAATTCCTGAGTCACAGGACATCATATGTTCACCTCTAGTAGATATTTCTTTTTTTTTTCTAGAGATTTATTTATTTTTATTGGAAAGTCGGATTTACAGAGAGAAGGAGAGACAAAGATCTTCTGCTGGTTCATGCCCCAAGAGCCACAACAGCCAGAGATGAGTCAATCCCAAGCGGGAGCTTCTTCTGCATCTCTCACATGCGTGCAGGGACCCAAGACTTTGGGCCTTCCTCAACTGCTTCCCAGGCCACAAGCAGGGAGCTGGATGGGAAGTGGAGCATCTGGGACATAAACTGGCACCTACATGGGATCCTGACATATGCAAGGAAAGTCTTTATCCACTGAGCCATTGTGCTGGACCCTAGCTGGACTTGGTCAGCCAATAGACTTGGAAAGACTTTCCAACCCTGGTGCAATGAAGTTGATAACATAATATCAAAACCATTTAAGTACATCCTCAGAACTCTCCTTCCAACATCAAGGTCTCTAAGGTGTCATCAAACAACAGTCCTCCATCCATGAGTGCTGATGTAGTTTGACAGCAAAGCATGGTCCCCTCCCCTTCTCTCCCTGGGGTCACAGAAGAAAAAAAAATTGAAACATTTGTCCCACTCACCTTCCTCCCTGTCTTGACCCTTCCCACCCATATCAGAGACCCACATGAAAAATATGTAAGCAATGTTAAAAATAAAAATTTTTAAAAGAATATATTAAGATAGTATTCAATATTCTCTGTGGTTTCAGGCATCCATTGATAGTCTTAAAACATCTCCTGCAAAAATAAGGGGGAGCTTCTGTGTCCCCTATCTCTTTTATATCTTCTGTAGAAACTTAACACTAAATATATATTTAAGGTACACGAAGGATATAGTCATAGGACAAAATTCCCTATGGAAAGCACAATTCATCAGTCTTCCAGACTAAGTACTTCCTGGTGACCAGCCAACTACAACCACTAACCCTCATACAAATATGTACTAATCAGGAGCACTCCAAGCCTAAAACAATGAAAGTTCTCACAGGGACCAGGTAAAGTCAGTAGCATACTTATAAGGAATAATCAAAAATACCTCAGAATGAAATTATAATGAATTCAAACACTGTAGACAGTGAATGACATTATCACAGTTCTGCATCAGAGAAGTAAAGTAAGGAAATAAACAGACGAATTAATCTCTAAAAATAGGAGCAAACCAAGCATACTAAGTAGGGCAAGAAGTTCAGGTTAAGACTATGAACAGTATAAGGTTATAAGATATCTGCTTTTAGGGCACAAAACTTAGTAGAAAGAAAATTAAAAAAATGGTGGGACTGACTGCTGTAAGAAATGTAATAAAAGTACTGTATAACAAAACTATAGACTTTAGCTATTCCTTGTGTCCAAATTATCTTTTTTTAAAAAATTTATTTATTTTTATTGGAAAGTTAGATATACATAGAGGAGGATAGACAGAGAGGAAGATCTTCCGTCCTATGATTCATTCCCCAAGTGACCACAATGGCCGATTATGTGCCGATCCAAAGCCAGGAGCCAGGAACTTCCTCCAGGTCTCCCATGCGGGTGCAGGGTCCCAAGGCTTTGGGCCATCCTCAACCCCTTTCCCAGGCCACAAGCAGGGAGCTGGATGGAAAGTGGGGCTGTGGGGATTAGAACCGGCACCCATATGGGATCCCGGCACGTTCAGGGCAAGGACTTTAGCTGCTAGGCCACTGCGCTGGGCCCAAACTTTATATTTATTATATTTATTATTCGGGGAAGCTACAGTAAGTATGGTGATCCAAGTTTTCCCTGAATGGCATCCATGAAGCATTGTGTCTTAAACAGTTTTAAATAGTTTATAATACAGGTAAGTAACTCGATTTACAAAAGAGTGAAACATATATATATACATGTGTATGTATGTATGTATACTAATCAGATGAAAGACTTTTAGGTGGAGTGGAACAGATTATTGGCAGGAACCTACTGAGAGATATAGACACCTGGAGCATGCTAAACACGATTTTGACATTCCAGTGAAAACAACATAAAAAAAATCTCCTGTCATGTCTTTAAAATCAAAAAGAAAAACTCTTCTTTACTCACAAATGTTATTGTGGCCATCTGTTTTTAACAATCTGGGTCTTGTCTGTGCTGAATTTCCATATTTTTAAAACTAATCTCAATAATATTTTATAGTATCTCTTATCATTTGCTTATGCTTGATTTTCCTTTTCTTGCACTGAAAATTTTAAGATCACAAGTCAAATTTCTTTTAATGTATGTACACCTTTAGAATATTTCAGAACCATCCAAAGTCATTGTTGTTAAAAGTTCATTAGTTTGATATTTGTGTAATTTAACCAATCAAACAATATAGAAAGTGATCTTACCTAAAAGAAACACAACATATTTACCTAGCCCTTAGTCAAAACTGACAGTACTGGGAGCCTATGACAGATGCCACTAGCTTTCAGTGTTTAATACGGACTTCTGTTACTAAGCAGCACAGTCAACAACGTGTTTATTTAGTGGACATATGTGAGGGTTTTTAAATTTGCCTAAGACCTTTTTATTTAGGGAAACATTCTCCTCCATACCATGTGGTTCAAATAAGACTGCCAATGAGGCTGAGCAGATGACCCAGCTCTGAGTAACCGTAGTCTATTTGTGTCCCCGCAGAAAGTGACTGCTCTGAGAATGAGCATGTGACTGAAGCAGAGCTAATGAGGTCTTCCCTGATTGACACTGGGCTGACTGCAGGGCATAGTTGTAAACACACAGTCTGCTTGGATTTCAATTCTTGGATCCATTTATAACTAGCCAAATGATCAGGCAAATCACTTCACTGGTTTGTACCCTAATTTTCTCACCTTTTAATGTTTGTTACTAATAATAACTTCCTCAGAGTTATTACAAAGATTAAACAGAATAAAGCATACATAAAATTTGGCATAATAGCCAGCATAAAAAGGTATTAAATGTATGTAAATATTACCCATTAATATCATTGTTATTACTATTACGGTCATTGTAACTTTTGTTACTGTGTTGGATATGATATAAATTGGGATTGTTGTATTTAGTCGATGAACCTACATACCAAAGCGGCCTATCTTTGCCAGTTACAGAAAAGTTTGCAGAAAATTGTTGCAGCAAACAAATTTTTTTTAAAAAGAAGAAACAAGAGACCATGGGAGAAAGAGAGTCTTAAAAACATCCTTTGAGCCTGTGGATCCAACTACCTGCTGGACTTCCCAATTACATGAGCCAAAAACTCTTCTTTGTTCTTTACACTTAAGCAAAATTAAATTGTCTTCTTACTAGAAGCAAAAGCTAAGTACCAATATAACACCTTACCTCTATAAATCACATAATGAATGAAAATATACTTAAATACATAAATATATACACACATGCACATATATATATATGTGAGACAGGTATACACATAACACACATGTAAGACAGATAAGCACAAAATAATAGAAAACTTCCCTAATTTGGAGAACAATAGGGACATGTAAGTGTAGGAAACACATAGGATTCCTAATAGATACAATCAGAAAAGATCTTCATGACGCATAATAACCAAACTTTCAACAACAAAACATAAAGAAAGAAATTCCTAAATATACACTATAGAAATGCCAGATTACCTTCAGAGGATCTCCATTTAGACTTAAAGCTGATTTCTCACTATGGATACACAACTATAAGCCAACAAACTAAAAAAATTAATATAAATGGATCAATTTCCGGACACATACCATATACCAAGATTGGATCAGGAAGACACAAACCAATAACCAACACAAAAAATTAAATGAGTAATAAAGAAAAGCACAGGATTAGAAGTCTTCACTACTAAATTCTACCAAACTTCTAATGAAGAACTAATTTCATATCTTTTCAAACTACTCAAAACAACTGGAAGGGAAAAAATCCTCCCAAACTCCCTCCGTGAGATCAGCTTCACCTTAATTTCAAAATCAGAAAAAGTTGGAAAGAGAAATATAGACCAATACTCTTGATACACAGAAACACAAAAATCTTCAACAAAATACTAGCTAATCAAACCCAACAATACAGCAGAAACTTCCCTCACCAGAACCGAGTGAAACTCATTCCTGATATGCAGGGATGCTTCAACATATGCAAGTTGATAAATATGATAGAATGTATTGACAAACTGAAGAACAATAAATCATATGACTATCTAAATAAATGTAGAGAAAGCATCTGATAAAACACAACACCCTTTTATGATTAAAAAAAAAAAAAAAAAAACCTTAAGCAACTTGAGTATAGCAGGAACATTCCTTAACTCAATCAAGACCTGCTCAGGGAAGAGCAAACCTTGAAAACTCAAGAACCCCTGAAACCTGAGCCTGACCTGAATCCTGATGTTACATCCTCTCACTTTCCCTTCCTCCTCATTATTCACTTTCCCTTCCTCCTCATTACTCCATCTTGGCACCCTGAAATCTTCACCTCCAAAAGGGAAAAGTCACATCCTTCTCCCCAATCTCCTGCGTTTCCCTGACCACCTAATCTTGCTCCTAGCAGTCATTCTCTGAAATCTTCCTCTTCCTCAAGCCGTCTGTTATGTTGCTCTCAGCACTCAGCATTTTCCTGAGATACCAACCTACCCTTGTCAGGTGTATTCAGGCCATTAAACTATGTAAACCTCCTTACTCTCATCTAAATAACCAATTCTCTCTTTTTCACATTCAATCTGCTCTGGAGAAGGCCAACCCCATTAACCTTACTCCCATGCTGACTACTACTGTATCTCAAATCTAAATTCTTTTGCACACAGACAAAAACATGTGTAAGCCATCTTTGACTTTTTGGTAAAAAGATGTTTTAGATAGAAAAGTGAGGGAATAAGTATGTTGTAAACATTTATAGACATTAAATGCTATGTGACATGAAGATGGATTTTTTTCATTACTTCAAAGTAAGCTCCTATATCTATATTCAAGAAAAAATTTCTGATTCCATACCTCTTTGTACCATGATGTATTTATTAAATCATATCCTGCTAGCTTGAGACAAATCAAGACTTAACTGTGTTTTTCTACTCCCTATTTGCACTCCTAACTCCCACCACCCAGCGCTGTCTTGCTTCTCCTTACAGTGTCGGCACTCTGCCCCCGAGAGTAT
The DNA here is from genome assembly GCF_030435755.1 of Ochotona princeps. Taxonomy (NCBI): domain Eukaryota; kingdom Metazoa; phylum Chordata; class Mammalia; order Lagomorpha; family Ochotonidae; genus Ochotona; species Ochotona princeps. The sequence continues at coordinate 29,836,088 of NC_080840.1, forward strand.
TGTCCACGCCTGTGTCCCTTTCTCTGACCTCGCCCTAGTTAAAAAGTACCTGAGAGGACCCAGCGCAGTGGCCTAGCATTAAAGTCCTCTCCTTGCACACGCCAGGATCCCATATAGGCGCCGGTTCTAATCCCCACAGCCCCACTTTCCATCCAGCTCCCTGCTTGTGGCCTGGGAAAGCAGTCAAGGACGGCCCAAATCCTTGGGATCCTGCACCTGCACAGGAGACCTGGAGGAAGTTCCTGGCTCCTGGCTTTGGATCGGCACATAATCGGCCATTGTGGTCACTTGGGGAATGAATCATAGGACGGAAGATCTTCCTCTCTGTCTATCCTCCTCTATGTATATCTAACTTTCCAATAAAAATAAATAAATCTTACAAAAATAATAAAAAGTACCTGGGTTCCTACACCACAATCTCATCCAGTACACAAAAAATTCCTATCCCTTTCCCATTCCTGTGACCTCACCTACCAAGACGTCTACGTTCTTATTTCATCATCCTCTACACTTAAAAAAAAAAGTCCATATTTGGGCTGCTGGGCTCCTGGGCCTCTGGGCTCCTGCCACAGTCAGCACTAACTGCTTGCTGTAACAAATCCAAAACTATGGATAAAAATTTGAAGATAAAAAGAGCTATGTCACCTAATTCAGTCTTTCTGTCACTCTCCATCTTATTTTAAAAATGACCATACCTAACTCTTAAAAATGGATGACAGGCTAGTTGGAATAAACCGATACTGTCTCAAAGTGAATTTTTTAATATTTATTTTTATTTGAAAAGCAGAGTGCAGAGTGTATTTGAGGTGAGACAGAGAAACAAAGAGATCTTCCATCTACTGTTTCATCCCCAAATGGTGACAAAAGTCAAGATTAGACAAGCCAAAGCCAGAAGCCAGGAACTCCATCCCAGTCCCCCACAAATTCTGAGCCATATTCCATTTCTTTCTCAGACTCATTAGTAGGGAGCAGGATCGGAAGCAGAAGAGCCAGGATGCAAAAGGTACTCCAAAATGGAATGCCAGGCTTCACAGGCAGTGGGCCAACTCCCTGGGCCACCACCCAGGATCCTCAAGGTGACTATTTTAAAGGAGACTATACTTAAAATGGAATCAGATCTGGTGAGTTTAATAAAAATCAATGCATTTAACCTGTAATATTTCAAATAAACACACCTGAGAGGAGATCAAACAGAAAGATTAACTTTAGTGTATGTGTCCTCTTCTATATAGAATTAGGACCAGAAATAGGCAATGAACTTGGAAATTGTAGTACAACATGGATTGTGACGCAAGATCATAAAAAAAAAAAACTTGAGTAAATCATTTGGGTAGACAACTAACTCATTTTTATAGTTCCCAAGATGTTAATATTCACTAATTCAAGATACAATAAGAGCTTTTATTTTGTTGTGTTGCTGTTGCTCAATACAAAAACAGAAGTATTGTCATTTTTAGGGGAATGCCTTTTAATGGGTCAGGACTGGTCATTTGTTCACACAGAGCTTGACTTCCACATAGTCATAATATATAAATATTTTATCACTACAATAGCAATAATTAAATGTCAAGACATAGTGATTGAGCTATAAACCAAGTCTAACAGTTTTATTCCTAAGTGGAAGGACAGCTTAGGTCACATGCCTGGATTTTCCATAATTAATTCACCAAGCACAGATTTTTTTTTTATTTTCAAAATACAGTCATTTAGAATTCCTATTAGTTTTACCTACACAGATAAAAACCATACAAGATAAATTATGAAACTGCCCTTCATAAAGTCTACATAGATTTTTCTTCAGTAGGAATAAGTGGGACGGACAATTTCCTACACTTGCACAGTTCAGATTCTTGATCACAGAGAGACAAAAACTGGCAGAAAATGGCACTCTTTTAGATTAAGCAAGATGGTATAAAAAGCTCAAGACCAATTATTTAGAACAGCTGCAACTGAGTCACTGAGCTAAATTTTAAAGCCAACCTAACTTTGTCAAACAAATTCCACAAACACTTGAGTTAAAGATACAGATAGTAATTTTGTTTGTTGGTTTGTTTTCATTGGTCTCTGGCTCATGGTTTTGCTGGTGCTGTTTACTAGCAAGTAATACAAGTCAAGTTGCTAACAATTCCTACTTAATATAAAAAGAATATCTATATTTGTTACACAACTGCAAAGCAACATAAATATAGCATCTACAGCTTCATTTTCATTAAATGTAAAGTGTTAAAAGTGTCCAGTAAGTAGCTTCTTTAAAAAAAAAATTTACTTAGTTATTTGAAAGGCCAAGTTAGGATGGACAGCGAGAAACAGGGGCAGAGTTCTTCCATCTGCTAGTTTACTCCACAAATGCCTGGAGCAAGGATTCTAGAACTCCATACTGATCCTACACATAGGTTGCAGGGGCCCAGGAAGTTGGTTCATTTTCCACTGCTCTCCCAGGCACACTAGCAGGTAACTAGATAAGAAGCACTTGAACTGGAATTCATAAGGGAGCTGGCATCACACTGTACCAAAGTGTCAGCACCCAAACCACTTACTCTTGACATTCAAAAACCAAATCTTGGCTCTTTGCACTGGCATGCCCGGGAAGTGGGCTTGCAAAGGGCCTGGGGATGGCACTGGCAGGGGCATCCAGGGATCTGGGGCTCACATCCAAGAAGGTAGAGCTCATCAAAACAAACCTTAAATTTCAAACGAGTATACAAAATGTGTACCAATGTTTTTGAACAATCTTTAAACCCTCAGATATTTACAGGCAGCCTAACTCAGAAAGCTAAATCTCCTTTTCATCATTCAGTATAATAATTCTAATAAGAACTCACAGTAGGAGACAACTTACGAATGTCTTATTTCTGCATATCTTGTGAGCACAAGCACCAACTTCTCATCACTCTGGGCCATCTTCTGCTTGTCCAGCATACTCCTGGAAGGTAAGCACTGCCTCCAAAGCAAAGGGCAGCCATGCTTACAGTACTAGAAAATACTCATAGATACTGTCTCCTAAAGCAAAGAGAAGGTATGTTTGAGGTTCCTAGACTCGGAATTTCTCTTCTATAACTCAACCCACTGTATGGATAGGTGTAATCTTGCCAAAAATGACAAAAACTCTTAGGAGTTAATGGTGTAGTAAATATGAATAAAATACTTGATGCTATCCATTAAGAAAAACTATTAGAGGGCTTTTGACAACAGCAGAGATTTTATTCAGAACTATCAGTGTTAGATAAACTTTCCTAGTTAATCCTGGGAATGTAACTTTTATCAGTAACATTATTTTCCCTACAGAAATATCTATCTGGGGCCAGCATGTGGCATGATGGGTTAAGTTGCCACCTGCAATGACAGCACCTGATATGAATGCTGGATTTATCCCACGTTGATGAGTATTGGTCTTCATTTTTATCATATAATCACTGACCATTAGCATGTCTTCTTCCTCAAAAAATGCCCATTCAGGGTCTTCTAATATGTGCTATTTTGTTTTCCTATTGTTGAGTTGTTTGAGTTCCTTAGATATTTTAGATATTAAGCTCTAACAAATTTTCTCCAACTCTGTAGATTGCCTCTTCACTTTGTTGTTTCCACTGCTGTCAACAATCATTTGGCTAGTTTTGCTTTTCTTGCTTGTGCTTTGGGGATTACATCAAATTAAAAAAAAAAAAAAGATCCAGAGACATATTGTAGAGCTTACCACCTCTATGTTCTCTTCCAGTAGTTTTCCAGTCTTAGATCTTACATCTTCAAAATAACTGAATTTATTTTTGCATGTGATGTAAGATAAGAATCTATTTTCATTCTTCCATATATGGGTATCTAGTTTTCCCAACTGCCCATTTTGTGATGCTGGCATCCTTGTAGAAAATCAGTCAACTACTCAAGTTTATTTGACTACTGTTTTCCATTGGTCTTTATGTCCTTTTCTAAGACAGTAGCTGTCTTGATACCCTAGCTTTGTATTAGATCTTACAATCAAGCAGTAGGGGTAGATATTAGGCCTAGAGATTAACATGTCATTGGGACACTCTCCACCCCACATAATACCTGAGTTTTGGTTCAGCCTGTGCTACTCATTCTATCTTCCTGTTAATGTACATCCTTGGAGGTGTAATTGTTGCTCAAGTGATTGTTATCTCCGTGGGAGAGTTGCCCTGAATTTCTATCTCTTAGCTAGCCTAACCATTGCCATTACAGGCATTTGATTAGTCAGTCAGCAGATAGGAGCCATCACTCTCTCTCTCTCTCTTTCTCCTCCCCCCGCTCGGCTGTTTCACAAATAAATAAATAAAAACATAAAAAGTAAAACCAGGTAAAGATTTGGTCATCATTCAATGCATGCAAGTATCATAACATCACATGGTGCAATAGAAATAGGTATACATTTTATATGCCACTTAAAAATAAACACAAGTTCATAAGTAAATAAAAGGTCTTTTAAAAATAATAAATATCTTTTATTTAAGCCAATAATAAATGAAAGGTAATATGATGAATCCGATTTTGTTCTTTTACTTCAAGATTAGCTTGGCAATTCAAGATCTTTTGTGATTCCATATAAATTTTAGGTAGTATTTTCTGAAAAATATCATTTTTATAGCAGTTGCACTGAATCTATAGATCACTTTGGATAGCATGGCAATTTTTACAATATTAATTATCCTAATCCAGAAACAGTTTATATTTCCTTTTATTGTCTCATCTTCAGGTTTTTTTATTACTGTTTTATACTTTCAGTACACACATCTTTTACATACTTCCTAAGTATTTCTGTAGCTATTGCAAACAATCATACTATTGATTATTTTTAATCAATAGTTACCATACAGAAATAATGCCGATTTTTATATATTCATCTTACATCCCAAAAGTTTTTTTAAAAGACTTTTTTTTACTTGAAAGGCAGATTTTAAACAAAGAGAAGAAACAGAGGGACCGAGGTCTTCCATACACTGGTTTACTCCACCAAATGGCCACAACAGCCAGAGATGAGCTGATCTGAAGTTGGAAATCAGGAGCTTTTTCCCAGTATCCCATATGGGTGTAGGGGATGAAAGCCTTAAGCCATCCTCTGCTGCTTTCATAGACTATAAGCACAGAACTGAATCAAAAGTAGAACAGCGAGAATCAAGATGGCAGAATAGGGTAAGGACACGTTTAAACAGATGGAGAAATATTAGCCAGTGGGAACCAGAGAGGGTACATTACAGAAAATAGTAGAGGACAGAACAACAGCAGAGGGGTACCTGGAGACTGACAGACACAGGAAAGCAGTGAAAACAACAGTGTGGTGTTGCAGTGACTGATACTCCAGCGGCATTCAGCAAACGGTGATCTGAACTCCACCAGCAGCCAGACCTCCACCAGCAATCAGGTGGGAAGGGACTTTCACTGGGAGCTCAAGGCGAACCAAAGAGCTGTCCCTCCTGCTGCTCTGTTTGATTTGACCAGGAGCAGAGATAGAGCTGCATGTCCCAGACAGTGGTGTGGGAACAGGGTGGATTTCACTGCCCAGTCCACCTCCTAGAGTCGTGTCAGCACCATTTTGTTTATGGAGGCAAGGGCTATGAACAGTACAGCACATGCACTGAGCTTGGAGTGAACTCAATTCTGATTCAGTGAAGTGCAACAACGTGACATCCTAAAGGTTCCACCCAAGACAGGTCTGGGTAGCCCTCAGACCTGACGGCCAGCAGATCAAGAACTCTAGTAGTGGCACATCAGGTGCCATTTCTTACACAGTGACAAAGAATTTAAGACTGCAGGGGACAAGAGTGAGCTGCACATGCAGTGAACTTGGCGAGCACTCACCAAGCTCAGTGCATTGCACTGGCCCAAAGGAAAATAATACCAACTATGGCATCGCACGGATCAAAATAGGTCCATGTGGCCCTCAGACCCAATGGCCAACAGGTCCTGGCAAGATCAGAACCACCAACAACCTAGCTATAAAGGACTCCTGGTGTCTCCCTAATTCTGGAACCTACTCCAACCGAAGTGATTGTAGGTTGTACAGACAACAGTGCAGCCTCAGCACAGTATCACAGGAGGTGGAGACTGGTGAGTCAGGAACTGGCACTACAGAGACCATGGTAGAAGTTTAATATAAAAACCCAGACCTGAAACTCACTGGAGGAAGTAGCAAAAGTGACTGCAAACAAAGAGCCGTATACCAACTGCAATAAGTAAAATCAAACTGTAGACCTGTGGGTGACACAGCTTAGAAACCTGCCCCAAGGGGAAGAATCTGCTAACCAGAAGTGCAGTGACCAAGAGCAAAAGAAGAGACAAAGACACAATGAATATTACTGAAGACTCCCCTGCAAAGGAGCAAAACCCTTTAACAACTTCAGAGTTAACTGAGGAAGACATCAAGAAAATGGGGGATACAGAATTCAAAACTCTTGTTATAAAGCTTCTTATCAACAATGAGAAGCATATAAAGCAGGCATTCAAGAAACTCAAGGAATATGTCATACTGGAAATGAACCAAATGAAGGCTGATATATCAGAAATGAAGAATAGAGTGGAGCAAACTAAAAGTACAGTGGAGAGTCTCCAAAATAGAATGAAGCATGCAAAAGGAAGAATCTCAAAATTAGAAGATATTTCCTGTCACCAGGGGAAACAAACAAAAAGCTGGAAGCAGAACTGGATCATGCAAAAAAAAGTATTCAAGAATTGAAAAACACTATTAGAAGGCCAAATACAAGAGTTATGGGAGTCGCAGAAGGTGCAGAAAGAGAAGCTGGGTTTAAAAATGTATTTAATGAAACAATAAGGGAAAATTCCCCTAATCTAGAGAAAAAATTGGGAAACAACATCCAGGAGGGGCACAGACCCCTCCCAACAGAGTTGACCAAAAGCGATCTTCACTAGTACACATGATCATCAAGCTCTCTTCAATCGAACATAAAAAAAAGATCCTTAAATGTGCACGTGAAAAAAATCAACTGACATATAAAGGAATGCCAATTAAACGCACAGGAGACCTCTCTCAGTAAACTCTACAGGCCAGAAGAGAATGGAGTGACATATTCCAGATTCTAAAAGAAAGCAATTGTCTGCCCAGGATAATGTATTAGCAAAACTTTCCTTTGTCTTTGAAAATGAAATAAAATTCTTCCACAGTAAAGAAAAGTTAAAAGAATATGCCTCTTCCAAACCTGCCCTACAAATGAGGATGTTCTCTGGACGGAGAAACGGAAGAGCACATACCAAAACCAAAGGCAAATGCAACAAACATCCCAGTAACATAACAACAGAAGACTAAATCAATGAACAAACCATTGCTAAAATGACAGAACCATTCATATTAACCCTGAATGCAAATGAATTAAACTCATCAATCAAACATCACGGATTAGTAGACTGGATTAAAAACACAAAACCCATCTATCTGTTGCCTATAGGAGACACATTTCACCAACAAAGATCAGCGGAAACTGCATCTCATGGATTTTGATTTATTTTGTCAGTTTCATCTCTTCAAAAACATTTTTCTGATTAAATTCTTCACTGACTCATAGATCATACTGAAGCATCATTTTCTTCAAGAAGGTTCTTGATTTTCATTTCTTCAGCAACACATTAGTTATTCAGTAGCATGTTATTAAACTTCATGGTGTTGTTATTTTTTTTTCTTCCTGTTGTTTATTTTGTTTTATGACTTTTCATTTAAGGGTTGATATAGTAACTGTGTAATGGAGACTATCATATCTAGCAGCATGTTGTTTAGATTCATGACATTGTAAATTTCTATTTTTCTTCCTGTTGTTGATTTTGTATTGTGGCTTTCCATTTAAGAGTATGTATAGTAACTGTGTAATGAAGATTATCATACCCAGATGTGAGGATATAATGCAATATGCATCTCTACTTATCCAGACAAAGATGGACTCCCACTGAAACTGTTTACTATATCTTGACAACAGGATACTGGACTATCTGCCATTGTTCATGCCTGCAAAGATGGACATATGACTGTGTATGAAGAACTATACTGTAGTAATGGTATATGGGAACTCAGTGATAGGGGAAGGAATTGGGGAGGGGATAAGTGAAATCCCAGGGCCTATGGAACTGTGTCATAAGATGATAATAATAAATAAATGAATAAATAAATAAAGCGGTGCAGCTGGGACACAAATGAGCACCCATACAGGATACCAGCACTGGCAGGTGGAGGGTTAGCCTGCTACAGTACCATCCAAGTCCCACACTTCATTGGTTTAACAGGATTTTCAGAATCTTTTCCATAAATATTAGATAATATTATCTACAGAGACCATTTCTCATCTTTTATAACCTGAATAGCTTTTATGTCTTCTTGCCTAATTGACTTTGCTAGAACTTCCAGTGCTACACTGAACAGAAATAGCAAAAGTAAGCATCCTTGTCTCCTCCTGTGTAAAGAAAAGGCTTTCAGCATCTCACCCCTGAGTATGGGCGTATGTCTTTTCACACACAGCCTTTATTGTGAAGTATATTTCCTCTACACTGAATTTGTTGAGATTTTTTTATCATGAAATGTTAAAAAATAATTTTATCAATGAAACGATGTTGAATTTTGTCTAATACCTATTATATTTCTACTGACTTTGTCTTCAATCAAATTAATGTGATATATCACCTTAACTGATTTGAACCCCTCGGATAAATCCCACTGGATTACAATGAATGATCTTTTTAATGTTTTGTTGAATTTAATTTGCTAGTATTTTTTTCCAGGATCTTTGCATCTGTGGTCATGATGGATAGTGACCTGTCATTTTATTTTCCTGCAATGTTCTTGCTTGGCTTTGGCACCGGGATTGTGCTGGCCTTGTAAAATGAGTTTGGAAGTGTTCCCCCTTGAATTTTTAGGAAGAGGTTGAGAGGATTAGAACTAGTTTTCTCTAAATGGTAGAATTCAGGAATGAAGTTATAAGACCCTGGACTTTACTTCCATATGAGACCTTTTATTAATGGTATAATCTCATTATTCTGTTTATCAGTTCCTCAATGATGAGCTGTATGTGTCCAGGAATTTATCTAATGATACAAACTGATTATTCTATTTATCAGTTCTATTTCTTAATGATTCAATCCTGGTGAGTTTTGTGTATCCAGGGATTTTTTCTGTTTCTTCCAGCTTTCCAAATTATTAGTGTATAATTGTTCCTAGTAGTTTAGACAGCTCTATATTCTATAGTCTTAACTGTAATATCTCCCCCTGTGATTTATGATTATATTTAGTAGAAGCATCTCTCCTTTAACAGTTTGTCAATTTTGTTTATTTTTTTCAAGATACAGACTCTCAGTTTTATTGATTTTCTTCTTTTGGTTTTCATGTCTGCATTTACTTCCATATTCTGCTCTGATCTTGATTTATTTCTGTCCTTATACTTACTTGGAGCTTACTTTGTTCTTCATTTATTACTATAAACATCCCTCAGAAAGCAACTTATGCAGTGTCCTTTTAGTTCTAGTGTGCTATGTATCCATTTTCACTTCTCTGAAGATTTTAAACATTTTTACTTGTCATTTATTTTTTTAATTATTTATTATTTTTAATTCATTAATTACATTGTATTATGTGACACATTTATTTTAAAGACAGGGACAAACAGAGATCTTCAATCTGCTGGCTCACTCCAAAACACCAAGCCAATGTCAGGAGCCAGGAACTCAGTCTGGGTCTCCCACATGGGTGGCAAGGAACCAACTACCTAAGCCCATCACCTGCTACCTCCCAGAGTACACATTAGCAAGAGCCCGGAACATAAATCAGCGCCAAGATCAGAATGTGGGCACGTCAATATGGAATGCTCCCCCCACCAGGAATTTCTTTCCACTGTGTTGAACATCTGCCTTTCAAGCTACTTTTACTTTCCTCTTTAATCCTTTATTTGTCCACTGGCTACAAAGGAAAATATCATTAATTTACACATATTTACCACATTCCAATATTCCTTCTGTTATTGATTTTTATTCTCATATAATTGTTATAATTCCAATATTCTCAACTTCATGAAGAAAAATTCTGTGCCTACTTATGGTGTGTTTCATGTATGCTTAAAAAGATTCTACTTATCTGTTATTTTTCTTTCTATTGTGTCAATTCCTGTGGTCAATCATGGCACAAAAGATGGTAAATGGAAAATTCTAGAAATACACAATTCATCAGTAATTGACTGTTCTCAGAGCATGATAAATTTTCCCACTATCCCATTCTGTCCTACTTGCACATAAATCATCATCATCATCTTAGCAACTTAGAAGCCAGTTTATGCTAAGCTTCTCTTTAAAAATTTATGTATTTATATCTAATGTGAGAGTTACAAAGAGCGAGATCGTCCATCTTCCACTGGTTCACTTGCCAAATGGCTGCAACACCGGGCCAGGTTGAAGCCATGAGTCAGGAGACCCATCTGGATCTCCCACATGTGCATCAGAAGCCCAAACACTTGGGCCATTTTCTGGAACTTTTCCCAAGCCATTAGCAGTGAGCTGGATTGGAAGTGGAGCAGCCAGAACACAAACCAACACAATGCTAGCCCATGGCCAAATTTTTTAATAAAGGTGGTATATATTCCCTTATTTAAACCTCATATACACAAAAAATTATTTGAACTAAGCATTATAAACTTCTTATGGATGAGAAAACTATGATTTAAAGAAATCAAAAGACAATGTCTTCTTTATCTGTAATCACAGTTCCCAGCAAAAATCCTGACACATAGGGGGCTAGAAATTTGCTGAATAGCTCAGTGGATTAATTTATAATTGTTATGGTTTTTACAATCCATAGTCACATTTTAGGGATCTTTGTTTTTTTAAAGATTTATTTATTTTTACTGAAAGGGCAGATTTACAAAGAAAAGAGGGACAAAGATCTTCCATCTGCTGGTTCACTACACAAATGGCCACTATAGTCAGAGCTGAGCTAATCTGAAGCCAGGAGCCAGGAGCTTCTTCCAGGTCTCCCATGCGGGTACAGGGTTCCAAGGCTTTCAGCCAACCTTTCCCATCTTCTCAGGCCACCGCAGGGAACTGGATGGGAAGTTGAGCAGACAGGACAAAAACTGGCACCAATATGGGATCCCGGCACTTAGAAGGGGAGGATTATCCAATGGACCCATTGTACCAGGCCTGGATGTTCTTTAGTAGATATGCTTAAACGTCATAATCAAAAACAAATGTATTTCTTAGCCAATGTTCTTCCTAAAATTGTTTCACTGTTTTTAAGACTGTAACACTATTTTATTTTTTCTCTTTTGGTTCCTGAAGGCCCCTACAATTTTACTACCACATTGTACGTATGTAAAAACTACTTGAATAAACTTTAATTGTCTTGCTTTTAAGGAACATCAATTTTATTTTCTTGAGCAAACAAGAGTCCTTTTTTATTTCTGTTGAGACAATCAAGAGAGGTACTTTCCAGAACTTAACAACTGAAGTTATCGGGATAATCCTGTAATTCCATCTCCAGAAAAGAAGTATGACCCAAACACAATTGGGCTCCATAATAAACATAACATGATAAGGCTAAAATCGGAGAGGATAGAATTTACTATCTTATTGTTGGGTTGTTCTACTTTTGCTACAGTCTCTACTTGTGTTAAATTCACAAGTGAAGACAGATGGAATCAGCTTTTACCATACTGCTCACTATTGTGAATCACTTTATCTCAGAGTTTTATGTACAAACTAAGCAAGAGAATACCTCTGTCCAAGGTTTTTTCGCGAAGATTTAATAAAATGATACACACAGAGCACCTAGAACAGAGCCTATGACTTATGAACTCTGCTCCTGATGTCAATTCATATTTGCTTCATCACTCTAAGCTTTAAGTATTCAGAAGCTTCTAAAGCAAAGCCTTATTCATCTTACGTTAAGCTACCTGGTAATCTGTCCTGTTACCCATTGCTAAGTTTATCATTATCCAAAATGTGCCAAATTTTTGTCCCAATGTAAGGCAAGAACTGGCTATGAGAGACCAAACCAGATGACCAAGGCTTATCACTGGCTTCTGAAGCCTAGCCAAGAATTTTGGCAAAGCTCCACATATAGAGCAGTTCTTTTGGATGTCACCAACTTATTAACGAAGTTAAATATTACAGTATTAGAGCCCTGGAGATATATCTGAGCCTAATCTGCCACTTACGGAATGAATAGTCATATTTTTTAGTAAATCTCTTGGTAGCTGCTAATATCAGAGTCAAAGGTCAGCACTGGAATGTAGATAAAGCTTTCCTAGCAGTTTGCTCATTGCTAAACTATGTGGACATAATTAAAACAACTGACAGGCTGCACAGCAAATGGAAAGGAAGCCTTTATATCACACTTCCATTCTCCTCCACTCAGGCTAGACTAAATCTGTATTACAGCTAACTCTCGCACAACCAGGATAAAATATCACTAAGAGAAAAGACTTTTGACATTCAGAAATTATAATAAAGGTAGCTGTCCTGGTTCTATCAGTAGTTTATGCTTGTTTTTGGCTTGTCTCTACCTTTCAAAGGGAAAGCGAAATGGTGTGGTATTGCTAAAACCAACTTGTATATAATTACATTCTGAATTTGTAATTAACAATTCACATGAAATGTCCAGATGTGGAGACATAGCACAGTATGATGTCTCTGTGCATACAGACCAAAGATGGACTCCTGGTGAAACTGTTGAATATATTCTAACAGTAGGATGCTGGACCAACTGCCATTGTCCAAGCCTTTAATGTAGGGAAAAACTTCAATAGTGGAATGATGGACTTATGACTGTTCATGAAAGACTATCCATTGAAATCAGTATGGGGGGGCAGAGAGGAGTGATTTGGGGAACAGGAGGGGAAATCCCAGAGCTTATGGAACTGTATCATAAAATAGTAATCAAAATAATAATTCACATGCAAAAGTTCATCAAAACATATTCTTGGCATTGTAGCATATCACATAAGCCAACACCAGTGACACTGACATGGGCATCCCATATGGGTAACAAGTTCTGTAATGTCTGTTCTGCTTATGATCCAGTTAGAGGTCTAGGAAATGCAGCAGAGGATGGCCCAAGCACTTGGGCCCTTAACTGCTACATGAAAGACCCGGAAGAAGCTTTTGGCTCCTGGCTTTACCCTAGCTCAGCCCCAGCTTTCGCAGCCATCTGCGTAGTAAACCAGCAGATGGAAGATTTCTCTCTCTCTCTCTCTCTCTCTCTCTCTCTCTCTCTCTCCCTTCTTCTCTCTTGGTAATTCTGACTTTCAAATAAACCAAAAAACAAATCTTTAAATTTTAGCTAGAAGGAGTTATTTATAATCCAACCATTTCAAAAGAAATAAATGCTTCTCAATTATTCAGAGAACAAGATAAATTAAATGTTCAGATTTCAGATTAGTAGCTACTGGTGTTCGTTATCCTAAATCAAAGATCTGCAAAGCTTTGATTTTTTTCCCACAAAGGGACAGCTTTTCCATAAAGTGACAGCCAAAAAATTTTTCCAGCTTGTGAGTCAAAAGCCAAATTAAGACTAATATGTAGTACTGAGGGCCCAGCAGTGTGGCCTAGTGGCTTAAGTCCTCGCCTTGAATGCGCCAGCATCCCATATGGGCGCCGGTTCTAATCCCGGCAGCTCCACTTCCCATACAGCTCTCTGCTTGTGGCCTGGGAAAGCAGCCGAGGACGGCCCAAAGCTTTGGGACCCTGCACCCGCGTGGGAGACCAGGAAGAAATTCCTGGTTCCCAGCTTCAGATCGGCACAGCACTGGCCGTTGCGGCTCACTTGGGGAGTGAAACATCAGGTGGAAGATCTTCCTCTCTGTCTCTACTCCTCTCTGTATATCTGACTTTGTAATAAAATAAATCTTAAAAAAAAAAAAAGGCTAATATGTAGTACTGATAAAATTAAAGAAAAAAATCTAAGAAAAAAACTTATTAAAAATTCTAATAATTGAGTAAAATAATGCAGATCTTCTAACAAGAATGGTGGAATTATTTTACAGGAGGGAAAATATTTCACTTAGATGGGATTCAAAGTTAGCATTATAAATCATCTGATTCAATTTAAAATATTCATCTGCTAATGCTCTTCTATAATTGAAAATTTAGGTTTACCTTAAGTATTGACATGAATTGATATGAGAATATATTTTTAATTGATGTTATGTATCACATAAAGGAAACTTTCCTAATTGAATGTGAATAGTGATATTTGCCATATAACATGTTGTTGTTACACTGAAGATGTGACGATAGGGTGGTAGCTTTTTGGTTACAGAAGTGAATAAGTTTGTAAGTAAAGAAGTAAAGAAGTAAATAAGAAGTTTGTAAGTACAGAAGTAAATAATTAAACAAGTAAATAAGTTTGGTTACAGAAGTCAATAAGTAAATATATAAGTCTGTATTTGTATCAAAGTCTGAAATCATGCTTTGATCTATGCAAATATATCTACAGGAAATAGATGAGGAAATGAAAAGCTTGCCACTTTTTTGTCATTTTAACTATTGACAGCATACAAAGCATATACATTAGTTCTAAATTATTAGTGATAAATATTAATTATGACTGAAATCAGATTATCACAGTCACAGTAAACTAAACTGCTTATAGAATTTGTAAATTCCAAATACAAGTACAGTTTTATCTGATAGATGAGATGTACAGATTGGCCTTAGAAACTATCAAATCTATAGGAAAAGCAACACCAGTTGTCAATGACAGTGGTTAAGGATATTTTCCTTTCAGTTATAGTTAAATGTTAGCCTTGAGTTAAAAAAAAATCACCATAATATTTACCACTGCTATGCTATCAAATTCCTATGTGACAAAATATAATTGTCACTTCCTAAAACACATAGAACTAAGGATGGCTAAATTAACATGACAAAATGATAATTCAAATGTTTTTTCCAGAATTACTACTCATGAATAATCATGAATTTTAAACACCCTATACTTTCCCAAGATTTGTAAAGTTATTCAACTAAGCTTTTTTCTACTTCTTACTTACTTTTATCTTTTTCAGTTGCAACAAGTCTTAGCAGGTTCTCTTTAGGTTGTGCTACATTAATACTTTCTCAAAATCTCTGAATTTGTTTCCTCTAGTTGTTCTGCACTGACTATTCATAGAGGTTATTCAAACTCAATATGGATTTCTCAAATAACAATATAAAACTATAGGTAACTTCTGCCAACTCAGCAGCATGTAAGACAAACCTCTCAAAATCACTTATTTTTGTATTGGCTATAGATACTGCTTCACTGTTCTCAATTCTGCTCTCATCAAAAACTTATTCGTCTTCGGTAAGTTTATTTTCTCTAAACACACTTTTAGTTGCTACAAATATTTCACCACAGTAAATGAATTTGCTTGCCTGACTAACCAATGAACCACCTGGTAACTTATTTTGGTTGTAATCTCATTTCAGTTATAAATTCTGCTGTAATGAAATATTCCATTTTGATTTCTCTAATCCTCCTTAGTAGAAAATATGATGATGAGTCAACATATATTATATTTTAGTACAATTACAGTGTTAATACACAATAAACATAGTGCTTTGTCATCTAATTTGATTACAAAATAATCCACTTACAACTATGCCTTAAAAGCACAATATTTGAAGCCTACATCCTCTTCCTTTCTCATTCGCACATGATAAATATCCACTAGCAATGAAAAAATAAAGCTA
This sequence comes from Ochotona princeps, assembly GCF_030435755.1. Lineage (NCBI taxonomy): Eukaryota > Metazoa > Chordata > Mammalia > Lagomorpha > Ochotonidae > Ochotona > Ochotona princeps. Next base: position 29,851,748 of record NC_080840.1, read on the forward strand.
AATAGCAGAGCACAGAAATAGCCACAGCATTCAAAATGTTATTGAGTTGTAACCACACCATTGTAATTTGTAGTAGACCAAGCACTACAAAATAGTGACCCCATATGTCACTGTCTCAACCACTCAACTCTGTCATAAAAGCAGTCATAGAATATACACAAATGAGCATGGTTTTGTTCTAATAACGTTGGGATTTCAATTCCACATTTTTGAAGAGTCAGATTCTTCTTTAGAATTTTTTAAAATACCTTAAAATGCGAAAACTATTCTTAACTGACAAATCACATAGAAACAAAGTGGGTTGCTGTACTCACAAATAGGCAAGAGAACTGAGACAGGTAGTTTAGAAGGGGGAAACCCAGAAGGCATATATGGGCCAGGCCAAGGCACCCGAAGACCTGGACTCGCATAAGTAATGTCACCCACCACCCACTGACATACACAAAAGCTGGGACTGGGGGCAATGTCCGGCTGGGCTAGGCCACAGAACCCGCCTACAAGTGTCCAGGTACCCAGCAGAATGCAAGAAAACGGAATCTAAGGACAGATTCTGTAGGAGGCTTGCCTCTATGGAACTGCAGCAGAAAGGGTGCTGACAGGCTGAGTCAGGCTGTACCACAGAACTTGCCTGACACCCATTGGAGCCAAGACTGGGTTGAGGCCAGGCTAAGACAGGCTGCAGCATCTGCCTGCACAAGCAAAACCCAGCACTGAGGGCAGACCATGACAAGCAGGGCCTCAGCACCTGTTGGCACAGCACATGTGGGATCCTGGGCTGGTACAGGAACAAAGGGAACTCCCCTGCTAGGCCACCGCTCCATCTGGCAATCACAATAGCCAGGGATAAGGGCAGGTCAAGCCAGGCAAGGCTGCAGCATTCCTTAGCATTTGTGTGGATCAGGCTACAGAGCCTGTTGGCACACACAGGAGCCAGGACAGTGTGTTTGCGCACACCCAAATGGCCTAAACTGCCAGTGAGAGCTAAGATTACAAGTGGGCCATACCAGGATGGTTTGAAGCACCCATCAGCACACACAAGATCTGGTGCTGGGTACAGGCCTGGTATTAGCTGGTACAGCTAATGGACCAAACCTGACCCTAAACTAGCTGGTGCACACAAGAGTTAAGTCTGAGGTCAACTCAAGCAAGGTTTCTTGTGGCACTCCCCAACTAGACCTGTGGACTCAAACCCCAGCCAGAGAGAAAAATCACAAGATATGTGGTGCAATCTTGGAATGCACATGTCAAGACCAGGCCTCCTCGGCTGATGATGCATGTGCCATGGACAGCATATCCAGATGTACACAAGGGACATGACAACCAGCTCATCTAAGCCTGTGGAGGACATCCAACTGCCTCATTAGAGGAGGGAAAGCAGAACAGTTTGGACCACTCTCCTAGGCAAGCTTTGCAACATGCACCTGGACCTGTGGATACACACTGAGGTGGACTTGGTCAGCCAATAGACCTTGGAAAGATCTTCTCAACCCTGGTGTAATAAGGCTGATGAAATCTCAGAATCATCAAAACCACTCAAATAACACACTTGGAACACTCCTGCCCAAACTGGGGTCTTTGAGGCATCATCAAATGATACAAGGAGTGCCCCCCTCCCCTCCTCTCCCTGCGGTCAAAGGAGGAAAAAAAAAAATCAAAACATTGTCCCATCACTTTCCTCCATGCCTCGACCCTTCCCCCAGTCAGAGACCCAGGTGTGCATACATCCCTCTTAACTATGTAACCAATATTAAAAATTAAATTAAAATGTTAAATAAAAACAAACCAATCAGTGGAACAAGAGATGGAAAGATTAGATCATCCTAAAATACCCATTGAATCATAATTCTGAGATGTAATGACTGGGAAGCAAACTTGAATGAAGCATGTGAATGTATTATTGGAAAATGAAGAGCCAGAAAATGAAAAAAAATTAATGAATAACATAACAAAGCTAATTCCTTAGTTACACCTGGCTGAGCATTTTGCCACAGGTAATGAGGAAAAATTAGGAACAAGCGTAGAAGCACACAATGGTTACATCTATGCATTACTGTATATGCTTATGCCTAAATTAACTTTAGTCAACTAAGATAACTTATTTTTTTCTTTTCTTTTTTTTTTATTAATTACATTGCATTATGTGACACAGTTTTATAGGTACTGGGATTCTCCCATCCCCTCCCTAAACCCTCCCCCCATGGTGGATTCCTCCACCTTGTTGCATTACCACAGTCCAAGATCAGCTGAGATTCTTTCATTGCAAGCATATACCAAGCATAGATTTCAGAATCTTATTTTCCAAGATAACTTATTTAAAGGTGCACGCAGATGGCTGAAGAGGGGCAGGCATTATGGCATAGCAGTTAAATAGCCCCTTACAATCCCTATTCCCTTTCTGATCCAGCTTCCTATTAGCACACACTGTAGGAGGCAGCAAGTCATAGCATAACTCCTCAGGTACCTGTCACCCACATGAAAAACCCAGAGTTTTGGCTCTTGACTTTGGCCTGGGCCAGCCTCAGCTATTGCAGGCATTTGGAAAGGTAATCAACTTTTTAAAACTGGAAATATTTCCATCTTTCTCCTATTTCTCTCTCTCCCTTAAAAAAAATTTAAAAGATCAAATAGAACTTATAAGAAGCAGATGACAGAAGAAATACTCCAAATCAATCTTGTAAATACATGCTCTTTGCCAGAATCCAATAAAACCAACCAGCATTGTATTAAACATTCTGTGGAATAATGGGACCAATTCTTTTCTTGGCGTTTTAAATAATTTTAAATGACATTAAATATTTATTTCAAAGATTTATTTATTTTTATTACAAAGTCAGATATACACAGAGGAGGAGAGACAGAGAGGAAGATCTTCCGTCCGATGATTCACTCCCCAAGTGAGCCACAACGGCCAGTGCTGTGCTGATCTGAAGCCGGGAACCTGGAACCTCTTCCTGGTCTCCCACGCGGGTGCAGGGTCCCAAAGCTTTGGGCCGTCCTCGGCTGCTTTCCCAGGCCACAAGCAGAGGGCTGTATGGGAAGTGGAGCTGCCGGGATTAGAACCGGCGCCCATATGGGATGCTGGCGCATTCAAGGCGAGGACTTAAGCCGCTAGGCCACGCCGCTGGGCCCTAAATATTTATTTTAAGCATATCTTCTATAGCAGGATAAAATGCAGAAGTCAAATTATGGAATAAAAATGTTCAATAACCAGGAAAATTTGGGGAGTGAACGAGTAGATGGAAGATCTCTCTCTCTGTCTTTCTTTCTCTCTGCAAATTTGCCTTTCCAATAAAAATAAATCTTTGTTTTGAAAAGAGGAAACCTAGGGCCCGGCGGCGTGGTCTAGCGGCTAAAGTCCTCGCCTTGAAAGCCCCGGGATCCCATATGGGCGCCGGTTCTAGTCCCGGCGGCTCCACTTCCCATCCAGCTCCCTGCTTGTGGCCTGGGAAAGCAGTTGAGGACGGCCCAATGCTTTGGGACACTGCACCCGCGTGGGAGACCCGGAGGAGGTTCCAGGTTCCCGGCATCGGATCGGCGCGTACCGGCCCGTTGCGGCTCACTTGGGGAGTGAATCATCGGACGGAAGATCTTCCTCTCTGTCTCTCCTCCTCTGTGTATATCTGGCTGTAATAAAATGAATAAATCTTTAAAAAAAAAAAAAAAAAAGAAAAGAAAAGAGGAAACCTAGTCTACCCTCTTCATTTTACCAATGAAGATACAAAACTTAACAAAAATTACAAAACTAACTGATGAATAAATGGATGATCTAATGCCTAGGACAATATTTATTTCCAGTCATGTACCTCATATAGTTCTCAGGGAGATAGTAAAAATTCTTTATATTCTTTATCATATAGGTATGTAAGCTGCCTCTTCAGTATGTGAGTAAATCAAGTTTGACTAGCCAATATGACCCAGAACTTACTTTTTGTGATGTTATACTAGTAAGTCATCTGTTTATAACATACCTTTAGTGGTATCACTGATAATCTGAATAAATATTCATTTATTCATTTACCCATCAAAAATTAATGAGTTCAACTTACACAGTAAATAAGATAAAGCAAATATTTTAAATAGTTCAAAATCTAATAGGAAAACAGACACAACAGATCGTTTTATTTTGGTGTAATAAGTACAATAGAATGTAGAGAAATGCACACTCTGAATTAAACATTTTAGTCACCAATTTAATAATTGAGTAAGTTAGGGCCTTTATGGGAAAATAGAACTCTTGACGATCTTAATGAAACAAGTACACCAAAAAAATGCAAAACTCTGCTCAGTGGAAAAAGCTAAAGCTAAAACAATTACTATTAAGATTTATTTACTGAGACCACTGTGGTGAGGGATGTAATTGATGTAATTATAATATTTCTTTGTGATGTAATTGTAATTTTCTTATTGATGTAACTATAGATATTTCTGTGCTGTGCTCTGTGTCATAAGTCCAAGTGTCCAACATGCATCTCTGCTTCTGGATTCCCTGCTCTGTTCCACTCATCTATGTATCCACCTTCGCTACACAATCTAAAAATCTTCACCATAGCAAAAATTTAATAATTTCTAAATATCAGAAAATTCCTTTCACTATTCCTCTAAAAGAGCATCTTCAATATTCCATGATTTTGCATTTATATTTAAATAAAAACAGGAGTTGAGGCTAAGCACTTAAGATGCCCACGTTCCACACTGGAGAGTTTGAGTTCAAGTCCCAGCTCCAGCTCCAGACTCTTTGTACTAACGCAAACCCTGGTAGGCAGTGAAGCCGACTAAAGTAACCGAGTTCCTCACATGAGAGATCTGGTTAGAGTTCCTGAATCCTGCTGTCGCGCCAGCCAAACCCCAGACACTGTGGGCAATTGGGAAGTGAAACAGAACATGGCCACTTGCTTTCTATGTTGATAAATAAATAATGAACTCTGCACTAGGACTGAAATAAATATATAGATCAATCTGAGAAACAGAACAATACCAGATCTTCCTCCCATTCAGCACAAGGTTGATTTCTAATACCATATATTTGGGTTTGTTTTTGCTTAAAATTCTGTGAAATTTTGCTTTGTGGGACCAGTAGCATGGCATAGTACACTAAGCCTCCACCCGTGATGCCAGCATCATATATGGCATGGGTGTGTGCCTCAGCTGCTCCACATCCAATCTGGCT